>NC_133461.1:65342609-65959200 GCF_048565385.1 Saimiri boliviensis | reverse complement strand
AACCCTCAATAAACTAGGTATTGACGGAACGTATATGAAAATAATAAAAGCTATTTATGACAAACCAACAGCCAATATCATACTGAATGGGCAAAAACTGGAAGCATTCCCTTTGAAATCTGGCACTAGACAAGGATGCCCTCTCTCACCACTCGTATTCAATATAGTATTGGAAGTTCTAACCAGAGCAATCAGGCAAGAAAAAGAAATAAAGGGTATTCAAATAGGAAAGGAGGAAGTCAAAATGACTCTCTTTGCAGATGACAATGCTGTATATCTAGAAGACCGCACTGTCTCAGCCCAAAATCTCCTGAAACTGATAAGCAACTTCAGCAAAGTCTCAGGATACAAAACCAATGTCCAAAAATCACAAGCATTCCTATACACCAATAACAGACTTAAAATAGAGCCACATTAAGAACGAACTGCCATTCACAATTGCTACAAAGAGAATAAAATACTTGGGAATAGAACTAACAAAGGATGTAAAGGACCTCTTCAAGGAGAACTACAAACCACTGTTCAACGAAATAAGAGAGGACACAAACAGATGAAGAAACATTCCATGTTTATGGTTAGGAAGAATCAATACTGTGAAAATGACCCTACTGCCCAAAGTAATTTACAGATTCAACGCTATCCCCATTAAGCTACCAATGATCTTCACAGAACTGGAAAAAACCACCTTCAGCTTCGTATGGAACCAAAAGAGAGCCCGCATAGCCAAGTCAATTCTAAGCAAAAAAAAAAAAAAAAAAAAAAGCAAAGCAGGAGGCATCACACTACTGGACTTCAAACTATACTACAAGGCTACAGTAATCAAAACAGCATGGTAATGGTACCAAAACAGAGATAAAGAGCAATGGAACAGAACAGAGGCCTCAGAGGCAATACCACACATCTACAACCATCTGATCTTTGACAAACCTGACAAAAACAGCAATGGGGAAAGGAGTCCCTGTTTAACAAATTGTGTTGGGAAAACTGGGTAGCCATGTGCAAAAAGCAGAAACTGGACCCCTTCCTGACACCTTACACTAAAATTAACTCCAAATAGATTCAAGACTTAAACATAAGACCTAACACCATAAAAACCCTAGAAGAAAATCTAGGTAAAACCATTCAGGACACAGGCATACGCAAGGACTTCATGGCCAATACACCAAAAGCATTGGCAACAAAAGCCCAAATAGACAAATGGGACCTAATTAAACTCACAGCTTCTGCACAGTGAAAGAAACAGTTATTAGAACGAACTGGCAACCAACAGAAGGGGAAAAAATTTTTGCATTTACCCATCTGACAAAGGGCTGATATCTAGAATCTACAAAGAACTAAAACAGATTTACAAGAAAAAAAACAAACAAGCCCATTCAAAAGTGGGCAAAGGACATGAACAGACACTATACAAAAGAAGACATACATGAGATCAACAACCATATGAAAAAATGCCCATCATCACTGGTCATTAGAGAAATGCAAATCAAAACCACACTGAGATACCACCTCACGCCAGTTAAAATGACGATCATTAAAAAATCTAGAGACAACAGATGCTGGAGAGGATGTGAAGAAATAGGAACACTTTTACACTGTTGGTGGGAGTGTAAATTAGTTCAACCATTGTGGAAGACAGAGTGGCAATACCTCAAGGACCTAGAAATAGAAATTCCATTTGACCCAGCAATCCTACTACTGGGTATATATCCAAAGGATTATAAATTGTTCTACTCTAAGGACACATGCACACGATGTTCACTGCAGCACTGTTTACAACAGCAAAGACCTGGAGCCAACCCAAATGCCCATCAATGATAGTCTGGACAGGGAAAATGTGGCACATATATACCATGGAATATTACGCAGCCATCAAAAACGACGAGTTCGTGTCCTTTGCAGGGACATGGATGAACCTGGAAACCATCATTCTCGGCAAACTGACACAAGAACAGAAAATCAAACACTGCATGTTCTCACTCATACGTGGGTGGTGAACAATGAGAACACATGAACACAGGGAGGGGAGCATCACACACTGGGGTCTGCAGGGGGGAAACAGGGGAGGGACAGCAGGGGGTGGGGAGTTGGGGAGAGATAGCATGGGGAGAAATGCCAGATATAGGTGATGGGGAGGAAGGCAGCACATCACACTGCCATGTGTGTACCTATGCAACAATCTTGCATGTTCTTCACATGTACCCCAAAATCTGAAATGCAATTTAAAAAATAATTTTAAAAAACGGAGTCTTTTTCTTTCCCTCCCCTCCTCCTCTCTTTTTCATTCATTCCTTCATTTTTTGAGAGAGAGTTTCACTCTCGTTGCCCAGACTGGAGTGCAGTGAGTGGTGTGATTTTGGCTCACTGCAACCTCCACTTCCCTGGTTCAAGCGATTCTCCTGCCTCAGCCTCCTGAGTAGCTGAGATAATAGGTGCACACTACCATGCCCGGCTAATTTTTATTTTTATTTTTGTATTTTCAGTAGAGACGGTTTTCACTATGTTTGTCAGGCTGGTCTCAAACTCCTGACCTCAGGTGATCTACCTGCCTCAGTCTCCCAAAGTGCTGAGATTACAAGGGTGAGCCACCATGCCCAGCCAAGACACTTTCTTCAATTTAAAAAACGATTTTCTTCCTAACATTTGCATAAGATAATGTATGTTTTGTCCATTAAAAAAAAATTTTTCCTCATATTTCCAACATCTGTTCTACCTGCTTCATATGTTATCAAATTAGATCTTTGGCAATGTCTAGTCTATTCTTTAGTCCTTGATAGAATATTTACTTTAGCAATCATATATATCTTGAATTCCAAGGACTTTCTTGGTCTCTGATAACACTTTTTCACAGCAGCTTTCTATGGTTGGTGAATCCACTGCCCTCCGTAACCTCCGAGGATACTGGGAACTTACGCTTCTGCTTCCTACGATATTTATGTTTGAGGATCAACTGTTCTGTTTCTTCATGCTGGTCCTTCTTATCTGTCATTTGCTTGATTTTCCTCAAATCTCTAGATTTCATATTGATACAGAAAAAAATCTCATTTTTTCAGTGGTTTTGTAAAGAGTCTCCTCTGATAGGCCTGTTAGTAGTGACCTCTGCTGAGTCTATTCCCTGAACAAGCTGACTCTGAATTTCAGAGATTATCTAGGGTATCACTGGAAGGAACTCACACCTGCAGCAGGACTGTCACCTACTGAGTGGTTCCTTTGTTACACAAACAGCTCACGAACTAAAACTAATGTATTTAAGAATTATGTAAATGTAACTGTTATTTATGTTGCCTAGCTAAACAAGAAAAAATGCACCTGCACTTTGGGAAACAAGACTTTACAGTTTTCACATTCCCAAACTGATCAAGCAAGGTAGCTTAGAGACAGGAAAATAAAATGAGGTAATTTTAAATAGTCTCTTCTAAATTTCCATTTCTAAATCTCAATTTTCTAAAGGTTATGAATTTTTAATTTTACTTTAAAAAAAACAAAAGTAGTCATACACATCTGTTCAGAGATAAGTGTGCCAGATTAAGAACTTATTTTCATTGTATTACTTACTATAGTAGTACATATTGGCAAGAGAATTACAGTTAAGATTTCAAGGGTGAGGTAAGTAAGGAAGATAATATAATCAATAGCTGAAAATAAGTCTAAAAGCAAAATCTACATAAAAAATAAAGCACCACAAGCACTCTATGTATTCCCCTCAATCATACAACTTTCTACTAAATTGCTAGTAAGACAGAATCAGATTCTATAAATAATCAAGAATTTTTCCTTTGAAAGATTTGTATCACTACAAAAATTTTGATGTCACTAAAGGAAACTGAGAAAATTACCCAGTCTCAGCTATTTCATCATAAATATATATATTACATGGAGGTCCTTTTAACTCATGGCTAGATAAAATATTTTTCTTTAGACAGGATGAGACAGCTGAAGTGGAACTCATTTTTTTGGTATGCATAGATAATATTTTAAGCCAAAGGTCATTTTTTAGTGTTCTGCCCAAATGGACCCTTTATGGAGAGTTTTAGACTTAAATATTCAGCAATATCTCACTCCTATAATTATGTGACAGACTCACTTTAAGTTGCAAGGCACTGGTAGAAATTCAGTTTCTAAGGCAAATCATCAAGCTAGTATTTTAAACAAAAAAACTATCAGCCTTGGTATTTGCAAAAAATGCATTTTTTTGGGCAAGTACACTTGAAATTTGTCTACTTTATTTACACAAGCTTCAAAAAAGATATTTAATAGTCTATGTACCATAAAGACTTAACATTAATTTGCAGCCACCCAGGGAACACTGGAACTGCAAGCACAATTTGCCAATTATTTTTTCTGAGAGAGAGAGAGAGAGAGAAATATATGCATGCATGCACCAGTCAAAGATATTTTGACTTACAGACACTGCTAAAAGTGATTTCTTACATTAATTTAGGGATTTACAATTTTGTTCCTTTGTTTCTCTACATAACATTGACATCTATTTTTTCTTTTTAAAATATTATTCTACCTGGAATTTAAAACTCTGAGGCTTTGGAGCTAGGCTGACATAATTAACCTACATTTGTATGTGTTCTGTTTGCTTAAGACAGTGGTAGAATCAAGTTGGTGGTATTTACATTTAAAAAGTTTAAAAAACTAAGATTCAGAAATCTGTATGGAAAACACACCACATATGCTACAAAGCAGAGGTGGAAAAGTAAAGCTGCAAAACACTTTTTAGTGTTCATTAAATCAAAGAATACCTCACTGCCTATCATGCTATATGCTCAGCCCTCTGCACATAACAGACACCTAAGTGCCCACTTTTTCCAAGCACTCATACCACAGGTATATGTGACAAAGGCGCTGAACACCAAGCAGGATGCTTGCTGCTATTCAACAACCTCAGAAATAGGCTTAATCAAGGAGTTTGCTAATAGTCCTAGTTAAATAAAACAAGATTCTTGGGTTATCAATGGATTGTGATTTTTTTTTTTTTTTTTTTTCAGACAGAGTTTCGCTCTTGTTACCCAGGCTGGAGTGCAATGGCATGATCTCGGCTCACTGCAACCTCCGCCTCCTGGGTTCAGGCAATTCTCCTGCCTCAGCCTCCTGAGTAGCTGGGATTACAGGCATGCGCCACCATGCCCAGCTAATTTTTTGTATTTTTTTTTTTTAGTAGAGACGGGGTTTCACCATGTTGACCAGGATGGTCTCGATCTCTTGACCTTGTGGCAGGGTGCGGTGGCTCAAGCCTGTAATCCCAGCACTTTGGGAGGCCGAGGCGGATTGTGATTTTTTTTTTATTAGGCCTGAAGTCTTATTATCTAACAAATACACTGGAAGCTACTACGACATCATTTAGAAAGAACAAAAATAAAATACTATTTACATTTTAGCTACATGTTAAATGAAATAATCTTTTATTCTAGGTATACTAATATGCAAACTACTGTATAAAATGCTCTATCACTGGGCGTGGTTGCTCACACCTGTAATCTCAGCACTCTGGGAGGCCGGGGCGGGTGGATCACCTGAGGTCGGGAATTCAAGACCAGCCTGACCGACATGGTGAAACCGCGTCTTAAAAAAAAAAAAAAATGCTCTATCAAGTCTAGATTCCCAATGATCAAATTTGTTGATACATATTTGGACACACTAAAAACACAATGTAACCTCTTCTTGTAGTCTTTATGCTTCTAGGTTAAAAAGTTTACATTAAAACTCCTAAGCTGACACTTCTCCCTACTTATGGTTAACTGTTAACATCACATAATCCATTTCATAAAAAATTCTGGTACATTTTGACTTAAATAATTTTTTTTTGCTCTCTTGATTTATTAACTATTAGAACTCCATGTAAGCATGTACCAATAGTCATATTTTCATAGTTCCTGAAATATAAAACTGAGGAAATAAGTTGTACAAATAACAAAATATTTATAAATGTACAATTTACTGTTATAACACTGAGAAAATGAGGCTTCAGTGTCCTGGTCATTTTATGACACAGAAATGCACTCAGTAAACCAACGGGTAACAACATATGACTGCAATTTCAAGTCTCCTAATCTGTCTTCAGTAAACTCTAAAAGTAGCTCGTCTATTTATTAATGGAGCATTTTCTTGGTTGAGTTGAACTATGCAAGTGAGGAATGTTTATAGCAGCCGCTTTATAAACAAAGCCAGTTTATTGACAAGGTAAGGCAGAAAATGGTGAATAGCTCTCTTGGTAATGACTGGCATTTTAAACTCTGTTCATTAGACACTCTAAGTAATAAAACCAGTATCTGGCAAAGTTGTTAACACAATCTCCACTCTGGCAATTAATGTGTCAGAAAGTATGGAGGGAGTGTTACGTGACACAAGTTACCTACTTCTCCATTTCCATGATTATGATTTATGAGCAAGATCTGGTTCTCTGAATATGACTGAGTTCTTGCATGGTAGCAAGAAGCAATCATTTGTAGAAAACACTATTGCTGGACAGAATTTCTATACAGGAAGGTAACATGTAATTAGACTAAGGGAAAAGGGCAGAAGTTAGGGGGAAAAAGACTAAAGAATTATGCAAATCTAAAAGTGCCAAACATTTATACACAAATAAGCTGTATGAACCAGGACATGTATTCCTGTAACAGTATCATAAAGGTCTGATACACAAGACATAAAACTGCTACTCAAAGTGTGGTCCGTGAACATATTCTGACCTGCAAATTGTTTATTACTGACCCATAATAAAATAAGGAGCTGGTACCGAACATGGAAATCAATTACATCACTAAGCACATTGCTTATTTTAGTGGACATTTTTTTCCATAGTATTTTTTCCTTTCTGATGAAGGAAGCAGTGTACTGATTGATATTCTGGCACAAGCTCCTTATCTTGAGGGCTTGGAACAAACGTTAATGGAAAGGCTACTCTAAGTAGCACTGGCATAAAGCACAATGACTAATGGAATAAACCACATGTAGAATGCTACATACATGACACCCTGTTATTTACTCCAAATTTATTAAGTTCTGAAATTCATAATCTTGGTTATTTTTTAACTCTACAACATTTAAAGTGTATCTGTCACATAGATGATGTATTGTATTAGATAATGCTTATCAGGCTTCATATATACAAACATGTAAAGGCAGTTATATATTTATATACTAGTATGTTCTAAATGTAGATTAAAGTTTGGTACAGTTAAATCTAACAAGGACCTCATGTAAATAACGTAATAAATTTTGGGTATTTTCATCAGTCTTTTTCAGCAACTCCAAAATCTTTATGTGATACTTACTGATGATTTTTGTACCATTCCTTGAGGGATTTTGATCAAGCAATAATTCAGGCACATTCACCATGTGGAAAATAAATGTTCTGAAAAATCAATACATAGCTGATAAACACATGAATCAATCAAGATAAGTGAAAAGTAAAAAGGTTCTAGAAGATGTGTTCTGTACTAATTAAACATGTAAGTTCAACTAAAATATCTTTCCTATTCCATGAGAGAATTTGTTGCAGCACTTCTTTCTAAAAGCAAGTTTATAACAAAAGCTGCTTTTCACAGCTACACGTTTCAGAGGCAAATGAAAAAAAATTAGTAGCTGATTTTTGAGATTTTTAATATCCAAAGGGCAGCCAAATACGTAATATTTAGAATAGCATAAGAGTTAATATACCATATTTTTAAAAATCATCTTTTTTTTTGAGACAGAGTCTCACGCTGTCCCAGAGGCTGGACTGCAGTGGCACGATCTCGGCTCACTGCAACCTCCACCGCCCTGGTTCAACCAATTCCCCTGCCTCAGCCTCCCGAGTAGCTGGGATTACAGGTACATACCACCACCATGTCTGGCTAATCTTCTTTGTATTTTTATTAAAGACGAGGTTTCACCATGTTGGCCAGACTGGTCTCGAACTACTGATCTCAGGCAATCCACCTACCACAGCCTCCCAAAGTGCTGGGATTACAGGCCATGCAACCGGCCTTTCTTTCCTCCTTTTTTTTTTTTTTTTTGAGACAGGGTCTCACTTTCTTGCCTAGGCTGGCATATAGTGGTACAAACACAGCTCACGGCAGCCTCGACCTCAGAGGCCCAAATGATCCTCTTATCTCAGCCCTGTCCTGAATAGTTGGGACTCCAGGCGCATGCCACCATGCCAGGCTAATTTTTGTATTTTCTGTAGAGATGGGGTGTCAGCATGTTGCCCAGGATAGACATGAACTCCTGGACTCAAGCAATTCATCCACCTTGGCCTCCGGAAGTGCTAGGATTACGGGCATGAGCCACTGCATCCAGCCTTAAAATGTTACTTTCTCACAGAAGTTAATGCAATTTCAGCTATTATATTCTTGATTCCAGTTTAGATTGAATGAAAACATTCAAAGACTCTCAACTTTTAACTGTTAGATGGACTTACAAATATTTTGAAAGCTGAAATTCACAGGGGTTACTGAATTACATTTTCTCCATCAGTTGTATCCTCAGTACCTAAGCAATGCCTAACCCATGAGTGCTCAAAAATAGCAGTTGCAAACTGAAAGGAAGGAAGGAAAGGATTTTAGGATGGCTCTCGCGTGTATGACTTATATGTGTAGATGAATGTTGCTACGTTAAGATAAATAAAACAAGAGGAGTGTAATGGTGGGGGTATGCCGATTTTTGAGATTTTGCTGAGGAAATCCAAGTGGAAATATTCAGAGGGCAGCCAAATATATAAGTTTAAAGCTTAAGAAAAATGTCTGAGATAGATGTATTTGAAAATCCTCATCGTATAAATGGTAGCAAAAACTCTTTAAGTGTGGGCAAAATTTATTTGAGACAGTATGCAGCATGAGAAGAGGGTTCAGAAAGTAAAAATCTTGGGAAAACCAACACAGGGGTGTTTATGGAAAGGAAATGGGGAAACTATGAAGACAAGAATCTAGGAGGAAACTGAGAAGGAATAGTCTGGGGAGCTGGATGGAAGCCAAGGAGAACTTTGTCCCAGACACCAAGGCAAGATGATTTTAGAAATTATGGTAAACAATGTCAAATTCTATGGAGAATTTCAAAGGATAAGGACTGAAATACAACTAAGGGATCTGGTAGTGACAGCATGTTCAATCTTAATAAAACTAGGTTCCATGGAGGAGAGTCAGTCTACAATGTACCTTTAGAAGCTTAGTTGTAAAAGGAAGAGCATAAATGATTAAATAAACAGGGATGCAGGGCAGGAGAAAATTTTAAGTGTTGTAAATTTATGTGTAAAAAAACTATCAATGATTGTGTCCAACTCTACTTCAACCTTTCCATCCACGCAAATCATCATTCCTCTGCCACAAGCTTCCTAAGACATGTCTCCTTAGTGGCCTGGTGTATATCCTTCCAGATTTTGCCCCATGCTAATAAAATTTTACACAAACATATGTACCTACAGATTTTTAAAACACTGTTCATTTTACAAAAATGAGATGTAAATATTCATCTTGATTTTTCTAACTCAACAATATCTTATAAAAATGTCTTCAAGTAACCCTCTAACTCCAAACAAGGCACTTGATTGACATGCTTTTTTCATGGCTGTCCAATAGTTTATGGTGTGGCTATACATTGATTTAATCAACCAATCCCCTAGTGACGGCTATATTTTTTTGCCCCTAAAAAGAATGCTTTAATAAACATAGGATATTCCCACAAGTTTGACTGCTAGATCATGAAGCACAAGTATTTTAAAGAACATTTTTGTGATAAATTTTGTACTTACACAAAAGTGAACAGAATGTTTGCCTCAGCTCTACTGACCATCAATCTTTAACCAATTCACACCTCCATTCACCCCATCCCTGTATCATTTTGAAGATCTTGTTCCTATTCTATCATTTCCTTGATAGATATTTCATGTATGTATCTCTAGGGCTTTTGAGTTTTGTTAGCTGTTGCTAGACTGTTTTCAGAAAGATGGTAAAATTTGCATAAACCCTCCCTTTTTACCCTTCTTTATTAGGTAACCACTTTGTAAGTTGTTGGTTTAATTCTCCCACTATTTTTTTTTTTAATGTAAAAAATACATGCATTTATATGCTTTTAAAATCTTTAAATGTTTGCAATTATTCTTTTACCCTGACAGGTGAGTAATATCTTGGCCGGGTACAGGTTTCTTACGTTGCACTTCTTTTCTCTCAGTAGTCTATCTTCCACTGCTGCATATCAGAAGTCCAATGCCAACCTGACAGTATTTCTTTGCCCATAACTTGTCATTTCAGAGCTAAAGAATTTGGCCAATGTATGTCAAGGGGTAGTATGTGTGATTTCTTCAATCAAACTGAAGCTCATTCAACTTCAAAACTGATAGGCTTTTTTTTCAACTCAGAAAAAACTTCTATTATTTGCATAAATATTGCCTATCTTACATTTGTTTCTTTTTCTCCTTTTTGAGTTCCTATATTATTCACATGTTATCTCTGTTTGGTCTCCTGGACCTATTCCCTAAGTCTTTTCCCTTTTCTTTCATGATTCTCTTTGTATTTTCACTCTATGTTGTGAAGATTATCTTACTTGATTTTTCCAGTCTAATAATTGAAGTCTCCAATTGAATAATTTAAGTCTCCACAGTGACCATCTCCCACTTCATCAACTGAATTTTTAGTTCAGAAAAGTATTTTTAGGCTGTACTTGAATTTCTTAAGGGCCCATTTTTGTTGCTGTTGAAGCTGTTTCCTCTAATACTTTTATTTAGGTAGATTAACATTCTGTTTGTTCAAATTGGTCATTCTCTTCCTTTTCTAGGCAATCTTGGAGGTTGTTAGTTCCCTTATTTTTTACTGGACACTAAAAAGTTGAAATTGAATACTAAAAACAAAGTTGCCACCTTCACAGTTTTTTCTATAGTTTTAGCTGCATTCATTATTTCCTTCAAAATCATTGTCAATCTTTCACCATTGTTATATTTTTATTCTTCATTCCCCACTTTCCCTGTCTCCTATTCCTATAGTTAGTTCTACTTTTGGATGGGTGATAGTTTAGTGGAAGCCCTGACTGTTCCCTAAGTTACACACAAGAACATCACTATTGCTGATCCCTTCCCCAAAGCATAGAAAACATATCAGGCTTTTCCCTTAATATATAATCTTAAGAATTTCTTAGTACTTAAAAAAAATTCCTCAATATCTGGATATTATGCCATTTATCTCACCTGAGTTTTCTATGAAATTTTCCCAGAGAAGAATAAATCACCTATTAAACACATATTTTTCAGTCTTGCCCATTAAAAGTCTGATGTGCCTTTTAAATCATTATTATTATTTTCTACATGGTCTTCTTGTTTCTTTTCCACAAAAAGTATTTGTTGAAGAAACAAAGCTGTTTAGCTTTCTCACAATCTGGAACTTGCTTACTGCATACTCCTGGTATAGTTCAACTTGCTCCACTGAACTTCACATTTCCTGTAAATTGGTAGCTGAATCTTGAGGATGAAAACACTAAGGTTTGATCCCTTTGACAACACCACAGTAGGAATACAGTATATTCTGTCATTAGGTGTGCAAGAATATTCTTTTCCTTTCTCTTTAGTGTTGGCAACTGTTGATATTCAATGCTTAGATATATTAACTGCTGCAAAATACTAATTTTTTTCTCTTTTTTGCTAGATTATTACAAAGATACTTCTCCTTACCTATTATGAAATTATCCAGTGACAGAGTTCATGTAACGAAGACAAGACAAATGATTTTGTCTTCGAATTCCATTTTTGTTTTTGTTAACAGGCATGATCTTTCTATGTTGCCCAGGCTGGCCTCAAGGGATCCTCCCACCTCTGCCTCTTAAGTAACTGAGACTTCAGATATGCATAATTATGCCTAGCTATTGGCCTATTTTTTAAGATGACAAACTGGTTCTCTGTCATCCTCTAACAACAATGAATTAATTTTTTAACTTATCATAAATAATTAAGTAAGATAGCAGACTAGAGACATCAGATGCCCACCCTCACCAGAGTGAGCCAAAATTACAAACAGGTAATCATATATTGAATAGGGTATCTAGGAAGAAAACATTGAAGTTAAACACAGAAGTCAAAGGAAACACCTGAGGCAGAGAAGGGGCAGAAACCAAGCAGCCTACTTGTCTGAGATCTGCAGCTGTGAGGGGTTCAATATTGGGGCAGGAGAAAGGGTAAGTGAGAACTGTAGTAGTCTATAACCTCATCACAAACTGCTACAATCTCAACCACAGTAGAGCTCCCCTACCCACACCAACCCTGAAACCAGTGTGGGCAGTGATTTGGAGACCCTGCAAAAGCATTGCACCAGACAGGAAACTTGCACTGGGTCACTACCCCCTCTCCCTGCCTCTGGTACCTAAGTGGCTACAGCTGGGCACCCCTGCAAGAGCCCAGTTGTCTTGGGACTTCATCCTGCCCTGGATCCATAGCCCCCATATCTCCACATCCTAAGAGCTTCCATTTACGTTCTCCCAGTCTCCACGCAGAAGGCTATAGTGGCACAGTGCTAGCTGCACCCAAAAGTGCTATGGGGTTTCCAGCACTCTAACTCAACAAAGTACTCTCCAGAGAAAGGATGGTGCAGCGTACCAAAAAGGCAGCCTGTGGGACAAAGGAAACTAAAGCACGGGCTTTCTAGAGATCAGAGCTTCCTGTACAGAGCTGTGAAAAGTGACCCCACCACCAGCAGTGGCACAAACTCTGTGCTCAGCCTTGTTGAGAGTGAAACCCCCCTCTCACTGCTGAAGCAGCTTCTGTGCCTGGGCTCACATGTAGAGCGGAATCCTTTCTCCCCCTCCAAAAACCACTGCAGACACATCTGCTGCTGCTACCACTGGAAGCTGGGGTGAGCGAAACAGAGGGCTACATGTCTAGGCCTGTGAGTGGTGACTGTGCCCCTACTGGGTGCATGGCCTTTGTGCTGGGTCTTGTGTACAAAGGGTGAACTCCTTCTCCACTCTGTGTGGCTCTGCTGCTGAAGAGAGTGAGAGAGCCTGAAAGATGTGTCTGGGGCTGTGTGGTGACCCTGCACCACAGCCACTGCCAACACCAGCATGCACTAGTTAGAATCCAGGGGATCATCCCACCACTGGCACTGCCCATACCACAATGGCTACCCAGGGACCTGAGAACCTGCTCACCTGCCCAGCCCACTGTGCCGCTACTGGCATCTAAGCAAGCTACCTGGAAGTCCAAGAATTGACCCACCTGGTCCTGCTAACATCAGTGCCAGAATATGCTGAGCTGAGACTCAGAATCAGGCATGCTCAGCCCACCACTGCCACCACTGGGGTCGAAGACTGGCCCACCTGGCATGTCTGTCCCTAGCAAAACTTCGCCATAAGCTCCACTGACAAGTGCACCCTAAACCACCAAGGAAATCAGTTACCAATAACATTGTTCATAGCCAAAGAAATCATAGAGATTACACTACACTACCACACACACCCAGAATCAAAGCCAAAGGGCCCTATCCAACTAACACTATTGATATATCTTCGGGAAGAAGCTCTCCCCTATGAAAGCAAATTTGAAAAACTGGAAGAAGTCACTATTACACCAGATGCACAGGTATCAATGTAAGAACACAAGAAACATGAAAAAGCAAGGAAATATGACACCCCCACAAAACACAGTAATTCCAAGCAACAGATCCCAACCAAAAAGAAATAAAAGAAATTCAAGAAAAATTCAAGGGGGAAAAAATTCAAAACTAAGATAATAAGGAATCTCAGTGAGATACAAGAGAATCCCAGAAACAAAACAAAGAAATTAGAAAAAACCATTCAAGATAAGAATGAGAAATTTATCAGAGAGACATCATAAAAAGGAACCAAACAAAAATTCCAGAATTGAAGAATTCCTTGAATTAAATACAAAATACACTAAAAAACTTGAACAACAGAGTAGGCCAAGCAGAAAAAAACCATCTCAGAACTTGAAAACAGGTCTTGGCCAAACACGGGGGCTCATGTCTGTAATCCCAGCACTTTGGGAGGCGGAGGTGGGTGGATCACTTGAGGTCAGAAGTTAGAGACCAGCCTGGCTAACATGGTAAAACCCGCCTCTACTAAAAATGCAAAAACAAAACAACAACAACAACAAAAATAAACACCCAGGTGTGGTGGTGCACACCAGTAATCCCAGCTACTTGGGAGGCTGAGGCACAAGAATTTCTTGGACCTGGGAGGTGGAGGTCGCAGTGAGCCAAGAGCACACCACTGCACCCCAACCTTGGCAACAGAGCCAGACACTGTCTCAAACAAACAAACAAACAAAAACTCAAAAAACAAAACAAAACAAAACAAAACAAAACAATCCACAACCAGGTCTTTTGAAACAACCCAGGTAAAATAAAAAAAGAAAGAACAAATTCTTTGTGATATATGGGATACTATAAGCAACCAAATATATGAATTACTGGTATCCCCAAAGGTGAGGAGAGAACAAAAGAGATTTAAAAAGCCCTATTTATCAAAATGGCAGATGAAAACTCTCCAAGCCTAGCAAGAGATTCAGACATCCAGATACAGGAGGCCCAGTGATCTCCAATGCAGAAAGGTCTCCACGGCATATTATAGTCCAACTGTCTAAAGTCAGTAACAAAGAAAAAATTCTAAAAACACTGAGGGAAAAGCTTCCAGTTACATATAGAGGGGCATCTCCACACTACCATCAGACTGCCAGTGGGCATCTCAGCAGAAACCTTATAGGCCAGGAGGTAACAGAAAATTATAATCAAAGTACTGAAAGAAAGAAAATGTCATCTAGCAAAACTATCCTTTATAAACAAAGGAGAAATAAAATCTTTCCCAGACAAGAATATACTGAAAATTCATCACCACTAGACCTGCCTTACAAGAAATGCTCAAGGGGGTCCTAAACCTGGCAGTGAAAGGACAACAGTTACTTCCATGAAAACACCTGAAAATATAAAACTCACTGTTAAAGCAAATATACATGAGGAAGAGAAAATAATCAAATGGTAGTACCACAGAAAATCAGCAAACAATGACATTAAAGAGAGAAAGGAACAAATTAATAATAATATACAAAATAACCTGAAAACAACAATACAACAGAAGCAACACTTTATATACCAGTAATACTGAATGTAAATCAGTTAAATTCTCCACTTAACAGATACAGACTGGCAGAATGGATTAAAAAAACATGATCTAACTATGTGTTGCTTATAAGAAATGTATTTTACCTGTGAGGACACATACAGACTGAAAATAAGGGGACAGAAAAAGATATTCCATGCAAATAGAAACCAAAAGCAAGCAAGACTAGCTACAATTATATCAAATAAAATATCTTTAAGTCAAAAAGTTTAAAAAAAGGCAAAGAAGGTAATCATATAAAGAGATCATTACAGCAAGAGAATATAACAATTCAAAACAATATATGCACCCAACACTGCAGTACCCTGATTTATAAAGCAAATACTTCTAGATACAAAGAAAGATTCCAACACAACAGTAGTGGGGGACTTTCACACACCGCTCTCAGCATTAGACAGATCATCTAGACAGAAAATAAAGAAACAGTGGACTTACACCAGACTTCAGACCAAAGGACCTAACAGACACTTTTGGAACATTTTCTCCAACAACTGCAGAATACACATTCTTCTTATCAGCACATGGAACATGTGACTAACCACATTAGACCACAAAACAAGTCTCAACAATTTTTTTTTTTTTTTGAGATGGAGTCTGGCTCTGTTGCCCAGGCTGGAGTGCAATGGTGAGATCTCGGCTCACTGCAACCTCCGCCTCCCGGGTTCAAACGATTCTCCTGCCTCAGTCTCCTGAGTAGCTGGGATTACAGGTGTGTGCCACCATGCCTGACTGATTTTTTGCATTTTTAGTAGAGACGGCGTTTCACTGTGCTAGCTATGATGGTCTCGATCTCCTGACCTCATGATCCACCAACCTTGGCCTCCCAAGGTGCTGGGATTATAGGCATGAGCCACCACACCTGGCCTCAACAAATTTTTAAAACTTGAAATCATGTTAAATACTTTCTCAGACCACAATGGAATAAAACTAGAAATCAATACCAAGAGGAACTCTGAACATTATACATATACACAAAAATTAAACAACATGCTCATGATTAACCACTAGGTCAATGAAGAAATTAAGATGGAAATTAAAAACATTCTTGAAACAAATGAAAGTGGAGGCCAGATGCAGTGGCTCATGCCTGTAATCCCAGCACTCTGGGAGGCCGAAGTGAGCAGATCACTTGAGGTCAGGAATTCAAGACCAGTCTGGCCAACATGGAGAAATCCCATATCTACTAAAAAAGTACAAAAAGTAGCCAGGCATGGTGGCATGCATCTGTAGTCCCAGCTACTTGGGAGGCTGAGGCAGGAGAAACTCTTGAGACTGGGAGGCAGAAGTTGCAGTAGCCGAGATCAGGCCAGTGCACTCCACCCTGGGTGACAGAGCTAGACTGTGGTGGGGTGGTGGTGATGGCGGGGTGGGGGGGGAAGTTAAAGAAGCAGAAACACAACATACCAAAAACCTGAGGACACAGCAAAAGCAATGCTAAAAAAGACGTTTACAGCAACAAATACATCTTAAACAAATATTTCAAATAAACACTAGTGATACACACACACCTCAAGGTATTAAAAAAGCAAAAACAAACTAAACGTCAAGTTAGTAGAAGAAATAAAGATCATAGTAGAACTAAATAAAATACACAGACTTAAAAAACAACAACAAAAAATGCAAAGGATCTATGGAATGAAAAGTGTTTTTGAAAAGAACAAAAACCATATGCTCAACTCAACAGAAGAAGAAAATACATTTGACTAAATTCAACACACTTTCATGATAAAAACTCTCAACAAACTGGACTGTATCTGAAAAAATAATAAAGGCATATATGAAAAAAAAGGGACTATACCTGAAAATAATAAAGGCATATATGACAAACTCACAGCTAACTTCATACTGAATGGGAAAAAGTTGAAAGCCTTTCCTCTAAGAACTAGAACAAGACAAGGATGACCACTTTCGCCACTCCTATTCATAGTATTTAATAAAGTACTGGAAGTCCTAGCCAGAGCAATTAGGCAAGTAAAAGAAATAAAAGGTATCCAAGTTGGAAAAGAGGAAGTCAAACATCCCCCATTGTACATGACATCATCTTATACCTAGAAAAACCAAAAGACTCCAACAGAACACTCTCAGAACTGTTAAATTCAGTAACATTGCAGGATACAAAGTCAAAATTCAAAAATCAGTAGCATTTTTATATACCAATAATGAAACAGCCGAAAAAAAAATCAAGAAGGCAGTCTTGGCCGGCACAGCGGCTCATGCCTGTAATCCTAGCACTTTGGGAGGCCAAGGCGGGTGGATCACAAGGTCAGGAGTTTGACACCAGCCTGGCCAACATGGTGAAACCCTCTATCTACTAAAAATACAAAAATTAGCCTAGTATGGTGGTGGGTGCCTGTAATCCCAGCTACGTGGGAGGCTGAGGCAGGAGAATCGCTTGAACCTGGGAGGTGGAGGTTGCAGTGAGCCAAGATCATGCAATTGCACTTTAGCCTGGGCAACAGAGCAAGACTCCATCTCAAAAAAGAAAAGAACAGAAGGCAGTGACAATCTCACTTACAATAGCTATAAAAACAACAAACACCTAGGAATAACTTTAACCAAGGAGGTAAAAGATCTCCACAAAGAAAACTACAAAATGCTAATGAAAGAAACTGAAGCAGGCACAAACAAATGTAAAAACCTCCCAGGCTAATGGATCAGACAAATACATTTCACTGCAGTGGCCAAGCTGCCCAAGGCAGTCTACAGACTCAATGTAATCCCTATCAAAATATCAATGTCATTTTTCACAGAAAATAGAACAATCCAAAATCATGCAGGCAACAACAACAAAAAGCCTGAATAGCCAAAGCAATCTTGAGCAAATAGAACAAAGCTGGAGGCATCACTTCAAAATATATTACAGACTGAGAGAGCATGGTATTGGTATAAAAACAGACACAGACCAATAAAACAGAGAACTCACAAATAAATCTGCACATTTACAGCCAAATGATCTTTGACAAAGCCACCAAGAACACATATTGAGGAAAGCATACCCTCTTCAATAAATGGTGCTGGGCAATCTGAATAACAATATGCAGAAGAATGAAACTGGATCCCTATTTCTCACCATATACAAGACAACCCAAGATAAATTAAAGACTTAAATGTGGAACTTGAAACTATAAAGCTATTAGAAGAAAGTACATGGAAAACTCTTCAGGACACTGATCTAGGCAAAAATTTTAGAGCGAAGACCTCAAATGCACAGGAAACAAAAACAAAAGTAGACAAATGGGGCTATCAAACTAAAAAGCTTCTCCACAGCAAAAAGAATCAAGAGAGTGAAGAGACCCTCTTGAATGGGAGAAAATATTTGCAAATTATTCATCTGACAGGGAACTAATATCCAGAATACAAAAGAAATTCAATATCTCAACAATAAAGAAAACCCCAAATAATCCATTAAAATGGGCAAAGGACTTGAAGACATTTCTCAAAAAAGATACACAAATAGCCAACATATGAAAAAAAATTCTTGACATCACTAATCATCAGGGAAACACAGATCAAAATCACAATGGGATTCATCTCACCCCAGTTAGAATGGTCATTATCACAAAGACAAAGTTACTTGTGGGTATGTGGTGAAAAGGAAACCTCTTTTACACTGTTAGTGGGAATGTAAATTAGTACAACTGCTATGGAAAACAGTTTGGAGATTTCTCAGAAAACTAAAAATAGAATACAATCCAGCAATCTCACTACTACCTATTCAAAAGAAAGGAAATCAGTACATCAAAGGGATACCTGCACTTAACATGTTTATCACAGCACTGTTCCCAAGAGCAAAAATATGGAATTAACCTAAATATCCATCAATCGATGAATGGATAAAGAAAATGTGGTGCATACATATGCTAGAGTACTATTCCGCCATACAAAGGAATAAAATGTCATTTTGGGCAACATGGATGGAATTAGATTATGTTAAGTGAAATAAATCAGGCACAGAAAGACAAACACAGCATGTTCACATTCATATATGGAAGCTAAGAAATTTGATCTCATGAACATAGGGACTAGAACGGCAGGTACCAGAGAGTGGGAGGCAGGTTGTTGGGGGTGGGGGGAGGAAAAGAGGTAGATGTGGATACAAACATAAGGTTAGATGAAATAAGTTCTAATGTTTGATAGCAGACTAAGGTGACTATACTTAGCAATAATATTATGTATATTTGAAAGTAACTAGAAGAGATGACTTGAAATGATACCAACACCTAAAAATGGTAGCACTTAAGGTGATGGATACTCCAATTACCCTCACCTGATCATTATACATTCTTTGCATGTAACAAACTCACATGTACCCCATAAATACGCAAATTATTACATAGCAATAAAAGGGGAAAATCATCATTATAAATTCATGGATTTCAACATATTTGATGGGTTTCAAACCATGGCAATTTATACTGTTCTTGAAGCTCACATTGTCCCATCTTTGGCCAATACAAAACTGCTCCAAATAGTCTCCTAATACCTTTCAATAAGACCTTGTATTAGTCTTTGATAGCTTCCTTGAAATCTGGAATTTTAAGATATTCCAAACTCAGATATTTCCTGCCCCAGACCTGGAATCATCTTCTAAGAAATCCTGGTTTTCTTTTTGTAGAAAACATTTTAAGATCATAACCTGGGAAGTAGGAACGATTACTGCTATTTTAGTCACTCCTTTTAGGCATTTGTATATATATTTAATTTTATTCACTATTTCAAGCTCACAAAAAGTTAGGAAAAAAATACTAAACACTATGTATCTGTAACCCAGATTTATCCAGTTAATGTTTTACCTCCTCGCTTTATAACTTTTCTTTCTCTCTATATATGTGTATATATATTACATATATTTTTCTGAAGTATGAGTGTAAATTAAATGCATCATGGTCCTATAACCATATATACTTTAGTTACCTCCTAAGACACAGGAATATTCTCTTCTGTCATCACAGTAGTTGTCAACTTCATATATTTACACTGGTATGATACCAGCCTACTATCCATATTCCTTGTTAAATGATCTAATAATGTCCTTTATAATCATTTTTCCCCTCCAGTATAGGATCCAGTCTAGGAGCAGGTGAGAGAGGAGGCCCCTAATTCTCAGCCTTGCACCCTCCTGATGTAAGGGAAGGAAAGAGACATAAAATACCAAGAAGTTGAAATCATTGGTCAGGCAACTTGCTGACTCCACTGACCAGGCCATAATGAGGCCCAGAGGCTAGGAAGATAACTTCCTTTTCAGTTCCCAGTGCCTATGCTATCTATAAACCTTGAAAATGTTGCAAACGATGTTAATCCCTACTGGCCAGAGCCTGGCACTGAGTAACATACTCCACATTTACATGAACCAGACCCCTTCCTGGAAATACCTCTGTCAACCAGAGATTTACTGCCTTTGTCCAGCTCCTGCAAGCCTTCCCCACCTTGGTCCCTCCTGCACACATGGAATATGAATAAGCAAATCAGTGAAGCCAAAGACTGTGAGCTCAGAGCCCTAACCAATGGCCAATGACACAGATTCACCTCAGTTTCCCTAGTAGAGTTGTTAGCCCATAAAAAGGGAAAGGAACTGCTCAGGGAGCTTGGTTCTTGGAATGTAAGTCTGCCGAGTCTCCACAGCCGATTAAAGGTCACTTCCTTCCTCACTCCAGTGTCTGAGTGGCTTTGTTGTTTGTCCTGCTACACAGGGATTGCCTTTAATTACCATCTCTACAGATAATCTGGCGTATTTCTGCCTTTATTGTTCTCTTATGATATTGCCATTTCTTAATCTTTCATGACATAAAACTGACTTTTTATAAAAAAGGAGCATTTCTCATGATGATACATTCTCAGCTGTAATACTACAAAAGTGATGTTATATCCCTCTAAGGTAGCACATCTGGAGGCAGATACGGGCGTATCTCCTTCCTTTAATGATACAAATACAGATCACAGAGTCTAGGTGCTGCTAGATTTCTCTACTATATAGTCAGATTTTTCCTCCACCCATTCTTTCTGATGTGAAAAGACTATGTAAAAATCCTGCTTCTCAGTAAACACCCCCACCCCAAGTTTATCAGTCATTAGTTATAATGTCTAATCATGTTTACCATAATGGGTGTAAAATGATCAGTGAAAGGGGCAGGAATTGTCCAGGAAGGGGCATCAAGGAACTTTTCAGGAGTGATGTATGTTTTTGTTTTGAGATGGAGCTTTGCTCTTGTTGCCCAGGCTGGAGTTTAATAGTGTGGTCTCAGCTTACTGCAACTTCCTAGGTTCAAATGATTCTCCTGCCTCAGCCTCCCGAGTAGCTGGGACTACAGGCACGTGCCACACGCCTGGCTAATTTTTTGTATTTTTAGTAGAGATGGGGTTTCACCATGTTGGCCAGGCTGGTCTCCAGACCTCAGGTGATCCACCTACCTCAGCCTCCCAAAGTGCTGGGATTACAGGCATGAGCCACCGTGCCCAGCCTTGGAAATAGTCTGTATTTTGATGGTGTTGGATTACACAGGTGGAGGAAGTTCAAACACTCATATATATGTATAATATTTAAGAATTGTATCACAATCATAAGTATTGAAAAAATACTTAAACTCTAGTTAATGAAATGCATGCTAAAGTACTTAGGAATGTCAACTTACTATACAATGAGTAAAAAAATAAGATGGACTGATGGAGATATGTGATAGTGTAATAAAGGAATAGAGCAAAAGGTTAACAATTGTTAAATGTAGTTAGTGAGTACAGGATGTTGACTATACAGTTCTTTGAGCTTTGTTACACGTTTGAATATTTTCGTAATAAAGTATGAGGATTTTAAAAAAGTACTGTAAGTGGTTATGTTATAAAAAGCACAAATTGCAAATGGGTAATTATAATGTGAGACAAATTTTCCTAAGGTAGCATCATATTTGGATTTCTAAAGTATTGTATGTCTAAGGTTGTAGATAAGAAGTTAAGATGGAAAAATCATTAGTGTCCAAAAGGTGGTTCTGGTGATGATGAAAACCACCATCTTTGACGTCTTTGCTGATGTCAAAGTATGTGAACAGTTTTTACAAAATCATTTCAGGACAGAGTAGGGTGAAAAACTAGTATTTCCACATTAATACATATCCTATCTCAAATGTATATTTGAATTAATTTTTTTTTTTTTTTGAGCTAGTCTGGCTCTGTCACCCAGGCTGGAGTGTAGTGGCACAATCTCAGCTCCTTGCAACCTCTGCCTCCTGGGCTCACGCCATTCTCCCAACTCAGCCTCCCAAGTAGCTGGTAGTACAGATGCATGCCACCATGACTAATTTTTGTAGAGATGGGGTTTCACTATGTTGCCCAGGCTGGTCTTGAACTCTTGGGCTCAAGTGATCTATCTGCCTCGACTTCCCAAAAGTGCTGGGATTACAGGCATAAGCCACCCTGCCCAGATAGATGACTATTTTATTCCTATATTATTTATTCAAATAGTTCACAAGCCTTTTGTCTTTCAAAAATCCTTATTTCCAATGTTGTCTCTCTTAATTATTGAAGAGGTGTTCTTTTTTTTTGTTGGAGGCAGGATCTTGCTATAATGCCCAGGCTAGTCTTAAACTCCTGGGCTCAGCTCCTGGAGTAGCTGGGAATTACAGGAACATGCCACCATGCCCAGCACACAAGACTCTTTAATTTTTTATTTCTTACTGGAGGAAAATGTAGATTATCTTATCTTTTGGTATATACAGTATATAGAAGATACTTAAACATATCATAAGAAAAATTTACAAACACAATGGCTACACAAGATACATAAACTTTAAAGATTATTTCTCTGCCAATTTTGGGGCATTTAAGTCATTCTAAATTTTTAGTATTATAAGGACTAATATGTTAACAGCTTTACACACATATAGTCAGCACTTCTAATTATATATTTTGGAATTTTTCACTTATTAACAAATTGTTTTCCAGAAAACACTCTCAACAACAGTGTATGATGCCAGCTTCAATACAAGCTCACTAACATCTGAATACTATTTAAAAAAAATCTTTACCAATTTTATAGGGCAGTTTTTATTTAATCAAGCACTTCTGTATGTAAAGTACTGTGGTAAACTGAAGACTGTTCTGCAGTTTTCTAGTTGTAGTCCTCCCTTCTCAAAGTATCAGGATTTTGCAGGCTTAAAAAAAAAAGCAGCAGCTGTTTATACTTTTATACCATTAGACCCTTTTAACAGTATGGCAATCTGAGTGTGCCTGCACCTCTCTGTTTTCCGATCTTTCTCCTTTCATATCCCTCTTTCTGTGTCTCTGTCTGCTGTTTATCATTTTTGAATTTTTTTTGTAAGATCTATATACAGTATTCAGTTAAAGTCTGAAAAAAACACTTTATCCTTTTGTGATTCTATCCATATTTTCTTACTCATCAGTGATGTTTATAAATTTCCACTCATTTTTATTTAATTAGATTTGCTACATGTCTATTTAATCTTGTCAGAAAAGCAACCTCTGGTTTCACTCTGCTATATTGTCTAGAAATATTAGGACATTTGTTTCCTTATATATTTTTCTTATATACTTCAAAAATTTGTTTTCCAGTCATTTAATTGGGCTCCTATCTCTTCGGATCTGCTTTTACTTCCTCTTCTTAAGTTCATTTATTTTCATTCTTACCGATTTTAATGAAGAAAACTATGAACTTTTACTGAACACAGAACAACTCTGGTCTCGTCACACAGGTACTAATGGTTATGTATACATTGTCTATAACTGAGACATTCTACTTAAAAAGAAACGGCATGTGCTCAAAAAAAACAAAGTTTCCAACTAGTATTATGTTTCTGGTCAATTTTATCTTGCATTTCTAACAACTTTTGCTTTATGTATTTTCACCGTGTTATCTGGTGCTTAAGGCAGTACACTTTTCTTATTTTTTATTTTTTTCTACAACAAAAGCTACATTCAATTAAGAGGACAATACACTTTTATTTTTGCTTTGTATTATTTGCTTTTATTATCACAAAATTGTCTTTTGTCATGCACTATCTCCTGACTTTCTTCTTTGTCTAATGTCAATATGAAATTCTGACTTCAAAAGCATTTTTTAACTTTTTTCAACAATCACAAAAAAACAGTTATCATATAATCTTCCCTATTTGTAACATGAGTTTAATACACACACACACACACACAAATATATATATATATATATATATATATATATATATATATATATATATATATATTTTTTTTTGAGATGGAATCTCACTCTGTTGCCCAGGAGTTCACTGGCATGATCTCGGCTCACTGCAACCTCCACCGCTCAGGTTCAAGCAATTCTCCTGCCTCAGCTTCCTGAGTAGCTGGCATTAAAGACACGTGCCACCACACCTGGCTAATTTTTTGTATTTTTAGGAGAGATGGGGTTTCACCATGTTGGCCAGGTGGTCTTGAACTCCCAGCCTCAAGTGACCTGCCCACCTTGGCTTCCAAAGTGCTGGGATTATAGGCATGAGTCATCACACCCAGCCCTGAGTTTATTATGCTTTTATCATTACCTATTAAATGTTGATGTTAAAGTTGGTATTTAAATTTCAGATAATTAAATTTTTTCATGTTTCCCTTTTTAAGTATAGTCTGATATTCACATTCTAAATTGAATATTGAGTATTTACCACAGTTGTTTAAATATCTTGTTTGTAATCAGTGTTTACTGCCAAAACTTTTATTTCATGACTTCATTTTTTTGTTCATAATTTGGCATCATTTCTCAATCGGTGGAAGCACATTTATAATTTTTGTTCAACAAGTAAAATGTTATATTCAGAAAGTGTGTTCTTTCAATTGCCTTTCCATGTGAAAGACAATTTAGCTTTATCACATGAAAGTAGAGGGCCTTAAAACTATAAATGATCTATTGCTTTCTGGCAATGGCTGAGATTAAACGAGTAAAGTATGGTTTTTATTCCCTCATGTGTAATATAATATAAAAGTAACACTACTTAATTGCTTACAGGAATTTTTTTTTAAGATTTTGGGAGGAAATGGCCATTTGTAAGACTGAAAAAATTATTTTTCATTGAATTTTTCCTGAAATATGGTATATCCCTTCTACATAAAGAAGACTTTCTTCAACACAGGAAAGGTTTTTCCTGTTATCTTAAAAAAAAAAAAAAAAAAAAAAAGACGTGTTTAAAAAATAGAAAGAGAGAGAGAGAAATTGTCCTTCCCTGCAACAATGACCAGAGTTCAACTATTTAAATCACAAAAGTAAGATCATAGAGATGACTTGTTAATACCAGGACACCAAGTGTTTGGTTAGTAGCTCTGTTTATAACAGAACGAAATTTATAACAGAACGAAAAAAAGTCAGAGTAGCAGTGGTGGTAGCTATGCATGGGGAGAGGTTCTGCAGCAGGCGCAAAAGTAATAAAGGAACAGTTCAGCAATTTATAGAAAACATAAATGGGGCAATGTCATTATAACTCCATTTATACAGGGTATATGTAAAAAATAGCCCTAAGTTACCGATTTCATCATTCTTAGTTAGCTAAACATTATTCTAGTAACAGCTAGTCAGCATTATTCTAAAATATTCAAACATTTTATATATTATAAATGAATCCAGAACGTTCTATCAAGTATCATGTCAAATAGTTGAATGTAGGTTATCTGAAACAAACCTGTGTAACTTTCATCATCATCAGATAAAGGCACCTCTCTTTTTAGTAGCAACTCCAACTCTTCTGTTTCTGCTACATCCACTGGACGCTCCCCATGTTTATTAGCTTGAAATGGATTTCCACCATGACGAAGTAACAGCTTTACTATCTGCAACAAAAAAACGCAGGCAGGCTTAGTCCCTTCACAGATTGTATCACTGCACTCATTCTCTTGATAATAAATACTTACAACATCCTTCTCATTTTTAATCTCCTTTACTCTGTATCCATTACTCAGCATCTACTCTAAACCCTTATTCTCAAGACCCAATTTCACTGACACTACCCTATCTAATGACCTTAACTTCTACAATATTTCCTCCTTAAAAATTAGTACTTAATCTCATAATTTTTCATCCTGTTTCATCATAAAGTCTACAAGTATTTACTGAGAACTTATAGTAACTATAGTAATTATAGGTTTTGCTAATAAACCAATGAATAACAAGTTCCCCAGCCTCTTGGAATATATATCATAGAAAAAGTTTCAAAGAGGTATTTCCCTTCTGCTTTAGGCTAATATCCCTGTCAATGCTCTTAATCTTAACTCTATTTCCCATTCCCTTAGGAATTTTAAGTATCATGAATTTTGAAGCTTAAACTTCAAAACTCATCACTTTCATGGGTCCCTTACAGGATTCTATATCCAATTCTGTCCTCATCATTTTGAAAGGTCTGCTCTCCTTCTCTAACAAATTACATAGGCTTCAAGTTCCATATAACCAGAATCTGCCCTGTTAGTTATTATTTGTTTTTCTTCATATCCTCTTCCTTTCATAGTTTTTTTTTTTTCTTCTTTTGGAGACAGAGTTTCAATCTTGTTGCCCAGGATGGAGTGCAAAGGCATCTCAGCTCACCACAACCTCTGCCTCCTGGGTTCAACCAATTCTCCTGCCTCAGCCTCCTGAGTAGCTGGGATTACAAGCATGCACCACCACACCCGGCTAATTTCTTGTATTTTTAGTAGAGATGGGGTTTCTCCATTTTGGTTAGGCTGGTCTCGAACTCCTGACCTGCGGTAATCTGCCCACCTCGGCCTCCCAAAGTGCTGGGATTACAGGCGTGAGCCACTGCGTCCAGCCTTCCTTTCATAGTTTTAACCTCTTTTTGACTGGCTCCTTTCTAGAAGCCAATCTTTCCACAGTTCGTATTTCTTACACCTTAAAAAAAATGGCATTAAATACATGAAACATGGACAAAACAAGAAACTTTGTTGAAACCTATATCCTCCTCCCCTAGCTAACCTTTCTTCTTCACTGTCAATCTCCTGAAAAGACATTTGCCCTTGTAGCTGTGACTTACTGGCCTTTCATTCTTTCACCTACCACTCTGCTACCATTGATCTTATGAAATGGCTCTTTTAAGACCTGAAAAGATCTAAACCAATGATGGTTTCCCTATGACTCTGCCCTTAATATACCTTCTTTTGTTCTGGTATCTCTTTGGAGAACTTACCCACCCTAATGTGATGACAATTATGTGATCTATCCATTCAATCTCTTTCTGCTTTCTCTCTCAGCCCTCTTGAGCTCCAAATGCACATTCAAATACTCACTAGATACATCCAACTGACTGTATTCGTATTTTAATACAAAAGCATAAAGCTAACAGGACTCAAAAGGAGCTTACTAAACTTGTACTATTATCTTTTATCTATTTCCATTCTCAAAAACTGGCAACAAAATCTACCCAGTCATGAAAGCCTTGAAGCCAGTACTTGAAAATCATAATCAATTTTTCTTTTTCACTCATACTCTACATCAAAGAAGTAGTCAGGTGTTATTGATTCTGCCTCCTTACCACTCTTCTTGTTTTGATATTTTGTATATTTCCATTAACAGTGGTGTGTTCTATTATACATAAACCTGTACTACAATTCATTAACCCATTTTCCCCCTTAGGCTATAAGCTTCATATACAATCAAGTCTTTATTCATCTCTGTATTCCAAGCACATAACTACAGTGTTTTCTGGTACTTAGAAAATACATCACACCTTAAAAAATATTTAAATGATTAATGAGAAACAGATGAATATTAACTGCATTTACCATTAACGGAACAATTTAAAATAAGATGCCAAAATCAGACATTTGTAACAAATTATTTAATAATGATTCACAATAAATTTAATAAAGAAAATATTTTTTCTAGATTACTGCAGAAAATTTGAAATATAATAATGTGTAAGGAAAACAAATTACTCATGATACCAACTGTTAACTGCTTAATTTTTATCAAGTTACACATCCTTATGATTTTAAAAGATCAACTAGCTTTCCAAGTCTGCTGATGAAGAACAATTGCCCCCAATCATCTACTAGGGTGAGAGAGGTGCAATTAGCGGACTGTGAAAGATTGCAGAGATGATGCGAGGGCTAAAAAACCTTTGATCTAATATTTGTTCCCAGTCATATCTTAAGAAGCACTTCCAGAGGTCATTGGTGCTATCAATTCGTAAGCTTTTTTCTTTCTAGGAATGTGTTGTAACGGCTTTAGTTTCAATTTTCTTGTCTCTTTTAAATCAGAGGTGGGCAAAGTATGACCCATGGAACAATCTGGTCTAACAGCTAAGAAGAATTTTTATATTTTTAAAGGACTGTTGAAGGAGAAGAGAATAGGAGACAAAGGAGGTGGGAAGAGGCAGAGGAGTGAGCTTGTGGCCTCCAAAGCCTAAAATTTTACTATTTGGCCTTTCATTGAAAAAAATTGTCCAATCCTGTTCTACGTCAGTAACTGCTAATTTCTCCAATCTTCACTTTCCAAATAGTTGTTTCTTCTGTTCTTTGCCCTTGTGGGTTTATGTCCTTTGAAACTTCCCCTTACAGTCATTTTAGGGATTTGAGAAAGTAACTGAAATAAAAATCTTCTAGTCATTATAAATAATACCGCAGTGGATATCTTTATGAGTTGAAATGTTTCCAATTTTAGGCTTATTTCCTTAGACTAGAGCCCTAGAATAAGAAAACAGAATAAAGAATTTTGATATTGCTGAAAGCTTCCTATTCCCATCAAGAATACATCAATACTTATTACGTGACTATGATGAGTCAGGTATGGCTGGTTAATTCACATGTTAACAAACACCCTAAGTGAAATAATCAACATTTTACAGATCATTCTCAAGTGCAAATAATTGTTCTTAAAGTTGCTTAAAACATAATAGTCAACAAATAAGAAGTAGGTAAAAATGACAAAAAAAATGATAGGTATCTAAAATAAAACTAGAAATAAGGCTAGTATTTAAAATGTGTATTATGGTGAGGTGTGGTGACTCACACCTGTAATCCCAACACTTTGGGAGCCTGAGGTGGGAGGATCACTAGAGCTCCTAAGTTCCAAGACTAGCCTGAACAACACAGGGTCTCCACAAAAAAATTTAAAAAGTAGCCTAGCATGGTGATGCATGCCTGTAGTCCAGCTACTGAGGAAGCTGAAGCAAGAGGATCGCTTGACCCCAGGCAGTAAGCTGTGATTATAGCACTATGCGCTACTGTGGGTGACACAGCAAGATGCTGTCTCAAAAAAAATAAGTGTATTATGAATTACCATACATTTGCAAACAAGAAGTCAAAAATTAGGTTCTTAGTAAGCTATGTTAAGGCTCCAGAACTGTTATATTTATGCTTTTCCCATCTTATGATGCTTTATGGATGGCTGAATCATGACTATTACTGAAAGAAAGAAATCTCATCATTTGGGAGGGGCTCAGAATACATATTATAGATACAGAGAAATGAATTTTTGGTGACTCTCATTACTCCTCCTAAGGCACAAGTAAAAGGAACAAGGAGAAAATAGCTCTTGAATTGTGACTCCTACTATCCTAGGCATGGGGGTATGAAGAAAAGCAAAGGTCCCTTGAAGATAGCATGCCAGTCTCCCTCTGAGAAGAGACTAGAAATAGTGTGAGTCCTCATAAGTTCATGAGCTCAAAAAGTCAGGTTCTGGAAACATTCTGCAGCTATGTGCATATTTAAAAACTTGTGTGCAGCCAGGCCACAGTGGTTCACACCTGTAATCCCAGCACTTTGAGAGCCTGAGGCGGGTGGATCATGAGGTCAGGAGTTTGAGACCAGCCTGACCAACATGGTGAAACCCCAGCTCTACTAAAAACACAAAAATCAGCCAGGTGTGGTGGTGCATGCGCCTGTAATCCTAGCTACTCAGGAGGCTGAAGCAGGAGAATCGCTTTAACCTGGGAGGCGGTGGTTGCAGTTAGCCAAGATCACGCCACTGCACTCCAGCCTGGGCAATAGAGCAAGACTCTGTCTCAAAATAAAAAAAAAAATTAAAAAAAAAAAAAAGAAAAGAAAAAAACAAAAAAACTTGTGTTCACAGAAACCATGTCTTAGTCACAGGCATAATTCTTTAAAATTATACTTAGAAATCAGGAAACCTTTATTATCATATTCAAAGGAAAAGTATCCATTCCTGGTAAACTATCATAATACTTTTTTTAAAGGGTAAGATTTAAAATATCAAAGCCAGAAAATAAGTCCGTTTCTGATAAATTCAGAGGAAAGGGCAATTTACCCTCCATGTGGTCAGGCCTGATGGATTTAAGTTTTGTCACAGCCTATCCTCAGTCAGTTATCCAGTCATCTACCTATCCATATATCTACACATGCATCCATGTCGGGTTTATTGAACACTTCTAGGTGATAAGCAGTTTCAGAGTAAGTAACAGAAAACAACACAAAATGCCAGTATGCATGTTAGTATTTGCAGTCTAGTGCAGGAAACATGACACTAGACAAGAATATCGGTTAAAAAATAATGCAGTAAATACTGTGATATAAGATTTGTACAATTTGCCAAAGGAGCACAGAGGAAAGAATTGACCATGGGTAAGCAAGAATCAGTTTAGAAAAATTTATAGACTACATTATTCTTCATTCAAAGTAAGATTTCTTTACTGAGAAATATGAAAAAATACCTCACAAAAATGTAATGGAGAAAAATAGCATTTTTAATTTCTGAATTTTAGGTGTACTTGACTGCATTCATAAAGTCAGCTTTTTAATTTTTTATCCGCTATTTCTAGAACATCTTCAATTTCAATGTGCATTTGTATGTAATGTCTTTTTTCCTTTAAAATATCCATTTTTAATAGATATTATTTATCACATAATTTATAGATGAGGAAACGGAGGTTGAGAGGAGGGAAGTAACGCATTCAAGATTACACGGCTAGCCAGAATTGCACTTATATCTATCTTTACTCCAAATTCTATTTTTGCCTCAACTAAAATAAATGCCTTTCAAAAGACAGGCAATGCAATATTGTACAATTTTTACTATACATAAAGACTGCTTTAACACATTCAATTGGCTTACAAAAGAATGCCTTGAAATAAAAATATTGTCAAACTAATCAACCGTCAAATTAAATGGGTTTTATGAAAAGAAAATGCTAAATCTGAATATGAACTAAAAGTTAGAAAGTAGAAAAAAGGGAAAACAAAATATAGATGAGTTTTCAAGCAATGAGTGGAATATGACACAAGATCATATGACTAAGAAGTGAATGAAATTACTTGGGGTTGAATTTATATTTTGAAAATGTGTACTATTGTTTTTTTTCTATCATACTTACATCTCTGTGCCCACTACTAGCAGAATCATGGAGTGGAGTATCATCATCTAATCCTTGTGTGTTAACATCTGCTCCAGCTGCTATAAGTATCTTAGCAACATCATAATATCCAACATTGCAAGCTTCATGCAGTGGTGTCCAACCTAAAGTTAGATTATTAATTTAACATGATTCACTTGTGCTAATTCAAAATATATGCTTTTCATATACATAACTATGTGTGACATATCAATTATAAAACTGCACATAGTGCAAAAGAAAAAAGGAGTGAAGATGCAGCTACTAAAAATAAACACCTAAGAACAATACCAATTTATTGAACGTTCATTCAAAATATTCCTGTTGACCCCTGAACAAGGTGAAGGTCAAGTGTATTAACGCCATGCAGTCAAAAATCCACATGTAACTTTTGACTCCCCAAAACTTAACTATTAATAGCCTACTATTACCTGGAAGCCTTACCAGTAACATGAACAGTTGACTAACACATATTTTGTATATGTATTATATACTCTACTCTTACAATAAAGCAAGCTAGAGAAAAATTATTTAACAAAATCGTAAGAAAAATATTATTAAGTAGGAGTGGATTGTCAAAAAGGTCACGTTCATCAACTTCACGTTGAGTAGGCTGAGGAGGAGGCAGAAGAGGGGTTGGTCTTGCTGTCTCAGGGGTGGCAAAGGGAGAAGAGGTAAAAGTAAAGATGGGAGAAGCAGGCACATTTGGTGTAACTTTACAAAAATACACTGCAATTTGTGTCTTTTTTGCTTTTTCATTTCTCTAAAAATGTTTTAATACAGTGCCACCATCCTCCTCCTGATGTTTCCTCTGGTTTCAGTGCCTGGATCATAAAAGGGTTCATATTAAAAAAAAAAAAAAAAAAAGTCAAAGTAGCCTTAAATTATTGGAACCCTCTAAGGTCAATCTGTTTTCCAGCACGGCTTCTTTTAAGTCTTCTTTCTCATCACCTGAAACTGTTTTTGAAGCACTCAGCTCCATCAAGTAATCTATTAATACCTCTGATGTGGTATCTACTAGCTCTTTGATTTCTCTAATATCCGGATTTTGAAACTTTTCATCCCCCACCTTTTTTTTTTTTTTGTCATATCCACAATCTCTTTCATGATTTCCCTGACTGGTTCTGTGGAAAATCCTGTGAAGTCATATACAACATATGGACGGTTTTCTCCAGGAGACAGCTTTCACAGCTTTTTAACAATGATGGCATCTTCAACGGTGTCTTCTTTCCAGACTTTCATGACATTCTATCCGAGTTATCTTCTATAGCATTGGCAATCCTTTCCCCAGAGTACATGTGTAAGGAGGCTTAAAGGTCCTTATGATCCTCTAATTAGAAGCTGGTTTAGAAACAGTGTGTTTGTACAGCACTTCAATGCCTTTGGTGTTGAATTCACAGGGTTCTGAGTGGCCAGAAGACACCAAAAGACAGCTTCCTTCCTGGCAAAATACTTCCTGACTTCAGAAAGAAATAGATGACATCAATTCAGGAAAGAGTTCTCACAGTCCAGGCCTTCTTGTTGTACAAACAAAAGACTAGCAGCTGGATTTATCTTTTCCTTTTGAGGTTCAGGGGGCAGTCCTGATCATAAACCCAACTGTCTTTACATAAAACGGAGAAGTTAGCCAATCCCTTCCACCCCTAAATCTTGGTGCTTGCTTCTCTTCCTTACTAATAAATGTACTTTGTGGATTTTTCTTTTTCCCAGGGTTACTTCTGTTCACATTAAAAAACTGTTCAGGCAGACATCCTTTCTTCTCACTGATTTTCTTAATGGTGTCTGGGAATTCATCTGCTGCCTGTCAGTGGGCAGAAGTTGCTTCTCCTGTTATCTTGACATTTTTAAAGCCAAATCTTGTTCTAAAATTATTAAACCATCCTTTGCAGGCATTAAATTCCCCAGCTTTAGATCCTTCACCTTCCTTAAAACTGTTGTATAATGACCTCATGCTTTCTTGAATCATATTAGAGTCCATATGTATGTCTTTTTATAGCAATCCTGCATCCACATAAAAGCTGCATGAGATAAAAGAATGTTTTGCAAAAAAGTGCAAGGTTTTCAAACCCACTAGCATAGCTGCAGCAATGGCTTTACACATTTCCTTTTCTTTTTTCCAGTGGTCCTTATGCTGGATTCACTTATCTTGAAATGGCAGGAAACCACAGCTACAGATCTTAATTTATAGACATTATCAAGCAATTCAATTTTTTCTTTTAATGTCATAACTTTTCTGTTTCTTAGGAGCACTTCCAGTATCACTAGTAGCACTTAAAATGGATCCCCTGGTGTTATTCAAAGCTTACAGTATTCTACTAAACACGATGAAAAACAGGCAAGAATCACACATTTCACTGGCACACAACTTACTGGAGAGATGAACTGCTTATGGGAGATAATTTGTGTCAGTCACATGGTGTTTCAAGCAAATACTCCCAACATCTGAGCTCACCACAATGGCAACAGGAGGTAGCTATGCAATTATTACAGGAGTAAAATATGTACTACAGTAAATTTTGTGCAGTTATGATTTAATACTGCATCTTTACATTTATTTACATTTCTCCTGACTCTGAATGGTGCCATGTATAGCCTATGTTTGTATACATATATTATAACTTTTTAGAACAGATTGTATATATTTTATGGGAATAAGTGACAGAATAGACTAGTATCTAGGTATCTTTCATGCACTCATGATACATTTAATTTTTTCTAGTTTTTCAGTATTTCTAGGCTATACAGTTCATCTTTGAGTTTTTCCAAATTGTTCTGAATCTCAAAAAAAGTCCAAAATATTTACTGAAAAAAACCCACATATAAGAGGACCTACATAGTTCAAGGGTCAATGGTATTTCCACTGTGCTAAATTATTACACAAAAGTATTAAATACTTAAGTTTTCCAATAAATATAAGTTTGATATAATTAATAATCATTTAAACTATGAAAAAGAATTTTAAAGAGGCAAAATATTAATAAGCTTGATTAGTGTCTTTCAGTAAACAAAAATCCTGATGCTTAGGGCTTTATTCTGTTGATACAATATTTTCTGGACTTAATACTTATTTTATCTAAAATAGACTTAATTACTCTTGTAATAAAAAAAGTTACTTAAAAATACAAAGAAAATAAACATGGTCCGTAATCTCACCACCCAGATAAAATAATTTGAAGAATCCAACATAATATCTACTAGCTGTCTCTCCCACATATTTATAAAACTTAGATAACAACCTGCTTCCTCTACTTAACTAAAGTGAAAATAATTGCCTATGTCATTATAATTTTCTACAACATAGTACTGTACTAATATACCATAATTTACTTCAACGAGCTCCTATTACTAAGGATACAGACTGCTAGTTTTTAATTAGAAACAATGCTGTAACAATATCCTTACAACTAAGTCTTCATGCGCATCCATGATTAACTATTTAAAACAAATCCTTGGAAGTGAAATTGTCAGATGAAAGAAATATTTTTTAGGTTTCTGATAAATGATGTCAAATTTTCCTCTAGAATAAATGCCATGCATTTTAAGTCTCATTCTTTAAAGTAGATACGGTGTATCACACCTTTTCCCCACTCATACCAAATAAAGACATAAATTCCAGGTATATTACAATAGGGCTACATGTAAAAACAAAACAAAACAAAACAAAATTTGAAAAACATAAAATACAGGAATAGTTTTATGATATAGAGAAAGAGAAGGCCTTCTTAAATAAAATACCAAACCAAGAACCCATAACGTTCAATTGATATGATACATAAAAGATGAAAATGTTAGTACATTAAGCACTGTAATGAGTATTTATTCAACATAAGCCACAGACTTTGAAAATATTTACAGATATGATAGAGAAAATCTAGACTAAATAAAGGCTATTGTAGGTTAAAAACAATACTAAACCAAAAGAAAATAAGCAAAGGAGTGGATCCAGCAATTCATAAAATACACATAAGTTTATAATAAACATAAGAAGAAATGTTTACTATCACTAATGATCATGAAAATCCAAATAAGATTATTTTTTCATTTGTCAGATTGTTAATAATTAAAAGTTGACAACATCCAGTTTTAGTGAAGGTATGAGGAAAATGGCTCTTTCATATACTTTTGATGGTAGTACGAATTGATACAGAATTTTGGGGGGACAATTCCATTATTACAGAAATTTAAAATATGTATCCGCGTTAATTTAGCAATTTCACTTCTACTGAAATACATCCATAAACATACACAAAGATGTTTATGGATATTTACTACAGTGTTGCCTATGGAACGCTATACTAGAAAATATTATGCAGCTATTAAAAATTAATGAAGTAGGCATACCTATATTTACTGAAATATCTGTAAGATATTAAGGCAGGTTGCAAAATTACAGACTGATACAGATGGAATAATTTCATTTTAAAAAGCTTGTAAGTAAATATTTACTTTATACATACATAATAAAAAATGAACTGAAACAGTAACCTCCAAAGTGTTAACAATAGTTCTACAGAACAGAAAGAACCTGTGTGGGAGGGAGGGTAGAGTTGTGTAGCATGTGAAATTAAAGATAATTTCTGTACTGCTCTCTACATATTTCAATTGTTTGAATTATTTACAGTAAGAATATACTGGTATGTTGACCAGGCGCGGTGACTCAAGCCTGTAATCCCAGCACTTTGGGAGGCCGAGGCGGGTGGATCACGAGGTCAAGTGATCGAGACCATCCTGGTCAACATGGTGAAACCCTGTCTCTACTAAAAATACAAAAAATTAGCTGGGCATGGTGGCTCGTGCCTGTAATCCCAGCTACTTAGGAGGCTGAGACAGGAGAATTGCCTGAACCCAGGAGGCGGAGGTTGCGGTGAGCCGAGATCGCGCCATTGCACTCCAGCTTGGGTAAAAAGAGCGAGACTCCGTCTCAAAAAAAAGAAAAAAAAAAAAAAAAAAAAAAAAAGAATATACTGGTATGCTATTTGAATTCTGAAAATGAAAGTAACACCACCACACTCTTACAGTCCTCATGGTTCAAGTTAATAAATGTTTTTAAAATGCTTATGAACAAATTAACTACTTTGAAACATTATATAACTCAATTTCATCTAGGACAAAAACCTAACTTGGATAAAGAACTATATATAAGTAATATGTGAACTAAAGTATAAGTTTAGTATGTAAAAATATGAGTAACTGTTGACATGGAATTGTAGCAGAGATCAGGGCTTTTATGCACACTCTCCAAAACTTCTGTAATAAAGAATATTTTTAGAACTCTTTCATTTCAGCAACAAAAGGGATAAAAGAATGTGGATTAAACTGTAACCAGGATCTGTTTAAATTTTAGTGTCTGATAGTAGGTCTTGCATTACTAGTCTTACCTGCAAAATCTTTCACATTCACATTTGCCCCTAAACTTATTAATTCTTTAACTTGTTTCACATCTCCTCGAATAGCGGCCATGTGTAAGGGAGTTTCACCACGTTCATTTCTTTTATTAACTTTATCTTTCTGACGAGATGAAGAACTGGGAGTTTTCTTTTGGGCCGGTGTTGTTTGTGATGGATGACTTGGTGTGGAATCTGCAAGAAACAAGAAAGTTAGCAGAAGTTCTATGCTAAATATTTTCCTGGAACACAAGGAATACCTTCTCACTCTAACAACCTAAACCTTGATTTGAATGATACGTTAATGACCCAAATACACAGAGGAGATCTTCCCTTAGGGTTATCAAATATTATGAGCCAATTTTAAAAAAGTGTTAACTCATAAAATTGGTTTAAAATGATAAACTATCAAATATGTACTCTAAAATGTTTGCTTAATGACAATGTGATGAACTACAAAATATTTTTCCTAGGTATGTTATGCTATTATTCTAAGACCTAGAGGAAGTGAAACTGAAGCTGTAGTCCACATCTCCAACTCAGACAAAGCACTGCAGTTCATCTTATATTATGTGCAAATCAAGGTCATAACTATTTTACTATGAAAATGAAAGTGGGCCAGGCGCGGTGGCTCACGCCTGTAATCCCAGCACTTTAGGAGGCCGAGGTGGGTGAATCACAAGGTCAAGTGATCAAGACCATCATGGTCAACATGGTGAAACTCGTCTCTACTAAAAATACAAACAAATTAGCTGGGCATGGTGGCGCGTGCCTGTAATCCCAGCTACTCAGGAAGCTGAGGCAGGAGAATTGCCTGAACCCAGGAGGCGGAGGTTGCAGTGAGCCGAGATTGCGCCATTGCACTCCAGCCTGGGTAACAAGACCGAAACTCTGTCTCCAAAAAAAAAAAAAAAAAAGAAAAGAAAAAAGAAAATCAAAGTGAAGAACTACAAAAAATAAGGGCAGTCTGAAAAAGGGCCTTTAAAAACTGTGCTTTGCCTTGATTCCCTTATTTTGATATTTGTTCTAGTTTCTGTATTTAAAAAAGTGAGGAAGTTAAATTAGATGATGCCAAAGGTCTCCTCTCCAATTTCAAAACTACAAAAAGTGTTTCTGAATCCTTAATTAAGAATTCCAAGACATATATACAGTGTTTACTCTGAAGATTTATAACTATTGAAAAGAAACTGCTCTAAGAGAAAAGAAATCTGTGAAAATTAACTTTTTACCAGTCTTAAAACCTAACATGATTAGAGCTCTAAGGCAATATCACCCTTTCCTCAAAAAAAATAAAAATAAAAATAAAAAAGTTTAAGGTTTACGTTTTGGATCTTTTTTTTTTTTTTTTTTTTTTTTTTTTGAGACTGAGTCTCGTTCTGTCACTCAGGCTGGAGTACAGCAGCCCTATCTTGGCTAACTGCAAACTCTGTCTCCTGGGTTCGAGAAATCCCCCCACCTCAGCCTCCTGAGTGACTAAGATTACAGGCGCATGCCACCATGCCGGGCTAATTTTTGTATTTTTTAGGAGAGACGGGGTTTCACCATGTTGGCCAGGCTGGTCCTTGCCTCAAGTGATCTGCCTGCCTTGGCCTCCCAAAGTACTTGAATTACAGGTGTGAGCCACCACACCCAGCCCTAACTTTTGGATTTTAAAATACACTGTCTCAGTAATAGTTTCCTACCAACTTACACTCCCTAAGAGAAGGGCCTTATCTATCCTATTCATCACTGTTTAGAAGACTTCTTAGCACACAGTGGTATTCAATAATTATTTGTTGAATGAGTAAATTTTAATATAATCCTTAGTCAAATTATTTGTCAAGAGAATTTGCTTGCTGAATTTCTTAAAATCTGTCAGACTATCTAATGGATAAAACAGCCATAAACTCCAAGTATATCTACATGATGGCAAACAGCTTGATATTTAAAAAGCTTTCCATTCTATTTCTATACATATTAATACAGACAGTGGACTAAGAATCACCCTTAAAAGGACCAACTGCAGAACAGTATTATAGTTTACTCCTATTTATACTTAAAAAAAAAAAAAACAAAAAACAAAACCCAAACAAAAAGATGCATATTTGTATATTTACGCCTAGAAAAGCCCCAGAAATATAGGTAAGAAACTGTTAATAGTGGTCAGCTCTTGAAGGGAGGTCACTGGAGATGAAAGATATTTATTTTTTGTCTGTCATATTAAACTTTTATTTTAAGAAGGACAAAGGTTCATGTTATTTTAAAATATCAATTTTAAAAAATGTCTTTCCATTTGACTATTAAATCAGACTCAAAGTCAAAACCTCACAGAAACAGTCAGTTTTTACATGGTAAAATATCTTTAATTTGGCCACAGACAGTCTCAAGTTGGAGGTGGAAAAGGTAGGAGTAATCACAATATACTCTATTAAAAGCAGGAAGCCCTAAAATGTTTTTTAGCAGTGACAGATATTAGATACATTCATGCTTAGAAATTAAGATACTTAGAAACTCTTAGGAATTTAACGATGTTGTCCCATTTTTTTTTTTAAAGAGGCAATACAGGAAAAAACTCACAGAAAAAATTATCTTTTTCAATGCATTTCAACATGGTCTATTATGTAACCCAGTGTCTTACAAAATTCGTTTGAATTCAGGGCCAAAAGAAATTTTCTCCAGACAAAAGTGATTTACTTTCCTGAATCAGTAAATAACAACTATGGAACTCAAAATTTTTCTTTTGTACTTTTAGCTGCCAGCACGCATAGGTAAGTTCAATGTGACTAGTAATAATCATCTCAGGTCAGCTGTCTGGATTTTATCTACCTCTTTAGCAACCTTTTATAAATTAGTACATTTTTTGGTTTGTTCCCTTACTGTTTTTGTCCTGCTAGTAAGTCATCATCAATTATCTCTGGAGCACAAAGCATAAACACACATACATGTGGCACAACACCTTAATTGGAAGTGTGACACGAAATATAAGATAAACATACTGCTGACATTTTTCCTTATAAAAGAATTTAGATCTTAATAAAATATAGATTATGTACCGTGTAAAGAGTCTACTCTTGTATAGCTTCTACTTTAGCAGAGGATGCAAATGATAAACTGTCACACAAACAAAATCATAAAATCACCACTAACAAGTAATTCTGATTAAATTCAAGAAATAACAAAAATTAAAAGTAGTGAAAATAATTGTTAAGACAAGGCTACAGTTGCCTGAGGAAAACCAAGGATACACATTAACTCAATGACGGTAGGTATCACCTGGACTGTTGTCTCTTGCCGTCATCTGCATAAGAAGTGCCATCTGTTTTCGCTCAGAGAGTGGATAACCAAAAAGAATGCTGACTGGTGTGGATTTCTTATTTCCAGCTTCTTTTTTTGTTTTCTTCTTTTCTGGACCTTCTTTCTCTGGAATTATTAATAAATATGTAAGAATCTGAAACAAATCCAAGTATTAAAAAGCAAATGTAAGATGATTTGATAGATGCTATACATATATATGAGAAACGTGTACGATATATGAACTAGTAATAGCCAGATAAAAGCACAATGGTTTTATATTACATAAACAATTTTCTTCCTGATGGCTTTGAAAACAATATATTCTTAATTCTATTGTTTCCAGAAAATTAGTAATACTTGGAAATTTATTACTAGCAAAATTTTACCTTAATGAGTTGTTTTAGTAAAATTTAATTCCTTGATAACACTGCAGACATTCCTTAGTATTACATCTCTGAAACCTCTTTTATTTACTATAACTTTATTTGTAACTGCTGATAAGCCTAAATACCAACGCTCCTTCAAATTACTTAATTTCAGCAATGATTTATACAATCTTCCAACAAGGTCAATATTTAGGACAAGTCTCATCACACAGAATAACTATGGAAAAAAACTACCAAATCATTTTATTCCAGTCATAAGATAGCTGAATATGAAATGACATTAATCAAAGTTAAGAATAAGCAAATTATAGATTCTGTGTGGCTATGGGTTAACATATCTTGCAAAGAGCCAACAATTTTCAAGGACCTTTTCAAAGAGATCTGATCCATCATAAAGTCAGCTCTCAGATTGAACTATCTAGGAAACTCATTAGCAATGCAGCCTGCACTCCCCATTAAGGGTCAGAAAATTCAGACTGAACTGAATTTTCTAAGTAAGAGATACAGATGTTTGTCTTTTCTATAAGACTTCTTTGAGAGTTAATGCAGGTGCTCTGTGCAACGAAATACAGAGATCTGGCTATTACCTGTCCAGACATCTATTTCTTGGGAAACCCTACACAAATATCTGGAATTTATTGATCCAGGTTTGAGGGTACCTGCAACGAGGAGCTGCAAACATAAATAATATTTAAAAATAGCAAAAATGGGAGAAGGGAAGGCTTAGTTGTCAGAACAGCGTCTTTTTTCAAGCAGATAAGAACAGCAGCTAAAATACTCTAAAAGATAAGCATGTATTAATCTAGCAAGTGTAAAGAAACTAATGAAAACCTCGATATTAGCAGGCAAAAGAAATTAAAGTAATAATCCTTCCAGTGCGCCACTTAATTAGGATAAACTGTCACCTTTAAAGCTGAGAAAAATCAGGTCCTAATATTTAAAAACTCTACTGCCCACAAATCTTTCAAAAATTAAGTATTTCCTAAAAAGTCCATTTTCTTGAATATTTGATTTTGCATAAAAACAAAATTTCAAGACTTATTTAAATCAACTGTATTTTTTTCCAGTATAATCTTTTGTTTTCATATTTCTTAGTTCATTATCATTAATGATCCAATTTAGTATAAATCCAATCTCAGCACAGTTATTTTCCTAACTTACGCTATCTTATAAAGCCCTAAACAGGTCTTTGAAGAAGCCAGTTTTTTCCTGAAGCACATATGGAGTCCCTCTCTTAATTTTCTGTGTTTCTTGGTTCTCTGGTATTTAATAAGGAACCACAATTGTTGTTGTTTTAATGGTTTTCTATTTGAATAACAAATCTTTATAATGAATATTTCTCTTCTAAAATTAATGTTTAACATTATGAAATTTTATAGAAAAGATGTTTCAAAGATAAGAAATAAAATCCAGTAATCAGAGGAAACAAAAAATGCTTAGCATCTCTCCTCAAAATATTGTCTAAATATTGGGGAAATTTTTGCATTTTTGTTTGCAAAACAATTGCCTTTTTTGTTTTGACTGCATTTTAACACAAGGTTTTTAAAAAGCCACTCTAACGTGATAAAGTAATACATACCCAGGCAACAGTAAAGAGATACTTATAAATGGCATCATTAGAATTCCATGGTGCCAAATATTCAAAGATGTAATTATTTTGGAAAGAAATAAACAAATTGAATACATTCCAAATATTTAAAGCAAAAATTTGAATCAGATGCTAGCATCCAATATAAACTCTTATTTTCTTTAAGGTGCCATAGTCATATGTCTGAGTTCATATTCTGCATGAGACAGGAAAGTAAGTAAATAGCAGCTGGTATAAGGCAGCTAGGATAGAGACAACCATGCTGTTTGTCAAAACTGTTAGACTAGTGTGTCCCAAAGTATGCGTTTTCAAGTTTAAAGCAGTCAACAAGACTATCTGGGATTTATCCTGTAAATAATTTGCTTCCTCTGACCCATTATAAGTAAAAAATAATAATATACTACATATTTGATAAACAGCTACTTCTCCTGTCAGGAAGGTGATTAAATACTACTTAAAAAAAAAGTTAGCTACTTCTCAAGATTCAGTACCTAAAAAATGTACTTATTTGCCCTAAAAATTGGCAAGAACTTTGAAGTTTAAATGTAGATATACTGACAAATGTGCTCAGTTAGCACAGTCAAATATAAACTTAAGATCCATTCAGACAGCCTAGAGATTTTTTAAAAATATACAAGAGACTGGCCGGGCATGGTGGCTCATGCCTTGTAATGTCAACACTTTGGGAGGCTGAGGCAGGGGGACCACAAGGTCAAGAGATTGAGATCATGCTGGCCAACATGGTAAAACCCCGTCTCTACTAAAAATACAACAATTAGCTGGGTGTGGTGGCGCATGACTATAGTCCCAGCTACTCGGGAGGCTGGAAGTGGGAGCAGAACCACTTCAATCCAGGAGGCAGAGGTTGTAATGAGATGAGATCGTGCCACGGCACTCCAGCCGGGTGACAGAGCAACAGTCTCAAAAAAAAAAAAAAAAAAAAAAAAAAAAATTCCAAGAGATTCATTTAAGACTATTCAAAACAAACAGAGAAATGGACTTTTCAACACTCTAACATTCTTTCAAAGGTTAGAGATCTTCAGATACACAAAGATGTTCCAGTTTTATAATGCTGAAAATTATGCTTTCTTTTCAGGTCTTGTTAGCATAAATAGAAAGCTCAACATTGTCACATCCCAAATAAGTATAAAGTACTTATTAGGGAGAAGAGACAAAATTATTTTTCTTAGGGAACTTGGTTCATAAACCTATTAGTGTCTCAAAAATTAAAGAATACAGCATCTTCTTACAAGGCCATCACTATAAGAAACAATGGAGTCACAACTCGAATATCGATTAACATAATTAAATCAATCATGTTTGCAATGTACAGACTTCAACTCTGGAAAAAAAAAAATGCCATTACTCCCTGGTTCTAAAATACCTACATGAATCTCTAATTAAATGTCTACATCTTTTGATTTCCAGCAATGATACTCAGATTATGGATGGCTTCATACACATACAGCTCTTTCAGGGGCACTCTGGTGTTTAGAAGTCACCTTTCAAAAAAGCATGCCTAGGCAGATTATGAGGTCAGGAGTTTGAGAACAGTCTGGCCAACATAGTGAAACCATGTCTCTACTAAAAAAAAAAAAAAAAAATACAAAAAGTTAGCCAGGTGTGGTGGTGTGAACCTGTAATCCCAGCTACTTGGGAGGCTGAGGCAGGAGAACTGCATGAACCTGGAAGACGGAGGTTGCTGTAAGCCAAGATCGCACCATTGCACTCCAGCCCAGGCAATGGTGCCAGACTCCATCTCAAAAAACAAAACAAAAGAGAATAGAAGAGATGAGAAGAGAAGAGACGACAAGAGATGAGAAGAGAGCAGGGCAGAGCATGCCTAATCCACAGTAACTAACTGGAAATATGCCCCGCACACCTCAATTTTGGTAACAGGCACTCTATCAGCTCAATTAAAACTTTCAGGATAATTTTAAGAATAATTATTTGATTCTTCCACTGCCCCACCCAACCTCCCAAATGAATAAAATAAATAAAAAGTATATTAAAAGCAGGTTTACTTTAGTTTTTATAGCTACATGTCATATGCTAAAAACTAGACACTTAGACACCCAGGGGCTAAACAATATTCACATTTTTACTTAAGTTCAGAGATAACAATGTTAGCCAATTTTAAAAAAAGACAATAAAAAAAACATTTAATTAGCTTTCACATGCTAGAGAACACATTTTTTAGGAGGACACAGTACTTGTATATTCTCTTGTATTCTATCTGGAGCAATGTAACATATAACAGGTGCCACAGCTTAATAAAGAGGCTGCAATACAGTTAGTTGTAACAGCATTTCTCTAGGTGACGAGGTATTTTAATTCACTTACAGTTATATTTAACCTAAGCAACAAAGTCAATAAAGACTAATGAGTTCAATAGAAAAATAATTTTATTAAATGTGTTTTTTAAAAAACATCACATGACTGAAGGGTAAGATGACACTGTCTATTGAGATCAGTATACTTGGTATACCCTGTGATGGGTATACACAAAACGCTTGGGTATCTTCCCACAGAATTCACTGCACTATGCAACACCAGGGGTTGACTTTCACATTGTTTTCTACATGAACAGTGTTCCCCACATTGTGCTATAAAAAATTGGAATGGAGGTATATGGCGGTCCTGCTACAAGATTCATACATAGCTTGTGTTGGATATGATACACTGAGTACCTTGGAACAAAAATGGGAAAATGTGGTGTCACCAATGTAGTTCATTTATTTAACCAAAGATATCTATATACTGGCTTGAAAATAAGTTACTTGTAATACAATAATTAATTGTAAATGTGACAGAACCACTGGCTAAACAGGAGCACCTGATAATCTAATTACCTGAGTATGTCCTGTAAGAAGATATAAGTCTCTCCCCCCAATTTTCACTTGTATGTCCTGGATCTGAATCTACAGAATGAGAAGAGACAGGAGAAGAGAAAAAAGCACACGGAGGGAAATGCAGAATTCAACAAACCAACATTTTTCAATAGACTACGAATTAGTTATTAAGCTATCATTGTTTTTCCAAAAGATTATTTTTAAAGTAAAGCCAAAAGTATATTTAAAACACAGGTTTGGTCAACACCTAATATTTCAAATTCTTCAACAAAAATATCTTAAAATTGGGAAATTCAACCATGCAATTTCAATAACAGGTATTACTGATGTTACGTATTAAAATATACTATCTCTTTTGAGGCTATATATTTTTTCAATCTCTGAGTAACAGTAAGAGAGGCAGTACTCTATCATTAGTTTTCAGTTTAGAACTTGTCTTTAGAAAATCTGAATTAAGCTTTTTGTTCTATGAGTGATGAAACTACTCTGGAGACAGTAAAACACGGTGGACTGCACTATCATCCTAGACCACAGGCCTTTCCACAAATTGCATACACTTCAAATGATATACATTACTACAGTGCTTACTATTGAAGACCACCTAGAAAGAAAGTAACCTAAATCAAAACAAAGTTTATCAGTTAAGAATATGGAATTCTGGCTGGGTGCAGTGGCTTAAGCCTGTAATCCCAGCACTTTGGAAGGACAAGGCAGGTGGATTACCTCAGGTCAGGAGTTCAAGATCAGCCTGGCCAACATGGTGAAATCCCATCTCTATTGAAAATACAAAAATTAGCCGGGTGTGGTAGCACATGCCTGTAATCCCAGCTACTCCAGAGGCTGAGGCAGGAGAATCACTTGAATCCAAGAGGTGAAGGTTGTGGTGAGCTGAGATCGTGCCACTGCACTCTAGCCTGGGTGACAGAGTAAGACTCTGTTTCAAAAAAAAAAAAAAAGAATATGGAATTCTGCCTAACAATTCATGACAGAGAAATATGAATAGGGAGAACTGACCTTGGCATTACGGCCAGAGCAGATATTTTTACTTATTAATGTATTTTGATTTATAAATGGCATTTCAACTCACAATATTACTGTGATATTCATATCCTCAATTGACAAACTTTTTTCCAGGATCACTGTTACACAGTATTCACAATTTCAATTAGGTATAAATAACTCAGTGTTTATTTAAACACTGGAAAAAAAAAACCAAAAACAAAAAACAAAAACAAACAAACAAAAAAACTTAGAGAACAAGTAACCCTTAAACATAGTGTTTAAAAATTGTACAATAAGCCTAAAAGTTTAGTGATGAGGTTTACTCAACTGAAAGAAGAATCATCAATAACATTTAGACCATCTCTAAAGTAAATGGGCTGAATGGTTAAGACTTTCAATGAACACATATTTCAAAATCGAATACATTAAGTTAGCAACTTCAAAAATTTCATGAAAAATATTTGACATTTAAAGACAAGCAAAAAATTTTAAACAGCATCCACAGATTGCAAAGCAAACCAGCAACCATTAAATTGTGCCAAATGGATTAAATGAATTATTGAAAGCAGATATTATTTTAATAGATTAAAGCACAGTGAATAAACTAACCTTTCAATTATATTCATTAATGTAGTTTAACAGCTCAACCAAATCTTCCTTCGGATATAAGCAACCACTCTGACCCCACACGCTCTTTGGCTTTTACTCATATAAGTAGTTTATACTGGGAGCATTTGAATAGTCTATAAAGCTTTAACTCAGGAACTGGAAAATTAAAGCTTCTATTAACATATATATACCTGTCCCCTTCCTCAACTGCTTCCTTTTATGCTGTACTGAGACAAGGCTGTATGAGATTACTACTGTTTATGAGATTCACGTAAAACACTGCTAAGCAGAGCCATTCTCTCCCACATATGTTCTTTGTAGTGAGGCAAAACAAAACCAATCTTTTTAAGTTATTATTTTACTTGGGTTGCAAGAGAATCAGAGAAAATTTAAAAAAAAATAATTTTACAAGTCTGTATTGTATGCCCGAAACTTTTATAATGAAATATCAGGAACGGAGTAGAGGCAAATCTATCAAGAATAACTGCCATGAAAAATCACCAAAAGTGGTTATTCTTATTAAACAAAGCACTGATTTTATCTATTTTAATATAGTTCCCAGAAAAATTGTATCTTTCTGTTTTCTTTTTAAAAGAAGCTCCTCTCTCCAAATTTGATTACGTCACACTAAATACAGTGAACCCTTAAACGGCATCTAAAGTCTTAGGAAAATAGAACTAAGGCTGGCTGGTGGAGATTTATTTAATAAAATTTCAACACATTCTACAACTGCCACCATAGACTATGTTCTCTGAATTTTCTCATAACACATTATCTTTTAAAAAATGCCAAAAAAGGCCAGGTGCGGGGGCTCATGCCTGTAATCTCAGCAGTTTAGGAGGCTGAGGTGGGAGCATCAATTGAGATCAAGAGTTTGAGACCAGCTTGGCCAACATGGTGAAACCCCATCTCTACTAAAAATACAAAAATTAGCTGGGTGTGGTGGTGCATGCCTATAATCTCAGCTACTAAGGAGGCTGAGACAGAGAACTGCTTGAACCCGGGAGGCAGAGGCTGCAGTGAGCCAAGACCACAACACTGCACTCCAGTCTGGGTAAAAGAGTGACATTCTCTATCTAAAAAAAAAAAAAAAAAAAAAAAAAAAGCTGAAAAAATTTAGTAAACTATTTGCTTACTAGCAATGCTAAGAGGACACAATTATTCAAAGAAAAAAGGTGACAGACAGTCAATCTTTCTGATTAAACATGCAAACTAAAATGACAAAGGACTACTGGTTTCTCTCTGTAGAACATAAGATTTCTCAACCTAAAGAAAAACATGTCCCCCAATGCTATTTGAGGTTAAAGAACATTCTTATACTGCTGAAGGCTATTGGAGAAACATGAAGAACCATAAAAATATTTAACCCTTTTAACACTGCAATTCTACTCCTGGGAATGAATAAAGAAATAATTCAAGGTATGACAAAAATCACAATCTGCAAAGATGCTCCTGATGGCATTATTCATAACGAAATAATTGTAAATTTAGTTTGATAGCCAAGAAGAGACTCTCACATGTAGCTTCAAGATAGCTGTGTAACATTTTGACATTAAGAGACTCTGGGCTTTTCCTTGGACACCATAAGACTAGGACAGAAATTTAGTATGATTTTGTGACTAACAACTCAGGAATAACGTTCACTTAGGTAGAAACTTTAATAATTATTAAGGATAACCAAAGTTATCAGTTATTGATTACACTTTACATATGATGGCAGATATTGTAAGATACCTATACAATATTCATTATCTTCTTCTTACCAGGAATATCTCCAATTTTGATCAGAGTAACAACATGCCTGGCCAGAAGTATTTGATTTTTCAGACTCCCTTGCAACTAGAATAGCCTAACCGATCAGATGCAGAAACAAAAAGGTCACATCTCACTGGGAAAAAGACACTTTTGTTCTTGGTCTTTTTCCTCCTACTTTCTATCCAGGAAAAAGCAATAATTTTGTGATTATAAGGAAAAATGCTTAAGGACAAAGCCCATGTATGAGCTAAGGGTGGCAGAACATTAAGATCACAAGAGATCAGTGCCTGATAGCATTATTGAACTGCTATACTAACCCTGTACTGCCTATGCTGGGCCTTCTTACTGCATTAAATTATAAAATTCTTATGTATTTAAACAGGTGTTAGTTTTGGTTATGTTTAATTTTACAAGCTAAAGTCACATGCTATGTCACTTGAAGGTCACAATTCTCTGAAATTGATACTAGTATATGTACTTTTACAGATAAGGAAGCTGGGACTTACAAAGAAGTCAAATACTGAGCCAGTCCTGGTAGGGGACTGAGGGATAACACTAGTCAGATTCCAAAATCTTCAATAACAAACAATGCCATGATTTACATCTGTCACAGCTATAAAATTTATCCTGTCACAATTCTACAGTAGGAGAGAATGAAAAAAAAAGATAAAAATTAATGATAAAGCAAGCTGATACAGGTTTAAGAAAGGTCTAGATAAGCAGTTGCTTTTTGCTTCCTTAGGTTCAATGGGTCATTGTATATTGGCTTAATATTCCACAGGACAAAATTTATGGGAATTCTTTGACAGAGTAAGACAATAATTTAGTGATTTGTTAAAGTAAATTAATTAAGAATGCACATAGTACTATGATAGAGCTAGACAGACAGTCTAGCTGGACTACGAGGACTCACTGAGTCTACAAGGACTCACTGGCCTGATTTCAAATTAAGCTGTAATTCATTCCTCCTTTTTTTTCTGTATAGCCAGCACTTACTTTTCTAGAAAATTTCCTTTAAAAACAAATTAGTAAGTATTAAATAACTGAGAATTTAGAAAGTTTAAGAAACACTACGGTATTTCTCAAAATGAAGACTAAGAACCTCTCATTCAGCAGGTAGCATTATTGCTAATTTCAGGTGCCAGTGAGCTTTCCTTGGATAATATTATGAATACCTCTTTGTATTAAAAAGTAGTGACTTTATAAAAGTAACATATGTCCTTTATTTCAAGAATTCAAGCCATACAAAAAGGACCAAGAAGAAAGTAATAAATATCCCATATCCAAGAAATGAAGTGTTAACCTCTGGCAAGCACCGTTCCCAGCATCCCTCTAAATTTAACGAAAGGAACTAGCACAGACAGTAATACATTTATGTCAGAACAAGAAAATAACATACATATGCTGTTTTGAAATAAAAGGCTTAAAGATTACTTTTATTTTAATCCAACATAAAAAAAAACTAAAGGCATTGTTTCTTTATAAAAGATACTGTATACCAGGCGTCTGCAAACTTTTTACACAGGGGACCAGTTCACTGTCCCTCAGACCGTCGGAGGGCCGCCACATACTGTGCTCCTCTCACTGACCACCAATGAAAGAGATGCCCCTTCCTTTAGTGTGGCAGAGGGCCGGATAAATGGCCTCAGGGGGCCACATGCGGCCCACAGGCCATAGTTTGGGGACGCCTGCTGTATACTATAAAATAGAAACAAAAATATAAAATAATTTTAAATACAGGAACATTAAAAAGTTTATGTAATCATTTTAAGAAACTCTATACTTCAGTTTGGATAATATCAATTAATCCCTTGCTTACAAGAGATAAGATGATATGCTTTCTCCTTATTCTCTACTTCTTGTTCTATTCTTTCCTTAAGTCAAGGTTTCTAACATTTACGTTTTGTTCTGTACCCAAAACACATCTAAAAGGTTTAGTTCCTAAATTAGTGAAAAAAGTCTTATATTTAGACAGTCTTAATCTTTCCATGTGTGTTAATATACATCCCATATGCGTGTTAATCTACATGTGTGCACATATATATAATAAATGTAAATATACAAAGTACAATTTTAATGCAAACAGCACATACTGTTTCATAATCTAATTTTTTACTTCCAATATCATGATCATCTTTCCATATTATGTATTCTACAGCTGGAGTACAGTGGCATGATCAAAGCTCACTGCAGCATCGACCTACCAGGCCAAGCAATACCATGCATCAGCAAACCTGAGTAGCTGGGATTACAGGTGCACTCCATCAAGACTGGCTAATTTTAAAATTTTTTTGTAGATACAGGGTCCCACTCTATTGGCCAGGCTGGTCTCAAACTCCTGGCATCAAGTGATCTACCTGCCGAAGTGCTGGGATTACAGGAGTGAGCCACCATGCCCAGCCTTACTACATTATTTTTAAGAGCAAAAAAAATCATATTTCCTCATTGAATTTAACACAATTTCACAAATCCTGTACAAATCAACACAATTTTCCTGATGTTTTTGCTATTATAAAGAAAGCTGAGATAAACACATCCTTAGAGATACATGTTTGCTCTCATTGATAATTATTTATTAGACGTCAGGCATGGAGCAGGCTGAGGCAGGTGGATCACTTTAGGTCAGGAGTCAACAGCCTGGCCAATATGGCAAAATTCCATCTCTACTAAAAATATAAAAATTAGCCAGGCATTGTGGCAGAGGCCTGTAATACCAGCTACTCAGGAGGCTGAGGCAGGAGAACCACTTGAACCCATGAGGCAGAGGTTGCAGTAAGCCGAGATGGCAGCAGTGCTCTCCAGCCTGGGTAACAAGAGTGAGATCTGTCTCAAAATAATAATAGTTATTATTAGAATAAATGCCAAAAGAAAAAAATTAGTCAAACATTAAGAAATGATTTTTTATATACATTGCCCGATTTACCTTGAACAAAGTATTTCTATAATTTAGACCCACTAAAGCAAATTCCTATATCCAACCCATAACCACTGGGTGTTTCAGACCAAAAACAATTTGGTCATTCATCATAAATTATATTTCTTTGATTACTACTGATGTATTTTTTTCCCAACTACAATTGTTGTTCTCAACTACCTGCTTGTATTTTTGGTCCATTTTCCCATTTTTGAGGTTTTTTCCCACACTTGAGATCTTTAAATACATATATATTAAGGGTTTTGATATATGCTGTAAGTATTTCTCCCTTCTCTATCTTTATCTTCACACTTTCAGGTGATAGTTTAAAATATAGCATACCACATAAATAAGGTCAATGTCAAATATAAAGTCTAATGCTATATTTATCTTTCATATGGGAAATATCACTTTATGGTACTGAATCCTACTTTATTTTTAAAAATTATATAAAGATATTCAAATGGTAAATAACACCTTTTCTACATATACTAATGCTTCCTTATCACTTAATGTTTTCAAACATTAAGTTCTCCTTAATGTTTTCATTGCGTGTGATATGTAAAACCAAATACTTCATCTATTACTTAATAAAATTTATAAAGTCTACCAAAAACATAATACACTTGATGTTGAACAACCTGATTTTGAACTGCATAGATCCACTTACACAGGAATTTTCTTCTGCCTCTCTGCATTCCTGAGACAGCAAGATCAACTCCTTCTCTTCCTCAGTCTACTCAATGTGAAGACGATGAGGATGAAGACCTTCATATAATGATCCACTTCCATTTAATGAACAGTAAATACATTTTCTCTTCTTTATGATTTTCTTAAGTAACATGTTTTTTCTCTAGCTACTTAAAAGGGTAGAGTATATAATAATATTTATCATCTCAGGTAAGGCTTAGTAAATTAAAAACAGGCCAGGCCTATAGTCATAGCACTTTGGGAGGCCAAGGTAGGCGATCACCTGAGGTCAGGAGTTCAAAACCAGCCTGGCCAACATGATAAACCCCGTCTCTACTGAAAATACAAAATAATTAGCTGGGTGTGGTGGCAGGTGCCTGTAACACCAGATACTCGAAAGGCTGAAGCAGGAGAATCGCCTGAACCCAGGAGGCAGAGGTTGCAATAAGCTGCAGTAAGCCACTGCACTCCAGCCTGGACGACAGAGCAAGACTCTGTCTCAAAGAAAAAAAGAAAAAAATAACATTAACACACAAAAGATGTGTTACTTGACTGTTTATCTTATTGATAAGACTTTGGTCAACAGCAGGCTATTAGTAGTTAAGTACTTGGAGAGTCAAAAGACACACGATTTGTGTGTGTGGGAGAATAAGGGGGTTGGCACCCTAATCTCCACACTCTTCAAGGGTCAATTGTGTTTCAAATCCATTAAAATTTTGTTTGGTGACAACATGTAATTTTTTAAATGGAATAGTAAGTGTTATAAAACAGTTGCAATATCCCAACAAGTTCAACAGTAGAAAAAATGTAATGGGGAAATATGTATATAACTCAATTTTAGAAATATGAATTAGGTTACATTTATTCAACGCTGAAATTTTGTGTCTTCCTAAGTAACATTTTTCTCCTTAATTTTATTCTAAATAAAAGAAAAATAATCCATCTGATCTAATGACAAACACTTTCATGGGAAGACTATCTTGAAATTTTATTCCTTAAAAACATTAATATTCTTTTAATTCATCAAAATCCCCTTTTCAAATAACTATCAGAAATTTTGGAAAACAAAATGCAAGTAACGTAAGTAATTTTAAAATGACTAGCAAAGAAACTTTTAACAAGACTATGTGAGAAGAGTTAGATCGTAAATGGCTATCCAAAGGCACATAAGTACCTTCTTCTCAGCTAAGTGACTTAGTAATAGCTTGAGAATATCACTTAGGATGCTTCAGAGGAAGAAAAAAAAGATTCTGAATCTCTCAAAAGAAACCAGTGTAGCTTAAAATGAAAAAACATATAATTTCCTAATCACTACATGAAAGAGCAATCTTCAAAGTTTAAAAATGTCATGAGTGTTTAAGAACAATTTCTAATTCACACAACAGCGACGGCAAAATATACAAAAGAAGACCTGGCTACGAAAAGTGTATATGACACGATTTTCTAAAGCTATGTTATATGTTAGTACAGGGTGTTTCAAAAATATTCATGAGTATTTTCAGTTTCCAGAGTCAAATCACTTCTGAACTGACAACTAAAATGACTAGAAAGATATAAGCAGAATATAATCTATGTACGTAAACTCAGAACGGAATACTTTCTCTGAATGAAGCTAAGACATTTTTAAGAAGTTTATTGTTAGTATTTCCCGCAGTGACTAAAACTACAGTAAACACATGATCAAGTTTATATCAGTTTCAAAATTGACTAGTTCAGGGCTAAAACACAACCTAGTTATTTATTAGATAGCAATAATAAGAGTCTCATCTGTTATGAGTAATTGGAACTGGCTGATCTCAAGTATCGATTTCCGGTATGCAAGAGTTTTGGGAAACAAATGAAAAGCACTTGGGTAGTTAGGGGTTGGGGAAAAGCGGTGGGGGGGGGAAGAGGGAGAGGGAGAGGGGGAGAGAGAGGGAGAGGGAGAGAGGGAGAGAGGGAGAGAGGGAGAGAGGCAGAGAGGGGGAGGGGGAGAGAGAGAGAGAGAGAGAGAGAGAGAGAGAGAGTGTTTTACATGTTTCAAATTCATTTCTGAATCTAAAAACTTTTTCTGAGAAAATCTACATACTCTAATGCTTTCTTATCACTGAGTAAATTTTATTCATTTGAATGCTCCCCCCAAAATTAAGTTTCTTGATAAAGAAATTCATAATAAACACTAAAATAAGGAATAAAGAAAATTTTTTTATCTGGTTAGAAATCACACTTGGCATGATAGATGAATTTCTGCCTCAAAATGATAAATCTGCAACAGTGAAATACAAATATTTCTCTATAAATGGATGTCAAGAGGAGTGGTGTATGAGAGACAAAAATCACAGTTAAAGAATGAGTAAGATTTCACCAGAGAACAGCAAATTATTCTACCTGTATCTGAATCTCGTTCTTCATTTCTTGATGGGCTAATGGTAAAAGGAAGTTTACGTTTCATGGATGATTTCTCTTTCATCTCCTTGCTCACATCACTTCGGTCAATTTTTGGAGTTTTGCTGTAGGATGCAATCTTGTCTTTACTCTATTAAAAAGTCAAATAGAGTAAAGTTATATCAATATTAGCTAAGCAATACAGTATAGACACCCCTAAGGAAAATTTCAAACATACACAAAAATAGAGATGGTACTACGTATCACTGTATTCAATATACTCAAGACCCAGCTTCAACAAGTACATTTTTTCTAACCTGTTTCATATTTCCCTACTCTTATTTAATAAGATTATATTTATTTTTTGATATTTTATGTTTAGGGGTACATGTGTAGGTTTGTTATACAAGTACATTGCATGTCACTGGGGTTTGGTGTGAAGATTATTTCATTACCCAGGTTAATAAGCATAGTACCCGAGAGGCAGTTTTTTGATCCTCTCCCTCCTCCCACCCTCCAACCTCAAGTAAATTCCAGTGACTGCTGTTTCCTTCATGCCCATGTGTACTCAATGTTTAGCTCCCACTTGAGATCATGTGGTATTTGGTTTTCTATTCTTGCATTAGTTCACTTAGGATTATGGTCTCCAGCTCCATCCATGTTGCAGTGCAAAAAACATGCTCTCATTCTTTTTAATGGCTGCATAGTGCTCCATGGTGTATATATATCACATTTTCTTTATCCAGTCTACTGTTGATGCACATTTAGGTTAATTCCATGTATTTGTTACTGTGAGTAGTGCTGCAATGAACATATACATGTATGTGTCTTTGTGGTAGGACAATTTATATTCCTTTAGGTAAACAAAAATGAGATTTCTAGGTTGAATGGTACTTCTAATAACAATTTTAAAACAAAATATCTTGAATAGAACCATTATATCTAGATGTAACACCAACGAATATGTAAATTTTAAGAAGCGATTCTGAATTGAATAAAACCGATGGTATTTTATTTAAAAAATAAAACTGGCTGGGCATGTGCCTCATGCCTGTAATCCCAGCACTTTGGGAGGCCGAAGTGGGTGGATCACCCGAGGTCAGGAGTTCGAGACCAGCCTGGCCAATATGGTAAAAACCTATGTCTACAAAAAATAGAAAAAAACTAGCCAGACATGGTGGCAGGTGCCTGTAGTCCCAGCTACTCAGGAGGCTGAGGCAGGAGAATCGCTTGAACCTGGGAGGCAGAGGCTGCAGTGAGCCGAGATCTCACCATTGCACTCCAGCCTGGGCAACAAGAACATTAACTCTGTGTCCCAATCAATCAATCAGTAAAACTGTCTGTATCAGTAATTCTCACATGGCTTCTGGACTAGAGGTAACAGCATCACCTGGAAACTTAATAGAAATATAAAATCTCAGGCTTCATCTCAGACCTACTGACTCAGAATCTCTGGGGCTACGGCCTACTGATCTGTTTTAATAGTCCCTCCATGGGATTTTGATGCATACTAAAGTCTGAGAACCACTATTCTTTATCAATAAAGAAGAAAATGTGTAAGGATTACAGAAACCAAAGAATAATCTATCTAGGCCAGTAGAAGATTACAACCTTATTTCTTAGATCAGAAAACCAGAAATGGATTCATAATTCAATTTAGAAAAAGAATGATATACCAAATAAAAATACTGGGTACTCGCCCAGTCAGGTGAAGTGATCCACAGCTATTACAAAGTTCACTCCTATAACCAAACATCCAATTGATATGGCACATCTAAAACTGGGGTATGACAACTCTTTTGTGAGAAATATGCTTCATACTGAGAACTAAGCCACACTGCCTTAGAAGAAGAGCTTAAAAAACATTCTCCAAGCTATGATAATAAGTGGTGTTTATCATGATTGTAGAAATTCTCAAAAGCAAATGAAAAGTAGATTCAGAATACAAAACATACCAGTTTTCAACCCAAGATGAAAAATAAAGGAGGGATGAGGAAGAAAAAGGGGCATAACGAATTAATGTCTTTTTTTTTTAAGTAGCAATAAAACCAAAAAATGACTCTAAAAGAGCAAATGAATAAACAAACCTTTGATGAATATAATAATGAAAATCAGAGAAAAGATAAAAATAATAAAGACTGAGATTGAGCCTGAATACAAGTATAGAGGGAATATTAAAAAGTTATGAAACAATGCTGTTGGCTGGGCATGGTGGCTCATACCTGTAATCTCAGCACTTTGGGAGGCCGAGGTGGGCACATTACTTGAGCCCAGGAGTTTGAGACCAGTCTGGGCCACATAGGGAGATCTCGTCTCCATAAAAAATTTAAAAATTAGCCAGGCATGGTGGCATGGGCCTGTGTCCCCAGCTACTTGGGAGGCTGAGGCAGGAGGACTGCTTGAGCTGGAAGTATTGAGGCTATAGTGAGCCATGTTCTCGCCACTGTGCTCCAGGCTGGATGACAGAGCGAGACCCTGTATTTCAAAAAGAAAAAAAAATTGCTGTATTTAATTTTATATGATTCAATTTTTATACTATTAAAAAAACTAATGGCCTGGAAAAATGAATAATTTTCTTGGAATATATGTATTACTAAAAACTGGTTCATGACAGGATGACAGGAAGGGAAAACCAGAATAGACCAATTACCATAGAAAACAATAAACCAAACTGGGTGCAGTGGCTCATGTCTGCAATCCCAATGCCCTGGGAGTCTGAGGCAGAAGGATCCCTTGAAGGCAAGAGTTTAAAACCAGTCTGGGCAACGTCGTGAGATCTTATCTCCATAAAAAAAATTTTTAAACTAGCTGGGCACAGTGGTGCACACCTGGAGTCCCACCTACTGTGGAGGCTGAGGCAGAGAAGGCTACAGTGACCTATAATCACACCACTGCACTCCAGGCTGGGTGACAGAGCAAGACTCTGTGCCTAAAAATAAGGGGAAAAAAAAAAAAAGATAAATCCATAGTGAAACATACGTTTAAAATAGCACCTACTCCAAAAAATTTTACAATAGAGTTTTTTTTTTTTTTTTTTTTTTGAGACGGAGTTTCGCTCTTGTTGCCCAGGCTGGAGTGCAACGGTGCGATCTCGGCTCACCGCAACCTCCGCCTCCTGGGTTCAGACAATTCTCCTGCCTCAGCCTCCTGAGTAGCTTGGATTACAGGCACACGCCACCATGCCCAGCTAATTTTTAGCATTTTTAGTAGAGACGGGGTTTCACCATGTTGACCAGGATGGTCTCGATCTCTTGACCTCGCGATCCACCAGCCTCAGCCTCCCAAAGAGCTGGGATTACAGGCTTGAGCCACCGTGCCCGGCCTACAATAGAGTTTTAACCAAAAAAAAAAAGAAAAAAAAAATTCAACAGGTATTTCCCATTTCATATATATACCAGAGCAAAGAAAGTTTAGAAGTTACCCAATTCATTTTAAAAGTCTAAAATGAAACTGACACCAAAAAAAGCACAAGATACAAAATTATAGATAAAAATCCACTTATGAACATAAATGCAAAAATCCTAAACAGACTACCAAGCCAATTTCAGTGTCTTAGATTATAATCAAGCAGGACTCATCCAGAGAATGCAAGGATTGTTCACTGACAGAAAATCTCTTAATTCATTTTATCAAAAAATTAAAGAAAACCATACGCTGGCAAGAATAATATCAATAAATTCTACATTCATTCTTGATCAATTTCCAAGCTTTCAAGTAAAATTCTTGAGCTATTTTTCACTTCCGTCAATGAAATGGAGATTCAAGGTAAGTGTTTTGCTTATAAGGTGGTTTTAAAATATAGGTTCTATTACATACTGAGACCAACAGATCAGGATATTACTGCTATGGAAAAGATTGTTACTCATAGTTCCAAGGGGTGGGAGGCATGCCATGCCCCATCATGCCACTTCAGACCACACGGGGAAGCACCAGGGTGGTTGGTGAAGAGGTAAAAGAAAGGTGAAATGTGAGCATGAGCCTTTACTGTAGTTTCCACAGGAAAGAAAGTGTGAAGCAGAGTAAGCAGGCTTGGGATTGCTTACCTTGAATAATTTCAGTGGGCTCTGGGGTACAGGAGCTATTTCTCCAATTGTCTGGTACCTGGTTCTGCGGTGATTAGGACTGATGGCTATTGGACCAGTGTGAGAGCCCAACAAAGTTGGGAGTTTGAATGTGGGGTCAAGATAGGTTGGTCTGTGAGTGAAAGGTGTGCTCACAAGTGAGTTTATTATCTTAAGGAACTGGCTTGCCTTGGAAGCTACCGTCTCTCCATGGACAGCAAGGCCCCAAAAGTCAATGCACCAGAAATACAGAAAATAAAAAGGCACAGCTAATATGCAGGTTAACCAACAAAACTCCAGTAACTTGCCGTAGAAAATGAATCATTGTTATGTATAAAAGATTTAAGAAAAACTTGAAAATCCCTTCTCTTCTGCAGCTATGTAAGATAAGAGTTCTGTGCCACAAAATGAGTTAAAAGAAACCAATGTGATATCATATTGAAAGAAAATAGCATAAGAATATATGAAACATGTTCTTCTGTGCAATATAGTGATTAGTGTGACTATTCATAACTGCTAACTACCTGTTATATCCTCTATAGAACTGTCCTTCAAGGTGTATCTGAACAAAGCGTTTCTGTGAGATTTTTTTTTTTTTTTGCCTGGCCAAATTTTTATTATTTATTTATTTATTTATTTTTGAGACGGAGTTTCGCTCATTACCCAGGCTGGAGTGCAATGGTGCGATCTTGGCTTACAGCAACCTCCGCCTCCTGGGTTCAGGCAATTCTCCTGCCTCAGCCTCCCAAGTAGCTGAGATTACAGGCACGTGCTACCATGCCCAGCTAATTTCTGTGAGATTCTTGGCACTAAACTTTCAAAAAAAAATATTTTTGATAGTCTTGAAATTTGTTACTAAAGAGTAGAAATACTCTATCAAATTCAAGGGAGGATCATTAACACAGCCTAGGTTCCTAACTGTAAGATTTATTATCTTAAAATATGTTTAGAGTCTTTTTAACATTATTTTCTCAATAACTGGCAACAGCCATCACACATAATAAAAGCACCAATGTTAAGAATTATCTTCTATTAATTCTGCCATTAATCAATGTATTGATAGCCTTTGTCATCTCAGTAAGGTTTTTTTTAAATGGTAAAAATGTATCTGGAAAACAAGAATATATATACACATGTGCATATATATAAACAGAAAACTCTGGAACAGCATCAAGGCATACCTCGGAGATGTGGCAGATGCAGTTATAGACCACCATGATAAAGCAATTATAATAAGGCAAGTGACACAAATTTTTTGGTTTCCCAGTAGATACAAAAATGTTTACACTATAATGTAGTCTATTAAGTGTGCGATATTCTCTCTAACACACACACACACACACACACACACACACACACTTTAATTTTAAAATACTAAAATATGCTAAAGACTGCATGAGCCATCAGTAAGTTGTAATCTTTTTGCTGGTGGAGGATCTTGCCTCTCAGGTTGATGGCTGCTGACTAATCAGGACGGTGGTTCCTGACGGTTGGGGTGGCTGTTACAATTTCTTAAGACAACAATCAAGTTTGCCATATGAATCGACTTTCTCTCACAAAAGATGTCTTGTAGCATGCAATGCTGCTGATAGCATTTTACCCACAGATTTTCTTTCCAAATTTGAGTCAATCTTCTGTAACTCAGTTGCTGTTTTATCAATTAAATTTATGTAATATACTAAATCCTTTATTGTCCCTTCACCAATGTTCATAGCATCTTCACCAATAGATTCCATCTTAAGAAACTACTTTATTTGCTCATGCATAAGAAAGACGAACTATTTTTTTCTCTTCTGCCAGTGAAATGGAGCTTCAAAGACAAGTGTTTTGCATATAAAGTTGTTTTAGAAGTAGGTTTTTTCAAGTTTGATCATGAGATTTCAGCAATTCAGTCACATCATCAGGCTCAACATGATTCTTGTTCTCTTGCTTTTTCCATCCCATCTATGGTTAGTTCCTCCACTACAGTCTTGAACCCCTCAAAGTCATCCACGAGTGTTAGAATCAACTTCTTCCAAACTCCTGTTAATATTGGTATTTTGACCTCTTCTCATGAATCACAAATATTTTTAATGGCATCTAAAATAGTGAATCCTTTCAAGATGGTTTTCAATTTACTCTGCCAAACTCCATCAGAGGAATCACTCTCTATGGCAGCTAGTATTACAAAGCATTATTTCTTTAATAAAATTTGTTTAAAAAGTTAAAATTACTCCTTGACCTATGGGCTGCAGAATGGATTGTATGTCCACAGGCATAACAACATCATTCTCCATGTATGTCTCTGTCAGAGCTCCTGGGTAACGGCTCATTGACATATCATTAATGAGCAGTAATATTCTGAAAGTAATCCTTTTTTCTTAGTAGGTCTCAAGAGTAAGCTTAAGTTATTCAGGAAACCATGCTGTAAACCAGGCATCCCCAAACTGCAGCCCCCTGAGGCCATTTATCTGGCCCCCCGCCGCACTTCAGGAAGGGGCACCTCTTTCACTGGTGGTCAGTGAGAGGAGCACAGTATGTGGCGGCCCTCCAACGGTCTGAGGGACAGTGAACTGGCCCCCCGTGTAAAAACTTTGGGGACGCCTGCTGTAAACAGATGTGCTGTCATCAAGCACTGTTTTTCCATTTACAGGCAGAGTAGATTTCACCTAATTCTTACACGTCTTGGCATTTTTGCAATGGAAAATGCACTGGCTTTAACTTAATAGTCATCAGCTGCATTTGTCCCTAACAAGACAGTCAGCCTGTCCTTTGAAGCCACTGATTAACTTCTCCTCTCTAGCTTTCAAAGTCCTAGATGGTACCTTTTTCCAATAGAAAGCCATTTCATCTATACTGAAATCTGTAGTTTAGTGTAGCCATCTTCATCGAAGATCACAGCTAGATCTTCCTGATAACTTGCTGCAGCTTCCACATTAGCACTTGGTGCTTCACCCTGCACTTTTATGTTATGGAGACAGCTTCGTTCCTGAAACCTCATGAGCCAACTTAATGCTAGCTTCAGACTTTTCTTCTGCAGCTTCTCACCTCTCTCAGGCTTCATAGAATTTAAGAGAGGGCCTTGCTCTGGACTGAACTTTGATTTAAGGGAATACTGTAGGTAGTCTGGTCTTCTATCCAGACCACTCAAACTTCCTCCATATCAGCAATAAGACTTTTGCTTTCTTACAGTATGTTCACTGTAACAACATTATTAATGTCTATCAAAAACTTTTCCTTAGCATTCCTATCTTGGTTAACAGGCACAAGAGGCCTAGCTTTTGACATGTCTCAGCTTTTGACATACCTTCCTCACTAAGCTTAATCATTTCGAGCTTTTGACTTAAAATGAGAGACATTCCACCCTTCCTTTCACTTGAATACTTAGATACCATTGAAACACAACAATTTCAAAATTGTTGTTTTAGGGAATAGGAAAGCCCAAGGAAGAGCGGGGTTGGGGGAAAAGCCCATTTAAGTGGAGCAGTAGAACACATCCAACATTAAGTTTGCCATCTTTTCTGTATACAGTTTATGGCACCCACAAAACAATTACAATAGTAACAAAGATCACTAGTCATCATAATGAAAAAGTTGGAAATTGAGAATTACCAAGATATGACACAGACACAGGTGAGTACATGCGGTTGGAAAAATGTTGCCAATAAATTTGCTCAACATAGGGTTGCCACTAACCTTCAATTTGTAAAATGCACAATTATATGCAAAGCACAACAAAGTGAAGTGCAATAAAATAAGGCATGCTTGTAAACCAAAATGTTAATAGTTATCTGTAGATGGTGGCAGTACATTTGTGTTGGGACATAATTATCCATGTCTCTCTTGCATTTTTGCAATCTTGCAAGCAGAGACACTAATTTCCATTGTCCTGGACTACCTTTTCATGGGTACTTATAGGTTAAACAGCCTTGAAACACAGAGATAATGTCTTCCTCTAAAGCAAAGGATTTATCTGTCCACTGACCAGTGTAATAATGTCTCCTTCTAGGGAAAAGGTCGGGCAGACTTACTGCCCATCATAAAAGATTTGGGGGTCCTATCTTGTAATAGAACCCACTGCATATGCAGCTGTCAACTGCCCATCACTGCATCGCCTTTGTGAGAAGTGAGGCTCAGGGAACAGGCACAAACACTGATACTCTGGCTACTGCTATTGCTGAGTAGCAAATACACCTTTATCTCTGACCTAGGAATCATGTCTTCTGCCAGCATTCATGAAGCTAATTAACTTACAAGTAGGGTAAAATCTCAGAACTTTCACAGTTGTTGACAAGGTAACTGGTAATTTCTATTATCATTATTCTTATATGTATTTTCTAATTTTTAACAACAAACATGTATTAAATTACTTGGATAATAAAAGAAAAAATTCTCAGTCACTTGGAGAGAAAATAATGAATGTCTGAACTACACTGATGATGAAAAGGATATGACAGAACTATTCAGATGGTTAAAATGATTAATATCCTCCCTCTTACTTTATGAATTTAACCAGGTTTTAGATTATCTTAACAGATTATATAAAATATTCTGCTTTGCAAATTATAAATACTGATTTATAGCTAAAAGAGTAGCAGAGAAATTTCTAAACTAAACTAGAATCAATGGGAGGAAAAGACCACAGAAGAGCAGTTAAAGGTGTAACATTCTTGACAAGAATCCTGTTTTGATATTTAATGAAAGGATTTTATATAAAAATTAATTTGCTATAAAATGTAATTATTTAAGTTATGCTCTACTTAAATGAATTTAAGGAGTGAAATTTTGGTTTAGGGTATCTTATTAATTTAGGACCTCATAACAGCAATATTCTGTCATAATTAAACTGTAAATACAGTCTCTATTTACATAAAAGAACTTTAAAAAAATTAGAAACGAATATAGAGAGAAAGGGTCCTGCCCTGTTGCCCAGGCTAGAATGCAGTGGTACAATCACAGCTCATTGTAGTTTCTACTTCAGCCTCCCCAGTAGCTAGGAATACAGTTGTGTGCCACCACACCCAGCTAATATATATATATATTTTTTTTTTGGTAGAGATGTGGGTCTTGCTCAAGCTGGTACTGAACTCCTGGCCTCAGGCAATTCTCCCACCTCAGTCTCCCAAAGCACTGGGATTACAGGCATGAGAAACCATGCCCACCTCATTTCTAAACATCTTATAGGGAAAAAAAACTCAGTAGAATACAGAAGCTGGCTTCAATGCCACTCACTATGAAAAGCCAATGGAAGAAATATGCATTGCAAATACATAGCCTAACTTCTTCACTTTGTCTTAAAAAGGAGCAGCAACATAGTCTATTCCCAGCATCTTTGGAATATAATTACAGCCCTTCCTCTCTTAAAGTAAAATAAGGGGTTAAATATCCTTATCCAAACTAGTGATCTTGAAAAAAATATAGTACAGTTAAACAGAGACTGAGAAGAAATACATCCCTTTATGTAAGCCAACAATTTTGGTAACTAGAGGAATGTAATAGTTTGTATTCATTCTTGTCATTTATTTTATAAATCCAATGATTAACAAGTATTCTTAACTTATCTAAAGAATGTTTTAAATAGAAATATGTTAGTGAAGTGTTTGGTTTTTGCTATTGTTGCTAAACTTCCAAGAAATCACACTTTTAGGAGGGCAATGTTCAGGCACTACTTAATTTAGTGACAACTTTCAAAAGATACATGAAAAGTATATAGGAACAATTAAAGTTTCAGTGAGTTTAGTCTTATAAATTCAAATCCAAAAAGTGGCATCAAACAATCCAGATGAACTTTCACAAATGTAACCTTTACTATACTTAAACAAGCAGAAATAAGAGTTCTAATGCTTTCTTCAAATCTAACAGTGTATTCTGTCACCACATCTCCACTGAACTCAACCAGATCATCTAAAATGTTTCAATGGTCTCACCTTAATAACCTCTCTGTGGCATTTAGCAATGCAGATTCTCTCCTTCCTTAGCCATTCTCTGTGGAATAGTTCTCAGAGTATATCCTCCTCCATTCTTGCACCACTTTATACACTTTGTACACTTTTCCATACTTACTTTCTAAAAATCCTCATATATTTATTTCCAATCTAGACTTGTTTTGAGCTCTTAAACTAGTATCTGCCTACTGAACATTTCTACTTGGATGTTCCTAGAGCCAACTCAATTCAGCAAGTACAAAGCAAACTTATTTAAAACAACCTGTTCCTTCTCTTGAATTTCCTTTAGGGAAATGGCCCAATCATTAACCTAGTAATGGAAACAAACTCAGAGTAGTCCCAGACTATTTTTTCTCCAGACACAGGTTTAATTCATTCAACAGCTTTTTGATCTGCCAACCTCTCTACATCCTAAAAGCCACTGCCCATGCTGCCTCCTACTTAAATTTTATTAAATAGCATTCTGGTCTCTTCTGTGACCCTTCCCTTACAGCTCACTGACTACACAGTAAGTTCTAGGATCCTTCACAAGGTTATAACGAACTGCTCCCTGTCTAATGTTTACAGACTCACCTCCTATCCTATAGGCTTCATCCCAACTCGTTTTTCATTTCCTGTTTCTTTTGATTATACTACCCTTTACTTTCACTTTCCTTTTGGTCAAATGCATATTCATCCTTCAGAACCCAGGTTAAGTACCTGTTCTACGGTTAGGCTATCCCTGAACCTGTTAAGCAGTATTCGCTCCTTTTTTTCTCCCACCACTATACACTCAGTGATTTCATTAGTGAACCTATTACACTGGAACAGCAGTTCTCAAATTACGGTCCTTGAGATCACCTGGGGGGATCTGCAAGGTCAGTATGTCAATATGTTCATATTAAGATGTTATTTTTCTCTTTCTCTCTCATTCTCTCAAGAGTATATACTGGGGTGAAACTTCTAAAACTGATTGTGGGTGTGACTGTACAACTCTGTAAACATACTAAAAACAAATGAGTTGTATACTTTAAATGCATGGTATGTCAATTATATCTCAATAAAGCTACTTATTAAAATCAGCCAGAGTATCGTGGCTCACAGTTATAATCTCAGCACTGTGGGAGGCTGAGGCAGGTGGATCACCTGAGGCCAAGAGTTTGGGACTAGCCTGGGCAACATGATGAAACCCTATCTCTGGGCATAGTGGTGTGTACCTGTGGTCCCAGCTACTCCAGGAGGCTGAAGTGGGAGGACTGCTTGAGCCTGAGAGGTCAAGGCTGCAATGAGTTGAGACTGCACTCCAGCCTGGGCAACACACTGAAACCCTGTCTCAAAAAAAAAAAAGGTAATATCAAGATATTCCTATCTAGATCAAAAAAAGATTGACAGAATTCATGGCTGAAGACTTGCCTTATAGCAAATAATAAGGAAAATTCTTATACCAGAGAGTAACTAGAAGCCATAGGGAAAAATTAAGAATATCAAAATCAGTAAATTTGTGGGGAAATCTGAAACTACATAAACATAGATTTCTCTTATTTCTTTAAAAGATAAGATTTTGTATCAAAGAATTATAACATTCTTTTGTTTGGTTAGTAACATACGTAGATGTAATCAATGTTATATAAATAACACAAAGGAAGAAAATGGAGCTATATTGAAGCAAAGTTGCTATATTTTACTGGAATTATGTCAGTATCTACCTGTAGTAGACTGTGATCAACTAGGATGTGTATTATAATCTCTAGAATCAACATCTAAAATAATAAACACAGTTTAAAAAATCAAGAAATTAAAATAGTACACTAAAATATTTAAAACAAAAAAATGGCAACATAAAAGAGGTAACAAAAATGACATGAAATATATACTAAAGAACAAAATTAGCACATAGAAATTATCATCAGATATAAGTCATATCAATTATTATGTTAAATGTGAGCAGACTAAATACCATAATCAAGAAGAGTTTGCCAATGCAATCGGGGGAAGAAGGGGGTGGGAATAAAGATTATCAAGCAAAAAAAGAAATATCTAGACTGGAAAAGAAGTCAATTATCTTTATTCAGAGATAATATGGTTCTATATGTAGAAAGTAAGTCCAAAGGAATTACAAATTGTTAGAACTAATGATTAAAATCACAGGATACAAGATAACTATATCAAAAATCAAATATATTTCTGTACTAGCAATAAAAAAACCCAAACTGAAATTATCCATAATAGCACTGAGAATAAAATACTTACAAATAATTTAACAACAGAATGTAAGACCTATACACCAAAAACTACTAAACACTGCTGAGACAAACTTTAGAAGATCTAAGTAAATGAAGACATATTCCATGTTCATGGATTGGAAGATAATATTAAGATGGCAATACAACTCAAAGTGATCTACAGATTCAATGAACAAATTCGACAAAATTCCTTCAAAATCACATCAGGTATTTTTGTAGAAACTGAGAAGCTGATCCCAAAATTATGTGAAAACATGAAGGACTCAAAACAGTTTTGAAAAGAATATAGTTTGAAAACTTATACTTCTTGATTTTGAAAGCAGATTTGAGGTTGCCTGGAGGGTTTAGGGTTATAGTGGAGACTGACTATAAATGGGCAACAAAGATCTTTCCACAATGATGGAAATGTTCTAAAACCTTATTGTGATGATGACAGTTGCACAACTTTGTTAGCTAAAAACGTCTGGAAAAACCTCATACATCTTTCCATAAGAAAATGGCTTTAAAAAGACTTAAAAGAAAAAAGTAAACAAAGAAAAAATTCAAAGACAATGTATAAAACCATAGACAACAAGAGACCAGGCATAGTGAGACCAGTAAGGAGACAACTGCAAAAGTCCATACTAAGGTTCTGAGGGTCTAAACTAAGTATGAATGAAAAAGGATAGATATAAAAAGAATCACAGGTCACTGACAATGACTAATAATAAAAATTTTTCCCTCTCTCAATGATTATTTCTTAATTGTACAATCTTAGTAACTGTGTTTTACTTAGCTGTGTGTTCACCTCAGGGAATGAAAAACAATCACTTTCACAGGAATCCAATTTATTTCTAAACATGAATGGTTTGGATTTATCTGATCTCCATACTGGTTTCTGTCTTATGAGAAATTACTAAAAATTCTTAACTGGGAGTCTTTTTCCTAGTTCAAAGAGTCAACAAATCTTTAGTATAATCATATACCTTTCTTCCATATGGTTTCTCTACCATATTGCTGTCACTGTCAGAATTTTCACTCTGAACTGGTTTTGTAAACCCAGATTTGGGCATTTTATAGCTCTTCAGCTACCTTCTTCTTTTATCAGTCTTCTCATCCTGGATCTGTAAAGAATGGATATATAAGGGTTATTTGAATGCATATACAAAAGAACCTACTTAAAGTTTATGCACTACAATTAGTCCAATCTGTTTTCTTTCTGTCTCTACAACTTACTTTTGGTCAGGTGTGGTGGCTCACACCTGTAATCCCAGCACTTTGGGAGGCTGAGGTGGACAGATCACAATGTCAAGAGATCGAGACCATCTAGCCAACATGGTGAAACCTCGTCTCTACTTAAAATACAAAAATTAGCTGGGCATGCTGGCACATGCCTGTAGTCCCAGCTACTCGGAAGGCTGAGGCAAAAGAATCGCCTGAACTTGGGAGGCAGAGGTTGCAGTGAATCGAGATTGCGCCATTGCACTCCAGCCTGGTGACAGAGCGAGACTCCATCTCCAAAAAAAAAAAAAAAAGATAACTTAATTTTCTCAGAGAGTCTATCCTAAGCTAAAATAAGTTTTCACCTTATTTTTCGTGGTTGTCTTAGTCAAGTCCACTCAGCTTGTCACAGAAAAGAGAATTACTTTTATAAATTTTGTCCCATATTCTCTAGACAAGTAACATCTCCAGCTTTGAGTATCCAAAAGCAGTGAAGTGGAAGCAGTGATAAAGTGTTTCTCTTTTCAGCATGAATCCATAATGGGAGCTCCTAATATATTCCCTGGTAGTTTTGTGTTGGTTTGGAAGTCATTTCTAAAGACCCAACCAAGAACATGCTATGTCTAATCACTAATTTTACAACATCTAATTGCCTACATTAAATCCTTCCCATTTAAAATCCCTAGGTAGTCTTTCTTTCACTGAACATCCTCAGCCATTTAGTCACTTTATCAACCTATTCATTAATACACTTCTATTGGACATAATCACCACTGTATACATTACTTTATTTCCAATTTGTTCAGCCTTCTCTTTCCTATTTTACAAGCTTAATAGGTCAAAGATTCTCCCAGGAGCTTATGATTATGACAAGTTTATGCCTGAATGATCCAAAAAAATTCCAAGGGGCTTTACATATTAAAGAGGAACCAATGAGGCTACCCTTATGCTGCTGTCTGATGATCTATTACCTATACGTAGCAATTTAAAATTAATTAAAATGAAATTAAACTAGTCACTGCACTATACAGCACAAATATACATTTATGTAATCACAGAAAGGTCTACTGCATAGCACCGGGCTAACCTGAGACTGCTGGCCAAGGGGAGTATTACTTGGGCTACAACAACCAGCAGAATGACTGACAAAATTACTTTGAGCTCTTTTTGCTGTAAATCTCCTACAGATGAATATCACAGATATAAGTTAGCTGTCATTCTACTATCTATGTGAATTATTAAAACTCAGACACCTTGAGCAGAGTATTAGTAAAATCTGCTGTCCTGTTGGTGCTTTAAAATTTCTTTGGTTTTGATAGAAAAAAAAAAAAAAAAGCCCTTAAATAAACTGAGCTAATTTGTAAATTATCAAAGCCATATTAATCTGGAAATAGTTAAATTAGAATATCTATATTACAACACAAAAAACTACCAAGAAAAACAGTTCAAATCTTTCATTTTATAGAGAAGGAACCAAACTTGAAGAAATTAAGAAACTTCTGACATTACACTCAAAAGGCAGAACTTACCTTGGGGCCATTCAACTGTTTAAACTATTAACATATAAACAATCACGTAAATATAGCACTGTCCACCAAGCTAGCCACTGGTGAAGCTTATGGAGTTAAAGTCATGAGTCACATAAAAACAAAAAGATTGGCTCAAAAGCAAAACTGAGCAATATTAACACATATAAACATCAGTCTAACTGACACTATGAAGATAAAACAATGTCTCCTTCGTAGATGAAGTAAAGCAAGTTTTTAATGAACTAAAGAAATGTCGTGAATATTATTTGAGAAAATTCTACAGTGAAATAATATATTAAAATAGATTCTATGTAAAGAAAGGCTTATATTATTTTTCAATAATTATTTAGAAAAATGCCAACAGTAACAATAAAAATCACAACTGGATTCCAAAAATATTCCTTCAATCCACAAATATTAAGCATTTAATATGGAGTTACCTTCTGGGTCCAAGATGTCTACTGTAATCCCTAGAGCAACCACTACATAATAACTATACAAAAAGTAATACAAATCACACTAGGTAAGTTAAAATGCAATATTTAAAAATGTACAAATAATCCAATAGAAGGCAGGAAAAGAAAAACTGAGCAACTAAGTTATAAAATGATATAGACCTAATCCCAAATATTAATAATTACATAAAATACAAATGGCCTAAACACATCAAAAGACAAGAGAGTGCCAGAACGAGGGAAAAAAAACAACAAAAAGTTCATTTCAAATATAATAACAGGTAGGTTAAAGTAAAAGAACGGAAAAAGGACCCATGGAAGCACTTGAGTTTCCAATACTTGGGAAGAAAGCAAGCTTGAGTGGCTATGTTAACATGGACTTCAGAATGAAGAGGGACATTATATATGAATGATGATAACGGGGTCAATTCACTAAGACAACATATCAATCCTACATGTGCATGCAACCAACAAGAGAGCTTCAAAATACATGAAACAAAAACTGCTGATGGACAAAATAGATTAATTCATAACTACAGCTGGAGGCTTCAACTATTATACTTTTTATTGACAGAACATTAGCAAGGATTAATATAAGAACTGAAAAATGCCATTAATCAGTTGGTTCTAATTGACGTTTACAGAAATATCTGCTCAACAACAGCATATCCTCTTTTCAAGGGCACACAGAATATTTCCCAAGACAGGCCACATTCTGTGTCACAAAACAAACTTTAACAAATTTAAAATAATTAAAACTATTCAAAGTTTGCTCGTAGACAATAAAGAAGTAAAGCCAAGCCAGGTATGGCAGCTCACACCTGTAATCCCAGCACTTTGGGAGGCCAAGTGGGTAGATAGCTTGAACTAAAACGTTGAAGACCAGCCTGAGGACAACAGGGCAAAACTCCACCTCTACTAAAAATACAAAAATTAACTGGGCATGGTGGTCCGTGCAGGTGGTCCCAGCTTCTCAAGAGGCTGAGGTGGGAGGATTGCTAGAGCCCAGGAGGTGCGAGGACTGCTAGAGCCCATGGCAGTGAGCCATGATCAGGACACTGCACTCCAGCCTGGGTGACAGAAAGAGGACCTGGCCCAGCCCCCACCCTAAAAAAAAATCAATATATGTCATTTACTGTATTAACTCAAACCACAAAAATGTATGACCAACTCAACACATAAGAGAAAATGTGTTGGTAACATTCAATATATTTTCAATACAGCTGTAGTTCTGAATTAATCTGTTTTGTCCATCAGCCGTTTTTGTTTCATGTATTTTGAATAATAAACAACCCTCAGCAAACCAGAATTAGAAGAGACCTTGAATGCTAAGATCAACAATTAGGCAAGAATACTCACTTTCACCATTCCTATTCAACACTGTACTTACTAGTGGTCCTATGTAGTTCAATCAGGCAAGAAAAAAAAAAAAGACATACAGCTTGGAAAGAAGTAGTAATATAGGCCTTATTTCCAGATACCTTGATCATCTATGTAGACAAGCAAAGGTATTTACAAAGAAGCTATTAGAACTAATACATGAGTACGGATAGGAAGGACATAGAATACATGGTCAAAATATAAAAATTTATTTCTACATACTAGCAATAAGCAATTAGAAATTGAAACTAAAAATACAACCTACAACAGAATCAGAAATACTAAATTAGAGATAACAAAATACATGTAAGAATATATGGTGAATATGTGAAAATTTTTTTCCACATACTAGCAATAAGCAATTAGAAATTAAAATTTAAAATGCAACCTACGATAGCATCAAAAACACTAAATTCTCAGAAATAAATATAACAAAATATATATATATAAGACTGTACAATGACAAATACAAAATGCCAAAATGCTTCTGAAATACATATATAGGTGAAAAGACCTATGTATGTAGAGAGATATGCCATGCTCATGAATCAGAAGATTCAATGTCATTAAAATGTCAGTCTCTCCAAATTGCTCTATAAATTCAAGGGAATCCTAGTCAAAATCCCAGTTTTTTTTTTGTTTTTTGTTGTTTTTTTTTTTTTTTTTTTGAAACTGACAAATTCTTTCTATGATGTATATGAAAATGTAAAGAACCTAGAAAAGTCCAAATAATGTTGAGAAAAAAATAAACTGGTAGATTCACATTACCTGACTTTCATAGTTACTAACAAAGATACAGTAAGCAAGACAATGTTTACTAATGTAAAGATTGACTTACAGATTAATGGAACAGAATGAAAGGTCCAGAAACAGATCTACACATAAGCATCCAACAGATTTTCAACAAACCTGTCAATGTAATTAATTGAGGAAAAGATATATTCCTTTCAGTAAATGGTCTTGGAACAACTGTAAATCCAAATGCAAAACAAAACAAAACAAAAAACCCCTTGACCCTTACCTCACTTCACAGAGAAAAATTACCTCAAAATGCATTGTAAATCTAAATTTATGAGCTAAAACTACACAAAAACAGAGTATTTTAGTGTCCTTGGATTAGACAAAGATTTCTTAAATAAGCAATGAAAAGCAAAAATTATAAAAACAAAAAAAATGGATAAATTAGACATCACAAAAACTTCTGCTCTTTAAATGACCCTGTTAATGTGTTAAGAAAATGAAAAGCCAACCATACTGGTAGAAAATACTTGCAAATCATATCTTTATAAAGGACTTATATCTAGATTATATAACTCTAAAGGACTCATATCCAGATTATATAACTCTAAAGGACTTACATAACTCTAAAGGATATATAAATAATTCTTATGAATCAATAAGATAAACCCAATTTAAAAGTGAGTAAAAGATTTTAACAGTTCAGCAAAGAACACATTATAAATTGCAAATAAGCACAGGAAAAGATGTACAACCTCATTAGTCACCAGGAAAATTAATAATGAGATGTTCTCATTCATATGTGAGAGCTAAAAAAGTTGATCTCATGAAGGCAGACGAAATGACAGCTAATAGAGGCCAGAAAGGGTATGTGTGGAGGGTGGGGGATGAAGAGAGGTTTGTTAATGGGTACAAACATAGACAGAAGAAATAAGTTCTAATGTTTGACAGCACAGTAGAGTGACTAAAATTAACAATGTTACATATTTCAAAATAGCTAGTAAAACCTGAAATGTTCCTAAAGCAGAAATGACAAATACTCAGTGATGAATATCCTGAATAATCTGATTTGATCATTACATGTTCTATGCATATAACAATATCAGATGTATCCCATAAATATGTACAAATTTACGTATCAATTATTTGTCAATTAAACTTTAAAAATTTTAAAATAATAAAAACAATGAGATGTCATCCACCAGAATGGTTAAAATAAAGACTAAGAAGACCAAACACTGGTGAGAAACTGGAACTCCGATATGTGGCTGGGGGTGAGAGGGGACGGGCAATGATGCATAGTGGTACAGCCACTTTCTAAATGAAAATACTTGGTGGTATCTTCATGTGGCTAAGAGTTCTTCATATTCCTCCATTCTCTGTATAAACAGTCTTGGTGGCTATTAGACAGCCTGCATTTCAATTTCTATGCCCTACGGGCTGCATAAGAGGTGTTAATACTTGTTCAGGGCTACTTTCCTGTTTAAGCCAACTAGCAGCAAACTCTACTGTAGACTCACGGAGGAAAAACTGCTGAACACTGACAAAATGAGGGAGAATGGGGAGTCAGGGAATCCAAGAACAGAGAAAGACAACTCAGACTATTTGCAAACTGAGAGAAAAAACTACCTCTAGTTACCAGTGTGGCCTAGAGGACAATGGAGAACAGAAACAGAATTTGCAAATCTGTATTCTACAGACATGAAGACTGCACATGTATAATACAAGGCAATATCTACGGAAGTGTTCCATTAAGAACGACAGAGTCTATTTTGAGATCACTTTACAGTCTTGCAGCACTTGGTGCATTCTAGGACCTGAGAATCAATGCTTTAAATGTGTTGGTCATATAAAAAATTAGCTGGGCATGGTGGCACACACCTGTAATCTCAGCTACTCTGGAGGCTGAGGCAGAAGAATTGCTTGAACCTGGGTGGAGGTTGCAGTGAGTCGAGATTGCACCACTGCACTCCTGCCTGGGCAACAGAGCAAGACTTCGTCTCAAAGGAAAAAAAAAAATTAAATGCTTTCATCTCTTTGTTCTAGTCCCTATCTTCCAACTTAAGTTTGACCTCAAAATTCTTCATAGCACTTTCACAAAGCACTGGGATTATTCCTCAGCTTCCACTTGTAAGACAAGGAAGAGGCAGGAAGGGCCAAGATGGCAGAATAGAAACAGCTGCAGTCTGTGACCCTCACAGAGAAGAATGAAAATAGCAAGTGAATTCAGCACCTTCAACTGAAATGTCCAGGTTCTCACACTGGGACTTACTAGGAGGATGTCATGATCCATGGAGAACAAAAAAAGCAAGGTGGGGCAATGGCTCACCCAGGAGCACTGAGGAGCCAAAGGAACCCCCACCCCCAGCCAAGGGAAGCTGTGAGTGATTGTGTAACCCCACCCAGGAAACCACACTTCTCCTACGGATCTCTGCAACCTGTGGATCAGGAGATCCTCTTGTGAACCCAGGCCACCAGGGCCTTAGGTTCAATATACAGAGCTGTGTGGAGTCTTGGCGGAGCAGTTGCTCAGGCTTACACAGAAACCCAGGGGTTTTACAGACTCCAGCCTTGGGAATCCTAGCAAGGTGGGAGATCATCTGTACACTCCCCTAGGAAGGGGCTGAATCCTGGGAACCAGTGCCGTTCTGCGGGCCTCATTCCCATGGCACCTCAACCCACTGGCCTGGAATTCTAGCCAACCAGTGCAACAGTCTAGAGACTGCCTGAAATGGATGAGCTCCCAGGAGAGGTGGCAGCTGCCATTTCTGCAGTTCAGTCGACTCAGCTGTTCTAGCCTGCTCCCAAGAATCCAGGCGGTCCTGATGATGAGTCCCTCACAAGGCAGCACAGTTGCTGTGCCAGATCATGACCCCAGACTGCTTTTATAAATGGGACCCCAATCCATCCCTCCTTACTGGGTGGGACCTCCCTGCGGGAATTTCAACTCTAGCCAGTGTTTTATCAACAATACTCTGATCTCTCCCTGGGACAAAGCCCCCAGTGGGAGAGGAGTGGCCAATGTCTCTGTGGTTCAGTTGACTCAGCCTTCCTAGCTGGCTGGCTCTGGGCAAGGAAGGGTTACCCCCAATGCAGCACACCTTATCTACCAAAAAGCCCCCAGTGGGAGAGGAGTGGCCAATGTCTCTGTGGTTCAGCTGACTCAGCCTTCCTAGCTGGCTGGCTCTGGGCAAGGAAGGGTTACCCCCAATGCAGCACACCTTATCTACCAAAAATCAGCCAGACTGCTTCTTTAAGCAGGTCCCTGATCCTGTCCCTCCTGACTGCGTGAGACTACCCAACAGGGATCACCAGACATCTCCTACAGGAGCCAGGCTGGCAACAGGTCAGACCCCCCTCCCCAACCCACCCCCACCACCCCAAGGAATGGAGCTCCAAGAGGAAGGAGCAGTCTGCTATCTTTGCTGTTTCACAGCCTTCACTGGTGATATACATACAGGTAAGGGAAAAACCAAGGCAACTAAGGTCTGGAGCAATCCCCCAGCAAACTGCAGCAGCCCTATGGAAAAGTGGGCTGATTGTTAAAAGAAAAGCAAATAGAAAACAATAGGAGCAGCATCAACAAAAAAGACACCATGAAAACCCCATTTAAAGATCAGCAATCTCAAAAATCAAAGGCAGATAAGCCCACAACGATGAGAAATAATCAACACAAAAAAATGCTGGAAACTCAAGAAGCCAGAGTGCCTCTTCTCCAAATATCCACAACACCTCTCCAGCAAGGACACAGAACTGGGCTGAGGTTGAGATGGCTGAACTGATGGAAATAGGGTTCAGAAGGTGGGTGATAATGAACTCTGCTGAGCTAAAGGAGCATGTTGTAACCCAATGCAAAGCAGCTAAGAATTGTGATAAAACAGAGGAGCTTCTAAACACAAGAGCCAGTTTAGAGAGGAGCATAACTGACCTGATGGAGCTGAGAAACACAACATGAGAAATTCACAATGCAACCACAAGTATCAATAGCAGAATAGACCAAGCAGAGGAAAGAATCTCAGAGCTTGAAGACTATCTTTTTGAAATAAGGCAGACAATAGAGAAAAAAGAATGAAAAGCAATGAGTAAAACCTCTGAGAAATATGGGACTATGTAAAAAGACCATACCTATAACCAACTGGGGTACCTGAAGGAGATGAGGAGAATATAATCAAATTGGAAAACACACTTCAGGATATTATCCAGGAGAATTTCCCCAACATTCAAATTCAGGAAATCAAGAGAACCCCAGTAAGAAGATCAATCCCAGACACATAATCATCAGATTATCTCAAGGTTGAAACAAAATAAAAAATGTTAAGGACAGCAAGAGAGAAAGGCCAGGTCACCTACAAAGGGAAAGCCATCAGACTAACAGTGGACCTCTCAGTGGAAACCCTACTGGCCAGGAAAGACTGGGGAGCAGTATTCAACATTCTTTTTTTTTTTTTTTTTTTTGAGATGGCATTTCACTCTTCTTGCCCAGGCTGAAGTGCAACAATACAACCCTGGCTCACTGCAACCTCCACCTCCTGGGTTCAAGCGATTCTCTTGCCTCAGCCTCCCAAGTAGCTGGGATTACACATGCGTGCCACCACGCCTGGTTAATTTTCGTATTTTTAGTAGAGATGGGGTTTTGCCATGTTGCTCAGGCTGGTCTTGAACTCCTGACCTCGGTTGATCCACCCACCTTGGCCTCCCAAAGTGCTGGGATTACAAGCATGAGCCACTGCACCCAGCCTCAACATTCTTAAAGAACCTCCAACCCAGAATTGTATATCCAGCCAAACTAAGCTTCATAAAGGAGAAATAAGATTCTTTTTAGATAAGCAAATGTTGAGAGTATTCATCACTGCCTTGCAAGAGCTTCTGAAGGAAGCACTAAACATGGAAAGGAAAAACTTTCCTTTCCACTGCCTGCTACTACAAAACACACTGAAGTACATGGACCAGTGACACTATGATGCAACCACATAAACAAGTCTGCAAAATAACTAGCATCATGATGACAGGATCAAATTCACTAATAAAAATATTCACCTTAAATGTAAATGGGCTGAGTGTCCCAATTAAAAGACACAGAATGCCAAAATGTAAAAAGAATCAAGACCCATTAATATGCTGTCTTCAAGAGATCACTGAAGTGCAAAGATACACATAGGCTCAAAATAAAGGGATGGTGAAAAACTTACCAAGCAAATGAAAAACAGAAAAAAAGCTGGGGTCACAATCCTAGTTTCTGACAAAACAGACTTTAAAACAACAAAGATCAAAAAAGACAAAGAAAAGCATTGCATAATAGTAAAGGGTTAAATTCAACAACAAGAGCTAACTATCCTAAATACCTATGCACCCAATAAAGGAGCACCCAGATTCATAAAGCAAGTTCTTATCACACATAATAATAGTGGCAGACTTTAACACCCCACTGACAATATTAGATAGATCACAGAGACAAAATTAACAAAGATGCTCAGGACCTAAACTCAGCTCTGGATTAAGCAGACCTGATACCTCTACAGAACTGTCCACCCGAAAACAACAGATTATGTATTCTTCTCATCACCACATGGCACTTACTCTAAAATTGATCACATAATCAGAAGTATTAATAAAACACTCATCTTCAGCAAATGCAAAAGAAGTCAAATTACAACAAACTCTCTAAGAACACAACACAATTAAATTAGAACTCAAGACTAAGAAATTCACTCAAAACCATACAACTACATGTAAATGAAACAACCTACTCCTGAATGACTCCTGGGCAAATAATAAAATTAAGGCAGAAATCAAGAAGTTCTTGGAAACTAATGAGAACAAAGAGACAACATACCATAATATCTGGGATGCAGCTAAAACACTGTTAAGAAGGAAATTTATAGCACTAAATGCCCACATCAAAAAGCTAGGAAGATATCAAATTAACAACCTAACATCACAATTAAAAGAACTAGAGAAACAAGAGCAAACAAACACCAAAGCTAGCAGAAGACAAGACGTAACCAAGATCATAGCTGAACTGAAGGAGACAGAGACACAGAAAAATCCTTTAAAAAAAAAAAAACAAGAAATCCAGGAGTTGGTTTTTTGAAAAATATTAATAAAATAGACTTCTAGCTAGACTAAGAAAGAAGAAAAGAGAGAAGAATCAAATAGCCATAATCAGAAATGGTCAACGGAGATATCACCAATGACTACAGAAACACAACCATCAGAGAATACTATAAACATCTCTATGCACATAGACTCTATGCACAGAGACATCTAGAAGAAATGGGTAAATTCCTGGACACATACACCCTCCCAAGACTGAACCAGGAAGAAACTGAATGCCTGAATAGACCAATAATGAGTTCTGAAATTGAGGCAATAATAAATAGCCTACCAATCAAAAAAAGCCCAGGACCATACGAACTTACAGCTGAGTTCTATTAGAGGTACAAAGAGCTGGTGCCATTTCTACTGAAACTATTCCAAAAAATTGAAAAGGAGAGACTCCTCCCTACTCATTTTATGAGGCCAGCATCAACCTGATACCAAAACCTGGCAGAGACACAACAAAAGCAAAACTTCAGGCCAACATCTCTGAAGTACACTGATGCAGAAATCCTCAATAAAATACTGGTAAACCAAATCCAGTAGCACATCAAAAAGCTTATTCACCATGATCTAGCTGGCTTCATCCCTGGGATGCAAGGTTGGTTCAACATACACAAATCAATAAATGTAATTCATCACCTAAACAGAACTAAAGATAAAAATCACACAATTAACAGATGCAGAAAAGGCCTTCATAAAATTCAACATTCCTTCATGTTAAAAACTCTCAATAAACTAGGTATTGAAGGAACTTATCTCAAAATAATAAGAGCCATATATGACAAACCCACAGCTAATATCACACTAAATGGGCAAAAGCTAGAAGCATTCTCCTTGAAAACTGGCACAAGACAAGGATCCCTCTTTCTCACTATTTCTATTCAACACAGTATTGGAAGTTCTGGCTAGGACAATCAGGCAAGAGAAACAAATAAAGTGCATTCTAATAGGAAGAGAGGAAGTCAAATTATCTTTGTTTGCAGAAGATGTGATCCTATATCTAGAAAATCACAGTCTCTGCCCCAAAGCTTCTTAACCTGATAAGCAACTTTAGCAAAATCTCAGGATATAAAATCAATGTGAAAAAATCACTAGCATTCCTATACAGCAACAACAGGCAAACAGAGGGCAAATTATGAATGAACTCCCATTCACAATTGCTACAAAGAGAATAAAATACTTAGGAATACAGCTAACAAGAGAAGTGAAGGACCTCTTCAAGGAGAAGTACAAATCACTGGTAAAGGAAATAAGAAAGGACACAAACAAATTGAAAAACATTTCATGCTTATGGATAGGAAGAATATTGTGAAAATGGCTATACTGCCCAAAGTAATTTATAGATTCAATGGAATTTCCATTAAACTACCCTTGACATTCTTCACATAACTAGAAATAACTACTTTAAAATTCACACAGAACCAAAAAAGAGCCTGTATAGCCAAGAAAATCCTAATGAAAACCAACAAAGGTGGGAATCATTTTACCCAACTTCAAACTGTACTACAAGGCTACAATAACAAAACATCATGGTACAGACACAAAAACAGACACACAGACCAATAGAACAAAATAGCAAGCTCAAGAAAAAGGCGGCACACACACAATCATCTGATCTTTGAGAAACCTGACAAAAACAAGAAATGGGGAAAGGATTCTCTATTTAATAAATGGTGCTGGGAGAGCTGGCTAGCCATATGCAGAAAATTGAAACTGGACACTTTCCTTACAACTTATACAACAATTAAGATGGATTAAAGGCTTAAATGTAAAACTCAAAACTATAAAAATCCTAGAAGAAAATCTAGGCAATATTATCCCAAACATAGGCACAGACAAAGAGTTCATGATGAAAATGCCAAAAGCAACTGCAACAAAAACAAAAATTGACAAATGGGATTCTAATTAAAGAGATTCTGTACAGCAAACAGCAAAAGAAACTATCATCAGAGTGAACAGGCAACCTAGAGAATGGGAGAACATTTTCACAATCTGTCCATTTTGACAAAAGTTTAATATCTGGAGTCTACAAAGAACTTAAATTTAAAAGGAAAAAAAAACCACCCCCATTAAAAAGTGGGCAAAGGACATGAACAGACATTTTTCAAAAGACAACATTCATGTGGCCAAATAACACGAAAAAAGTTCAACATCTCTGATTATTAAAGAAATGCAAATCAAAACCACAATGGGATACCATCTCAGGTCAGTCAGAATGGTGATTATTAAAAAGTCCAGAAACAGATGCTGGCAAGGTTGTAGAGAAAAACAAATGTTTTTGCACTGTCAGTGGGAGTGTAAATTAGTTCACCTATTGTGGAAGACAGTGTGATGATTCCTCAAAGATCTAGAGGCAGAAATGCCATTTGACCCAGCAATCTCATTACTAGGTATACACCCAAAGGAACAGAAATCATTCTATTATAAAGATACATGCATGTGCATGTTCACTGCAGCACTATTCACAATAGCAAAGATGTGAAATCAACCTCAATGCCCATCAACAATAGACTGCATAAAGAAAATGTGGTAAATATACACCATGGAATACTATGCAGCCATCAAAAGGAAAGCAATTATGTCCTTTGCAGAGACACGGATAGAGCTGGAAACTGTTATACTCAGCAAACTAACACAGCAATAGAAAACCAAAAACCACATGTTCTCACTTGGGTGAGCCCAACGATGAGAACACATGGATATATGGGGGGTGGGGAACATACACTGAGGCCCTTAGGAGGGAGAGGCTGGGGGAGGGAGAGCATTAGGAAGAATAGCTAATGGATGCAAGGCTTAATCCAAGGTGATGGGTTGATCTGTGCAGCAAACCAACATAGCACACATTTACCTAAATAACAAATCTGCACATCCTGCACATGTATCCCATAACTTAAAAGTTGAAGGGAAAAAAATTAGCTGGGTGTGGTTGCATGCCTCTGTAGTCGCAGCTACTCGGGAGGCTGAAGCAGGAAGATGGCTTGCTGTGAGCTATGACTGAGTCACTGCACTCCAGCCTGGGCAACGAAGTGAGACCTTGTCTCTAAAAAAAAAAAAAAAACTGTAAATAAATACTTAAATGTTCTCACTATAACAAAATATTTAAGTATGAGAGGTAATGAATGTGTTAATTAGCTTGGTATAATCATTCCATATGTAGAAATATATCAACACATCACATAGTATCCCATAACTATATATAATTATTTTTCAATTAAAAACAGAAATCAAAAAAAAAAAAAAAAAAGAAAAAATAGGGATCAAAGTTAAAGTCTGTCTAAAAATCTTTCCCAATTAAGTTTTCAGAGATACTTAGCCTTACCATGGCTACATACTGGGCAATCAGTACCCATTCTTTAAAAGCTCATTTTTACTAAGGTCATGGAGAAGGATAGCTTCCTTCTGACTGAACTAAGGTAAACAGATTTAAAAAAAAAAAAAAAATTTAAGAAAACACACACCCTAAGGCCAAGGCGAGAGGATCACTTGAGCCCAGGAGTTCAAAACTAGCCTAAGCAACAGAGTAAGACCTCATCTCTACAAAAACAAAAAACAAAAACTAGAAAAAAACAAGGAGAACAAAATACACCAAAACTGAATGATGAATGAATACTGACTACAGATTAAATTTATCTGAAATATAAACATGCATGCAACTAATTAACAGTTTATAAAATGATTTCTTTTTCTCATTTCAACCCTAAGCTGACTCTTAAAGAAAATCAAATAGTGTTGGCATTGTTTTTAGCTATGATGAGGTACTCCTTGATTCCTATAACTGCTTCTAGAACATTACAATTTACGCTCAAATTTAATAAACTGTACACTTTTATGCTCAAAACACTTGATAATACAAACTTGCCTGGTTACCAGAAGCAAGTAGAATACTTTTTTTAAAAAGATACAGATCCCTCACTTCATTTTCAGAGGTACTGAATTGGAGTATTTGAGAATGGTGACAAAACACTTTTTAGAAAGCTCCATCAGTGCTTGCCAGGGGACTGAGAAACCATGGAGTGACTGCTTAATTGTTACAAGGGTTTCTTTTGGGTGATGAAAGTGTTCTGGAATCAGGCAGTGGCAACAGTTGCACATCATTGTGAATATACGAAAAAAAAAACACACAAAAAACCAAAAACCACTGGATTGTATATTTAAAATAGTTCAGGCTGGGCACAGGTGGCTCATGCCTATAATCCCAGCACTCTGGAAGGCCAAGGTAGAAGGATCATTTGAGGCCAGGAGTTTGAGACCAGCCTGAGCAACACAGCGAGACCTATCTCTAAAAAATAGTTTTTTAATTAGCCAGGTGCGGTGGCACAGTCTGTGGTCCCAGCTACTCAGGAGGCTGAAGTGGGAGGATCACCTGGGCCCAGGTAGCAGGTTGCAGTGAGCTGTGATCATGCCTCAGCCTCCCAAGTAGCTGGGACCAAAGACTCACGCCACCATGCCCAGCTAATATTTTTTATTTTTGGTAGAGTTGCGATTTCACCATGTTGCCCAAGCTGATCTCAAACTTCTGAGCTCAAATGATCTGCCCAAAGTGCTGGGATTACAAGCATGAGCCACTGGGCAAAACTACAAAATATTTTTAAATGAGCTTGGTGTGGAGGTGCACATCTGTAGTCCCAGCTACTTGGGGAGGCTGGGGCAGGAGGATCACTTGAGCTCAGGAGTTTGAGGCTGCAGTAAGCCATGATCGTGCCACTGTACCGCAGCCTAGGTGACAGAGCAAGACTCTTTCTCAAATAATTTTTTTAAAAATCTGAAACTACTATACATGTATAGAGGAAATGAACAATTAAAATATTAACAAATAGATGATAAATGGAAGCCAAATTTCTCACTGTTGGAGTGGGAGATTACAGATACACAAGACAGGAGAAGGCTAGAATGTGGTAATGGATTACAGCTGGAAATATGAATATAAACTCATTTTCAGTTTAATATAGATACAAATAATTACATATAGAATTACAGATATGCATATAAAGTTAGTAATATAAACATATATTTCCTTCCTATGTCAGCTGGAGAGAACCCACAAGCAGCAACACCCCAGGAGCAAGAAGCACACCTAAAATGCAGAACTTGGTTATTAATCTTTCTCAGTAAAAGGAGAAACGGCCGATCCTAGGCCAGGGCAGGAGACAAAAGATGAGTCTGGAGATCTTGCACTTCCAACAAGTAAGTAACTCAAAATGTATACATAAATAATAGTTATATGTTAACGGCATACAGATGCAAACTGAAAGGGGTCCCAACAGACAATGCCAGAAAAAACTGAGAAACAGAATATAGTAGTATTGGATTATAACCCAAGGTATCAACATCTATAAGTCCACATTGATTAGTAAACGAAATAATTGAGAGAGAATAAATCTTCCATGAAGAACTGCAGATAGTTTATGCAGACATCTACTCTCAAGGAGGAAGAGCATGTAAGTATGGGTTGGGCGGAGTGACTTTCTTCCAAAGAATACAACATGGAAAGAGGAGAAAAAAAGAGTTACTGTACTGTGGAGAAAACTGTCAAATACTGTGATCAAGGTTAATACTAACAGTGCTAAGTCATGTTGATAGTATGTACCCTTGATAAGATGTAATAAAAATGTTATTTTACCTCTGTGATCCTCCTCCTCAAAGCCATAAATAACCCCAGCCTAACCGTGAGAAAAACTTAAGACAAATTCTAACAGTGGAGCATCCTACACATACCTCACCATACTCTAACGCTGTGAAGTTCATCAAGAACAAGAAAAGTCTCAGGAACTGTCATGCCAAGAGAAGGCTAAGGAGACATAACTAAATGTAATGTGTTATCCTAGATGGGATCTTGGAACAGAAAAAGGACATTCAGTAAACACTAGGGAAATCTAAATAAAGTATGAACTTTAGTTAACAATCATGTATTAATATTGTTTTATTTGTGACAAATGTACATGCTAATGTAAGATGTTAATAACCATTATTATGTAACACCATTGTAAGTCTAGAAGCAACTGGTATAGAGGTACACAGGAAACCTCTGTACTATCTTCATAGTTTTTCTGTAAATCTAAAACCACTCTACAAAGTAGAAAGTTTATTTTTAAGTTCCTCAGGTAACTGATGGTTTGGAAGCCATTAAGCAACAACTCCATCTTTTTCAGAGCAACCATCTACATTTCTCTAGTTACTTTATCTCTTACTGACCTTTTGTCACTCACAGCCTTTATCTCTACTTCAAATCCTGCCCCCAACCTGGTTTCATGTCTGGATCTCATCTCAGACTAGACACTTAGGTTCTTTGACTTCTCATGTTCAAAAACCTTTTCTACTCTACTTAAGCCATTCCTTTATTTTTGTTTTTCAGACTTTTTGTTAGTATCATTGGTCATTTTTCTGCTGTGGCAATCATTTTCCTATTTATTTATAAAAGAGGAAAACCTATGCTGTCATTTTTGTTGCATGTTTTTTAAAATTGTGATTAAATATTCGTAACATACTGAGGAAGGAGAATTGCCTGAACTTAGAAGGCGGAGGTTCTGGTGAGCTGAGATTATGCCACTGCACTCCAGCCTGGACAGAGCTAGACTCCATCTCAAAAAAAAAAAAAAAAAAATGTACACACACACACACACACACACACACACACACACAATTTACCATTTTATCCATATTTAAATACAGATGGTTCTCAACATACAATGGTTCAACTAACATTTGGACTTTATAAATGGTGCAAAAGTGATACGTATCCACTAGAAATCACACTTTGATTTTTGAATTTTTATCTTTTCCTAGGCTAGTGGTATGTGGTATTATACTCTCTCGTGATACTGGGCAGCTCCTAGACAGCCACATGACCACAGGGGTAAACAACCACGAGATGATCAACACTTCATTATAAAATAGATTTCGTATTAGATGATTTTGTTCAACTGTAGGCTACCATAAGTATGCTGAGTACATTTACAGAGGCTAGTCTAAGCTATGATGTTCAGTAGATTAGCTGTATTAAATGCATTTTTTACTTTTTCAACTATTGTTTAGCTGGAATGTAACATCACTGTAAGTCTAGAAGCGTTGTTTGGAGTTCTGTGGCACTGAGTAACATCCAAACTGTTAGGCAATCATCACTGCATCTACCTTCAGAACTTTCTCATCTTCGTAACTGAAACCCATTTAACAATAACAACTCATTTCCCACTTTTCCCAGCTCCTGTTAATCACCATTCTACTTTCTATCTCTATGAACGTGACTACTCTAAGTACTTCGTGCAAGTGCAATCATATGACATTTGTCCTTTTGTGTGACTAGGTTATTTCACTTAGCATACTAACTTCAAAGTTCTGACACATGCTGTGGCATGTATCACAATTCTTTTTCAATGCTCTCTACAGAGCCAATAATTTCCTTTTTAAAGCTCAAATATGCCATTTATGTATATACCATATTTTGCTGATCTATTCATCTATCAGTGGCTGTTGTTTCTACCTTCTGGCTATTGTGAATGCGGCTATAAACATGGGTAAGCAATGTAAACACATTTTGATGCCTTTGCTTTTAGATGTAAAGCTTCTCTCTCCAGGCGAAAAACAGAATACATTCAATCTTATTTCTTTTATCTACTTTTTTTTTTTGGAGACAGAGTCTTGCTCTGTCACCCAGGCTGGAGTGCAATGGCACGATCTTGACTCACTGCAACCTCCTCCTCCTGGGTTCAAGTGATTCTCTTGCCTTAGCCTCCCAAATAGCTGGGATTACAGACATGTGCTACCACACCCGGCTAAATTTGTATTTTTAGTAGAGATGGGGTTTCTCCATGTTGGTCAGGCTGACCTCAAACTCCTGACCTCAGGTGATCCGTCCATCTCAGCCTCCCAAAGTGCTGGGATTATAGTTGTGAGCCACCGTGCCCAGCCAATACTGTACTGTTTTTATTGTACAGCTTTCTAAGACTAATTTTACTCCCTCCTCGCCATTTTTCTTTTTCAAAATTATCTTAATTTTCATCAAATGAGTTTCAGAATTAATTCTGATAAAGTAAAAATGTTGGTATCTGGGACAAAAAAATACACAAATTAAACCATAAAAGTATCAGGGGAAAAAAAATCCTTAAATAGAGAAAGCCTTTCCAAAATATGATATAAAGGTCAAAGTCTTTTTTTCTTTTTTGCCCCAGGCTGGAGTGCAGTGGTGTGATCTCAGCTCACTACAACCTCCACCTCCCAGGTTCATGAGATTCTCCTGCCTTAGCCTCCCAAGAAGCTGGGATTACAAGCAGGCATCACCATGCCCAGCTAATTTTTGTATTTTTGGTAGAGACGGGGTTTCACCATGTTGGCCAGACTGGTCTTGAACTCCTGGCATCAAGTGATCCACCCACCTCAGCCTCCCAAAATGCTGGTATTCCAACATGCCCAGCCCTAAAAGCCATTTTTTAAAAGTCCTAAATAAAAATTTTAAATTTCTACAATGTAAATATTATAAACAGAAATCAGAAGACAAGTGAAAACATTTGCAACACCTATGAAAAAGAACAATTCAAGAGGTATACCAAATCAGTGAAAAACAGACAACAAACATTACCCAAAAAAAAAAAAAATCAGAAGACATAAAGAGGTAAGTCAAAGAACAAAAAACACGAGTCAAGTAAACATACAGAAGTCTGCAAACTCACTCAGTTTTGAAACTTCAAAAAATGACATTACTTCTCACTTAAAAGTCCGTCCAAGATTAAGATTGTTGACAAGGATTTGGGAAAACCAGCATCATCATCCATTGCTGATGGCGATAAAAACTGGGATACTGTCTTTGGAGAGGTATTTGTCAGAAACCACAACAATTTAAACACGTGGCCTTCTGTCACAGTAATTCTACTTCTGGGAATTTATCCTACAGGTATACTTACACAAACATGTAAAAGTAATATAAAAAGACATTCAAGGAAGTGTTACGAGTATGCCCAAAACACTGGAGGAGAAATCTACATATCCATTTATACCTGGTTAAACAAATTATGGTGCATTTTTATCGTAAAAATTATCTTCAAACATTTATCCTTTGTGTTACAAAAAACCCAATTATACTCTCTTAGTTATTTTTAAAGTTCTAATTAAATTATTTTTAATATAGTCACTCTGCTGTGACAGCAAATACTAGGTCTTATTGATTCTTTCTACTTTTTGTACCCATTAACCCTCTCCACTTATCCAATAAGCAGCTTTCTCATTTATTTATTTTTTACCTCTTCTTTTGTGAATAACTTGTAAATGTTAGGAGTGCCTCAGCATTTGAGGCTAGGCCTCTTTTTATTCACCAACCCATACTACCTAAATGGGTGACCTAATTCAGTCTCATGGCTTTAAATACCACTAATATGCCATTGATTTTCAAATCTGTATTTCTAGTCCTACACCTTCTCTAAAACTCCAGATCTGTATACGTAAATATCCACTTGACATCTTCACATAATCTTATAGGCATAACCAAACCAAAAAGGACTACAGAGAACTCTTGATTTTCTGTCAGTCTTCTCTACTCCAATAAGTGCCACCAACATCCATCCACCACTTAAGCCAGAAATTCAGAAATGCTGATTCCATTTGTAAAATATACCACAAATTAAATTCATGTCTTCCCATCTCACTTGCTACCATCCTAATCCAAGCCACCATCATCTCTTGAATAGATTATTGCAAACACTTTCCAAATGATCTCCCTGCTTACGTTCTTGCCACTGCCTCCACCTTATATACTCCCATTCTATAGGCAGCAGCCAGAGTGGTTTTTTTTTTTTTTTTTAAGAGACTAGTTACACTATGTTCCCCAGGCTCCCTCAAGCTCCTGGGCTCAAGCGATACACCCACCTCAGTCGCCCAAGCAGCTGGGAGTACAGGCATGTGCCTCTGCATATGACTTGGAGTAATCATTCAATCATTTATTGAGACAGGGTCTCATTCTGTAGCCCAGACTGGAGTGCAGTGGCACAATCATGGCTGACTGCAGTTTCAACCTCAAGTGATCGATCCTCCCACTTGAGCCTCCCAAATAGCCGAGACTACAGGCACACGTCACCACATCTGTCTAATTTTTGCATTTTTTTGTAGAGACAGGGTTTTGCCATGTTGCCCAGACTGGTCTTGAATTCCTGGGCTCAAGTCATCCTCCCACCTCAGCCTCCCCAAGTGCTGGGGGATTACGGGCATGAATCACTGTGCCCAGACATACAGCAATCTTTTAAAACTGAAAATCAAATTATCTCACTGCCTTGCTTAAATGTTTTATTGTTTTTCCATTCAAACTAAACTATATATACAATGCGGAATTAATGGAAGAGACACGTGAAGTTTTTTCAAAACATTTAAAATCCTTAGAGCTAGAAGATTGATAACATGCAGAACTAAGTAGTCGCAAAAAAGAACCAATACAGAGTATGAACATACATGGGTTGAAATAACTCTTCAGATTAGGTACGTAATAGATAAGCCAAAGAATGAATCAGTAAGCTACAAGATCAAGTAGAGAGGGCAGTCCCAGAAGACATCAGGAAAAATTTAAAGTTAAGAGATACAGAGAAGTTAGAAGTGACAAAAATCCATGTAACAGAATTCCCATGAAGAGAAGAAAATGGAGGAAAAAAAATATTTGATACAATAACCAATAATTTTCCCCAAATGAGAAAAAGTGAAAGAACTCAGATTAAAGTGTCTGAAATACATCCTGGGAGAAAATGGAGGAAAAAAAATATTTGAAACTACCAATAATTTCCCCCAAATGAGACCAAGTAAAAGAACTCAGATTACAGTGTCTGAAATACACCCTGGGGTACACAGCAGGCTCCTAACAAATCAAATATTTGGTAAATGAGTGAGTAAACATGAATCCAAGAGCCAAACCAGGAAAATGAACTACACTCAGGACACATAATAATAAAACTGAAAAACACAAAATATTTCAAAATGTTCTAGAGAGGCAAAGAAGTCAAATTGACATCAGAGCTTCCCCAAAGGAATATCAGAGATAAGAAAACAATGTAATAATATTCTCAAAATGTTAAAGATTAACTATTTCAAACCAAAATCATTACTAAAACTAACTTATTGGTGACAGTAAGCTATCAGCTATACGTGAGGGTTAACTAAAACTATTTTCAGTTATAAAAAGGCTTTAGAAGGTTTACATACAGATACACTGTTTAAATAAAAACTGCTTTTGAGTAGGTACCCAAATAATATAAATAAATCTATGGGTTGGGCACAGTGGATGACGCCTGTAATTCCAACACTTTGGAAGGCTGAGGTAGGAGGACTGCTTGTCAGGAGTTGGAGACCAGCCTGGGCAACATAGTGAGACCCCTGTCTTTACAAAAAATTTCTTTTGAAAAGAAATACATGAGGACATTATGTAATATATGGGAGTAAGAGTGAGTTTATAATCTACTAAGTCTATTTCATACAAAAAGAGTAAGGACAAATGTGTAAAAGAATACCCCTATCAACATGGCCCCTGGGATAGGGTAAGGGTTGAGGAGAGGGAAGAAGCCCACAGGAAAGTGAGAAAGCACTGAAAGAACTTTTCTGGTTTAGAGGGAAAATATGCATTAAAATTTAAAAGCTCTAGACAATGAACAGAAACGTAAGGTCTCAATCAATCAAATGAATGCCTTTGAAAACATTCAATCTATGTGACAGAAAGCAGAAAAAAAATTTAAGTGTGGTAAACAGAATGTAAATAATTTCCAATATATGTGTTACTACAATAAATGAAACTCACTAATCAAGAGTCTGTAAGAGTAGATAAACAGAATCTAGCAATATACTTAAAAAAAAAAAAAAAAAAAAAAAAAAAAAAAAAAAAAAAGACGACCAAAAACGGTGAAAATAAAAAGACAGCAAGAAGATATACCTGGAAATATAAACCCAGGCTGGTAGATGGCTTTTTGCTTTTAAGTCCCTGTTTATGAATAATTGAGAGTCCTTCTGGTCTGGGCTTTTACTCAAGGAGCCCAGTCTCAGTTTCCTGCCATTCCTGGGCCTATGGATTTCACAAGTACATTAAAGCTCAGACACTAAGGGTATCTTTTCATTTTCCCTATAGGACAGAGCTTCAACTTCTGTTCTCTGTTATGACTGTATTTTTTCATTTCACACACCTGCAGATTCCCTTTTCTTTAAATGTTTTATTTTTACCTAGCATTTTCATGTATTTGAAAAAGAAGGGGGCAACTACAGTCTACCCTTTTGTCCAGAAGTCCCTAAAACATGTACTTTAGGTTAAATACAACTGAGAGCAAAGTACAAATTACTTATTTTTTTCTTTTTGTTTTTTAAATATTGAGACAGGGTCTTGCTTTGTTGCCCAGGCTAGCCACAAACTCCTGGCCTCAAGCAATCCTCCTGCCTCAGCCTCTCAAAAGTGCTGGAATGACAGGCATGAACCACTGTACCTGGCCTAAATTACTTAATTTCATCATCCATACTACAAAATGATAAAGTTCAATAAAAAGGCTATGAGAAGTAACTGAAATTCTATCTTAGTATAGACCCTGGTGCATATAAAATATTCAAACTTACCACCCACTTTGTATTCTACCTAGATAAAGTAAAGCGAGAACTAGTATGGCTAATTCCTAACTTTATTTCAGCTCCCGCTTTCATGCTGCTTTTACGGCAAAAAAAATGCTTTCTTCGAAACTGATTTGAGAAAAAAAGACAACTAGTAAAGGACCAAATCACAGTAACAATTTTCAATGGTCCTTAAGGGTTGTTCAGTTAGGAAAGTGACCATCACTTTTTATGTAGTTTGATCTGGGAGCTTGAGGTCCAAGATTCTATTGTGAGATCAAAGACTTTTTGGTTGACCTTCATCAGTTCTCAATATTTCTGTTTCCTCTTCTTGAAAGTGAAATTAGATTAGATGAGGTTTAAGAGCCTCTCCTTCCAAAATTCTGATTCCTGAATAAGAGGTTTAGAACAACTTCACTCTAAATTCTAATATTTCTCTATGAATGCAAAAATACCTTAAATTATTAGATATACTTACTGCTGTTTTCCTCACATGCAAAGAATAAACCATTAGACATAAACACTAAGTAATTCCTACTTAAACCAAGCAAGCAGCTTAATTCCTTCACATTTTAAAACTGGTTTTGAAAAAAATATTGAAAAAAAGCCTCAAAATAAATAGCAGTGCTTCTGAGATATTAACTGGACTTCCCTCACTGCCTTAACTATTTAACTAAGCCATTCAAGTGAGAATTCAGTCTTTAAAAAGGGAACATGCTCTCTTTATCATATTTTCCTGCAGTAAGAAATGGTTCATTTTCACCACAATGTTTTCTGGCAGTTATTCCACAACATTTTTCCACAAGAATCTAATGGTTGCAGTCCAGATCAAGAAATCAGCATAACTTTTTTTTTTAATCACAAAATTTAACCAACATCATGCAAAAGATGAAGAAAAAAGTACAGGCATCTACAATCTTTTACAATAAGCCGTCCAACGATGTCCTTAAAACAATGTTCTTAAAAGTTATTGAGGTATTTTTACGGTCTATTTTATAGAGTTCTCTGAAGTTTTAACTTTAGAATGGATATGTATTGCTTTTATCAGCAAACAAAAATTTTTTGAAAATAATAACATAGGTCCATTTCTACTTGGTTTGCTCTGGAAACCTACAGCGTTCTGGGTAGAACTCAAGAGGAAATAATACATGAGACAGCAGGTAACACAGTGTTTCAGACGGCGGTAGAGGAAAAGAGATAAAAAGTATTTACATGTTTTACATTTATTCCCTAACCAGAATAGGGAAAGAAGCAAAAGATTTAGGACATAAACTCAATTCAGTAAACAGAGGCTTCTTTTGGTTGGTGCTGCTAAATGTTATACATTTCAGGAATCTGAGCATGAGAGAATTCAGAAGACTATGAAAAATAAATACATTACAGGCCAGGCTCGGTGGTTCATGCCTGAAATTCCAGCACTTTCGGAGGCCGAGTAGGGTGGATCACCCGAGATCAGGAGCCTGGCCAACATTGTAAAACCCTGTCTCTACGAAAAATACAAAAATTAGCTGGGTGTGGGGGTGCATGCCTGTAGTCCCAGATACTCAGGAGGCTGAAGCAGGAGAATTGCTTGAACCCAGGAAGCAGAAGTTACAGTGGGCCCAGATAGCGCCTTTATACTTCAGCCTGGGTGACAGAGTGAGACTCTATGAAAAAAAAAAAAAAAATTACAAATAGTCAATTTGCTTTAGCTCTATGTGTATTATTACTTTCAAAATTCCACAAAGGTAAACCTACAGGAAAGAGTTCCATTTATAGTCCAACTGCCTGAAATATTAACAACCAATATCTACTAATCCTAGCCAAATCTAGGCAAAATATATTAGAAGGAAATTAGGAAAGTAGAAAAGAAGACTTGTGTTCTAGTTGTAACTTGAAATTTCTAGTAAACTCTTTGGCTTTCAGTTTCCTCATTTTAAAATGATGTCCATTCCAATTCTAAACTACCATTCTTTTATCTCCCCCAACCATCACTTTCCTTAATGTAGACATTATGAAAAGTATGTTCAATAAGCACTAGTCTTAATGAACTAATTATCCTTAAAACATCAACAAAAATTAATTAAGTCTGTGATGTTAACTTATTTAACTGTGGGTATTTCCTTTAGCTATCATATCCCAGTTTGCTCACGCAATTATTCTATCACTTAATATTTAGTAAACACCTATATGTCACATAATGGAACAAAGATGAACATAACACAATTCTAGCCTGAAGGGAACTGACAGTTTTTAACAGGAAAAAGACAATGTAATTATCATGCAGAATAATAAATGTAAGCAAGCACCCAACTTGGGTGCATTTGTACAGAGGTAGGGGTAGGGAATTTCAAGAAGAGGAAACACTAAAATATTTTGAGGATGATTCTGAGGCAGGTAGATACAAACATATGCACAGGGATGCACACACGTCCAGACACAAAAGCAGATCACAATGAAGGAATGGCAAAAAAACTGAAGCAGAGTAGGATAGAAAATGAGGTTGAAGCAAGTAGGAAGGGATCTCCTCATGAAGTCCCATGTCGTTGGGTAGTCTGTGTTCTCTGTGGCAACAAAATATTAAGGCTTCTAAAAAAGCAGTGACATAATTCCAGTAGTGTGTTCAGAAAGCTGCCCTTGGTGAAACTCTGAAAGATGGACTTAAGAGGAATTAGCTAAGACACAAGGAGACCACCGGAAGCATAATGACCAGATTATGGCTGGCGGCAAGAAGAGGGGCGCAGGGGTGGTGGTGGAAGAGTAAACAACAACAAGAAGGCTAGAATGAAACCTAACCAGCAATAAATAAGAAGTAAAATTGCTTTGGAAATAATTTAAATAAGCAATCAGCATTTATCTGTTGTATTTATCTTCTAATAGTAATAAATATCTCAAATATTTAAAAAATTCTCATTACTTCATTAGATAATATTTACAAATGACATTAGAGATGTTTTTTGACAATGTAAAACACCTGATTATAAAGGATCCCATTCTAATACATTTAGAGTTTGTAAATAAATAAAAATTGTATATTTACAATTATACATACAGATACGTATGTGTGTGTGTGTATTTATATATCACCCCCCTCCATAATTGTTAAGGTAGGTATATAAAGTATTCATCTGCAATTGAGAGGGTTGGCATAGATGACTTCTAAGGGTCTGAGATTTTTTAAATGAGTTGCTGAGTTTTCTGACCTCCTGGCCCTACAGGTTCTAAATTGTTGCAACTTCCATAAACCAGTAGAGGGCTGCAACAGCTCAAGAGATAATGGTCAGGCGGCTTTACTTGCATTTCTGGCACTGGGAGCAGAAAATACTATCAATGTTGAAAAGTGGAAATCTAATAGCCACTGTATTCACTTCACTGTCAACAGAGAAAAAGCTTATAGGTTCTAAAACAATTCTAAAATCCTTAAAACTAGAAACACCCATAATTTAAAATTCTGCTATCTCATTTCTCTTCTAGCAAAATGATGAACCGTTTGAAGACAAAGTAAAATTTCAAAGAGTAGCTACGGGGAAGGGGTGGGGGGAGTCAATCAAAATGAGTTGGCAATTCACCACTTCCTTTTAGAGCTATTGCTCCACACAGCTGCTACCAACCAGACTAATCTTCCTAAAATGATTATTTTGTTTGGTTCCTCTCAAATCTACTTTAACTGTTTTGTTCTGCATAGAGTGAAGTGTGGATGTCTGGCTTTCACTAGATATCTAGGTTTCTACCTCATGCAGAAATCTTATTTTCAACTCCTCTAGTCACACTGCTCTCACTGCTATACACAATGTGCAACAGAGTTAAGATGGAAGAGGTTAGGCTTCACTGAATAGGTCACACTTGAGATGAACCGTTTAGAAATAAAAGGATTTAAATACATCTAGAGAAAAGGGAAAGTTCATCAGGCCATTTTTTTGTACCTGTTAAATTATCTAAAATATTCTAAATAATTTTTTTTTGTATTTTATTATTTGCCCCCTCTGTGGCCCCCTCCAAAGGATAAGCTATTGCAGCCAATCTTCACGATACATCATAACAATTATAAATAAGGCTGGTACTATTCTAAGTATTACTCACAGCTTAATCCCCAGCAGTGCCCTATCTCACTTTTACTACTTTCTCTAAAAATGACAGACACATATTTTAGCCTTAAGTGAAAGGTCTTTTAATTACTTATAGATATCGTTTTAACAGTGGTATGTTAGTTAAATGACATTGGGATAAGTCATTAAGAAACCAGAACAGTTTACACTACACCGATTCTGCAATATAAGCCCAAGATCCTAAAAACTATGCCCCAATTCTTGATGCAGTTATGGGGAGCTGAAATCCGTACAAGACAGCAATACAAGTAATAAAGTATTTCTAACTTACATACAACATCATTTTCACCCTGATCCAACAATATGCTAGGTGATAACACTGCTTTAATTACAGATTAAAATAGTCACTTCCATGACTTTATACCAGGACTAAACTGTTTGGGCCTTTTAGTCTTCATCTGCTACCTTTTTCTTTATCCTGCTTACTCTCCAACATAAAGCTACCTTCTACAATATATACTAGATTTCAGAACAGTTGTATATTCCAGGGCATTCAAAGGAAAACACACTTTAAACTGGTTTAATGTAGTAGTATATACCACTGGTAGCTCTTCTGACCAAAGCCATTTAGAAGAATGCTGATGAGAAGAACCAGAAAAGAGTAACTTCACTGTATTCTAATAGCTGTAGAAAGTAACATGAAAATGTAAACATCAATCCAACAGAATAAGCATGTATTTGGTAGGCTTTTAATTTTTTTTTTTTTTTTTTTTTTAATGGAGATGGAGTCTCACTATGTTGGCCAGGCTACTTTCAAACTCCTGGCCTCAAGCAATCCTCTCACCTCGGCCTCGCACAGTGATTAGATTACAGGTGTGTGCCACTGTGCCCAGCCAAAACTCCTTTTTTTGTAGATGGAGTCTCACTATTTTTGCCCAGGCTGGGCTCAAACTCATGTTCCTCCCACCTCAACCTCCTGGAGTAGCTGGGATTACAGGCATGTGCCACTGTGCCAGGCTTGGTTTTATTTTTAAAATAGAACACTTTCTGACATATAACCACACAAATGTTTCTGAATTGGGGGGAAAAAAGGCAAATGTCACTGATGGTACAAATGTTAAGCAGCATTACTAAAGAAATTATACTATAAAAAATAACACCTAAAAAAGAAATTAAGGACTCTAAGAATCTAAGCGTTCTACAGCAAAAACTGAACCTACATTTCCAAGTCAGTGATTCGCAGCCTTTTTGAAGAGACCTATTTCAGTGCCTAAAACACACAGGTCCTTTTCCCTGAACTCATATTCACCAAAAAAATCTATAATAAGACTTCTAAATATACACAGAACCTCCTCCTAATTATTTTTTTGGTTTTAGGTAATTATCTCTTCTTGCTAGATTTTAAGTTGCCCATAAATACAGAATGCCTTCTTCAGATATGTGCTTACGACTGGGGCCTAAAACCTTAAAAACATTTCTAAATAGTTATCTCCTATTTAAAGTCTATACAACTTCTAGAATTACCCTCTAAGAAAATGTGTATTACATCATTTCCCATCTTGGAAATTTATTTATATTAAGCCCTTCATCCTAGTAATTGTGGCTGTTCTCAACTGCTGCCCATCTTTTCTCTTTTATTTAGTCCCAGTTCATCCTCTATGCCAGTCAGACCATCCTCTTGATACTGGCACTGAGGTGATTCTCATTCGTTCAATAAATATATGCTAACCATTTACATTGTGATGGAACAGAGAACAAGACAGAATGATTCATGTCTTTATAGAGCTTACCATGTTCCCTTCCATATCAGCTAGAAAGCAATTTGGATGATTAAGGAATACTACTATCCTCCTATGTGATATGTCTGTATTTTGTTCCCTGAATGTGAAATCTTAAGAAGACACAGACTTTAATAACGCCTTCACTTGTATCTTCCCTAATGCCTGCCTCAACAATGCTAAAGGTAGTGCTGTACCTAGAGACATCCCTTTAAAAACTGTCAACTATGTAAGTGTTTAAAACTTCATTACATCCAGAACCTGGCATGGTGACATATGCCTTTAATCCAAGCTACATGAGAGACTGGGACAGGAGAATTCTTGAGCCTGGGAGTTTGAGGCTGTAGTGAGCTATGATGGTACCACTGCACTCCAGCCTGGGCAACAGATCAAGAACCCATATTTAAAAATAAAACTAACAAAAACTTCATTATATCTACGATACTTGTTCATTGTGGTGAAACTGGAAAATTCAGAAACAAAAAAATAAAAATTCCAAACACTTTCAAATTCAAGAACCCATTACATTTTCAGACGAATACTTCAAGATTTTTTACTTTTTACTCCTTGTAAAAATCTATAATCATAATACAAATTACATATTTTCCCCCTAAAGTTTCTAAATTTATCATTTTATCTTTTAATATCATCATATCAGTTTTGAAAGGAAGCAATACAGTCAACATCACTTACTAGACAGGTGTAACTTTAAATGATTTAACTTGAACTTTAGCTGCAAAAGAGGAATCAGATAACCCTCATAAGGAGAACCTATAATCAACTATGGAGTATTTGTAATTATACCTCTACCAGTCTATTAGTACTTCATAATGAATATGACTCAAGCGTGAGACTACATGTTTCCTCCATGGTCAAAAGATTCTGTTTTCTGCTACTCCCACCCTAACATCTGAATTTACAAAAGCTATAGGCAGGGGAAATTCTAAGAGTAGGAGTGTGAATGGAATAATAAAAGAGCACAAAGAGTAATCACCCCAAAAAGGCAGAGTAGTACTTTGGAGGCAGCCAATTTCTTCTCGGGTTTGTGAAGGGCCAATGGTGCTATAAAATATTTGTAACATACAGAAGAGTAATAATCACTAATATATAAAGATTATGCATAAGGAGGTTGGAGAATTAATAACCTTTTTATTATAGTTTTTAAATAACAGCAGACAATAATTGCATGCTATAAAACCCTAACAAAAATGTTAAAATATTATTTGTGTAAATTATGGATTGCTACTCCTAGAAGTTTTGAGTAAGAAAAAAGAAAAATGGCCAAAGGGTATATGTGCCAAGTCACAGTAGAGAAAATGCAAATTATTATTTCCTCATGCATTAGCTAATGTAAAATGAAAGTGGTAATATAATTTTTAAGTTTAACAACACAAATACAGGTATATAAGTATCTGTGTAAGTATAGATTAATTTTCACTGGGGTTTTCAAAGAAAGAGTGCTAGTGCCTGAAGGAAGAAGATGCCTCAAAGGCAGAAAATGAATAAAGTAAAGGGAAGAATGAGTAAGCCAATTTGCTGTCAACCATTGTTGCTTACTTTCAATAAGATGAGGACAAACAGAAACAAAGTAAACAGAGTTTTTTTGGTTGCTGTTGTTTAGCCATACTCAACTGTAGCTTAAAGAGAATGCTCAGCTGGGTGCAGTGGCTCATGCCTGTAATCCCAGAACTGTGGGAGGCCAAGGTGGGCAAATCATAAGGTCAGGAGTTCGAGGCCAGCCTGGTCAACACAGTGAATACCATCTCTACTAAAAATACAAAAAATAAGCCAGATGTGGTGGCAGGCGCCTGTAATCCCAGCTACTCAGGAGGCTGAGGCAGGAGAATCATTTGAACTCAAGAGGCGGAGGTTGCAGTGAGCCGAGATCGTGTCACTGCACTCCAGCCCAGACAACAGTATGAGACTCTGTCTCAAAAAAAAAAAAAAAAGATAATCCTCTTCACTCTTGAAAAGTTTCTACAAATCCTGGAAGGTGAGCATAATTTCTGAAGGCTGAATAACCACTACTGGATGATCACCTCAACTATAAATATATTAGTGAACTGGACTGATCTTAATCAAGAAAACATTTCTCAAAGTAACAGACTTATGGTTATGTAACATAAAATTCTACTCAGTTCTGGAATGAAAAAGATCGAGTTAGAGATATTCTAGTGACAATTATTTGAAGTGTTTTCTTAACTATTTAAGGTATCTGCACTTACATATAACATATATGAAAATATTTAAAAGTACCTAGCGTACAGAAGCTCAATAGAAGTTCTTTTTCTTGATCACCAAGTAACTTCCTGGTAGTGAGAACTCTGGTTTAAAGGATTTATTTTAACTCAGAGGTTCCAAAACTAACATGGAACACTGGAATGCAAGCCAAGGTTTTATTCCTAGTTACAATATTCTTGTGCAAATTATGGTAGGAAATTTGTTATGGAATTTTCTTTTTCTTTTTTTGAGATGGGAGTCTGGCTCTGTTGCCCAGGCTAGAGTGCAGTGGCACAATCTCGGCTCACTGCAACCTCCACCTCCTGGGTTCAAGCAATTCTCTGCCTCAGCCTCCCAAGAGTAGCTGGGATTACAGGTGCCCGTCACCATGCCTGGCTAATTTCTGTATTTTTAGTAAAGATGGGGTTTCACCATCTTGGCCAGGCTGGTCTTGAACTCCTGACCTCAGGTGATTCACCAGCCTCAGCCTCCTAAAGTGCTGGGATTACAGGCGTGAGCATCAGGCCCAGCCGAAATTTTTTATCTGATTGTCTCTATTATCATTAACCATGACCACTAATCTTTATTTATTTATTTGTTTTGAGACAGTATAACTCTGTCTCCCAGGCTGAAGTACAGTGGCTCGCAACCTCCGCCTCCTGGGTTCAAGCAATACTCCTGCCTCAGCCTCCTGAGTAGCTGGAATTACAGTTATGTGCCACCACACTCAACTAATTTTTTGTATTTTTTAGTAGAGGTGAGGTTTCCTCTCGTTAGTCAGGCTGGTCTCAAACTCTTGACCTCAAGTGATCTGCCCACCTCAGAGACCCAAAGAGCTGGGATTACAGGTGTGAACCACTGGGCCTGGCCCATTACTACTAATTATTAAAGCTGTATAAGGACTTCTGTTTCAAAGAGGTAAACAGAGTAGAAAGTTCTGTACAACATGAATTTGGTGGGAGAAAAATAAAAGTACATGTCTCTCCTTTCTCTTCCTTTATGTTTGCTAATGTTTCTCTTTCATGAGTGAATTTCAAAGGAATCTAACATAAGTCCAGATAATTTTAACCTGGATTCAATCCATGGCTCAGTATCATCAGATTAGCCAAAAATCCTTGTTTTAGGTTCACTAAGCTGTAAGATTCAAAAGAGAATCAGATGTAAAAAGTACTGTGTGAATTACAAAGCACTGTAGTTTTTAAGGTACTATTTTTCCTTTATCTTGAGTCAATATAGCTATTCCTAAGTAGAAGAAAGAGCAACACATGGGTTTTGTTCTCAATTAGAAGTCAGAATGCTGACAAAATTCCTATGTAGGAGGAACAATCTGAAATCTGAGACGCTACAGAGCTCTACTATAACTCTTTGCTTTCATTACAAGAAGAGACTATATAGCCAGGCAAGGTGGCTAAAACCCATAATCCCAGCTACTAGGGAAGCTGAAGCAGAAGGACTGAGGTCAGGAGTTAGAGACTGAGACCAGTCTGAGCAACATAGCAAGATCTTGGCTCTGAGACAAAACAAAACAAAAACAAACAAAAAACCCCTTTATTTATTTTAAAAGGTTAACAATTTGCCAATCTCTTTATGCATATTAGAGATTATTAATCTCCTATTGTCAAAATAAGATAGTTAACAGAAATCAAAATGTACTTATCGCTAACACTTGTGTTTATTTTTCCCAGTTATGGCCTGAATACACACTGATAACTAGAAAGGCAAACTATTACATATGTTGAAATAATTTTAGCCCCCAATAAACAGATGTTAAGGAACTGACCAAAGATGACACAATTTTTAATTTTTTGTAATTTTTTTCTAAAGCCAAAGAAAAAGAAATGACTTCTACCCTGTAACTTGTGGCTTCATAATCTACCTCCTTTAAGTTGCAAGCATCTCCATGTTAAAAATTAATTTTCTAAAGACTTATGTTTGAATTTAAGTTTCTTGGAATTTTAGAGGCTCGCACTAATTAGAAAACCAGGTCTTGGATACTATTTTCTAACCTGGATAAACCCAGTAAATTTTCTACTGCAGGATCTATTCCCTTATGAAAGTCCTAAATGAGTTTCGTTATCTTTTTTCTTCAGTCACTGTGATAAAAGTACATCTCTTCAGAAGAATGATATGAATAGCAAGATGGAATCTGTTAGGATAGTCTCATATTATACGAACAAATATAGACCTTTTTGTAGCTGTTAAGAATAATGTGGTCTGACAACTAATATAAAAACACCACCACCACCACCACAGCAACAAGTATATCCGCATCTCATAAAAGGGCTTACTGGTCTATGCTCTTATGATTCCCATAAGGAACTTCTTTTCTTTTTTGACCACCCCAAAGAAGGTAAAATAGCTGGCCCCCAAACATTTTTGATGAAATCTGAAATTGAGAAACACTGCCTTAAAACTCTGCAAAAACCAACTAAACATTCTTAGAGGGAAAGAAGAGAAATGGTTAAGAAATAGGACAATCAAATCTGTTATTTAGTGTGTAATATTTACACATCACATAATTGTTCATAGCCTCAGTTACCTCTCTGTTTTCCAAGGTTACTATCAAAATTACCTGAAATGTTTCACTTAAAACACAGACTTGCATATTCTAAGTGTACAGGAAATATAATCTATAATTATTAGTACCTTTATTTTCAAGACTATAAAAACGCTGATAATCTATGTAATACAGTATTGATGCTGGTTTAAAGCACTAAAGGGTTTTCAAACTTAACAGCAAAAGCAAACAAAAACTGTTTTAACATTTCTAAATATTTTAGATATACCAGATGACCTTAACATGAACTACCAAAGCTGAGTTTTTAAAGGAAATTATCTCCGCTTTTGCATATCTGGAAACTAGCAAGAGACAAATAAATGAACACTGCTACTAAGATTACTTTCACTATTACTTTTAAAAAGCCACTGTCTGTTACAGAAATAGATTATGAATGCATGAATATATATGAAAGTATTTTCAAAGATAAAGAAGCTTCATATTCTCCAGGGAAAGTCAGACTAACAACTCCAATATTTAAAATGTTCATAAGCGGCTTAACTACAGTTCGAACAAAGTGGGGATCAGAAAATGTATCTACAGGAGTTATAATCTGTAAAACAGCAGAAGATGAAAACAATAAAGCTAGGGCTACACAAAAACCCAGGGATCTAAACACCTTGTTAAACTTTAAGAATTGTATTTTCTTTAAAAATAACATACCACAGTGTATAGAAGTTTACAAGTATACAATGTGCTTCCTAAAGTATTTTCATTTAAATGTTCCACACATCACCACGAAATTATGCAGGAAAATTACTTTCGCAGGTTAAGAAGGCCTGGTTATTTTTTTTTAAGTTGCAGCTGATAGAAGGCCGGTTCTTAAAGTTAATGTGATACATCAAAATCCATTGTTAGGAAGTGATAAATCAAGAATTTTAACCCAGGCCTTCTCACTTATATTTCAATATTATTTCCACAACTCCATAAGGCTTCTTCTAAAGAAAGAGGCAAATTAGCATCTTCACGAAAGAAACCTCTCGGCCAAACCACAGACTGTTTTTAACTAGCTGCAGACTAGCTTTAAGTCTTTTCATCTTAGCAGGCCTTTATTTTCTCATCTGTAAAATTAAGGAAATGAGTAAGAAACTCGGAGGTCCCTTCCAGTCCCAAGGATAAATCTCAACACTGTACCCTTTACAAGGCACATGCATTTTACAAATACGTATTGTTAGCAACAAATTCCAAGTCAGAAAGCAGTATCAATAGCTCTTAAGTAACCTACTGCAATTACTAGATAAATTCTTCATGCCCACCTGACATGTTACTTTAATATGATTAAGTCTATATACAGAGAGCGGTAGAAACCTCTTACTAACTATGATGGAAATGACTAATGCCACTAATCATCCTCTTTTTGGACTGAAATAACGCTCTTAAAACTTAAAATGTATTTAAAGAAAAGCCTACGTGTCAGCTAACAGCAAGAAATCAAACATGTTTACAATCACTCAATGTTTTTTTAAGAATAAAAATCTCTTCTCCAACAAAGTGTTGTCCAAATATCCTACTATTTCTTCAATCTACTTCAAAAGAGTATCAGTAACGTTTTCCAACTTTTACAGGGAAAAAGTAATATTGACATCTTGATAAAAACATCTTCCTTTTAAATTCATCCTACCGCTGGGCACTACTCCGCAAATAAAATTCAAGCTTTTTCCCCCCGCTTGGGTATTAACCAGTGTGAGTCTGCACAATGTATTTTCAGCTAAATTCTTTCCTCGTCTGAATATACTCGTTCTCTTTACTCCTCCTCAAATATTCTTCATGGAATACACACCCAGAGATTTCCACTTTCCCAGTTCTCCATAATTCATAAAGCTATTCCAATAACGAATTTTTAACAACTACTATGAAAACTATAAGAGATTAAGAACATTAAAAGGATCCTACATAAGTAAACTTAACACTCATTTCCCTCCCATTCTAACATCTCATCTATCTCTAAAATAAAACACATAACTTGAGTTAAGCTTGACCTTAGTCAAGATGCCTGTAGAGCTTCAGCAATTTATTCAGTGCCTGCATCAAATATAAAAGATCCTTAAGTAATAAAACCTTTCTCTCCTTGTCTATAATCTCCCGGGAAAACATTTCAAATCTTTAAATGTTTTTGCTTTTAACTCAAATTAAAGATTTTCCTCAACAAGATTAGTTAATATAACGACTTCATCTTACACAGTGGACACTATCTCATTTTGCTTTTAAGCCACTTGGCACCAATAGAGCATATGTTCTGCCAGTTCTGAGCTAATCTCCAGGAAAGGCTTTGTGTAACGATTGAAGAAACTCAGATCACTGCCCAAGATTTTTAACGGCCTACTTGAGCACATGTTTTTGTTTGTTTGTTTGTTTGAGATGGAGCTCTTGTTGCCCAGGCCAGACCGCCGCCCGTGTTCAAGAGATTCTACTGCCTCAGCCTCCCAAGTAGCTGGGATTACAGACATGTGCCACCACGCTTGGCTTTTTGTATTTTTAGTAGAGATGGGGTTTCATTATGTTAGTCAGACTGGTCTCTAACTCCTGACCTCAGGTTATCCACCCACCTCGGCCTCCCAAAGTGCTGGGATTATAGGCATGAGCCACTGCGCCTGGCCGAGCATATGTTTTTAATAAACAGTTAATTTATGTTAAAACAACTATTTCACTAGTTAGCCTTCCAATTTCATAAACGAAAATGAAATACATGACTGAAGATGAAGGCTCATTTCAACCTTAGGATTACAGACAATTCCAAACATTACATACACATCACTGGATCTCCAACACACTTCACCTTAGTTAGCAGTTTTAGCCACCGGTGTCCAGTGGAAATTACAATCCCGGTAACTACACTGCTTTAAACGTTTCCTAAGGTTTTGACAAGTGCAACAGTAACGTCCTACCCTAGACAGTGTCTTACTATTACTAAAACAGCTGTCAGCTAAGCTTCGGATACCTCTTTGTACAACCGTTTATTCAACGCTTTGCGATCTGTAAGGATGCGTCATTCCACATCACTCCTCAAAACGAGGTCTAAGAACCCGACGTGCTCCACGGGTCTTGAAGCACCAGAAGTGGACACTTGAAAAACAATGAAGGAAACTGCCCGCCTGATGCGGCAAGGTTAGATTACGCCAGCATTTAAGACAGAACTGTAGAGTGGCTGCTTTCCCCGGACACTACTCAACCAGCAGTGTCTTGCTTTCAACCACCCATCCCAGGACCTGGGTGCCTCTGACGCTCCCTGCCCGAGCGGCCTTGGCGGAGTCCCCGACGTCCGCGCACGCTGGGCGGCTGGCAGCGGGAACGCGCGGCGGGCCGGGCGCGCCCCCGCCCCCGCGGGTCCGACCACGACACGCCAGCGGCGCCCTCTCGGCCGCGCACACTCACACTCGCACGCACACGCACACGCTCCTCCGGCCCCGCCATGTTCCTGGAGGCGGCGGCAGGCGAGCCCCAACAGCCCCGGTGTGAGGCACCCGCGTTGAGGCCAGCTCACGGCCCTCCGCCCGGCCCCCGCCCCGCCCTGCGCGGCGCCTCCGCCCAGCTGGCTACTGCCACCTGCGCCGCGGCCCCTCGGGACGCCCCAGGAGGGGCGGCGGCGGCGGCGGGCGGGGCCCCGGCGGACACGGCGGACCCGCGCCGGGGGGCACAAACGGCCTGTCACTGTCAGGCGCGCCGCGGCTCGGGCCAGGCCGGATGGGCGGCACGCCAGGCCGGGGAGGGCGGGCACGGCGCGTCTCCTACCTTGCTCTGGGGAGGAGGAACGGGAGCAGCGCAGAACTGAGGGGGTCTCCTCCCAGGCGCCGGGGAAAGGCTCGAAACCGCGCCCCTCCTTCCTCCTTTCCTGTCGCCACGCCCCCCTCACCCGCACGGACCCGAGACAAGGCCGGCGCAGGAGGCTTCACCCCCGGAACGAGTGCCTCGGCGTGGCCGTCGCTGTCCTTGTCTTCGTCGCCGCTGCAAACGCCTGTAACGCCGCCGGAGCCGGGCTTGAAAACATCTCCGGTCTCGGTCCGTCTCTCACCACAGCCTCCTCGCTCCCAGGACAGCGCCAGCCCGCGATTGGCTGCGGCGCGAGCACGTGACACCTGCGGACACGTGACTCCCGCGGGCACGGGACGGGCGGCGTGACCGCCCCGCTCCCCCGGCGCCCGCTCCTCCTGCCGCTCCGCGAGGCTCCGCAAGCCGCAGGGCGGGGGAGCAGGACGTACCAAGCAGCAAGCGACGGAGGGGTGCGGGCCGGAACTCCGCCCTACGTGCTGGTTTGTCTCCCCACCCTACCCGGGTTAGTGTCACCGCCTCCCCTCCTCAGACACCATCCGACAAAGGAGGGGAAATCAAAGACTAGGCGAAGAGGCTAGGCAGACGCCGCAGACGCTGCCCGGCCAGCGGGCTCTGCAGTAGCGTTCGTGGCGACCGTGGCAGTGGCTGTGACTGGAAACTTCTGGAAATGGCGGCGGAGATGAAGACCCCACATAGGGTATTCACCCGTTACTTTTGCACCGGGTGGGTGGACAAGCGTGATCCAACTGAGACAAAACGACGCTGCCACTTTAGCTCGAGAACTAGGTGAAGTTTCCCCGCTAAGCCGGCGGCGGCCGCCTGGCCCAGCGCCGTGCCGAAGCCGCACCTGCGCCCAGAGCCCGCGGCCCCCCTGCGCCAGGTTGGAGCCCTGGGCCCCGCCCCGAAAGCTGGTAGCGTGCTCTTGCCCCGGGACTACGGGATCTGGAGCGCGTCCCTTCCCAGGCACGCCTTCCAGTGGGCTTTGTAAAGAGGAATTCGGTTTACTTTCACACATGTAGTGTTGGGAGCTTGAGAGGGAGCCGCTCAGGCACTGGGAAGGGTGCCTCAGGAAAACTGACCGTCGCAGCGTGGCAGCAGCGTGTACTCACTCCCTTCTGGGCGCGTGTTCTTTACCAGAGATTAATCTGCAACAGGTTTTAAATGCTTCAGTTTAAGGTGTTAACGTACTCGGCGGGAAACTGTTTTCTTCCGTTAAACTACAGCATCCCTTTATGACTTAGTGCATGCAGTTCCAAGTTTATGTTAGACTGTCCTTAAACGTCTTGATGACTGAGGGTTCAGATGTGTTCACAGCAAATGAAGTGACATTCTGACTTGACAAGGACGGCATAAGTATCAACCTGCATTGAAGATCAGTTTTTCCTTTCGTAGGTTCCTGATTTATCCCACCTAAAAATCATTAGGGTCAACAAGACTAGAAAGAGAGCCCCTTATGGCTATTGGTGGAATAGTGTTACATTTAATTTGGTTATTTATGATGTGAAATACAAAGAAAAAAATAGTCGCCTATGAGAAAGTCAAGAGAGCTCTAGGATAGAAGGAAGACATTTTCATTGTTACTTACTTGTGCCACTTGGAAAATTACTGTTTACCTTCTCTCAATAAAAAAAAAAAAAATTCTTAAAGATATACTTAAAAACAATCATTATAGTCAAGCGTGGTCACTCATGCCTGTAATCCCAGCAATTTGGGAGGCTGGCAGATGACTTGAGCCCAAGAGTTTGAGACCAGCCAGGGCACCATAGTAAGACCCTGTCTCTAAAATATATATATATATATATATAAATTAACCAGGCTGGTGGCACCTGCCTGTGCTCCCAGCTGCTCAGGAGGCTGATGCCAGAATATTGCAGTGGGCCTTGATCACACCACTGCACTCCAGCCTGGAGACAGAGCCTGTCTCAAAATAAATAAATAAATAAAAAGCATAATTACTAGTGAATAATCTGTCTCAAGTACAAGTGACTTTGAGAAATCAAGCATTTATTAGATTTATATAAATTTATTCATGCATTAAATCTGGCTAATCCCATTTGCAAAACTAATGTACTACAGCTAGTTTCTTTTTTTCTTTTTTTTTTTTTTTTTTTTCCAAGCCAAACTGTATCCAGCTTTATTAAAGATACTTTCCATAAACAATCATGGTATTTCAGGCAGGACATGGGCAGACAATCATTAACAGTATACAACCACTTTCAAACTCCCTTCTTTGATGGACTACCAAAAATCAGAAAGCCACTATAAAACCCAATGAAGTCTTCATCTGATGCTCTGAACAGGGAAAGTTTAGAGTGAGGGTTGACATTTCACATTTAGCATGTTGTTTAACAACTTTACACGAGCCGACCCTGACTTTCAGGAAGTGAAATGAAAATGGCAGAATTCATCTGAAGATCCACAATCTAGAAATGGAATCACTGCTTTTTGACAGGAGCCATCTCAGTGGCATCACTGGCAAGTCCAGATTGCCTGACACTGGTAACCAATGACTGGGAGTCAGGTCCCAACAGATGCCTGGGCTTAAGGGAGTTAAGTCTATTCTGAAAGACGGAGAGGGAGAAGAGGACATAAAAGCGAATTTGTGTTTCCATACCACAAGGCTTTTGTGTGCCAAGGTGGCCATGTGTGTCAAAGTCAGGGAATCCCTCCTCCTGGGAGCCAAGAGGAAGTCTCTCAAAACTAGAAGGGAAAGGCGTTTCCCCACATCAATCCAGCTTTGGAGACATTCTATTAGTGACATATGCCCCTTCCCCCAAAACAACAATGAAGTGTTCCGTGTGCTAACAACATAGCTTAAAAAAAAAAAAAAAAAAGTAAAACAAAATTCTGCATTTTTATAAAACTTGATAAAAAATAGTATTTCAAACTGTACAGTCACCAGAAGTACACAGTTATCAAAAATGCACACACTTCACTTGGCATCTCCAGCACCTTCGGCTTTCTGTGCCTGGTCTGTTTTGGCATCTCCATTTTCTGCAGGGTTATTCCCTTCTTTGCCAGCATCAGCTTTTCCCTTTTTCCCTTTGGGTACCTTCTCTCCCTTCTTTGCAGGGGCCTTTTTAGGCTTGGGCTCTGGCTTTGGAGGAGCAGGTTTAGCAGACAACCTCACGGATCTTCTCTGTGGTTCGTCCTTCACCTTGGCTTTATCTCCTTTAGCATCCCCTTCAGCCTTTCTCTTGGGCATGGTGGCGACGGCGGCGGGATGTAGGCGCTGAGCGCGGGATGCAGCGGCGTGTGGGCTTTGGTCGGTCCGGGGGTCGCTCTCGCCTCTTCTTCTTCACACCTACAGCTAGTTTCTTAATACACAAAAGGTTGTATCCTTTTTTCTAAGTTGTAGTATACATACCACTGAAGAGTGTGTAATCATACTTCCAATCCCTTCACCCAATTTTTTTTTATATACTTGCGGTGTCAGAATAGCCAAGGATAATGTCAAAAGTGTTTTGGGCCTTTCTTTTTTAAAAACGGTAATGCTTCTAGAGACAACTACCATATCATCTTCCTTAAACCTACACTGTGCTGGAGGTCTCACCAGTTGGAAATACAATAACAACTATGTGTTGTAAATAGGATAGTGTTTATAGGGGGCTCTAACAAAGTTTATAGAAAGATCATGTTAACTTAAAACTTGGCTGTAGCTAAAGATGGGAAAGCAAACCATTTGAAATTTGACTGAATATTTACTTCACGGTAACCTGATACTGATAAAAGTGATCTGGAAGTTGAAAATGGGTGACACTAGAGTAACTATTAACTAGATTATGTAATAATGTCTTCACAGTTAGCCATTGATAGAAGACTTTGAAATGGTGCTCTGTCATTATGACATAATATTTAAAAGAGCTTCAAGTTGCCAAGGTTACCACCAGGGTGTACACAAAGCAGAATAAACAAATAATTTTTAAAAGTTTATGTAGATTGGAAGTTCATATTTTATTTCTCTAGTGACATATGTACAGTTCAATATAAATTAAAGGCCTGCTTGTATACCAAAGCCAGGTCCCTTGGGTGGTTCAGTCAAAGAAGTAAGCCCTCCAGCTGGCTCACAAGAGAAGCGTCCACTCCTGGAATGAAAAGCAAGTAATATTAAACTATTAATGATTAATATTTGTAAATTTTTACTTAAAAAAAATTATGATCATTACCTCACAAGAGCCTAGCCTTGTTAAGTAACTATTTTCACCCCAAGAATTAGCATAAATTATTTAATTCAAACATTTAAACTGATGCAAGATTTTCTCTTTGTAAAATTAAATATGGAAAAACATCAGAATTCATAAATATAAAAAATACGAAAGTAGCACTAATAGTTCCTATATACTGAGCAGTATGCATACATTGGCTCTTTAATCATTACAGTTCCACAAGACAAGTGATACTGGCTTTATTTTACTGATACAGAAACCAAATTTGAGAGATTCAGTATCTATCCAAGAATCAAAGCAAAGAACTATGGCAAAAATAATAGAACCCCAGAGGACATTTTTAAAAACCATGTTTTAATAAACTAGAGCACTGTATTTCTTTTTATAGTTAAATTGTATTTAGATTGAGATCCACAGTCACAGTGAATAGAAGGAATACACACACTTATACACTGTATTTGGAAATAGACACTGGATTCCTTGAGGAAATAAGATTTGGGACAATGTCCCTTAGAAGCAGTGAAGTCAAAATCAGTTTGTATTTATGTATTATAAAGACTATATTAGTAGTAGTAATTTTCTGAAAAAAAGTTTCCAAACCAGGATGGTCACAGCAGCCACAAAAGGAAGCAAACAAGAACACGTCCTGACAGAGCAATTTATGAAGACATCCAGCATAGAGGTAGAAGAACCTGTCTGTCTGTCAACCCCACACACGGTTTCCCAGGTAACTGCTCATCTCTGCCCTGTCTGACCTCTGTTTCTAGAGCCCAGCTCAGCACTACCCATATCATTTCACCCCTCTACCACTATTCTGTGGCTTTGCTAATTTACCTGTTCCTGCCACAGATTTACCTAAAGAAAGAACTTGTTCAGTTTATATCTTTTCAACCGCCTCTGGCTACGCCCTTCACTTTGTGTCATCAAAGTTAAGTCTGTTCTTCAGCACCCTAGGAAATCATTTTTTGTTGAAGACAGGAAAATGACACCACATAATCATTTATAAGATCTTTCAAGATATCACAGCATAAAATAAGAGTTACTAAGTAATGAACAATGTCTACAAAGTCAGAAATTAGTTAATATATTTGGATTATAGGTCTTGTTCACTACAAAAACAGATCAAAAGCAGTCATTGTGTATTGTCAGAGCCTGAAACTAATGTAGGGTAAGCAGCAAAATGATACCTAACTTTTAAAAAACACGACAGTATTACACTTTGCAATTTTTAAATATTATTTATTACTTTTGAGACAGGGTCCCACTTTGTCACCCAGGCTGGAATGCAGTGGCGCGATCATGACTCACTGCAGTCTCAACCTCCTAGGCTCAGGTCATCCTCTCACCTCAGCTTCCCGAGTAGCTGGGACTACAGGTGTGCACCACTATGCCTAGCTAATTTTTGTATTTTTTTGTAGAGACAAGACCTCACCATGTTGCCTAGGCTGGTCTTGAATTTGTGGGCTCAAACAATCTGCCCACCTCAGCCTCCCAAAGTGCTGGGATTACAGGTGAGCCATATGCCCAGTCTGCAATTTTTTATGTTATCTAGTGATAGGCACCACTGCTGCTCTTTAAATGCCAACGAAATTAATTTGGAGAAACTTTCTTCACCTTTACTAGGTTTCTCATGGTTTAAGCTCAGCTGCCCCTTGCATCAAATTTCTTTTCTGCCTAAAACTTTTCTCTTGATCAAATGTTAGAATAGAATATGATTAAGAAGTTTCATTTTAGATACCTACTGAAAGCTGAGCATTTAGTATCTTAAAGCCTCCTACCAGTCTGGATAGATATGGGTCTTTTAAAATTAATAAGCTCCTTAATATTGACACTCTTTTATCAACACAAAGATCAATTTAGGAAGATTATAAAAACTGAAGTTTCTAGAACAATAAATGGGATAATTAATCATAAATACTTCCTGAGTTCTTAACAGGATTATAGATTTTTATATATGGAAGTAATTTAAAAAATAATCTGGTCTAGGCAGGGCACAATGGCTTACGCCTGTTGTCCCAGCACTTTGGGGGGCGAAGGCAGGCAGATCATGAGGTCAGGAGTTCGAGACCAGCCTGACCAACATGGTGAAATCCTCTCTCTACTAAAAATAAAAACATTAGCCAGGCATGGTGGCGGGCGCCTGTAATCCCAGCTACTCAGGATGCTGAGGCAGGAGAATCACTTGAACCCAGGAGGCGGAAGTTGCAGTGAGCCGAAATCGTCCAACTGCACTCCAGCCTGAGCAACAGAGCAAAACTTAGTCTCAAATCATCATCATCATGATCATCTGGGAGCTTCCTAAAGTTTGTTCCATCAAATTAAAATCCCATGACATTGTATGTCTAGCTGTCAATCTCCCTTCCTCACCATTCACACAGTGTACTTTAAAATACTACAAACGCTATAAAATCCTCCAGTAAAGCCTGTAATTTTGTTTAATCTACTAAAAATATAACGCCCCCTTCATCTGTAAATATGCCTCAGAACACTCAAAAGGCAGTGAGCCAGCCCTATTCACTCACCTGAAAGCCACAATTTACACTAGTGTTTTTCACTTAGTGAACAAAAAATGATTTTCCTGATACCTCATGCTTAAAAGTGCCATCTAATAATTTACCTTGTCTTCACTAAAATTCAGAAAGTGTGGTTTTTCAGTCATTGTAACACTATACGTATGCGTACCATTTTAATTCATTTGCATTCTAGAAAACTTGGTCTTTCTGTAAACTTTCACAGCTTAAAGTACTTTATATAGATAACTTACTTTATGAAAGTTTAGTGCTTATCTTTTTACTGTTGCTGAGATATATCTACCACTGTCCCTACTTTTAGTATAAAACTAAAAGTGATGCTATTATCTAGAGTCATCTATCAACAACTGCATTGGAACTGTAGCCTAGCTATGTATTTTTTATATCTCAGATATTACCTGTACCCAACAGAATTATGCAAAATTTAAGATGTCTTTATAAACTAAATATGAATAATTAAAATTAGATTTAAAATAAGTTATAAACTAATCCATACGAAAAAATTGCTACCTATTAATAACCTGAAAACAAGTTTAGAATTTCTCAGTACTTTGAATTCATTGAAAATAAGAACAATCTCAGCACAAAAATATTTAAGATTAAGAGAGTACAGCTGACCCTTGAATAACATGAGTTTGAACTGCATGGGTTCTTTTACTAATTTTGGCCAGGGTAGACCTGGCAGTCGTACTCAGGAATCAGTTACTATTGAACCAATTTAATTCCTCTTATACATGGATTTTCTTCAGCCTCTGCCACCTCTGAGACAGCAACCCCTCCTCTTTCTCAGCCCATACAACATGAAAATAATGATGAAGACTTTTATTATGATCCAGTTCCACTTAACAGAGTAAATGTATTTTCATGATTTTAACAACATTTTATTTTCTCTAGATTATTTTGTAGTAAGAATAGTCAGGATATAATATAAACAACATACAAAATATGTGAAAACTGACTTTGTTATTCATAAGGCCTCTGGACAACAGTAGGCTATCAGTAAAGTTTGGGAGGAGTCAAAGGTTACACACAGATCTTCAACTGCATGAGCAATCACTGTCCCTAATGCCCATGGTATTCTAGAGTCAACTGTATTATCTTACCACTGCTTTAATATTTTCAGTGGTCATTTACCAATGATGATAATAAAGCAGTTTTGAACCACATACAGACATCAATCTTTTACTAATTTTGGCCAGGGCAGACCTGGTGGTCGTACTCAGGAATCAGTTACTTTCGAACCAGTTTAATTCCTTTCAGTTTTTCAACACAGAGACAATTAATTAGTACCTCTTCAAAGAGCAGAGATATTTATTATTAAAATACCAGTAAAAAAAGATTTAGACAGCTTTGGTTAAAGAGTAACTATAACTGTATTACAGTTATTGCTATACCAGTCTCTGTCATTATCCTATATATCCAAGATACTAAATGCTGACAAGACATTCCAGTATTGCCATGTCCAAACACAAGCTTTATATACTACAGCATTGGCAGATGCTTGCAATTATTAAAACCTATGTAGACTTCTGTCTTCTTTTTAAATAAGAGATAGGAAGTAAAAAATAAAAATAGCCGGGCACGGTGGCTCAAGCCTGTAATCCCAGCACTCTGGGAGGCCAAGGCGGGTGGATCACGAGGTCAAGAGATCGAGACCATCCTGGTCAACATGGTGAAACCCCGTCTCTACTAAAAATACAAAAAATTAGCTGGGCATGGTGGTGCGTGCCTGTAATCCCAGCTACTCAGGAGGCTGAGACAGGAGAATTGCCTGAACCCAGGAGGTGGAGGTTTCGCGCCATTGCACTCCAGCCTGGGTAACAAGAGCGAAAGTTCATATCAAAAAAAATAAAAATTAAAATAAATTCAGACACTAATAATGGTGAAGTCTTGGCTCAAATCCAGAATATTGTCAAGAAAATCTCAGTGAAAAACTATTCACAATTACTGATAAGGAACATCCCTATTATTATCAGATGTTGAACATGCTTAATTGAGTGCTTAGTTCCTGCTTAATGTTAAAATACAATGTTATTCCTAATGAATCTACAAGGAAATAAATAAATAAATACAATGTTATAGTACCTCATATTACAAAGTGCCGATTTTAATTTCACCCCAATAATGTAGTCCAGATTTGTAATTTTAAATACTTCCTTTAATAACTCCCCAATTTGCATTTCCAGCCCTAACCTAATCCCTATATTCCAGGTTCATATCTACCTGTGAGCATCATACCATGAATGTCTAACAGGCATCTCAACCTTACTATGTCTAAAACAAAATTGACTTTTCTTCCCCAAACTTGCCCTACCATAAATCTCAATTTTAGGTAGAGGAACCTCAGAGACACTCAACCCAAAAAGCTGGAAATCACTCATAAATCCTCAGTCTCACACATCCACTAAATTCTAATCTCCACATAGCAACTATGACAGTATTTTTTAAGATTGCTCATATCATTCCCTACTGAAAACATTGCAACAACAGTTTTTATTATATTTAACATTCAGCCCAGATTACTTATCTGGGCCTTTATCTCCTCTGACCCCTTCCACTGTTTTCTTTTTTGATCACCTCACTGCAGCCATACTGTTTCCTTACTTTTGTTCCAGGACCTTTACACATCCTCTTTCCCCTCCCTGTAACATTGTTCCTTCAACTTTTTACATGGTTCCCTCTGGCTCTGCATTCAGGTCATGGCTCAAATGTTACCACCTCCAAGAGGCCTCTCCTTACTAAATTTACTTCTAATCTAGCCCCTAACCCTGCTTTATTTTATTGTGTAGCCTTTTTATAACTCAGATAATACACTTCTCATCTGTCTCCATCACTAGAAGATATATGAGAACGTTATTTGTAATTGTATGCACAACCTAAAATAATGCCTGGCACACAGCAGGCACTCAAAAAACATTTGTGAAAAAAATGAATGTTAAATATGTAATATAATGTGATATAACAAAGCAGACAAACCAACTATCTATTTGTGTGGCAGGAGAGTAATACTGGATTAATGTTGTGAACCACAGATCCCACAGTTCACAAGAAGCAAAGCAAAAGATTCTATACACCAGAGTGGCCGGGCGTGATGGCTCAAGCCTGTAATCCCAGCACTTTGGGAAGCCAGGGTAGGGGGATCACTTGAGGTCAGGAGTTCGAGACCAGCCTGGCCAACATGTTGAAACCCCTCTCTATTAAAAATATAAAAATAAGCTGGGCGTGGAAGCGTGTGCCTGTAGTCCTAGCTGATCAAGAAGCTGAGGCAGGAGAACCGCTTGAACCTGGGAGGCAGAAGTTGCAGTGAGCTGAGGTCTCACCACTGCACTCTAGTCTGGGCAACAGATCAAGACTCCATCTCAAAAAAAAACAAAAAACAAAAAACCCAACACCAAAGTTATGACTACAGAATTTAAAACATCAGAAGAGAGGGACCATCCAAAGAACCCAAGTAGATTTCACAAGGAAATCTGAACTTGAGGTATTTTTTTGAGATGGAGTTTCACTCTTATTGCCCAGACTGGAGTGCAATCTCGGCTCACCGTAATCTCTGCCTCCTGGATTCAAGCAGTTTTCCTGCCTCAGCGTCCTAAGTAGTCGGGATTACAGGCATGCGCCACCACATGTGGTTAGTTTTGTATTTACTGCCGACCTCAGGTGATCCGCCTGCCTCGGCCTCCCAAAGTGCTGGAATTACAGGCATGAGCCACCGTGCCCAGACTGAGATATTTTTTTAAAGTACCCAAAAGGTGAAAGAACTGATGGGCTGAAATACAAACATAAGAATAGCGTGAATTTATTTTAAAATACTCAACTCCTAAAAAGCAGCTGAAGCTTGTGGAAAATACTATGAAATTTGTACTTTTTAGGGGGATAGTTGTCTATTTAAAGCAAGAGTAAGTAAGGGATAAGAACACTAGCTAAGATACTGTAATGTTAGATGACTAAAAGTTTCACTGCAGTTGCCTCCATTAAGGGGAATGATTTTTCAACAGGGAAATGATTTACCTCCTAAAAGAGAGGGTATGCCCAAGAAAGTGAGGAATTAGGAAGAAAATGCCAAAACTCTTTAAACAAATTCAATTCTATAGGCTGAGGGTGTTGAAGACAGTATATGATTCTTAGAAAATAAAGTAATGGTCAACAGGGGCCAGCCAGCATTTACTAAACTTAAGTTATTCTGAATTGACCTCATTTTCCCGTTAAGTAGGGTATTATTAGTACTTCTAGAGAGCAAACTATACAGCCACTCATACCCTTTTAGTAATTCTACTTCAGGGAATTATTTATAACAAAGCTTAAGAAAAATATTTTAAAACAGGAATAAGAACACATCACGCTGTTTTAAAACATTAGAATACCGTATGGACATTAAAACCTCCAAATGTGCTCAGGGAAGAAAAATTACGTATAAACAAAAAAAATTTGAGGGATTATGACTAAAACCATGCAAACATTTGCTAGTATTAAGAGAGAATTTTGAGTGATTGGACACATACATATGGAATAAGGGTTTGTTTAAAAGACCAAGTTCAAAACTGAAAGAAAAGTAATTAATATAACATAAGTATGGGATGGGAGCAACCTGGATAAACAGTGAACAGAAAAAGATGTTAATTGCATAATGTCTCTGAAGTGAGAGTTGATGTAATTAGGCTGAATTATTAGAAGTATAATGTCTGGAGCAAAAGAGGCAGTCCCACAATGCTCTGTGCTGCTCAGTATGTATCTCAAAAAAAATTCCATGGTTAGTTTAAGCATCACATTAAAGTCACTAGCCAATTAGAAAACCCACAGAGGAGGGAGACCAAAGCTATGTCATATGAGAAAAACAATGAAATGATTGTGGATATTCAATCTGAGAAAAAGATAAGGGGAAGACAAGATAGCTATATCAAGTAACTGAAGAGCTGTCATTTGGAAGAGGTACTAAAATTGTGTTGATTAAAAGGGCAGAATTGGGATTTTTAGGTAGAAATTAGAGGGAGATAGTTTTTGGGTCAGTCTCTCAGTATGAACTTTTAAATAATGGAATCTCTATTTGTAGTAAAATTTCCTTCTCTATAAATATTCAGATAGGTATCAGATGATTATCAGATAGGGTTTTAGGAAAAAAATATTCTTGCTCTAGATGAGATTCATATAGATAATACTATCCAAAGCTCCTACCAATTCCTATGAATTTAGAGTATACAATTTTTAAAATTAAGTTTACATGGAAGATTAGGTGAGCCACTAAAACTTACTATATAAAAATAGAGCATACCTTGGCCCAGGTTTTGGGATTTTGCCAGCCTTGAGCTCATCAATAATTTCTTCAATATCCTTAGGTGTCAAATCCTCCTAGAAAAAAAATTACAATAGTCATATGAAATTACTTTCTTTTATGTCTATATATTTATATACATACTTATAGAGACATGGTCTTACTGTGTTGCCCAGGCTGGTCTCCAAATTCTGAGCTTATGCAATCCTCCTGCCTCAGCCTCCCAAAGGGCTGGGATTACAGGCATGAGCCACCATGCCTGGCCCAAAATTACTTTCTACTGCTGCAATCTGTAAATCCCTAATGCCAATTATTTTATTGTCTGTCTCAGTTCACAGAATAGTTACCAAGGCATCAACAATTGAGTAACTCCTATATATAGTATATACTACTAAAAATAATATGCAACAAGAGCTATAGCTGAAGAGGCAACACAGATTATTACTTTGAGTTGAAACGTATTTGCATTTGCGTTCTGGCTCCATTACTTACTAGCTAGTTATCTTGGACAAGTTACTCAGCCTCCCCAAGTTTGTTTATTTGTAAATCTAATTCAGCATGTTTTTGAGGATTAATGAGAAAATATGTAAAGCAGAACAGTGCCAAGGTACATACTAAATAAATGCCATATTCTTGGAAGAAACAGTAAGACAGTAAGGTACAAAGTAGCTGTAGTAACTTGTTAAGTAGATGCCTAATATCTATCCCTAAAGATCTCACTACTGCTAACTGAAAGAATATCTTTCTTAGACAAATCCATCCACAGGCTACTATATTTAGACTTACAATGCTTCACAAAAAGCCTTGACTGTCTAATTCCTATTTAAATCAAGAAATAAGTACCCAGAGGCCAAATTCTCAATGAAAACCAAAGGAAACAAGTGGAACACCAAGCAAACTTGGCTTAAGGATTTCAAAGCTTAGAGGGGCGAGGGGCAAGGGGCAAGGGGCAAGGGACCCAGCAAGCCCCAGAGAGGCTAACAAGAGATCATATAAGCCACACAAAGGTCCCAAAAAGCTTTACCCTCAATGTAAGGATAAACTGTCCCTCAAAGAAAACTGTTAGTCTGGAACCTTTCACACTGGAGGAACAGAGGCCTAGGGTATAAGGAGAGGGTGTTTTGGGGGCCAGCAGTACTGCCAGGAACAAGAGAGAAACAAAGCAAATCCCTTCTTAAAGAAAATCTACCTCAAGTATAGCCCCTCCAAAATTTCCATAAACAAGTTTCTAAGAAATATGAGCTAACAAGGTATCCTGAATGAAAATGGTGATATAATTAGGGTAGCAAGTGATTTTTAAAGAAATAACTGGAAAACTATACATATATATGGACAGTAAGAACATTTTTAAAAACCTACAGATCAAAGAAATAAAAGTTCAAAACTTAAAAAAACTGAGACAGAAATGTGATAAAAAAAAGACTGCAAAACTTCTTAGATCCAGCTGTAGTACTTAGAGGTATGATACCATCTCTATAAAAAATTTTTTAAAAGCCATGTAACATATTAGTATAGCTGCACACATAAATAGACACAATTTATAATAATGGTTATCTCTGGGGATAAAAGGAAGAGAAAAAGATTTGGGATAGAGTGTTTCACCCGTGTCTGCAGCTTATTTCTACAAATAACGATCATGATGATGATAGTATCTAAAGTAAAATGTGGCAAAATATTACTCTCAGTTAAGTCTTGGTAGTTGCTACAAGAGGATTATTTTCTGTATTTATATGCAAATTATTAAATTTTTCATAATTTAAGTTTTAAAATTTGTCATTTGAAGTTAAATGCAAAAACGTTTAAAGAATTTTTGAAAACCTAGATATTCATGGTAACCATTTCTTCTAAATGAATACATCAGACACCAACATCCAAGGACACAAAATTAAATATTTAAAATATTTTAAATATGACATCATACAACTTTAATTTTTATTACGTGAAATACTCACATAGTAGTTGTCATTTATTTGAACCATTGGTGCATTCACACAGGCCCCTAAACATTCCACTTCTATAAGAGTGAAAAGTTTGTCAGGTGTAGTCTCCCCAACCTTTATTCCTAAAAATATAAATAAACACTATAAGGACCAGGTTATATATGAATAGTGATTTGGTTTTTAAAAAAAACACACACACAATTTTTACAGAGGTATAGTAAAAGTTTAAGAGTATTAAGTTTTTTTTAAAAGAAAAAAATCTTAAGTCAGGTACAGTGACACATCCCTATAATCTCAGCAGTTCGGGAGGCCATGGTGGGAGGATGGCTTCAGCCCAGGAGTTTGAGACCTGTCTGGGCAACATAGGGAAATCCCAGTGCTACCAAAAAAAAAAAAAAAAAAAATTAGCTGGATGTGGTGGTACACATCTGTAGTCCCAGGTACTCAAGAAGCTGAGGCACAGGACTGCTTGAGCCTAGGAGGTCAAGGCTGCAGTTGAGTCATGATTGTGCTACTGCACTTCAGCCTAGGTGACAGAGCAAAGCTGTCTCAAAAAAAAAGAAAAGAAAAAAACTCTTTATGTAATATTAACATTCAAGGAATTTTTTAGTGAACTTGTTCCTTTAAAAGCAATCAAATTTCAGGGGATTCATCACCAGTATTTACTGTTATACAGCAATGCATCAGGCTGTATTATTTTCCATTTTGATTGTAATAATTAAACTACTAAAAGCACGGTCACATTCTCAGACTTGGCAAAGACTCAGAAAACTCTTAATGTCAAAGATTATTAAGGATGTGAAGGAAATGGGTAGTCTCATACACTTAAGGAAGGCATCTGGGAAAAATATGGTAAAGTCTGACCCTTCATTTCTACTTCTTGTAAACAATCTCAGTATACAACAGGAGAAGTATGGAAAGATGTATGTACATCAAAGCAACTGCAGAGTAACTTGTCTATAACAGCAAAATAAGGCAGGCCAACCATGGTGGCTCACACCTGTGATCCTAGCACTTGGTAGGCCAATGTGAGAGGACTGCTTGAAGCCAGGATTTTACAACCAGCATGGGCAACATAGCAAGACCCATCTGTACAAAAACAAACAAACAAAACAATTAGCTAGGCTTGGCAGCATGCACCCATAGCCCCAGCTACTTGGGAGGGTGAGGTAAGGGATCACTTGAGCTCAGGAATTGGAAGCTGCAGTGAGTCATGACTGAGCGACTGCATAACAGCCTGGTGACAAAGTGAGACATCAACTCCAAAAACGAAAAAAAAATGAGGCAGACACAGATATTGTGCTGTAGAAATGCAGCCAAAATAAAGTCTAAAAAGCAAGCGCACATACGGTATTCATATATTTAATAATTAAAATGATACAAAGTCTACAATTAATATAGCCAATTGTTATCAGGATTTATACCTTGATGGTGTTGGGGGTGGGAGGTTTAAGCCAGCTTCAGCTGTTTCATTTTTTTATTTTTGTTTTTTTGAGACACAGTCTCGCTCTGTTGCCCAAGATGGAGTGCAGTGGCGGGACCTCAGCTCACTGCAACCTCCCCGTCTCGGGTTCAAGGGATTCTTCTGCCTCAGCCTCCCAAATAGCTGGGACTACAGGCATGCACCACCACACCCGACTTAATTTTTTTGTATTTTTAGTACAGACAGGGTTTCACCATATTGGCCAGGCTGGTCTTGAACTTCCGACCTTGTGGTCCACCCGATTTGGCCTCTCAGAGTACTAGGATTACAGGTGTGAGCCACCGCGCTCAGCCTAGCTTTCTGTTTTACATGCAAGTACTTTATATTCAATAACAAAATACTACTTCATTTGACATATATGTAGTTTGGAAGTGTAGCAATGGCAGTTCTGTATTGGAAAAATGCCCATTTACTTTTAAAATGCTAATTTACTTTTAAAATGCTACTAGAATAACATCTGTTTCACATTTCCCTTCCCAAAGCATTCTTACTATGCTCATATCTTATTTGTTACATGACTTCTTTGGAAGAATATAAGGACAATAATGGTCACTTTTTAATATATCGCATGCTGTCATAGCATAAGTGAAACAATTTTCTAAGTGAAATAGTCTTCTAAACAACAAAAATTTTATGAGTTCTAGAAGCTTTTCAAACATACTGATTAAAAAAGAAAAGATTAAAAACTCAGCTTTTAACACTGAGAACTTAGGAAGAAAACCAAATAGGAAGAAATAAAGGTGGGAAAACACAGTTAACACAAAATATTACTGGGGAAGTACAGATCCAATAAGATGACAGAAGTTGGAAATTTTAGTTAGAAATGTACAACTCTAGAGAGAGGATTCTATTTCTAAATCAGTGTTACAAATACAATGTATTCCCTACCAAGCTTTTTCTGAATGGCCTCCAGTATGCTGTCAGAGTTTCGAAGCATGCAGGGTGTAGTAGTGCAGACCTGAATGTGATACTTTCCAACTGGCTTTCGATTATACATTGTATAAAAAGTTGCTACTTCATATACTCTCATTGGAGGTACCTGTAAAACTTCTGCAACCTAAAGTATTAGGACATTTAAAAATAAAATAATTACAGTGTTAGTAATAGAGCTTTAATTATGTTATACAAAGGATAATTTCAATGTTTCAATCTGGTAAAAACAGAAAAGGTCTTCAAGGGCAGAAAACATAGGTCTTGGATAACTGGGAGATATAAACTCTTCAATTTTTGCAGACAACATACATATACTTAAAGCACACAGAGCCCAAAAGTTAACGGAGTTACAGCACTTCCTCCTTCTATCCTACTTCTCACCTCCTATTTCTCTAAATCTTTAAGTCTTTCACTATTAAGAATTTCTACTTTGATCATTTCAACTCACATTTTGTAATCTGTCGAAATGACAAAAAACTGACAGCCAAACCCCAATAAAGGAAGCAATTAGGTTGTTTAAACCCTCACCAATTTTTTCAAAAAAGCCTACATACAAATGGTACAGCAGTTACCTGAGTAAACTCAAATTTTTGCATCTCTACATATATGCATACACCTGCATACTCACACAGTCACACACTCGTCTCCCAGAATAAACCAACACACTACTTCTATTTCCAATCACAATACTCTTTTGAAAGTTGGATCACATAGGCTAGTACTTCCTAACCTTTCACATCAAGACATTAATAGAAAATAATTGTTTTGGCATTCTGGTGTTCAGGACTAAGGGGATCGATCACTAGCTTAGCATGCCTTTCTTAGGGCAAGTCTGTTAGGGAAAACAAGGCTTTCTAGCTGTTTGCCGGGGCTGGTCCTTGTCTATCATGACTTATAATTCTGGCTACAACTTTCTAGGTGACCTAGAAAGTTATCACTAAGACTTACTATCTGGCATTCTTAAAAATTATACATATATCCATGTGCTGATACAAAAGAAGAGCCGGCATTTCAGATGACAAGTATGTTGAACTTTTTCATATCAGGAATTCTAAAGGAAATGTATTCTCAAAAGACATCTAATCATGGCTCACTTGTGGCAGATAAAGTAACTGTGCTATTTCATTCAGTAGTTCCAAATCAAGGATGTATCCCTGAATCTGGGGCGCTCTCTATCAAAATACCCATGCTGGAACCCTATCAAAGGAATAATTTAATAAATCTGGAATGAGGCCCTTTCTAATTTGAAAAGGCTCCTCCCTGGAATTCTGCACATCTCCCTACACTTTAGTGATGGCTGAAGAAGTAATTATTAAGCTTCTGGATATTTTCTGTTGTAAGTCTAGGTGTTTCATGGGTTGGGGGAGGGGCAGTAACATTAAAATAAAAATACCAATTGTAAAGTACAAAGAATTTGAGTCTATTCCCTATACTCTACACAAATCCAATCCTAAATATAATAGGACAATATATAAATCCCACACAAATCCAACCCTAAATATAATAGGATAATATATAAATACATATTCTTTAAGAGATAGGATCTCACCATCTTGACCAGGCTGGTCTTAAACTCCTGAGTTCAAGTAATCCTCCCACATCAGCTTCTCAAATACCTAGGACTACAGGTATGCATCGCCATGCCTGTCTTATTTTTTAAATCTTTTTACATTCAGTTTCTTATTTATTTTTATTTTGCTCTGCTAATGTGCCACTCAGCAAGATTTTCAACAGGCTTACTATTATTAAAAACATGACTTTTGCACAATAATAAAATTATAATTAGAAACATATACCTAAATCATTATAAAGTTGGCTATTTTAATTTAAAAAACAATGTTAAGTAACTTCCAAAGAAATAAATAATTTATTGATAACATAACCACCTATGTTTACTCAGGATACTAACTCACTAAACTTGCTTTACAGTATTTTTCATAGTGAAAAAAATACCAAGGATCCACACAGTGTTAGAGTACTACACAAAGCAAATAAGATATCAATAAACTAAAATTTGTTTTTAGGATTCTATTAGATAAATTGAGAACATTCCTGTTCTCCAAGAAAGATGATAGTCTAGCCTGACAGTTATAACCAAATAAAGTTTAGAAAGTGGCATGAATGAGGTACAACAAAATCTCTATTAGTCGGTTAAGTAGAAAATGCACTGATTTAGAAATGAGTTCGGTCCTAGCACCATTGCTTAGAAATTATAATGTAATAACTGGAAGAGACCTATGTAGTTCAAAACCTTCATCCCCAATGAGGAAGTTCAGAGAAAAATCAGGTGTCTTAGTTCTAAGTCAAAAATACTTTCCATTATATAACATGGCTTAATAGTTGTATAATACTCATCAGAATCAAATAGTACATGGCTTTTCTACAGCACTTTATAAATTATATGCTATAATACATCATCACACAAATGTAGTTATATTAATAGGGTACAAATAAACTTGAAATTTGGATTACTGCTGAAAACTATTAGAAAAAATAAATCTTAAAATACATATGAATAGAGAAACTTCATATAAAATGGGTCATCCATAGCATTTCTAAAGGTTGATTCCCAAGTAGTGCAATCAAATTGTATAATTATCACATATTACAGATTTTTGTTACAGCCTATAGCCAAAATTGTAAAATATTAAAAAGATTAATCCTAGTAGCGAGATTTTTTTTTCTGTAATTCTAGTGTTTAAATATTACATTAATTTTCAGAATATCTTGACACTAAGTTATCCACATTTGGAATCTTTTATCTTCCCTATGACCATATCCTTCAAAACGAAAAAAAAAAAAATACCCACGCACACCCTCTTTCACCATAATGCCTTCCCTATTTCCTGCAAGGACAGAAATCTCTACTTTACCTCTATGCATTAAGGTAACCAACAAAAACACAAAGACAATCGAAAGAAACATACAAACAGCTAAAGGGCTCCAAAATCCTAGATTCTGACACGAGATAATCAGAGTAATTTCTATAAAAGGAAATCGTCATACACAATCTCTTATCTTTTGTAATCTCTTATCTTTTGTAACTAAGGCAAAAATGAATCCAGTACCTTGTTCATAGCAGAGATGGGCAACCACCCATTCTGCCTTTGGGCTAAATCCAGGACTGGAAGAACAGCTGCTGCTTTATGGCCTTCTGGATAGTTTTTTACAATTGCCTCTATCCTCTGTATTAAAAAAAAAAAAAACACCATTTTATACATCTACAAAATACTACATATTATGTAAATTAGTTATAATGTTAATTTAGCTATACCTTATAGTTTTCTGGTGTGAAATCAAATGGAGTATCAGGGTTATTCTCAGGAGTATCTCTGTGCTATACAACAAAAAAAGTTTTTCAGAATTATCCAAATTCTCTCAAGTGTGAATAACACTGTACATTACTAAACTATTATTTATTGTTTAATCTCTCCACTTTAATTCCAACATGATATACCTCTCTATTCTTCCATCAAAAAGAACTAAACACATTTGATGAGCGTGATTACCAAAGTAAAGTTAGCAAAATTTAAAATTTTACAAAGGCCCATTTAAAGAATAAGAGAAGTAACTTTAGCACCAAAACAAACAAACAAACAAACAAACAAACAAACCCAAACAACAACAGAAGGTGTTACCCAGCTTCATTAGAGAATAAGATCTGATAGAATTACCAAAACATTACCAGTTATTGGAAGCCTTTATGAAATGAAGACACAAAATTTTAAATGTGAACAGATGTGTATTTTCCCAAAAGAGAGGGTATCATATCATCAAAGGGAACTGGAATCCAAAAAGGTTAAGACCCATTACTTTAGGGAGGGTACAAAAGGACCATCTCAAAAAACAGAGAAAAAAAAGCACCATCTCTTTCCCACGTTTTCCATAATAGCCACAGCAAGAAGCTTTATTTCTTCTTAAACGAGCAGAGGCAGGCCCTCTTCAAAAACTGACAAGAAATGGCATGTCAACAGGAAATCAAATGAGTCACACTGAGATTAACACGATCAATTAATGTTATGTACGTGTGGTGAACACAGAAATGAATCTCTTGATATGTTACCTCTCAGAGTTCTGCTTTTTAAAGGACATAAACCAAAAGAGAGAAAACAGAAACTCTACACAATAATGTCAAATATGTGGCCAATTTCATGCTTGATATGTAGCAGGAAGCTACATCTTACACCAACTCTAAATCGTCATGCAAGTCCATTGCCTTTACACTAGATTAATCTCTGAAAAGTGCACTTTGTCAGAAAAGGGACATATTGTATCTTACCCTTTTCAAATTGTGTAACTGATCTGGGGAGTTCATAGACTTCAATCTATAAACTCTAGAAACTAAAAATATAAAAACCAGCTGCTAATCTAGTTACTACAATACTAAAATCCAGGAGTTTCAAACTATTGTCATTCTGGGATTCCCCAACTTACAACCTCCCAACCCTCAGTGAGCCAACATGACTGAGAACCCAAAGTGTGAGGAGAATCAGGTTAGGGCTCCCACAGTAATTTCAATGGGAATAAATTCTTATTCCCAGAGTTTTCCTGGTATGAATTTAAACTCAAGAGGTTCAACTGGAACCACACATCTTTTGAAATGTAGTAAATTCAATCAAATTCCTACAATGACTATCACATACCAAAGACAATGGTATTTATGATATTTTGGATTTCTACAATGGATTTACCCAAATTTCCAAGTCTTTTTCCAAAGAAATCTAAGTAATTGCTTACCACAAATAAAGCTCCTCCAGCTCCATTTTGCATAGCTGTTTTATGCAAGTTCCTTACATGTCTTCCCTAAAATTTAAAATTTTAAGAAAGTTTAGTAAATCACAGCCTTAAGAAATTTTTCATGAAGAAATACTTTAGGATTCATAATTTAAAACAACATAATCAACTTATAAAAGATCTTAAGAGATACAGCATACTACCCTACACATCTCTGTTTCAGAAGAGGTATTTTACAAACGGAGATAAAAGGCAAGATTCACCTGCCTAACATCACACACAAGTCAACAGGAGAACCAGGACCACAAACAGATGTGCTGAATTATGTACCTTCCTGCCATGCTCTACTCGCATGCATTTGGAGAATTAATGTACTATTAACTTACTTTCACTTTTGTCTGAATCAAGTTGGATGCCAGCTTTCACTTAGTGTGAACCTTCATAAACATGTTTTCATTCTATACAAGTAAGTCATATACTCTGTACAAATGAGTCCAGGGTATCCTCCTTTTCAATCCTTTACTAACTTAATTCTGAAACTCCAGCCATAAAAAGTAGTCTCAGAAAGCTATTTATGATGACTGACAATGTTCAGTTGCTTTGGAAGGAATGATTATCCTCTCAGCTGCATTTAATTTCTCTTTGCCCTCTTGCTCCTACCCTCCACTCCTACCCTGTCCCCTACCCCCAAGTATTTCAACTACTGTTTTGGAGTCCTCCAATTTCTGAATTCTGCTAACTGCAAATGACGTAACACTGGGTTAAACCAAGCATGGGATTGACAAAGAGCTGAACAATTCAAAGGCAGATAGAAAAGAGAAGAAAGTAAACAGAGTAATATTACACAATAGTATATTTAACTTTTCTCTAGGTCCAAATATTTCAGCTGAAGAAATATTGATAAGTAAGTTAACATGGAATAACTGTAATTAACATGAAAGGACCAAGGTACAGGATGTGAGACACACACACAAGTACAAAAGATGGGAGTGATAAATATCAATTTCAGGATAATTGGGAGGGAGAGAAGCAGTCAGAGGTATACAAGGGGGCCTCAACTGTACTGGTTTTGTTTTGAAAAATTAACTAAAATTTCAGCTCAGATTTTTTTAAATCAAATAATTGTTGAGTAACATCAGTGAGTTACTTAACTAAATCCTGACAAAAAAGATTGTATATTTATAATAAAGTAAAGAAAGATTAATTTTAAGAGTAGGGAAAGTATTCAGTCTTCTCTTTTCTTAACTTCTGAACACTAACATCTTCTGTTTATTGGCTTTTTATCCACTCTTTGCAGGTTGCCCTTAGGGCTCGGTTTACACTCCTATCTTCTTTTCTCTATAAAGCCTTTGCCTCTGAGAACTCATCCATTAACTCTACGCTGATGAATCTTCAATCTTATACACATTTGGTGACAAAAGGCTAAAAGCCTGAAGAGATCATAAAAGCATTTTTTAAAATGAAAAAAAAAAAAAAAAGAATAAAGATCACAAATAAAAATTTCACAGAATTCAAATTGCTTATTAGTAACTAAAAACATGCAATTTAAAATAACATCACTAGCTATCAAACTACCAAATATCTTTTCTCTTTTAAGGTAACATTCCATTCTGTTGAGCACAGAGAGAAACAAGCACATTTAAAAATTCATATAGCCTTTTAGAAGGCAAATTACTGTGATATATGGAGAGCATAAATAAGTATCCATTTTTTGACTTAGTAATTCTAACCTAGATATTTTTCCTAGAGTACAAAATGAGGATAAAGCTCTACATGAAAACATGTTGTTCCTACACCCGTAGTCCCAGCTACTCAGGAGGCTGAGGTGAGAGAATCGCCTGAACCTGGCTGGTAAATGTTGCAGTGAGCTGAGACGGTGCCACTGCACTCCAGTCTGGGTGACAGAGACCCTATCTCAAAACAAAAACAAACAATAAAACGCAATGAAGTCTTTAGTTATTTCCCTGTCTCACTATCACCACTACTTCAGACGTTATTTCATGTCTGTGCATTACTATAAGTCTTCTAGCTGATCCCTTTGTCAATCCAAAACATCCTGTCTAATGTCACCAATCTAAAAAATACCATCCTTCTCATGTTGAGTGTGGTATGTAAGACAACCAACACCAAACACATTCTAGTGTAAGTGTCAATTTCATCATTTCTAAAAAACACATTTTCAACATTCTAACACCTCTGAAAGTGGGATGTATCACTGTTATCCACTGTATTCCATAAATACCCTATGTATGGAGAGACAATACAGCAAAACGGCTAAAATCTCAGCTCCAGAGCCTGTTTCCTCATTTGTAAAAACAAAAATAACAGCATATACTTCAAAGAGTTCTTGAGAGCATTAAAAGACATACTTCAGGCCAGGCACCATGTCTCACGCCTGTAATTCCATCACTTTAGGAAGCTGAGGCAGACGCATCACCTGAGGCCAGGAGTTCAAGACCAACCTGAACATGATGAAACCCCACCTCTACTAAAAATATCAGAATTAGCTAGGCATAGTTGCACATGCCTGTAATCCCAGCTACCTGGGAGGCTAGCTCATGCCACAGTACCCCAGCCTGGGCAACAGAGCAAGGCTCTGCCTCAAAAAAAAAAAAAAAAAAAAAGATGTAAAGTGTTTAATATTCTGCCTGGCAGATGGGAAGTACTATATTACTGTTAGCTTTCATAAGCTATTATTATTAGAAGTACTACATGTCAGGCATTAAGCTTTTTATACATTATTTAATTCTTACAACTTTCCTGCAAGGTGGGCATTATTTCCAGAAATGTAAGCAAGTTATGAAAACGTCTCAAGGTTAGGTAACATCACTAATTATTGGCAGAAGTTATGGTAGATCCTAGGGCCACATGACTATAAAGGCCATGTATTAGCCACCCAACTATTTGATGACATCAAAGCTTTAGAAGAACACAGTAGTAGGTCTAAGAAACCAAGGGGTTTAAGGAAGAAAATCAGGCATCCATATACAGTGAGGCAGATGAAAAAATCAAAAGTCCTGCCTCCTTGGTTTACAATGCTCCTGTTAAGAAAGAAAGATACAAGTTAGTTATTTAATCTTTTTTTAAATCCTTGCCACCCTTCTATTCCTGGGGGGGAAAAAAAAAAACCTGAATGTATATACACTAACCTAACATTTGACCAACTTAATTTCAAAGTCTGAAGTCATCTCTTCAAAGTTGTATAAGAAGGGCTGAGATAATGTTTATAAAATAAAAGAAGCTGGCCAGGCACAGTGGCTGACACCTGTAATCCCAAAACTTTGGAAGGCCAACCCTGGTAGATCACTTGAACCTAGTAGTTTAAAATCAACCTGCGCAACATGGTGAAATCTCTGCTTCTACAAAAAATACAAAAATTAGCTAGGCATGGTGGTACATGCCTATAGTCCCAGCTACTTGAGAGTTTGAGGTGGGAGCATCACTTGAGCCCAAGAGGTTGAAGTTGCAGTGGGCCATGATCATGCCACTGCACCCAATCGTGGGTGACAGAGTAAGACCCTGTATCAAAAAATTAATAAGTAAACAAACAATGAAGAAGCAAACTAAATAGTGAAGATAAACTGATAAATCTTAGCCCTCAGTTTTTTTCAACTGGCACAACAAATTATTACTCAAACCTGTCAAGTTACAGGTGGCCTGAAAATGGCTTTGAACATTGTTTTTTGGTATGTTTAAAGAGTATCACCTATTTTACATTCATTGTAAAGTCTATGTCAGATACTTTCAATAAAGGAATAAAATACTCAAAGTTCTAATTAACATCTTTATACTACTTACTGGGCCATTTGAATTGTTTCACTTTGAAATAAAGAGGCATTCCAGGGCTAGGCTTAGAACTGAAAAAAACTACTTAGCTCAGTTGGAATGATTCAAAGAATAAGCTGAGTTCCCATCCATCCCCTTCTTTGACTACAGTCTAGTCTTTTCTCTAGAATCTAGTTTCTCATTAGACTCTGAAATGTCTACACCTCAAAAAATTCCAATTGAGTCCAATTGAAAATCGAAGTAACTTCCTTTTTTTAAGCAAAAAAAGCATGCAACCAAGTAACTATTTTAAATAAACAAGATCATAACCTAATATACAGCTCAAAATTAACAGTGGGTTTGAATTCTAGCTTATTATTATTTTCAGCGTTTCAGAAGAAAGAGAGAAGATTTAAGCAGGCAAAAACAGTGGCTGCTTTTTCATTGGATTCAAGTAACCTCGAATTATCTTTGTGTTAAGCTCTTCTACATACCTTTCTTCATAGATTCCTAAAAAAAATCTGTAGTTAGTCATCATTTCCATTTTACATTTAGAAAAACTCAGGTTGGCCGGGCGCGGTGGCTCACGCCTGTAATCCCAGCACTTTGGAAGGCCGAGGCGGGCGGATCACGAGGTCAAGAGATAGAGACCATCCTGGTCAACATGGTGAAACCCCGTCTCTACTAAAAATACAAAAATAGCTGGGCGTGGTGGTGCATGCCTGTAGTCCCAGCTCGGAAGGCTGAGGCATAAGAATTGCTTGAACCCAGGAGGCGGAGGTTGCGGTGAGCCGAGATCGCGCCATTGCACTCCAGCCTGGGTAACAAGAGCGAAATTCCGTCTCAAAAAAAAAAAAAAGAAAGAAAAGAAAAACTCAGGCTCAAAGAGAGTAACCTGGCCAGGCACGGTGGCTCACGCCTATAATCCCAGCACTTTGGGAGGCCGAGGTGGGTGGATCACTTGAGGTTGGAGTTTGAGACCAGCCTGACCAACATGGAGAAACCCCATCTCTACTAAAAACACAAAATTAGCCAGATGTGGTGGCGGCACATGTCTGTAATTGCAGCTACTTGGGAGGCTGAGACAGGAGAATTGCTTGAACCCAGGAGGTGGAGATTGCCAGTGAGCCGAGATTGCACCACTGCACTCTAGCCTGGGCAACAAGAGCGAAACTCCATCTCAAAAAAAAAAAAAAAAAGACAATAACTTGCCTCATATCACACAATTAGTGACAGAGCTGGATTCTGAGCCTAGGCTCTTTGAATCTAAGGACCCTGTGCTCTTTCTACCAGCCTTTCCCTTTTACTGTAATTGGCAGTATCAATAGCTCAAAATGACAAAAATTAAAGTTTTATATTCTCCCCAAGAAAAGGATTCCCTAATGGTCTTTTCATATAGGCTCTACTCTTTTTCTGAATTTCTTCAGTTGTTCAAACAATGCTGCCATCCAACTAAGCTCACCTTTTAGTTCTATCAGACATCTGGACATTAAAAGGACCCATCCAACCAGGAGAACATAATAACAGACTAGGAAGCTCTAAGACAAAACTGACAGAATCAGTAATCTAATTAGTCAAAAAGAAAAGACTAAGGTCAGGCAATTCAAAACCCCCTTTTTCTCCCCTTTATTAGCAGCCAACAAAGGAAAGGAATATACCTTTTAGATGATCCCTAATATTTACAGATTAAATCCACCAAAATGTGTATTTGCCTGTTCAAGAGTCACAGGGCACATGAAACATCTCCGGTGAGTCCAAAGTGGTCTGAAGTCTCTCCATGCTTTCCTCTCACTGTTCACAATACCTGCTGACTTGTTACCTACAGCCTCCCCCATTGCTAGCTCGAGCAAAAAACCTGAAACCTCCTCAAAAAGTCAGGGTCTATAATACATTCACTCAGAGTAGGTATTTTTACATTTTAAAAAAATCCTTGAGGCCAGACACAGTGGCTCACGCCTGTAATCCCAGCACTTTGGGAGGCCGAGACCGGTGGATCACCTGAGGTCAGGAGTTTGAGATCAGCCTGGCAAACATGGTAAAACCCTGTCTCTACTAAAAATACAAAAATTAGCCAGACACAGTGGCACGTGCCTGTTATCCCAGCTACTTGGGAGGCTAAGGCAGGAGAATCCCTTGAACCTGGGAGGCAGATGTTTCAGTGAGCCAAGATCACACCACTGAACTCTGGCCTAGGTGACAGAGTGAGACTCTGTCTCAAATTTAAAAAAAAAAAAAAAAATCCTTGAAAAAACAACATTAACAAAGTTGATGATGGGTTAATAGTTGTGAAATCTATTTCAAGGATAATTATAAATACAAATGCTTACTCTATGTCAGATTCCATGCTATAAACTTTACAAATCTACACTATAATTCATTTATTTTTCTCAACAAGCCTACCAAATAGGTATTATTATCTTGTTTTACAGGTGAGAAAAATTACGGCTCAAAGAAAAGGGAAAAACTTTCCCTAGATTACACAGCTAAATAAATGAAATGCCACATATACATTTTCCTGACTTCGGTACATGCCTTAATCACGAAAATTTAAGTTTTGCTCTATTGGCCGGGCGCGGTGGCTCAAGCCTGTAATCCCAGCACTTTGGGAGGCCGAGGCGGGTGGATCACGAGGTCAAGAGATAGAGACCATCCTGGTCAACATGGTGAAACCCTGTCTCTACTAAAAATACAAATTAGCTGGGCATGGTGGCGCGTGCCTGTAATCCCAGCTACTCGGGAGGCTGAGGCAGGAGAATTGCCTGAACCCAGGAGGTGGAGGTTGCGGTGAGCCGAGATCGCGCCATTGCACTCCAGCCTGGGTAACAAGAGCGAAACTCCGTCTCAAAAAAAAAAAAAAAAGTTTTGCTCTATTTTCAAATAGACATAGGAGGACTTTTACAAACATCCTCCAAATAAATTCCATCAGTAATTTAACTAAAAATGTTAATTCAGGTTAAAGAAATGTAAGTAATTTTTCCCATACTATGAGAGAATTAACAGATGTAATTCGGCTAAATTTTATACTATAGAAAAGCTACAAGGAACAGCCCAGGTATTATGGGCTCTGTACATTACAGATTAAGGTAACAATATTAATGATTTCAGCCATCTTGACCATAAATTAAATATTCTTTACTTATCTAAAATCCAATATGGATACAAGCAACAACCAATTGTTCCAAAAACAAAAATAATTTGTAGAAATGAAATGCCAAGTCTAGTGGATCTGAGTTCAGTCTCATCTCATGCACTTCACTGTTCTTGTATATGTAGCTCGCTATACCTACAACATTATCTCAACTTACACCTTCTACTCATCCATCATGACCAAAGTTAACCTCCTTTTTTTACCCCTTTAAAGCCCTAGCTAAACCTCCATCTCTTTTCCCTAAGCAAAATGAAGTCGTTTCCCTAGTCTCCTTATGCTGGCACACTTTTTTTTTTGAGACAGAGTTTGGAGTGCAGTGGTGCAATCTTGGCTCACTGCAACCTTCGCCTCCCAAGTTCAAGCCATTCTCTTGCCTCAGCCTCCCAAGTAGCTGGGACTACAGGCGTGTACCATCACGCCCAGCTAATTTGTTTATTCTTAGTAGAGACAGGGTTTCACCATGATGGCCTGGATGGTCTCAATCTCTTGACCTTATGATCCACCCGACTCGGCCTCCCAAAGTGCTGGGATTACAGGTGTGAGCCACTGTGCCCGGCCAGCACACCTTTTATTATTACAGTGCCTATTAAATCTTCACCATACATAGTGACTTCCCTTAGCAACTTTGATTGTTTGAGCAACTTCAAAAAGATAGATTAACAAAACAGAACAAAACAGAACTTGCTAACAAACCCAGCCCTTATGACTGTCTGATCTTGGGCATTTATTTGTCCAGCAATCTTCATATATCTAGCATATAATATGGGGTAACACCTAGTAAAATATCCCACACATAAAGCCACCTTCCTCCTAAGCAAAATGTATGTAAACTGTCTTTAATGTTTTGTTAAATACAAGACATTTCCTACAACTGATTTATAACATGCTTCCTGAAATGATTCAAAAACTAGTGACAAGGTTTCCCACTGGAAAATCAGAATGACTTTCATTGAATAGGTTATGCAGCATGGTCAATGGACCCATAATTTATTACTCAATGTACTGAGCACTAAGTTACTCACAGTGCCCAAAAAGAAGGGCAATTCAAATATTTATAACTTTGAAACAGAAACTGAGCTCACATCTCTAATAAAAAGCTCCAAATCCGCAGTTTGCAACAGTGGCCTACTGAACCTCATTGAATAAAGTTTGCTCATTCTCTCTCTCCTTAGACTGCTAATTTATGGCTGTGGCAGGGAGAATAATGGTCTCCCAAACACACTCACATCCTAATCCTGGAAACCTGCGAATATTAGTTTACACAACAAGGGAGAATTAAGGCTGCTAATCAGCCGACCTTAAAATAGGGAGATTATCCTGGATTATCTAGGTGGGCCCAATGTCATCAATTGCAGGGCTCTTACAAAGTGGAAGAGGAAAGAGAGTCAAAGAAGGATATGTGATGAATGCCAGAAACAGAGTCAGAATGATGCGACATAGGCCGGGCGCGGTGGCTCAAGCCTGTAATCCCAGCACTTTGGGAGGCCGAGGCGGGTGGATCACGAGGTCAAGAGATCGAGACCATCCTGGTCAACATGGTGAAACCCCGGCTCTACTAAAAATACAAAAAATCAGCTGGGCATGGTGGCATATGCCTGTAATCCCAACTACTCAGGAGGCTGAGGCAGGAGAATTGCCTGAACCCAGGAGGCGGAGGTTGCGGTGAGCCGAGATTGCGCCATTGCACTCCAGCCTGGGTAACAAGAGCGAAACTCCGTCTCAAAAAAAAAAAAAAGAATGATGCGACATAAGAACTAGACCGGCCTTTGCTGGCTCTGGAGATGAAAGAAATGGCCAAGAGCAGCCTCTAGGAGCTGGAAAGGCCAAGAAAAGAGATTCACCTGTAGAGCCTCCAAAAAGGAATGAAGCTCCGCCTAAACTTTCATTTTAGCCCACTGAGCCCTGTGTCACTTTTAACCTACAGAACTGTAATATAAAAAAATGTGATGTTTTATGCCAGAAAGTTTGTGGAAATTTGTTACAGCAGGAATAAAAAACTAACTATTTTGGGGTGTTTTTCCTACATTAACTTTTTTAGAGTTCTTTGAGCCAAAATGGAGATACACTGGGACATTACAAAATCAAGTTTAAGAAACGCTAATGGAATGGGGAAAACATTTCATTCTACAGAATTTAAAAATTTGGAAGGAAAAGTGCCATCATAAAAGATGGCATACTTCTATTATGGCTAAGCAGACACTGTCAGGCCAAACCACTGAATAATAACTATAAACTCGGGACAAATATTTTTTTTAAAAAACGAAAGCTTTCTGAAGGCACTGGGGAACAACCAAAACAGACAGACACAGAAGAGGAGTCTACATTCATAAGAAGCTAAGGGGTTTTGATTTTTGTTTACATCTTCTAGCCTGAAGGGAGGCCTCAGTGAGAGTTTGAACAACAGACATGGTAAAGTGGGAAATCCCAGAAAAGGAAGAGCCACAAAGGGGGAGGGAGCCCTATATTCTGTATATAATTTCTATGGAAATCTCTGGCTGAACCCTGAACCATGTATGTACATGCTGCAGACTCCAAGAAGCCTAGCTAAAAGAAGTGAACCAATATTTGATCTGCTGCCCACAAGGGATATGGATAGCAACAACAAAACACACTATTTGGAGGAAGGATCTAGAGCCTCTAAAACATGTCATTCACAAAATTCAGCATACAATCCAAAATTGTTCAACATATGGAAAACAAACAAGGCAAACACATTTTCAAGAAAAAAGAATCAACTAAGATTACCAGACAAAAATTTCAGGACAGCTATAATCATACTTAAAGACATAAAGGAAAATATCCTCAATGAATGAAAAAATACACAATACAGAAGGTCCCGGACCTACAATGGCTTGTCTTGAAATTTCCCAACTTTACAATTGCATGAAAGTGATGACTATTCAGTATGTTCTTCGATTAAGTCCAGATAACCCCACTGAAAATGGAAATTTACAACACTTTTTCAATTTACAATGGGTTTATCAGGATGTAATCGCATTGTAAGTTAAGGAGCATCTGTAATTGAAAATGCCACCACAACCCTCTCACCTATGAAACTACAGTAGCAGCTTGGGAATGAGGCAGTGATAAGTTCTAAAGTGGTATCAACATTACAGAAAACCATGGGCAATTACTGAAGAAGAGAATAGACTTATTCTGATATCTATTACTCCATAATTTATAATTTTTAGTCAATAATTACAATCACCTATGAGGTATTTACCCCACTTTACAGAAAAGAAAAATGAGGCTCAAGGTCACACATACTGGTACTTAATTCTGGCTATATTTTAAGCAACGATGAACTGAAAAGCCTCTTCAAGAGAATGGCAGCTAACAAAGCAGAAATTAGAATAGGCAATTTCTTTGAAAGTACAAATAATCTTTAAAGGTTTCTCATTTAGGAAAGGAACTTCCTTAGGTACACTTTTCTCATACTTTTCTTGATACTTGCTAGGTTTAATGTGAAATCCCACTACTTGTGAAAGGTTAGAAGGGCCTGATTATATAAGTAACGGAACATCCTCACAATGGAACGCTATTAGCATTAAAACGACAGTATAGAAATATCTACTGACAAGGAAAGCTGATCAAAATATATTACAAAAAAGCAGGCTGCCAAACAGTATAAATATCTTTCAATTTTTTTGGGAAAAAAAAAAAAGGCATCTGTAAGGTCTGGTAAGTGTAGATATCAAAATGTTTCCAGGTTGACAAGACTGGATGATTTTTATTTTTTGAGCGTATTCTATTTGCTAGTTTCAATATTGTTTTTCCTATAACGTATTATGTGTGTAATAAAGAACTTACTCATCAACTCAACAAATATTTATTGGGTACATACTGTATATCAGGTACTATTTGTTTACAAAAGTGGGGAGAGAGAGTTGCAGAACCATTAAACTTGATTAAAATGGTCCTCACTACTCAAGTTGTTCTTTTCATTGTTAAAACTGCTTTTCAATTTATACTTGTAGCCCCTTTGCCTCAAAAACAAAAGAAACAAAATCTACAACTACTCTTACTTCTATTCTTTCTACCATGTCTGATCCTCATCATCTTTCACCTAGCATTCTGCAAGAGCCTCTTATCTACTTAGTCTCCCTGTTTCTGGGTCCATATCAAACCCATTCCACCCTCAGTCCCATCCAGTGACCCACCCAAAACAGAAACCAGACCATATTTCTCTACTCCTCTAAAACCTTTCACTGACCTCTGACTGTCTCTAAGATAAAGTCAAATTCTTTAGTATGGCATGCAATGAGCTCCAATGTCCAGGCCCTGTCTCTCCCTTATTTCATTTGGGAACACACCTTACCTCCAACAGTAAAGGTGGCTTCTCATACATACCAATCTTTTTCTTGCCAAGAAGGGTTTTAAGTTGTCCTTTCTCACCTAGAATACCCTCTGACCTCATTGCCCAATCTGTTAGTATTACCTTCAGGAAAAATCTTACGCACCCTGAAATCACATTGGATGACCCAATTCATATCTCTAACACTACTTTTACATTGTCTCATATTTATCTTAAAGTTCCTGTTATACGAGACTATCAATTCCAAAAGAACGGGAACTAAGTGCTTTCCTTATCTGTAATATGAGGAAAAAGTAATACCAACCTCAAAAAGAGATGTGGAATGTAGATATTTAACTCAGTGTTTGGCATACAGAAAACAGTTATCAAATGACTATCATTATCCACACTGTTACCTGGAGCTCAGCAGTGCATGACCTACAGTAAGACTTCAAAGGTTTATTGAAAGACTGAACTCTGCAGAAGGGAATATTCCCATTTTACAAACGAAGTAAAGGAGAAAGATTAACAAAAGTCACAAAAGGCAGTTAAGCTACCATCCAAACTCGAGTCTAACTTTAAAGCCGTGAATTCATTCTCAACCAATATACACTATCTCCCTTTTTTGCTGAGAACTGACTTAACCTAAGAAAACAAACAAAACTAAGGCTTTTTTCCAGTATTATTTGTGTAACAGGCCCTGCTGTTATAATCGACATTTCTGGAATCTGCATTTTTAGATTAACGTAAAGGAGTGTTTCAACTTCTTTGCAATTCAGTTTCCTTGCCTGCCATGCACTCGGATCTCAAAAGGACCACATAACCTCTAAAATCCTGTGGTTCTTTAACTGGGTGCAATTACTTGTGGCGCCGTTCTTTCAGTCAGTTTGATACGATTTATTTACCCAGCACTTCCGATATGCAAAGTACAACTGCAGTAAACGAAACACTGGTCACCCTTTTCCAGCCCTAAGGAAGTTCCCCGTAAGCCTTCACCAAGTAAGCGAGAGCACTCCAGCATGCTGCAACCTGACAGCATCAAGGTCACTAGGCTTGAAATGTGAGGTGCGGCCTTCGGGACGCGGGTCTTGGAAACTGATCTAGCCAGGGCAGGCCTAGATTCCGCGACAGCGAAGGAGCAAAAAAAGAAAAAAAAAGAAAGAAAAGAAAAAAAAATCACCATGCAGCCCCTCCTTTCTGTCCTCCTCGACCAAACTAGGAGTACACTTCCCAGTCTGGCAACCCTCCCTCGGCGCTCCTGACTCTCACGGTGGGGCTGCAGCGGCCTCCCTGAGAAGAAGGCGAAGGCCACAGTTTCTTTGCCGCCGCCTGCAGGCCCGTGCAGAACCCAGGGCTCTCCTGCGCCCAAAACCAAGGGAGGCACGGAGGACAAGATAAGGGCGGCGGCACCGCTAGGCTCAACTCGAGCCTCCTTACCCACTGGGCGGTGAGGATAGCCGCCCGGGCCCGGAGCGCCGCGGAGAAGAACATGGCGGACCACATAGTTCACCTCTCCCCGACCGCGCCAAGCGAGAATCCCGAGCGAGCCCGGGACGCACAACGTGCGCGCTTCCGAGCCCAGGCCTAGGCGTCCAGGGCGGCACGCCGCTCCCTACGCCGAGGGGCGGTGGCCTACGGGAGGGAGCAAGGGCGCGCGGCGGCTGCCGGGGCCCAGTGGGCGGAGACTTCCCGGGAGTGGGGCGGGGACCAACCCGTGCTCTAAAAGGGCGGTTTCCCACGGGCTGCTGCAGGGGCCCTGGCCTTGAAAGGGAGGGTTCGCGAGTGGCGCCGTGGGCTCCAGGGTAATGAAGCGCCCGCCTGGATTTATAGGCTTATGGAGAGCCTTTGCGGATTAGCCATCTCCTCTTGTATTGCTGTTGGTTAAAAATAAAGTCAGGTTACAACGCACTATAAATCTTATTCTACATATCATGGAATTGAAGACACAATTCTTTTGCATTAGAGATATGTGCGACATGTTTAGGAGTGAAAAATGGTATGATGTCTGGGGAATGGAAGGTGAAAAATGAAGCAAGTTGGCCGTAAGTATGGCTATAGAAGCTGCATGGTCGTTATTTACTATTCTTGGTACTTTTGTACATATTAGATGTTTTCCATAATGAAGCTGAAAAAAAAAAAAGCCACTTCCTTCTTGACGGTTGTTTGGTTCTCTCTGGAAATGCGAACAAATATTTATTCAGTAACAGCTCTAATGTGCATAGTACTATTTCCTGGTGTGGAGAGTGTACCAGGCACTAACTACCTCTTGATTTTTCACGTCACTGCCTTCTTTTCTGGAGTGTCACGTCCTGTACCCATCCCCTTCCTTTTGCCCATTTGCTTTGCTATAATAAACTTGTGAATAATTTCTGGAACATTCACAGCAGCACAGGGATTTTAAAAATTTATCCCTCATTAGTTTAAAAACTCAAAAATATTCCATTGCAACCCCTATGAATCATATTTCGCAAATAATAGAATTCAAGACACGGAGAACTGCTGCCCAGTAAGCTAGAAATAGACACCAAATGCCTTGGTTCCCGTTCCTTTGCTTTATATTTTATGTTAATTTGCCATTCCTAAATCAGCTTCAGTATTTCCCTTTAAAAGGGAATTTTATTAGGGACTTCTCTGACTCCCAATCCAGATTTGTCCTCAAGATACTGTCCAAAAATATGCCTGCTTGCACTTTCACTACTACATTCACCCCCAGATTCTTATAACCTCCGTGGGTGAAGAAACCTGCCCTTCCCATATTGTTTGGGTCAGCAACTTGCGCTATACCTGGCAAATGGAAGGCATTCAATAAATATTTGTTGGCTGAATGAAAATCTTGCTCATAGTGCAAATATTCTGCCTACATAAAAGATCAACATTATGCTCATTTCTATTTGTCTTAGGTCAAAATTATGCTTGTTTCTATGTGTATCGGTGAGAGTGCTTTTTGCTACAAGTAACAGGAGATCTAACAAGTAGATTAAATGATATTGGGTTCATTGTCTCACAAGAAAATCTAGAGGTAAAGTAGTTCCAAGATTAGTTAATTTAACCTTGCCCAAGGATGTCCTCCAAATCTTTAGTGCCTTCTACCTTTTTACTCCAACATACTCAGCCATGACTCCTATTATGGACACAAGATGGCTGCAGCAGTTCCCAGTATCATATGCAGATGACATCATTCCAAGGAAGAAAAAGAGCTCTTATCTCTAAAGTGTCCCAGATGTTCCTCCAGCAGACTTCGTGTCTCATTGACTTACAACACATGATGGTTAAGCAGGCAGGCTCTACAATCAGACTATGGGGGTTCAGATGCTGCTTTCTAGCTGCGTGACTTTAGGCAAGTTAGTCTCTTTGGGCTTCCGTTTAATAATGGTAGCTTCCTCATGTCTTTATTATGAGAATGTGAAAGGAAAATAAATCTCGGGACCCCCAAATCACTAAGCCGAAGGAAAAGACAAGCCGGGAACTATGTCAGGTAACACTACCTCCCCGTTTTCTTTCCTAAGTAAGATAGCTACAAAGATTCAAAGCTACATACCTCCTCACAGTTTGAACGAAAGGAAATACAGAGGACAAGGACAGAGCTCAATGTCATCCCTTTGAGGCTCACCTTAGACAAATGCATATCTGGTTGCTTTCTCTGCCCTATTGTTCATGTAAAAATGTAAATTCACTAAGCCAGACTAAATTTTGTATTCAGTGGAGGCCTGATTAAGGGCTCAAAAGAATGCAACCTTTTGTCTCTTATCTACTTATGACTTGGAAGCCCAGCCTCAAGTTGTCCCACTTTATTGGAGTGAACCAATGTACATCTTACACATATTGATTCATGTTTCATGTCTCCCCAAAATGTGTAAAAGCAAGATGTACCCCAACCACCTTGGACACGTGTCGGTGGGACCTCCTGAGGCTGTGTCAGGGTGCGTCCTTAACCTTGGCAAAATAAACTTTCTAAATGGATTGAGAACTATCTCAGATACCTTTTGGTTTACAAGAATGAAATTGAAGTGGCATCGCTATCTGGGGTAAATATCCGGGATTCTTCGTCTCCCGCAATGAGGATTAAGGACACAGACACATGTGGGTGGGTTAAGGAGTGGAAAGTTTAATAGGCAGAAGAAAGGAGAAAGGAGAGCAGTTCTTTGTGAGACATCCAAAAGAAGAGGCAAGGGCGGACCACAGCAGATTTTATAAACAGGCTTGAGGAGGCAGTGTCTGATTTATGTAGGGTTCACAGATTGGCTTGATCAAGTGTGACGTTTACATAGTGCTTGGAAAGCTGGTCATTCCACCCTAATCTTATTATGCAAATGGACTTTTCACTTGGTCCTCTAGTCAGCTCCATACTGTACAGGTGGCTGGCAAACTGACAAGATGGGGCTGCCACTTTGAATATGCTTCATCCCAGATAGTGTATTCCTATGGGCACACCTGCTGGAATTCACCTGTGCAAGCTTCTAGTTTGCTTGTCTATGTCTGCAGCTCGATTTTACTGGCTGCTCTTTCTTAGAAAAGAAAATGATTGGGGGCTGCCTTTTATTAAAAGAAAAATCTTACTGAGGACTCCCATACCCTCACTATCTGCCTAAGCAATTTCTTAACTCCTTTATCGAAATGAATTGGTACCTTTTAAAATTCTTTGAAAAGTACCTAGCACAGAGTAAATGCTTACGAAGAGTTAGCCTTCATCATCATCATAACCATCATCAGAACAGGACATTACAATGTTATGATGATTAAGCCACTAACTAGAAAGGAGAATGGAAGTGCTAGTTTGGAGCCCATTGGCTCCTGAAAGAAATAACTCTGCCAGCAAGGAAGGGGCTGAAGAAGTAAATTTAGGTAGGCAACTAATGGGGTCATCCACACTAGACCAGCCTCTTTTTGAGTTTATGACCTATAGAGAAAGTACATATCCCATTGGTGCCTGACACTAATCAAGGACTTACCAGGTGCCCCCAATTTCTGTTACCTAAAAGCAGAACCAAAAAGTGCAAAGCATAGCATTTAAAACATTGAGGATCAGGAAGGCATGGTGGCTCATGCCTGTAATCCCAGCACTTTGGGAGGCCAAGACAGGTGAATGATGAAGTCAGGAAATCGAGACCATCCTGGCCAACATGGTGAAACCCCTTCTCTACTAAAATACAGAAAATTAGCCAGGTGTGGTGGTGCATGCCTGTAGTCCCAGCTACTCAGGAGGCTGAGGCAGGGGAATTGCTTGAACCTGGGTGGTGGAGGTTGCAGTGAGCCAAGGTTGCCCCACTGCACTCCAGCTTGGGGACAGAGCAAGACTCCAACTTAAAAAAAACTCTTAAAAATCCGTGCTAAGGGAGTGTCTAACCCGTTAATACCTCTTGAAGATGATACAGAAAGTAAGATGCTTTTAGTTCAATTCAACATTAATTCAATTCACTGCCAATAAGTGTGGCACCACTCTGTTCACCAAGTCAAAGGACTTGTTAATGTCCAGCATGATTTTGGCTTATCCTAAGCCCAGATAGTTATCAAATGAGAATGTCAGGATGAATTTTTTTTTTTTTTTTGAGGCAGAGTCTCACTCTGTTGCCCAGGCTGGAGTGCAGTGGCGTGATCTTGGCTCACGGCAACCTCTACCTCCCGGGTTCAAGTGATTCTGTCTCAGCCTCCTGAGTAGCTGGAATTACAGGCGGGTGCCACCATGCCCAGCTAATTTTTGATATTTTAGTAGAGACAGGGTTTCACCATGCTGGCCAGGTTGGTCTCGAACTCCTGACCGTGTATCCGCCAGTCTCAGCCTCCCAAAGTGTTGGGATTACAGACGTGAGCCACCATGCCCCACCCAGGAGGAATATCTTTTACACCTGGTAATGTAAGTTAATTTCTGGAGGCACTCCACTTATGAAAGTAACCTCATGTATAAACAGCTTTTCTCAGAGTCCTTAGGATAGAATTGTGGGGACTGTTTGGAAAATTCCTCTTCTTCCTCCCACTCTCAAAGTAATTATTTCTTGGCACAGACCAACATGGACATTGATGATTTCAAGTTACTGACCCAACCCTACAGGCTTGATTGAAATTGGCTTGAATATGTAATGAACCTGTAATGAACATTATGGCTGCCTGGTTTGATATATTCCATTATTCTAAGTTGGCGCTAGTATCATAAACCCAGGGAAATTGGTTCTAACTATAGTGGCCAAGCCTTTAAGTAAAGAATGTGAGGGTGTTGGGGTGGGGAATGAGGGACTAGAGGCTGGGAGCACTAGAATAAGTCTACAGGGATGACCAAATGTGGAAACTTTGACTCTCTCATTCCTATGATTTCTTTGCCATTTAAACCATGTACGATAGGCATTTAAACTATGTATGATAGGCACTATCAAGGAGGTGGTATAATGAAAACCATGAGCTTTGGAATTGGATTTGAATTCTGACCTCCTCAGTCGCTTCTGTGAAGTTTTGGTTCTCAGTTTCTGAAAGTATAATTAGAATATTAAATCATTAAGTTTATGGAAAACGGTGAACATGCTGCCTGGCTCACAGTAAGGGTTCAGAAAAGCTTTCAATGTGTGTGTTTTTTTGTTTTTTGTTTTTTTTTTCTTACAGTATCTAACAAGGTCCACTCCATCTATGGAACACTTTAGTCAGGTATTCTAAATTATTATTATCTCCTAAGTCATATCCTACTTATTAAAGCAGCCACAGGCAGATTGTACACTCTAGTTCTTAGCATGCCCTCACATAACAATACTGACCTGCCTGCCTCTCTGGGTTTTCTAATGAAAAATGTGAACTGCAGACCTAGTCCTGCTTTGCGGGAAGAATGAAGAACCAGTTGATCTAAAGTCAAAACTCAATGGAAGGGAAAAATCAGATAAGGTTACTGCCGGGAGAAAGAGACAGAAAGGGAGAGAGAGAGGGAGAGAGAGAAAGAGGAATACGTATTTCCAGCAGGAAATTGGAGCATGCAAAGAAGGATCCAGTCATGGTGGTAAACTGAAATGTTGGACCCATTTCACACTGAGGTGAGGAGGGATGTGAGGTTAGTGAGTGAGTCTGCATGATCTTTCCAGATTCTTCTCAAGTTATTCTTGCATATGCGAGACCAAAAGGGAAAATGAAAATCAAAACAGCCAGTAACTTTTAACTACATAGACTTCAAAAACAGACTTTTAAAAAATGATGTAAGCAGAATGTCACCTAAACCATCATCAGATTCACATCACCTGTTACTTCCCCAACATGGGACTCATCCTGGCAGCTTCCATGGCTGAAGTGAAATTTTCTGTCAGAATTTGATCCACGCTTCCCTAGCAAGTAGTCAAAGTAATTAAACAACAATGAATGTAATTCTTGCCTAATAGATTGGCAAATTGCTGATCACTGTTGTTTGTAATGTGTGAAGCTACGTACTCGTCATTCATCAGTGATGGTAGGAGTGTGATAAGATCAGCCTCTGGCTGGAGAGGGTAACTTGGTAATATGTATTCCATTTTTTAATATAAATTTATCCTAAGGAAATAAGTGAAAAAGTATACAAAAATGTTCATCACAGTGTTATTCGTAATACTGAAAACATGGGAGCTATACAAATGCCATCAATAGAGGATTTATTAAGTAACACTATAGCCAGGCTGGGCACGGTGGCTCACATCTGTAATCCCAGAACTTCTGGAAGCCAAGGCAGGCAGATCACGAGGTCAGGAGATGGGAACCATCCTGGCCAACATGGTGAAAGCTGTCTATTAAAAACACAAAAAAAAATTAGCTAGGTATGGTGGCATGCGCCTGTAATCCCAGCTAGTCGGGAGACTGAGGCACTAGAATCGCTTGAACCCAGGAGGCAGAGGTTGCAGTGAGGCAAGATTGCACCACTGCAGTCCAGCCTGGGCAACAGAGCAAGACTCTGTCTCAGGAAAAAACAAAAACAAAACCAGTACAGCAATACAATGGGATATTGCTCTGCAGATTTAAAAATAATAATGATCAATATTTATTGTAAAGGAAAGATGCCCATAATGTGTTACAGTTTAATAATAAGATTACAAAACATTTATAACATTACTACATTTTCTGTCTATGCATAGAAAAAAATATGGAAATGTAAAATGTTAATGAGAGTTCTAAGTGATGGTATTAAAAGTAATTTTCATTTTTAAATTTATGCTTTTTGTATTGCCTGATTTTATTTCAATTAACACATGCTATTTTATGGTAAGAAAAAATAAAGCTATGTTCATTTTGAGAAATAGTCTAATGAAAAATAAAAGTGAAAAAGTTAATCATTCTCTTTTTTACTCATTTCTTTTTAGTGGATGTAAACCTCTTTAGAGTATACTTCTTTTGACTGCTATTGTTTATTTCCCTCTTCCCAGACCACACTCCTCAATACCTAAGGTATTGAAGTATACTCTTCAATGGCTGCCTGGTTTGATATATTCCATTAAGGTATTGAAGTATACTCTTCAATACCGTAGGTATTGAGGAGTGTGGGCTGGGAAGAGGGAAATGGGCCAGTTCATAGGTTCTTTGGGCAGTTTTCATTGTAGGCAGAAGTAATAGCTCTGGACTCCCTCCCACAGGCTGCCCCTTAAAATCCCTGTAAATATATGAATTTATGTCTTCCTTGACCAATTACAAAAATATTCATATAAAATTTCTTCATTTTCTTGCACATTAAAATTTTTCTTGTTTAAGAAAAATTATATTGCTTCTCAGTGGTATATTTGCTGCATATGCTTGTGTGGCAAGATGTAAATAGTCTAAATGGTACAATTAATGAAAGAGTGGTCGGAGCAAGATGAAATTGGTCAGAAAGGACTTTCGTGTATTCATTTACTATGCAAATATATTTTCAGCTTCTATGATATGCCAGACACTAGGGCACTGGAGATACAAAGGCAAAAGACATAGCTCTTCCTGGGAAGACCTTACATGCTGGCAGGGAAAAGATTAGAATATAAGTGTATGAGCAAGATGAATTGGGAACTTAGAGGAAGGAGTGCCAAAGTCTTATTGGGGGTGTCAGATATCACAGGGTATGTGATGCTTGAAGGCTATGCAGGAATTTGCCATAAACAGGGTTTCTTGGAGGTACGTTTTCACCTGAAAGAAATGAAAGATAAGCATTGCTAGAGAGCAGCTAGACGATCAGAAGGTCAAGGTGGCACATAACAAATCTCCTTAATGGATTCTGCTAATAAAGGTTAAAGGAGATGTTGTTCCCCTTCTTCCTCTGGGGCCCACTTCCTGCCAGGCAGTTTCAGCACATAGTAACAGAGGCGCATAATGTTGGTGCTGAGGCTTTCATCGTCCTTTGTGGATGATTTTGGCAGGGCCTTGCACACTGTGTGTGTTAATTGGTGTATGCTAATGTCAAGATGAAATTTGATAGAACTTTTAAGCCAGATAAGAAAGGGCTTTGCTATCAGGGCAGGGGAAGGTATGATTCTGAGATAGCCTGACTTGATGGGCCCTGGTATCAACATTTTAGAGAAGGAAAGACTAGAAAACATCTGGTCCAATCTAATTATTTTACAGATTAAAAAATAAAAAGGTACTGAGAATGCCAAGATCTTAGTAGCCACCTTCTTCATGAATAAATTATTGAATATGATAATTGTGTGTAGTGGTGCGCTAGTACATCTCTATAAACCTTAATGAGAAGATTCATTTTGTTCATCTGGCTAGCGGAGAAGTCCTGCTTAGTTTCCTAGCTCTAGCTCATGTGTTTCTTATGTTTATATAGTCAAAGGTCAAAAGCTGACTAAGAACAGATGAGCTCTTTCCTTTTGCATCATTTTTCAACTTTTCAAAGGGCTTAAAATAAACTATCATTTTCCACTATTTACTTAAGGGATTTGTTTTTCAGTATCTGTGGTTCTTGGAAACACCCCCCACCCCCAACTTCGTTGTACTTATGAAGTACACAATCTGATTCTTACTCATCTATAAACATCTAAGGAATGCTAGTACTCATATGTATGGCTTAGGTCACCCAAAACGGAATAAGAATGTTGAATTGGCTGGCAGTGTCTGTGACTTTCCACAAATATCTTACTTGTATAGAATCAGGAAATTACTCCTCCTAAGACAGAGGAAATGATAGACCAATTTATCAAAGGAAAGAGAGTCTGCCCTTACTTTCTCAGGAATCATACCTACAAAAGGGTGTGAAAGGCTGGCTTCTAAGATAATCATAGCAGGCCAGTTTGACTTGTGTAAGCATATGACACAGGGGAATGGAAAGTGGTAGGGTTAGCATCATTTAGTAAACATGTATAGTGATTACAGAAATTCCAAGTTCAACTAAAGGCCTCCAGCAACATGTGTCATGGTGTATCTAAATAAGAAGAGTCATGAAAGCAATATGAAACTATCTATTAAAAATATTGGCCAGGCATGGTGACTTGCGCCTATAATCCCACTATTTTGGGAGGCTGAAATGGGAGGATCACTTAAGGCCAGGAGTTTGAGATCAGCCTGGGCAACACAGTGAGACTCCATCTCTACCAAAAAAAAAAAAAAAAATTAGCCAGGCATGATACCATATGCCTGTAGTCCCAGCTACTTGGGAGGCTGAGGCAGGAGGATCGTTTGAGTCCAGGAATTTGAGGCTGCAGTGAGCTGTGATCCTGCCATTGCTCTCTAGCTTGGGCAACAGAATAAAAGCCTGTGTCAAAAAAAAAAAAAAATCTATTTTCTCCAACTGAAGCTTAATCGGGTTATGCAAGTAGGCTTTCTTTGTGAATATTGATTTTGCCTAAAAATAAGAGAACAGCTTAGAAAAGCTTTGCCATTTTTATGGAATTTCCCAGTGAAACAGGACATATATGTATTGAAAGAAAGCTGGAAAGGAAATAGGGAAGGAGTAAAAGAAAGAAAGAGAGGTGGGGAGGAGGAGAATGAAAAAGAGAGGGAAAGAGGAAAAGAAGGAAGGAGAGAAAGAATGAATGAGGGCATGTTTGTTTATTAGTTATGAAACCAAGGAGTAATTTCTCTTAATAAATGAACTTCCTTTTCTAACCAGCATTTCATCCAAGGCAAATGCTAAAACAATGGACACATTCTTAAACCCACTGCAGTCCCAGACTTCTAAGAGCTTACAAAATTTTATAGCTGTCCTTATGTAGAGAGGACAAATTTATACAAATTTTCACAGGAATTTCCTCTTCTGCTGAACTCAACTCTGAATCTCTGTGGACACTACTACCCAGAGCCTATGCAGTTCCTAAATCCCTGCTCGTTGATCTCACTAGATAAACCTAGATTCTACATTCTGTTTGCCCAAAGTTTGGGCTCTAAAGGCTCATTTAACTGTTCTGGCAAGGACAGATTTTACTGGATACAGTTTCTATTTGTCCACATTATAGGTTTTTTCAGATTTGCATTTTGAAAAGTATTATTGGAAAATGAAGATAGGCAGGGCCAACATGGAGAAGCCTTGTTGACATTCATTTAACCAAGTATTCCTGCTATAGTAAATTTCCCCTTTTTATGACCACTTTCTGAATTTCATAATATTTTGTTAAATATGTACCCTGGGACATGGAATGTTCTAAGAAGGATAGATTTTGTCATTCACTAGGGCATTCCTCAATCCCTTTAATGTTTTCCAAGTTTCTTTTATGTGTCAGGGAAGGGTACACTAAATGTTGAAGATGTCAAGATATTGGATATAGTCTTGCCTTCATAGAGCTCACAGCCTAGTTATTAGTATATGACTGGGTTCATAGTGGACTTGTTCACTAAAGAGTATGAAATTTGTAACCTAAAACTCTCCTATTTATGGTCTGCCCCTCTGAAATCTGGTATTTATGTTGCTGTAGAGCAATCTTTCAATTTGTTTTGTTGTCTTGGGACTAATAAGCTTTCAAAAATAACAAGTTTTATTGAGTGCCTACTACAGCCAGGTGGTAAGACCATGTGATAGGCAATCTTATAAGATGGCCACCAATGATCCCCACTTCCTTGTGCTCATGGCCTTATGTAAGAAACCCCCTTCTCTTGAGTGCTGGCTGGACCTAGTGACTTGCTTCTAACCTATAAGATATGGCAAAGGGGATGGGATGTCACTCCCTTATTAGGTCAGAAAAGATTGTGACTTTTTTGTTTTTGAGACAGAATATTGCTCTGTTGCCCAGGCTGGAGTGCAGTGGCACAATCTTGGCTCACTGCAACCTCCATCTCCCAGGTTCAACCAATTCTCCTGCCTTAGCTTCCTGAGTAGCTGGGATTACAGGTGTGTGCCACCACACTCGGCTAATTTTTGTGTTTTTAGTAGAGACAGGGTTGCACCATGTTGGTCAGGCTGGTCTCGAACTCCTGACCTTGTGATCCACCCGCCTCACCCTCCCAAAGGGCTGGGATTACAGGTGTGAGCCACCGCGCCTGTCCAGAAAAGATTATGACTTCTTTCTTGATTGCTTTTGTGGCTTGCACATTTTGGTGAATCAGACTTCCTACTGGAGAAGCACATCTGGCTGGAAACTGAGCCCTTCAGCTCACCAGTCCATAATGATCTGAATCCTGCCAACTACCATATAAGCTTGGAAAGAGATTCTTCCCCAGTCTGGCCTTCTGATGAGACCAAATCTTTGGCCAATATCTTGATTACAGCCTTGTGAAATGCTGAGAAAAGGACACAGTTAAGCTGTGCCCAGATTCCTCACTCACAGAAACTAAGATTGTACATGTATCCTGTTTTAAGATGATAAGTTTTGGGATAACTTGGTATCCAACAACAGGTAATTAATAAAAAATTGTTCCTGTTCTTGAGGAGTTGACAGTAGAGCTGGAGTAAGGCAGAACACTGACAACAGCACAATGTTAAAAGTGGTGCCATCTTCAAAGATTCCAAAGGTTGCTAATTCTGTGCAATTTAGCATTTTAACTCTAGTTTCAAGCCATCTTGATTACTGTTCTTACAGATTTTCCAACTGGAAAGACGTGAACAACTCTATCTCTGTAGCTTTTACCCCATATTCCACCTCAAAAGAATAATGATAAATATTGTAATGTCCAACAAGACTACATGTTCCTGGAAAGTAGGAAAAGGATCAGGCATGGTGGCTCACACTTTTATGTAATCCCAACATTTTGGGGAGGCTGAGGCAGTACGATTGCTTGAGCCCAGGAGTTCAAGAGCAGCCTGGGAAACACAGTAAGACCTTGTCTCTGAAAAAAAAAAATGCAAAAATTAGCTAGGCATTGTGGAACACCTGTACTCCCATCTACTCAGAGGCTGAGGTGGGAGGATCACTTGAGCCCAGGGATGTTGAGGCTTCAGTGAGCCAGATCATGCCACTGCACTCGAGCCTAGGTGAGACCGTTTCTTGAAAAAAAAAAAAAAGAAAGAAAGAAAGTAGGAAGAGTATTTTATACTTAGTGCTCTTTCATAGAACCTAGTTCATGCCCTTTTATATTGAAGGAAGGCTCACTAAATAGTAAATGATGAACTATATTCCCAGAGTTAGTTAAAGAGTAAAAAAACACAGGAAAGGCATCTGAGAATTCTGGATGTACCTGGACATAGGTTTTGGCAGGGAGCTTGCCTGAGCAGTGTTATATAGGAGTCTGACGCACAATCCATGAGCCAAGCATAAGAAATGGAATAATTCTACAGGTAATAATTTTGTGATACTGTCTTACTCCAGAAGTTTTCCAGAATTTAACACAGCAGCTTTAGTGCTGCTTTTCCTGATTTTTATTGATTGTAACTGATGCTGCTATGCTATGCCTATAAGCCCTGGGTACTCAACATCACCATATCACAGGGCAACCAACTGCAAGCACCCAAAATTTTCCACTTGGGGGTTTCAGCCTGAAGTGCAGGTGCAGCCCTCAGCCAAAGACCCTGGCAACAGGAGGGAAAAACCCCTGGCTTCCTTGAGTTTTTTTGTGTGTGGCAGGACTCTGAGATGTGCTCTATGCTGTCATTCATAGTTCTCTAGTGGCACTGAACCCCATGTACTCACATGGGTAATTCATTAACTTTCTTGGGTCATCCCTAAAATAAACTACTAGGACTCAAATCCTTGTCTCAAAGTTGGATTCTGGGGAAATCCAACTTATGAACAGAGAGACAGAGATAGGAGGCTTGGCTGGGCATGGTGGCTCATGCCTGCAATCCCAACACTTTGGGAGGCTGAGGCTGGAGGATCTCTTGAGCTCAGGAGTTCAAGACTGGTCTGGGGGTGATGACCTCATCTCTAGAAAAATTACAAAAATTAGCTGTGTGTGGTGGCATGCACCTGTAGCCCAGCTACTTGGGGGGCTTAGGCAAGAGAATCACTTGAGCCTGAGAGGTCATGACTACAGTGGGCCATGTTTGAGCCACTGCACTCCAGCCAAGGTGAGAGAGCAAAACCCTGTCTCAAAACAAACAAACAAACAAACAAACAAAAAGAAAGAGCTAGATTTAACTTGGTGAAGTGGGATCCAGTGGAGAAGGCTGGGAGGGGCAGGACTTATAAGTTGACTTGCTAACTGGGGTGGGGTGACAACTGGAACCAAAGGCTGTGTAACAGGAGCTGGTAGCTTATGGGAGCAGCTGTGGAAGGGATCTCGTCTGAAGGAGTCTGGGACTATATCAGACAGGAGAGCACCAGGCTGGCAAATCCTGGTTAGATTTGGATATCCAGGCAGCTAGGCAGTGATGGGAAATGTCATCAGCAGGAAGCCAGGCTCTGGCTTCGGTCAGGGTCAGAGGAGGCTTTCCATTCTCTGAGGATGAGCTGCGGGGACAGAGCTGCACCCCAGTGCTTAGGGAGACTTTGGTGCTGAACATGAAAGAACACATGCAAAAGAAATGCAAGGAAGCTAAATCCAAGACCAGGCATAAAGACTGATGAGAGAGCGGCACGGGCTTTGGAATCTGAGCATCTTCGGTTTGATTCCAGCTTTCTACCTTTCTAGAAGGATGACTTGGGACATATTGATTAGCCTTTCCAAGCTCATTGTCCTCATCAGGAGAATGGGGATAGTGGTTCCTCCCTCACAGCGTTGTGGTAGAATTTTGATGATGTAAATATGAAGAGAGAGCATGAGGTCAGTGTATCATTTCTATGTCTGAGGAAGCAAGGACAGCTCTGAGAGGCCACATGTTCTACTGGAATCAGAATTTGCTTTGAATACAGAAAGAAGATAATGATGTTCTCAGAAACATGATTGATCAAAGAGCCCTATCATATCCTTTCTTACGTTACTTTCTCGTACCAGCTAACCACTTTTGCTGAAGATGATGCTTTTCAGGCAGAAGGCAGAGGAAGCTGCATGACTCAGGTGTCATCACCAAGGATGTTAAGCAGGCTGGGCCGTGCTAAGAGCCATGCAGTTTATGTGTGTGTGCATGCATGTGTTTCAGAGAGGTGGGGTGCAGGGGGTGGGATGGGGAGGTCTTCAGGGTGTCAGATCATGTTTTTCCTCCTAGGGACTTAGCATTACATCCAGGGTAATGAGAAGAGAGGTTCAAATAATTCCTGCCTAAGGTCTGATGGATCCTAGAGATGGGACGAAGTCAAGAGTGAGCATGAAAAACAGATTGCCCAGCAATGGGAAGAGAAAGGCAGGAGAAGCTGTGGAGTAGGAAGGGTCCAAAGCCAGATTTCAGTGCTAAGGCACTAAACATGCTAAGACCCATGAAACTCGGGCAACAATGACCTCCTGGGCCAGAGTAATATTCACGATGCTGAACTCCTAATAAGGCTCAGGTGCTAACAGGTTAAGATGGATGCTGGCCACTATGTCAGTGTTTTCAGCCCTGGATCCAGGGGTCTGTCAGATAGCACCAGGAATGCATATCTATTGGTGCCCCAGGTAGTAATTACTACATAGAATCCCCTGAATGTTCTGTTTGCAGAACTCTTACATATGAGGCTAACTTTGTATTAGGCCTGTTAGAAAAGAGAGAAAGTTACAATAAACATAGGAGCTTTCTGGGAATGTGGCTATTTAATTACAACACTTCTATCAAATGTCCTTAAACTGACCTAGAAATCTAGGGAGAAAATTCTCAAGCTGTATGTTTCTCAAAACAAACAAACAAACAAACAAACAAACAAATCTGCTTTCCTTATCTTTGGGTTGACATAATTTTTAAAAATTATGTAGACTTCCCAATAATTTTTAGAATACTGACAAATAAAATAGTGGCTAACAACTGTAAATCAACATAGAGCTCAATTTCCTTCGACAAAGCTGGAGGAAACCTGTCATTTGACAAGCCCCACTTCTGTCAGGCAAGGTCCACTGAAGTCCCTAGGAAGTGGCTATGGTCTTGTTTTGGCCTCTCAACCTTCTAAACCCTCCCAGCTCTTGAATGGCAAAACCCAAAAACTGTGGGTCACTTTTACTGCTGCAACTAGCTCCAGCTATAACCACCCAAACTAAGCCTTCGAGGGGCCTAGTAACCATGGGGAAGTGCAAGTGTTTATTTTTAAGTAAACAACTTTTTTTTTCTGGTTTAATCAAAAAGTCTTTTACAAGGTTTGGTTTTAAACTATATGCAAATATTGTAATCTCTGAAGAATTTAGGAAAGATTTATTTTTTTCTATTTCCAGTCTCTTAACAGACACAGCCTTGTGCAAACCAAAGCTGATTCTAAGAGCACACAAATCAGCAAACACATTTTAGTGCATAAATTTGCCTGTGGAGTTTCTGTTTGTACCTTAGTTTTCTAGTTTCTGTTTAAAACAGAATAAAAAGCAAAGTTAGGGGCAGTTTTCGGTAGACAACCTCCTCTGTGTGAACCAAGTCAGATTTCAATTCTTCATCCAAACATACTGATTGATGTTGTGAGATACTTTCTGATGTAGATCCCCAATCCAAGGGCCACCAGGTGAGACAGAAGCAGAGATAAAAGAAAAACCTTCAAAATTTCTTTTTAGAAAACACTCCCTTTTGGCCAGTCACAGTGGCTCACACCTGTAATCCCAGCACTTTGGGAGGCTGAGGTGGGAGAATGGCTTGAGCCCAGGGGTTCAAGATGTGCCTGGGCAACATGGTGAGACCCTGTCTCTACGAAAAAAGAAAGAAAGAAAGAAAGAAAGAAAGGAAAGAAAGAAAGAAAGAAAGAAAGAAAGAAAGAAAGAAAGAAAGAAAGAAAGAAAGAAAGAAAGAGAAAGAAAGAAAGGAAAGAAAGAAATTAGCCAGCTACAGTGGTGCATGCTGTGGTCCCAGCTACTTGGGAGGCTGGGGCGGGAGGATTGCTTGCGTCTGGGAGGTGGAGGTTGCAGTGAACTGTGATCATGCGACTGCATTCTAACCTGGATGACAGAGGGAGGCCCTGTCTTAAGAAAGAAAGAAAGATGGAGTGAGAAAAAAGGAGAGATGGAGAGATGGAGAGAGGGAGGGCAGGGCAGGGCAGAGCAGGTCAGGGCAGAGCAGGTCAGGGCAGAGCAGGGCAGGGCAGAGAAGGGCAGGGCAGGGCAGGGCAGGGAAGGGAAGGGAAGGGAAGGGAAGTGAAAGAGAGAGAGAAAGAGCGGCTATGTGTGGTGGCTCATGCCTGTAATCATAGTACTTTGGGAGACCAAGGTGGGTCGATCACCAGAGGTCAGGAGTTTGAGACCAGCCTGGCCAACATGGTGAAACCTAGTTTCTACTAAAAACCCAAAAATTTAATTGGGCATGGTGGTGGATGCCTGTAGTTCCAGCTACTCAGGAGGCTGAAGCAGGAGAATTGCTTGAACCCAGGAGGCGGAAGATACAGTGAGCCGAGATCTCACCACTGCACTCCAGCCTGCGCAACAAGAGCAAGACTCCATCTCAAAGAAAGAAAGAAAGAAAGAAAGAAAGAAAGAAAGAAAAGATGAAGAAAGGAAGAAAGGGAGGAAGGGAGGGAGGGAGGGAGAGAGGAAGAAAGAGAAAGAAAGAGAACACTTCCTTTCTGCATAACACATGTGTTGTTCATGATGAGAGATGCTGTGTGCTTTGTAAGTTTCTTTAAAGAAGTTATCTTTTGGGAAGTGCTATGGCTTGAAGTGTGCCCTCCAAAATTCATCTTTTATTTTATTTTATTTTATTTTGAGATGGAGTCTTGCTCTGTCACCCAGGCTGGAGTGCACTGGTGCGATCTCAGTTCATTGCAACCTCCACCTCCCAGGTTCAAGTGATTCTCCTGTCTCAGATTCCCAAGTAGCTGGGATTACAGGTGTGTGCCACCACATCTGGCTAATTTTTGTATTTTTAGTAGAGACGGCATTTTGCCATGTTGGTCAGGCTGGTCTCGAACTCCTGACCTCAGGTGATGCGCCTGCCTCAGCCTCCCAAAGTGCTGGGATTACAGGCATAAGCCACCATGCCTGGCCCAAAATTCATCTTGAAACATAATTTGGATTGTGGTGGTATTAAGATTCAGGGCTTTTGGGAGGTGAAATGTGATTAAGTCATAAGGGCTTCCCCATCAAGAATGGATTTGTGCCTTATAAAAGGGCTGGAGGGAACTAGCTTAGGCCCATTTGCCTCCTGTTCATTCTGTCATGTGAGGACGCAGTGTTTGACCCCTCTGCCCTTTGACACCTACTGAGCTGCAGAGTTCCAGGGCTGCAGGAGGAGGACCTGCAGGAATAGCTCTGGTTCTTTGGTGGTTTGGGGAGGTATGAGAACTAAGAACTGTAAATTTATGAAACCGAGGCACAAGTTCTTTTATTTATTAATTTTTGAGATAGAGTCTTACTCTCTCACCCAGGCTGGAGTGTAGTGGCACGATTGCGGCTCACTGCGACCTCTGCCTCCTGGGTTCAAGCAATTCTTTTGCCTCAGCCTTCTGAGTAACTGGGATTCCAGGCTTGTGCCACCATGCCCACCTCATTTTTTCTATTTTTAGTAGAGACAGGATTTCACTCTTTTGGACAGGCTAGTCTTGAACTCCTGACCTCAAATGATGCGCCTGCCTCGGTCTCCCATAGTGCTGGAATTACAGACATGAACCACTTCTCCTGGCCACAAGTTCTTTTAGTATCATATCTTGCATGCCAGGTTCATCTCACTAATTGGTTTCAAATTATGACCATTAATATTTTCTCTTACAAATAATTTCTCTTTAATTTTGTCATAGAAGTATGCAAGGAAAACCAACCAATTCTTAGAAAATCATGACATAACTTACTTTGCTAGAATGTGAAATGGGGAATACCTGAATTACTCTAATTTGGAGGTTCTGTGGAAGGAAGTCATTTATTGTGTTACCATCATTGAGAAGCAGATGATTATCTTTCTCCTAAACATGAATACCACCTTTCAGGATGTTAATACTTGCCATTCTTCATGAACTTCATAGTTAAATTCTTCCATAGGTACATTAAAATATATTTGATCTGTGAATTTAAAAAAATTATCAGTACTACACACAGATGATATTTATCAGCCTTTAAGATGAGAGTCCTTTTGTTGTCTGCTCCTAGGTCCATTTTGATGTCAAATGAACACTGATAAGGTAATTCAGTTTTTATGTAGACATCTACAATATATATGGTATGGGTTTTTGCAAATATATTCAGTCATTACTCATTTCTGTTCCAAGGTAGTTTAAAATGCTTTAAATGATTATTCAGTATAGAGTTCAGTTATAAATTGTGGTACTGAATGAAAAGATTTGAAAGAACGATATAAGGATTAAGTCCTTCACCTCAAATATAGCAACAGGGAGAGGCTAAAAAATAAGATTCATCTCTTATAACTTTGCCTCGTCCCAGTTCTGTGTCTTCTCCTTTTGACACAATCTAAAATCAAATTGTCAGGAAAAGGAAACAACTACAAAAAGCACAGCCGGTGCGTTACCGGGACTGAATTCACAGCACCGGTGACTCACGAATTTGTGTAGACACAGGTGGGTCTGAAGGACTTCTTTTCAAGGCATGTGCAATTTAGCCAGGCACCGACCAGCTCCGAATTCTCCTTGACCACTTGCTACCTGAGTATTCAAGGCCCGCTTGCTGCTGAGTCCAAAATTAACTCAGGCTGCTAAACTGTTCAACTGCCTTAACATGGTAAGTTTGGAAAGCTATTTTCCTCGAGAACACTCCCAAGGAGAAGAGAAAATACTGCTCATATGTGTTTCTTAAACAACTTCAAGAGGTTTTTAGCAGGGAAAAATTTTTCATTGTGTGGGTTTTTTTTTTTTTTTTTTTTTTTGGTGCCATCTGAGAGATACTGTGGTTTTCAGCTGGCTTGGTGCTGTTACTACAGTCACTTTACCTGACCTCTTTCTTTAAACAGACCTAAGACAAGGCTGAGCTCATACTTTCAGGAAAGCCACTCTGCCACCTAAGCAGAACTAACACTGTTAGAAGAGCATGCAAATTGTAATTTTAAAAAATCCGTAGGCCAGCAGTTTCTTTTAACCACAGTGGCTTTTTCTCCCTCCTGCACATTCTGCTGATATAGCAGCATTGGTGTGCATGGCAAAGCTTTAGCTTTCTACTCTAATTTGCTGTTCCTCTGATGAGAATTGTGCATTTGAGGATGCTTTGTTTTGTGTGTGTTAAGTGTTGCACATCCAGCTGGATTTTAAGTTTCTGAAGACATGTACCCCCCTCTTCCATTTTATCCATCTCTTTTATAGGACCCAATATGGTATTCTATTGTAGGTGCTCAATTATTGTATGTTGAATGAATGTATGATTGAATCAATGAGTTACTGAACAGATATTTCCAGTCTCCCATTTTGTAAACTCAACAGTGCAAACTAAATGGGATTCATTAAAATGATGAGTGAGAATAAAAACTAAAGATGAGATAAATATAAGAAATATATTTGTATATTATAATCAGTTTAACGAGAATAAGAAACAGACTAAGGCAGGAGCTAGAGAGTTCACCAATTTCACTGTGACGGTGGTTTACATGTGTAGATGAGTGAATCTATGCAGTGGAGTATATATATATATGTATATATATATATATATATATGTACATATATATGTATATATGTGTGTGTGTGTGTGTGTGTGTGTATACATATAATATGTATCATAGATTTAAATACATATAAATTTATGTGCCAGCCTGGGCAACATGTCTCTACAAAAAGTACAAATTAGCAAGTTGCAAGTTGTAGTGACATGTGTCTGTGGTCCCAGCTACTTGGGAGGCTGAGGTGGGAGCATTGCTTGAACCCAGGAGGTAGTGGTTGCAGTGAGTCAAGATTGCACCACTACACTCTAGCCTGGGTGACAGTGAGACCCTGTCTCAAAAATAAATGAATAAAGTAAATAAATAAATATGTATTCATGTGATTATCTATATATGTTATATATATATATCAATGATGTATGATGCATGATATATGACGTATGTATATGCATATATATTATATATGTGTATATATGTGTTTGCATATGTGTGTATGTGTATATATATATATATATATTTATATACTTTAAAGAATTTATACCGAAGTTCCTCTTAGAGAGCTATCTTTGTTTGGAAAAATGCCTTGATTAGCCACTTGTGAGCGGAAAGTAAGATCCTGGGGCCATTGCGTGGAAGAATATAAGAAAATAAAGTTATAGCTAAACCACTCCACATTTAAACATCAACAGGAATTTGTGAGTGGGAGTAGAACAGTCAAGAGAAGAGAGGGGACTGGGCATGGTGGCTTAGGCCTGTAATCCCAGCAATTTGGGAGGCTGAGGCAGGCAGATCACTTGAGGTCAGCAGTTCAAAACAAGCCTGGCTAACATGGTGAAACCCAGTCTCTACTAAAAATGTAAAAAAAAAAATAGCCTGGCATGGTAGCACATGCCTGTAATCCCAGCTACTCAGGAGGCTGAGGCAGGAGAATCGCTTGAACCCAGGAAACAGAGGTTGCGGTGAGCCTAGCTCACAGCACTGAACTCCAGCCTGGGCAAAGAGGGAAACTCCATCTCAAATAAAAAAGAAAATAAGAGAGGAGAGGGAAGAGATTAAAGATACAGAGATGGGATTGTACAAGGCTTTGCCTTGGGAAAACGATTTGGGAGAAATCAAAAAGAGGTTGAGTTCCAGGACGAGATGGTCCCAGTGCAGCAAAAGATAATAGCAGAAGTAGAAACCAAGTGAGGCGTGCATTCAGCAAGAGCAGGATTGTGGAACCGGAAGTGAACACGTGTCTGCAAAACCTCAGGAATTAACATAAACCCAGGGAGATCATTAGACTTCTCACAGAGTTTGGGAAGAAGGCTCAAGCAAATTTTAATTAAATCTTAAAAGGTACTCTTACCTCAACTTATATCTCAGAGTTCCTTAAATCCAGATTTAGGGCAAGTAATTTGGAAACCCTCTCTTCATTCCAACTGATAAGTTTCTAATACTATCTTCTTAAAGCCCAGGTTCTAAAACAGAGCGAAACAAAACAAACGCACCTCCTCTTTCAGGGCTTATTAGTGACATATATTTGACCTGAGAAGACAAGCAACCACAGTCCCGATTCTCGTGCCAATTCTGAGCAGGCCCAGCATTCCACACAGAATGTCCCTGATTCAAACTGGTGCCCAACAGGCCTCTCCTCAGCAGTGTGGCCAGGTTAGGGCACCAAAGGGGTAAACTGTGACAATGTGGCAGGTTGGTAAAAATGTTCATAACCTGGTATTGAAATCTTTTCACCTTTTTCTCTGGGGCTATTTTAGTTAATATATGAAAATGCCAGGGTAATTGTTACACTTCTATGATGCAGATGGTTATTGTTCCTGTTTTACAAGTAAGAGAACTGCAACATAAGCTTGCTTAGCACGCCCAGAGCAGGATTGTGAGTGAGGAATTATGATTTCCCAGGCTGGGCTTGGTTCACTGGACACCATTGTCCTCTACAAAGGGTTTATTGTGAAACATTTACAAAAGCACTTTTAGGAGGAGTTCAATGTCTATTTCTATCCCGGTGAAAATGTGGGTGAATCTGTATGAGTGGTGGTAGAGTCCCCTTGCAAAAGGGAGAGGGGAATGAACACTGGCTGTGTTCTTACCATGAGCCTAGCACCAGAGCTCTTTCCTTACATTCTCCGCACTTTCTGAAAGATAAAGCAGCAGTGACAAACTCGGGGGCGATGTAATATTCTATAACTTAATAGGATGAGTGCAAGATATGCCTTTGTCAAAAGCATCAGGCAGGGTGCAGTAGCTTACACCTGAAATCCTAGTACTTTAGTAGGCGGAGGTGGGAGGATCATTACAGCCCAGGAGTTTGAGACCAGCCTGGACAACATTGGGAGAATTAGTTTCCACAAAAAATAAAAAAAAATTGGCTGGGTGTGGTAGCATGTGCCTGTGGTCCCAGCTACTTCGGATACTGAGGCAGGTGGATCACTTGAGTCTGGGAGGTTGAGGCTGCAGTGAACCATGATTGCACCACTATGCCGGGGTGACAGGATGAGACCCTGTCTATAAAAAGAAGAAAGAAAGAAAGAAAGAAAGAAAGAAAGAAAGAAAGAAAGAAAGAAAGAAAGAAAGAAAGAAAGAAAGAAAGAAAGAAAGGAAGGAAGGAAGGAAGGAAGGAAGAAAAAGAAAAAAGAGAGAGACAGACAGAGAGAAAGAAAGAAAGAAAGGAAGGAAGAAAGAAAGAGCATCAAATGGCACACTTAAGATTTGTGCAGTTTGGTCTTTTTAAATTTTACCCTAAAGGAAAAAGAACCATCAGCTGGGAACAGTGGCAGTGCCTGTAGTCCCAGATACTGAGCTGGAGACAGGGGCCTGAGCAGGAGGGTTGATTGGGGAATAGTTCAAGTCCAACCTGGGCAACATAGTGAGACCCCCACGTCCTAAAACAAAAAGAAGAAGAACCATAAAAAGATACTGAATTCTAGTTAATTATATGGATGCTGAAGTATTTCATTGTGAAATATTCTTATGTCTAAAACTTACTTTGAAATGCATCCCAAAAGTAAGATGGATTGATGGATGGTTAGATGGATAGAAACGTGATCAAGCAGGTATAATGAAATGTTGCTTGTGATAGACACTTGGGTGCCTATTGTGTAACACATTCAACTTTAATGTTTGAAAATTTTTGTAATTAAATATTAGGAAAATAGGCTGGGTATGGTGGCTCATGCCTGTAATCCCAACACTTTGGGAGGCCAAGGCTGATGGATTGTCTGAGGTCAGGAGTTCGAGACCAGCCTGACTAACATGGTGAAACCCTGTCTCTACCAAATATATATATATATATATATATATATATATATATATATATATATATATATTTTAAAAAACAGCTGGATGTGGTGGCGCATGCATGTAATCCCAGATCCTCAGGAGGCCAAGGCAGGGAAATTGCTTGAATCCAGGAGACAGAGGTTGCAGTGAGCTGAGATTGCACCACTGCACTCCAGCCTAAGGGACAGAGGGAGACTCTGTCTCAAAATAAATTAAATAAGTAAATAAATAAATATTAGGAAAATAAAAGTGGTACTGGCAGTTCCTACTTATCTGGCTGCTACAGAATGGGGATAAAAGGTCCTCTTGAAAATAAACCAGCTACTCACAGTTGAAATTTCTATGAAAGCGTCTTTTCCTTTCTCATGTGCATTGCTCTCCTCTTTGAACTGCTGTCAAGTGTTTTGCATGCTTTACTCATGGGTTGTGGTCCCAGCTGTATTGGACCCTGCTGGCCACTTCCTCCTTATGGAACTTTCTCTTTTTCTTGACTTGTTAGACACCACAATCTCCTGGTTCTTCTCCTACCTCTCCAGTAGGTCCTGCTCTAGCTCTTTAACTGCTTCCTTCTCCTTTGCAGTGGTACCATCATGGCTCACTGCAGCCTCAACCTCCCTTGGTTCAGGTGATCCTCCCACATCAGCCTCCCCAGTAGCTGGGGCTACAAGTGTGTGCCACCATGTCTGGCTGATTTTTTTATTCTTAGTAGAAATGAGGTTTCATCATATCGCCCAGGCTAATCTCTAACTCCTGGGCTCAAGCAGTCCTCCCTCCATGGCCTCCCAAAGTGCTGGGATTACAGGCATGAGCCATGGTGCCAGTATCCTTTACTTATTTTTAAGAGTAGAAGTTTCTCTGGGCTTGGTTCTGGATCTTCCTTTCTTTTCATCATATTCTTTCTTCTGAGATAGTCTCATCAGTTTTCATGAATTTCGGTATCATGTCCTAAAGCGATCAGCTCCGGCGTAAGACTCTCTCTCTCTCTCTCTCTTTTTTTTTTTTTCAGGTGGAGTGTCACTGTGTCACCCAGGCTGGAACGCAGTAGTGCGATCTTGGCTCACTGCAATGTCCGCCTCCCAGGTTCAAGTGATTCTCCTGCCTTAGCCTCCTTAGTAGCTGGGACTACAGGCGCACACCACCACACCTGGCTAATTTTTTTTTTTTTACTTGTTAGAGGGCAATCTTTCTTGAAACACTTTCTGAAATCTTTCCTTGTACATCTCTAATCATCATTTAGGTCTCAGCTTAAATAATACTTTTATTGTTACTATATTTTTAAAGGAAGTCTCACTCTGATGCCAAGGCTGGAGTGCAGTCTTGGCTCACTGCAACCTCTGCCTTCCAGGTTCAAGCGATTCTCCTGCCTCAGCCACCCAAGTAGCTGGGATTACAGGCACAAACCACTACCCCTGGCTATTTTTTGTATTTTTAGTAGAGATGGGGTTTCACCATGTTGGCCAGGGTGGTCTCGATCTCCTGACCTTAGGCAATCCACCAACCTCGGCCTCCCAAAATGCTGGAATTACAGGTGTGGGCCACTGTGCTGGGCCTAAATAATGCTTGAGGAAAACTTTCCTCCATCGTAATTCTATCTCCTCCCTAATATTAGTGCTAAGTTCATCTTGACCATGAATTGCCTATTTTGGAAATATTTTTGAATTTAGGTCACTTCTACCTATTCTTAACTATAATTAAGCAATCTTCTCAAAGTAGAAAGAAGATCAAGTTGCTCATTATTCTTACTATGAATACACTTAGTAAGACACCTAATAGTAGCACCTTCAGTTGTTAAAAACAGCAAAACCAGTGTATCTAACATTTAACTGTTCTTTACACAGCATAGTAACTCACATCCATGTGGTGGTTCACAGGTTTAAAGCATAAGAAACACTCTCACTTACTAGCCTGTCTGCTGCTCTCAACTTTGGAGTCAGCATCTAATATAGTCCCGGATACTTAAGAGATGCTCAACAAATACTTCTCTTATCAGTTGAATGGCTATGCTGCAGGAGGATGGAATTTGAAAGGTGATACACAGTGTAATAAGTGAATATGACATTAGGATTTAGCATGAGCTGGAAGCGTTGACTCATGCCTGTAATCCTAGCACTTTGGGAGGTTGAGGTGGGCAGATCACTTGAGCCCAGGAGTTCAAGACCATCTTGGGCAATATGGTGAAACCCGGTCTCTACAAAAAATACACAGAAATTAGCTATGCGTGATGGTGCATGCCTCTCTCACAGCTACCTGGGAGGCTGAGGTGAGAGAATTGCTTGAGCCCAGGAGGTTGAGGCTGCAGTGAAACATGATTATGCCACTGCACTCTAGCCTGGGCAACAGAGTGAGACCCAGATTAAAAAAAAAAAAAAAAAAAAAAAAAAAAAAAAAAAAAAAAAAAGATTCAGCGTGAATAAGACCTATTTTATAAAATGAGTATGAAGAACCCATTCCATATTGGGAGTTAGAGCATTATGGGCACTGACAGCACATTCTGTGAGTGCCTATAATAAACGTTTTTGTTTTTGATACATTTTGTTTATGATACATTTCCAACTTATCAGCTATTAGTTCTTTCAGGGAAAATGACTTGCCAATATGTATTTGGATATCTTTTGTGCTCCTTTTCACTCCCTCCAGCTCATTCGCCAATTGCAGATGAAGAAAAAGCAACAAAGAACATCTAGTACATTGAATGCCTAGTAAAAAGGCATCTTATTCCTCGTTGACATGTATGGAGCATTCATGGGTACAGGCTTCAGGCCCACAGAGATGAAAAGCAAATAGCCTGACTCAGAATAAATTATTAGTTCTTCCCTGGCTCTGTGACTCTATAGACGTATGGCCTTACATGGAGAAGTCTGTATCTTGGAACCCCTGTAGATACCCCATCCATTCATACATCTATTAGGAATATGAAATGAGCTCATGTAAGTGAGAGTGTTTCTTATGCTTTAAACCTGTGAACCACCACATGGATGTGAGTTACTGTGCTGTGTAAAGAACAGTAAAATATTAGATACACTGATTTTGCTGTTTTTAACAACTGAAGGTGCTACTATTAGGTGTCTAAGTGTATTCATAGTAAGAATAATGAGCAACTTGATCTTCTTTCTACTTTGAGAAGATTGCTTAATTATAGTTAAGAATAGGTAGAAGTGACCTAAATTCAAAAATATTTCCAAAATAGGCAATTCATGGTCAAAATTAACTTAGCACTTAAATTATGTGATCTATTAGTAATAACTTTCTAGGTTGTGCCATACTAATAGTTATGTATTATTTTATAATAAAACACTTATTTTTCTGTTTGTAAAAGTAATGTGTATTCATAAAAATTCAGATGATAAAAAGGTCATAAATTAGCAAGAGAAAATAATTCATAAATGTCTTCTCTTTAGCTACTTCAAAAAATATTATAAAATAAGACTTCTAAGTTAATATAAATAAATTTTATGAACAAGTATCACCTGTGGGGATTTTAAACTATCTCTCATACATGTGGTTATTCAAAAGAATATTATCACATTGCAAATCATATATTTTTGTTTATGATACATTTCCAACTTTTCAGCTATTAGTTCTTTCAGGGAAAATGGCTTGCCAATGTGTATTTGAGAAGACCATCCTTTTCAATTGAACAAATAAGAATCAAAATGTTCCTCAAATATGTTCAGTGATTTTACAATTTGCAGAGCAACTAAGAAATATAGAAATTGGGCCAGGCATGGTGGCTCACACCTGTAATCTCAGCACATTGGGAGGGCGAGGTGGGTGGATCACCTGAGGCCAGGAGTTCAAGACCAGCCTGGCCAACATGGTGAAACCTCTACTCTACTAAAAATACAAAAATTAGTCAGGTGTGGTGGCGCACACCTGTAATCCCAGCTACTCAGGAGGCTGAGGCAGTAGAATTGCTTGAACCTGGGAGGCGGAGGCTGCAGTGAGCTGAGAATGTGCCACTGCATTCCAGCTGGGGCAACAAGAAAGAAGCTTCATTTCAAAAAAAAGAAAAGAAAAGAAAGAAAAAAAAGAAATTATTAGCAATGGGAATGATAGGTGGACCTTAGTATTTTTAGCTGTTAGGTGATAGGAGCAAGAGATGAAACCTTCATGGCATATGCTTACCTTGTCGATCATTAATAAATAGAGACAGCACTACACCTCTGCCTTTATCCAGCAACAGTTCATCTACATTGTCACAAGGAAATAGCCAGGATATTACTAATTTTAAATGCCAGCTTGTCAACAAGAATGAAGCTGAAATACAGGGATGTCCCAAGAAAGGGCAGAAACATGCCAGCAGGATTGAGTAAACTTTCAGGCTGAATTCATGTGAATTACTGGGGAGTCCTGGATTTCGAAATTCTTTTGCAGCTCACACCACCCACGTGTCAGTAAATAGGCTAAGGCTAGAGCTGCTCCTGTTCTATACTGCCACCTAGTGGATAATACCTGCGTTCCTTCGTGCATTTGCTTCGGAGAGACTTGGCCTGGTTAGCAAACCAGCTGATGAATGTTATTTGAGACACAGATGAACTAACCTTTGAGTTTGTTTCCTTTGGACTTTGAAATGTCTGTTTACTGAAGCGAATGTGGCATTTCATCATCTTCGATCAGCCTGTAGGAAAAAATAAGGAGCATTTATAAATGGCATCTCTTCCTCTTTTCAAGAATTAAAAATGCATAAGGGTGGTAATATTTCCACTGAGTAGCCATCAATAATTAACTTTTAAAATTTCTCTTCTTATCCTTCTCTGTCTTTTCTATCTACTTTTCAAGTCTTCAATTGAACCTTTACTCTGTCATTTCAGGCAGAAAACAAAAAAAAAAAAAAACAGTTTCCATTGTCATAGAAACAACATATTAGTTAATTCTGTTATAAATATAGCAGGTCCTTAACAGCATTAAAAAAAGAAAAGATCTATTTATTTATTTTTTCGAGATGGAGTCTCGCTCTGTTACCCAGGCTGGAGTGCAGTGGCGCCATCTCGGCCTTCCGCCTCTTGAGTTCAAGTGATTCTTCTGTCTCAGCCTCCCGAGTAGCTGGGACTACAAGCACGCACCACCACACCTGGCTAATTTTTGTATTTTTAGTAGAGAAGGGGTTTCAGCATGTTGCCCAGGCTGGTCTCACTCTCCTTGTGATCTGCCCTTCTAAGCTTCCCAAAGTGCTGGGATTACAGGCCTGAACAACTGTGCCCAGGTTAATTTTTGTATTTTCAGTAGAAACAGGGTTTCACCATGTTGAACGGGTTGGTCTCAAACTCTTGACCTCAGGTGATCCTCCTTCCTTGGCTTCCCAAGTTACTGATATTATAGTTGTGAGCCACCTTGCCTGGCCAGATCTACTTAAAATATTTTGAAGAACCTCTTTACTGTTTTCCACTGTATGATCCCACTCACCTGCGATATGTAAAATAGTCAAACTCATGGAAGCAATGAGTAGAATGGTGATTGCTACTGGGGAAGGCTGGGGGAGGGGGAAAGGAGAGTTGTTCAAGGGAATACGATTTCAGTTATTCAAGATGAATAAGTTCTAGAGATCTGCTCTACAACATTGTGCCTATAGTTTACAACACTATTGTACACTTAACCTGTGAAGAGGGTGGAGCTCATGTTATGTTTTTACCACAATTATTTAGAAGAAAGATAATTAAGGGAGACTATGAACAAATATTTAAAAAGAGAAAGATTAGACTAGAATCTAAAATATTAGAAGAGGCCAGGCATGGCGGCTCAATCCCAGCACTTTGGGAGGCTGAAGTGCGTGGATAACTTGAAGTAAGGAGTGATCAGGCCAGCCTGGCCAATAGGTGAAATCCTGTTTCTACTAAAAATACCAAAATTAACTGGCCTTGGTAGTGCACGTCTGTAATCCCAGCTACTATGGAGGCTGAGGTGGGAGGATCACTTGAACCCAGGAGGTGGAGATTGCAGTGAGCCAAGATTGCACCACTGCACTCCAGCCTCAGTGACAGAGTGAGACTGTGTCTCAAAAATGAATAAAATAAAATGTCAGAGTGCTTCTCACACGTAGAGTAAGTATTGCTCTCTGAAGCTTCTGTTGCACATGTGTGTATTTGTGTGTACTAGGGCATGATGTAAAGGGCTTTTCTTTCTTTCTTTTTCTTTTTTTTTTTTTTTTTTGAGATGTTGCCTAGGCTGGATGCAGTGGCACTCTCTCAGCTCACTGGGTTCAGGTGATTCTCCTGACTCAGCCTCCTGAGTAGCTGGGACTACAGGTGCTCACCAATATGCCTGGCTAATTTTTGCATTTTTAGTAGAGACAGTGTCTTTATGTTGGCCAGGCTGGTCTCGAACTCCTGAACTCAGGTAGTCCACCTGCTTCAGCCTCCCAAAGTGTTGAGATTATAGGTGTGAGCCACTGCACCTGGCCAGTTTCTATATATTTCTTTCTTTTTTTTTTCTGAGATGGAGTTTCACTTTTGTTGCCCAGGCTGGAGTGCAATGGTACGATCTTGGCTCATTGCAGCTTCTGTCTCCTGAGTTCAAGTGATCAATGGTACGATCTCGGCTGCCTCAGCCTCCCAAGTAGCTGGGATTACAGGCATGCGGCACCATACCTGGCTAATTTTGGTTATTTTTAGTGGAGATGGGGTTTCTCCATGTTGGTCAGGCTGCTCTTGAACTTCTGACCTCAGGTGATCCACCTACCTTGGCCTCCCAAAGTGCTGGGATTACAGGCGTGAGCCACCATGCCCTGCCATATTTCTTTAAAAGGCTGTTAAAATGCCAAAGTACATGGGATGGAATTTGAGGGACATAAAGGGAAACTCTATGCTTGCCAGTCCAGTTTATTCTTTTCTCTTTGATGCTGGGGTAACATATGACTGATCTCTGGAAGTTCCGTCATGATGACGCAAAGCCATTCAAGCAAGACAACCCTACTTTTGAACTTTGATGCAGAAACTGGCTAGCTGAGCTTTAGCATCCTGATCTGAAAATAAGAAACAATAGGTGATGTGCTCACCTCATGGTAGGTGCTCAACATAAGTTGCTATTAGAAACAGCACGAGTTGCCAGACATCATGGCTCATGCCTGTAATCCTAGCACTTTGGGAGGCTGAGGTGGGAGAATCACTTGAGCCCAGGAGTTTGACACCAACCTGCACAACACAGCGAGACCCTGTCTCTACAAAAAAATAAAAATAAATTAGTCAGGCACAGGGTCTCATGCCTGTAGTCCCAGCTACTCAGGAGGCTGAGGTGGGAAGTCAAGGCTGCAGTAACTGATGATCGCACCGCTGCACTTTGGTTTGGGTCACAGAGTGAGATCCTGTCTCAAAAAAGAAAGAAAGAAAAAAAAGAAATAGCTTAAATCACTAACTCATGGACACCATTTAGATAGTTACAGGAGACTTCATTGCCCTAGATTTCCTTATCTTAGAATTGTAAATATCCCTAAACAATTTAAGGCCTACAGCTGAGCCTGAACCCCAACGAAGACTTTTTTCTTCTTCTGGGCAGTCTGGCGAGACCCTTAATTCTATTATTTTACTCTGTTTACAACTATGTTTTTTATTACCAATCTCAGTGGAACTGCTTTCCTTCCTTGTGTAGTGCCTTATATATTTTACAGATCACACGGGTCGCTTGTAGATCTCCTTCACGAAGCAGGGCACCCTCTTGCTGCCCAAATGTCAGCACAGTGTTCTGCGTGAGCGGGTGGGCCCAGAGAGGAGTGAGGGTCTTCCCTTCAGCGTGGTCTCTCTCCTCTGTCATCTGTCTCTGCTTCCTCCTTCCTTCGCTGACCTGCTGCAGCTTATCCCAGAGAAAGTGGAACTGACAAATCATTGCTAAAAATACTCCCAGCTTGCTTCCTCAAGGGAGTGTCCCATGAGGAAATGCGACAACGAGGGCTACACAAACACCAGAGGCTGTTTTTATGTTATGGATCCAGGAACATTAGGGGCAGGGACTTGGTAAGGCAGCTGTGGCCTGCCTCTTACTAGCTGTGTGACCTCAGGCAAATCATTAAAACTTTCAAAGCCTGGGTTAACTCATTGGTAGACTAGAAAATAAACCAACCATTCACAGGGTTCTTTAAGAATCAAAGCATAACCTTCGCCCACTTTTTGACAGAGTCATTTGTTTTTTTCTTGTAAGTTTGTGTGAGTTCTTTGTAGATTCTGGATATTAGCTCTTTGTCAGATGGATAGATTGCAAAAATTTTCTCCCATTCTGTACGTTGCCTGTTCACTCTGATGATAGTTTCTTTTGCTGTGCAGAAGCTCTTTAATTAGGTCTCATTTGCCAATTTTGGCTTGTGTTGCCATTGCTTCTGGTGTTTTAGTCGTGAAGTCTTTGCCCATGCCTATGTCCTGAATGGTATTGCTTAGGTTTTCTTCTAGGGTTTTTATGGTTTTAGGTCTTACATTTTAAGTCTTTAATCTATCTTGAGTTAATTTTTATTTAAGATATAAGGAAAGGGTCCAGTTTCAGTTTTCTGCATATGGCTAGCCAGTTTTCCCAACAGCATTTATTAAATAGGAAATTCTTTCCTTATTGCTTGTTTTTGTCAGGTTTGTCAAAGATTAGATGGTTGTAGATGTGTGGTGTTATTTCTGAAGGCTCTGTTCTGTTCCATGGGTCTATATATCTGTTTTGGTACCAGTACCATGATGTTTAGGTTACTGTAGCCTTGTAGTATAGTTTGAAGTCAGGTAGCATGATGCCTCCAGCTTTGTTCTTTTTGCTTAGGATTGTCTTGGCTATATGGGCTCTTTTTTTTGGTTTCATATGAAATTTAAAGTAGTTTTTTTCTAATTCTGTGAAGAATGTCGGTGGTAGCTTGGTGGGGATAGCATTGAATCTATAAATTACTTTGGGCAGTAGGGTCATTTTCACAATATTGAGTCTTCCTATCCATGAGCATGGAAATGTTTTTCCATTTGTTTGTGTCCTCTCTTATTTCCTTGAGCAGTGGTGTGTAGTGCTCCTTGAAGAGGTCCTTCACATCCCTTGTAAGTTATAAACAGACACTTCTCAAAAGAAGACATTTATGCGGGCAACAAACATATGAAAAAAATACTCATCACCACTGGTCATTAGAGAAACACAAATCAAAGCCACAGTGAGATAGCATCTCATGCCAGTTAGAACAGCGATCATTAAAAAGTCAGGAAACAACAGATGTTGGAGAGGATGTGGAGAAACAGGAATGATTTTACACTGTTGCTGGGAGTGTAAATTAGTTCTACCATTGTGGAAGACAGTGTGGAGATTAGATTCCTCAAGGATCTAGAACCAGAAATACCATTTGACCCAGCAATCCCATGACTAGGTATACACCCAAAGGATTATAAATCATTCTACTATAAAGACACATGCACAAGTATGTTTATTGCAGCACTGGTCACAATAGCAAAGACTTGTAATCAACCCAAATGCCCATCAGTGATACACTGGATAAAGAAAATATGGCACATACACACCATGGAATACTATGCAGCCATAAAAAGGATGAGTTCATGTTCTTTGCAGGGACGTGGATGAAGCTAAAAATCATCATTCTCAGCAAACTGACACAAGAACAGAAAACCAAACACTGCATGTTCTCACTCATAAGTGGGAGTTGAACAATGAGAACACATAGACACAGGGAGGAGAACATCATACACCAGGATCTGTCAGGGGGTGTGGGGCTAGGGGAGCAATAGCATTAGGAGAAATACCTAATGTAGATGATGAGTTGATGGGTGCAGCAAACCACCATGGCACATGTATACCTATGTAACAAACCTGCACGTTCTGCACAAGAATCTCAGAACTTAAAAAAAAAAAGCACACAATGTATAGAGACCTTAAAAACATCCTAGCCGTTATAAGTGACCCATAAATACCGACGGTTGAGTTAGAAAAAATTTAAATTATTTTATTTTATTTTTTAGAGAAGGTCTTGCTCTGTCCCTCAGGCTAGCGTGCTGTGTAGTGATTATAGCTCACTGCAGCCTCAAACTCCTGCCATCCTCCTGCCTTGGTCTCACAAAGCACAAGGATCATAGGTGCAAGCCACCATGCCAGTCCCAATGATTGTTATAATCATATCTCCTTAGATTTTTTTTTTTTTTTGCCTTCAAAGGACCAGATAAGTTGTCCTCAAGTTAAAGTTAAAAAGTTAAAGTTGGCCACATGTGGTGTCTCACACCTGTAATCCCAGCACTTTGGGAGGCCGAGGTGGGTAGATCTCCTGAGGTCAGGAGTTTGGGACCAGCCTGGTCAACATGGAGAAACCCCATTTCTACTAAAAATACAAAAATTAGCTAGGTATGGTGGCACACACCTGTAAGCCCAGCTACTCAGGAAGCTGAGTCAGGAGAATCGCTTGAACCAGGGAGGCGGAGGTTGCAGTGAGTTGACATAGTGCCACTTTATTCCAGCCTGGGCAACGAGAGCTAAAATCCATTTCAAAAGAAAACAAAAAAAGTTAAAGTTAATCTGAAGTTATAGTTAAAATTTTATGCCCTTTAACACCTTTGAAATCAAAAAGTTAAATTTTCCCTTAAGTTATAGTTAAAATTTTATGTCCTTTAACACATGTGAGTTGGGGGAAAATGGATGAAAAGCAAGAAATTTGGGGCAGAGGAGCCTTCTTGGTACATACTCTCTCATATTACATCATGCAAACTGCAACGACACTGCACTGTATTGGGTGAATTTCCATTCTTGAAATTTGGCTTCAGATTGGCCAGTGTAATGATGAACTCCATGATGGTCTATTATTCCACTTTAAGTTAACAGTGTTTTCAAACCACAGAGGTTGGTTATCACTTTGTAAGTCTCACTGTAATACTGTCTGCTCATCTGCTGGAAATCGCTTTCTCCCATAGTTTATGTCCTTCTGAGTCATAGAAGGTAGGCAGAGCTCAGGTGCAAAAGGCATTGATGGTATAGGTGTGGGAGGAGGAGGAACATAGACTGGAGGAGAAAGGTGAGGCGTGGGGAGACAGTGGGGTGCTGAAAGAGGCACTTTCTTGCAGTGCTATTTTAGGGAAAATGTTTCGTTAAAGGCTGCTGTGCCTACCACTCAAAATGGATGAGATGATTTTAGGTGGTAAATACTTGAACATGTAAAATATCAGGCCTCAAAATGAAAAAAGATAAAAATAAACTGAAATAAATTTTAAAAAAAAGAAATAAAATGTCAGGCCAGGAGTGGTGGCTCACACCTATAATCCCAGCACTTTGGGAGGTGGAGGCGGGTGGATCACTTGAACTCAGGAGTTTGAGACCAGCCTGGGCAACGAGGCAAAACCATGAGAACAGATTGGGATTGGGCCCAGTTTCTGACATAACGGTTCAGGATTGGAGGGCATGGGGCGCAAGGGTCCTTGGGAGTAATCTTGCCGAATAAATGAGCTCTTTGCCCAGGTAAGCAAACCACCTGCCCAAATTAATTGATTTGCAGGAATTTTCTGAAGCAAATAGGCAAGTTATATATTGGCTTACAATCTTATTTTCTTGGGTGAGTGTTTCCTGGAGCAAAAAGTTGTATCAGTGATAGGGATGGACTCAGTTCTCATAATTATTTGTTTAGCTAATGTGTATTTGAAAATACACAACTGGGCCAGGTGTGGTGGCTCACCCCTGTAATCCCAGCACTTTGAGAGGCTGAGATAGGCAGTTCACCTGAGGTCGGGAGTTCAAGACCAGCCTCGCCAACATGGTGAAACTCCATCTCTACTAAAAATATAAAAATTAGCCAGGTGTGGTTGTGCATGCTTGTAATCCCAGCTACTCAGGAGGCTGAGGCAGGAGAGAATCACTTGAACCCAGGAGGTGGAGTTTGCAGTGAGCTGAGATTGAGCCATTGTACTCCAGCCTGGGTGACAGAGTGAGAATCTGTCTCAAAAAAAAAAAAAAACTATATATATATATATATATATATATATATATATATATATATATATATAGTGACATTTTGAACTGGGCAATTCAAATAAAATTTTAAAAAATAAGAAAAAAGGTAAATATATAACTAGCACATCCAACCACTGATCTTGAAGGTAACGTTATTTAGTACAACACTGAAGAATATTAGGTTTAAAGTTTAAAACTAAGTTGATTTAAAGAAAAATATATTAAATAATTAATAATACAGATGATACTTATCTATGACAAAAATTGTAACCAGTGTAAATTAGAGACTGAATGTGAAAAGTACTGCTGAACACTGTCAGAATGCCCCGTTAGGGTCTAGGCTAGAGGACAGCTCTAGCAGAGAGCAAGGTGTGTAACCCACAGGCGAATTATAAGAAGGAACCAGGGTAAAAGAGTGGGGTTGCAGAGCTGGTCACCTGATCTGGGAGGGACATGAACACCTACTGGATTTGGTGTCATTTCTGTTGTGCAAATGAACTGAGAATTAGAAAATCCCCCTGGCTAGAAACTGAGCTCGTGGTGGACCTACTTAGGTCTAAAGCTTTCAAATAGGAAGTAACAGCTGGTGTTAGAAGATCCCATGCAAGGCAGTTGGGTTCCCAACTGCCATCGCAGTCACCAGGCCCCTCAGAACAGGCCAGGTGCTAACTGAACAGCATAGTGAAAGGGACTGAGATTCATTTAAGGTTGAGCCAGCCAGTATGGCTTGGTGAGGAATATTTTGGGCAAGCTGAGAAGGGAAAGGCAAGGGCAGCTTCTAGTTTTCTAGGAGTCTGAGCCATAGAAAGTTTTAGGGTGGAGCTGGTATAGGGAAAAGGTCACATCCAATCAATGCAGGCCAAGATTAGCTTGAATCCAAGGAGAGGAATCTTTGGGACCAGACAGGAAGGGCCTTTCTGAGGTACAAAGCCCAGCAACCGAGGTAGAATCCTGAGCATCTGCTGTTCTCAGTTGGCCAAATAAAGCTCGGTACTGGGTCAGGGGATGATGGAGTAGAAAGGAAGTAACAAGGCACGCAGGTTCTGAAAGTTGCCGAGAATCTTGCTACTGGAAATAAACCAGGGACCTAACCCTTAGATAGCTTTAAAAGCATTCTATTCAAGCCAAACTGGGTGGGGCTCATCCTAGAGTAAAACCTAGAGAGCCCAGAAAGAAGACATTCTATTAAGTAACCCTAGGCCAGGTGCCATGGCTCATGCTCGTAATCCCAACACTGAGGAACACTGAGGCGGGAGGGTTGCTTGAGCCCAGGAGTTCAAGGCTGCAGTGAGTCAGTAAGCTTGGGCGATAGAGTGAGACCTTGTCTCAAAATGACAACAGCAACAACAACAACAACGGCAACAGCAACAAAGTAATCCTAGCCCTAGTACCTTTCCTCCAAGACCACATATCGTTGATATTCTCCAATCCAAGATTTCGAGTGATTCTTGTAATAGCTGCAGTGTTACTCACTGCCTTGTTAACTCCTTGTTAGCATCCCCGGCCAGGGTTGCACGTTGCACGGTGGCTGGAGTGTGGCTCCAGGGTCAGACTGTTTAGGTACACATGAATGTTCCATCATTCAGTACTCAGGGGACCTCAGACAAGTCACTTGCCCTCTCTGAGGCTGAGATTTTTGCATTCGTACCTACTTCATGGAGGTAACGTGAAGTCGGAGTGACGACAGGGCAGAGGCACCTAGGCAAAGCTCTGAGGCCTTTGAGAAAAGACACTCCTTGGCTCGGGGGATTCAGTACATATGTGACCTAAATTCCTCTATCAAAACAACAAAAACAAAATCTCCAAACCATGAGAAGTCACAGACTTCTAGAAATAGAAGACAAAAGGAGGCAGGAGGAGCAGGAGGAAGATACCAAGGGGAAAATGATGTGAAAAGCTGATTTCGTAGCCCTGGGCATATAGCAAAAGCCTCTATGGTGATGACTTCTTTGAATAAATGTTGCTTGAAGAAAAGGAAGGCACCAGAAAGAGCAGAAAACAACTGGGTGAATGAAAGAATGTTATGCAGAGGAGAGGTATGTGGAAATGCAGTGATATTCCATAAAAAGCTGTAGCTTTTTTTTTTTTTTTTTTTTTTTTTTTCTGAGAAGGAGTTTTGCTCTTGTTGCCCAGGTTGGAGAGCAATGGCGCAATCTCAGCTTGCTGCAACCTCTGCCTCCCAGGTTCAAATGATTCTCCCATCTCCGCCTCCTGAGTAGCTGGGATTATAGGCATGCATCACCACACCTGGCTAATTTTGTATTTTTGGTAGAGACAGGGTTTCACCATGTTGGTCACACTGGTCTTGAACTCCTGACCTCAGGTGAACTGCCTACCTTGGTCTCCCAAAGTGCTGGGATTAGAGGCATGAGCCACCATTCCTGCCTGAAAAGCTGTAGATTTTTATGAGGTATATGTGTGTATATAATTATAATTTTGTGAAACATGTATCTACATTCATAGTAATTAGAAGAAAATTTAGAATAATTAAAATAATTGTTTGGTAAATATTTAAAGATACTTAATCATATAAAAAGTATAAAACAGCCTGTAATCCCAGCGCTTTAGGAGGCTGAAACAGGTGGATCGCTTGAGCTCAGGAGTTACCTGCCTGGGCAACATGGTGAAACCCCATCTCTAGAAAAAAATACAAAGTACAAAAAATTAGCCAGGCATGGTGGTGCATGCCTGTGATCCCAGCTAGTCAGGAAGCTGAGGTAGGAGGATCACTTGAGCCCTCAAGGTTGAGGCTGCAGTGAGCTATGTGCCACTATGCTCCAGCCTGGGCAAGAGAACAAGACCCTGTCAAAAACAAAAAACAAACAAAAAACCCAACAACAACTGAAAAACAAAACCAACAAAACAAAAAACCCAAAACTATGTTCCCATAGGAACATTGTTTTTGTTGACTCCCAGCCTATTGCTTTTGTAAAAATTTTATTATTTAAAAAATTTACTTATTTTGGAACAATTCTCCTGTGTCAGCCTCTCAAGTAGCTGTGATTACAGGCATCTGCCATTATGCCTGGCTAATTTTCGTATTTTTAGTAGAGATGGGGTTTTACCCTGTTGGTCAGGTTGGTCTTGAACTCCTGACCTCAGGTGAGTTGTGTCAGTCATTGCCTTCCTAGGCAAAAGCAAAATGGCTTCCTTATTTCTTTATTTGCATCTAGTTCTCCTTTGTGACCCTGTAATACCCTATACTTTTCAAACTCACCTTGGCCTCCCAAAGTGTTGATATTACAGGCATGAGTCATGGCACCTAGCCTCAACCTACTACTTTTGATAAAAAAAAGTTTCATCATTTTGCTCTCGCCTAGGAAGGCAATGACTGACACAAATTAAAACAAAAGCACCAGAACTCCCCAGGTCAGATAGGATACTGGGTATGCCAAACTGGAGCATTCAGGATGTCAGAGGACTTCTCTGAGGCCCCTATTTTTTCTTCCTTGTTTCTTTTTTTTTTTTTTTTGAGATGAAATTTTGCTCTTGTTGCCTAGGCTGGAGTACAATGGTGCGATCTCGGCTCACTGCAACCTCCACTTTCCAGGTTCAAATGATTCTCCTGCCTCAGCATCCCGAGTAGCTGGGATTACAGGCATGTGCCACCATGCCTGGCTAATTTTTTATTTTTAGTAGAGACGGGGTTTCACCATGTTGGCTAGGCGGGTGTCGAATGCCTGACCTCAGGTGATCCACCTGCCTCGGCCTCTCAAAGTGTTGGGATTGCAGGCATGAGCCACAGCACCTAGCTTTCTTATTTCTTTATTCGCATCTGGTTTTCCTTTGTGAAATATAGCAGTTACCCACTGTATTATAAGTACCTGTTGATTTGTCTCTCTCTCCCCCTTGAACTGTAAATGAAAAAAGTAGATGATAAATATGAGTTGAATTAATGAATTCAACAATTTGTTGGATGCCTAGTGTATGACATACAACTTTTAGGCATTGGAACTCTGAGCACAATGGCAAATAGAATCCCTGACTTCAGCAGTTTTTATTGTAGTCAGAGGAACAGATCATAATAAGGAAATACACATCTGTACTACCTCAGATAGTGATAAGTGCATAGAGGGCTGGTGCGGTGGCTCATGCCTGTAATCCCAGCACTTTGGGAGGCCTAGGCGAGAAGATTGCTTGAGGTCAGGAGTTTATGGCCAGCCTGGGCAACATGGTGAAACCCTATCTCTACTAAAAATACAAAAGTTAGCTGGGTGTGGTGGTGGGTGCCTGAAATCTCAGCTACTCGGGAGACTGAGGTGGGAGAATCACTTGAACCCAGGAGGTGGAGGTTTCAGTAAGCCAAGATTGCATCATTGGCCTCCAGCCTGAGTGACAGAGTGAGATTCTATCTCAAAACAAACAAACAAACAAGAGGAATGGGGAGTGCTGGGGTAGGGGAGCCCTGAAGGAGCAGGAGGAGTAAGCTCCATGGACAGCTGGTGGAGGGGCACAGAGGCAGAGGAAGGACTGTGCAAATGCCAAGGGTCAGGGACAGGCATGATGTGTTCCAGGTATGGGAGGTAGGGCATGGGGAGGCAGTAAGAGATATCAGATATCAGATCAAAGTGACCTTGCAAGTCACTACAAGAAGTTAGCTTTCTTCTCTTCCTCCTCCTCCTCCTCCTCCTTTTCCTTCTCCTCCTCCTTCTCATCTTTCTCCTCCTCCTCCTCCTCCTTCTTTCTTTGGCTAAAGCCATCGTCCACTCAGCCTTTCAAGTAGCCGGGACTACAAGTGTTTGCCACCACACCTGCTGGCCTTCTATTCTGAACAAGTTAGGAGTCAATGGGAGGTTTTGAGCAGGAAGTGATATGATGTGGCTTTCCATTTTGAAAGGACCCTGTGGCTACTGAATTGAGAATCATGTGAGAAAGCAAAGACCAAAGCAGCAAAACAGTTTGGAGGCTACTGTGACAATCCAGGCAAGAAATGATGGTGACTTCACCATGGAGTAAGGGAGCCACTCAGGTTCTGGATAGCCTGGAAGGTAGAGCAAGCTATGAAACGGGAGAGAAAAAGAGGAGTCAAGGCTGATTCCAAGGCTACTGGCAGGAGTGCCTGGAAGGGTGGCAGTTACCTTCTCTTTGGAGGGGAAGCTATGGGAGAAGGCAGCATGGTGTGTGAAGTCCAGAGGTTTGGTTTTGGACATATTAAGTTTCAGTTGCTTAGTAGACACATCTTTCTTATTTATGTTGAATTCTCCATCCAATTTAGAGGGTAGGCAGGGTTTCTTTTTCAGTATTACAATCTAAGAGGAACTGAGAACTTAAGAGACAAGTAGGAACTGAAACAGTAGAAGGGTTCGGGAAGAGGGTTTTGAGTGTTTTTGTTTAAATATAAGGAGACAAATTTACATCCCACAATCCATCTTCCTTAAGCAACTAATAGTACTTTTCACGCAGTCTTTAACAGCCAGCCCTGGGCCACTAGAACTCAGTGTTGTACCCCCTTGGGTTAGGGTAATTCTGAAGGAAAGATCAGAATTATGAAAAGTATATGGACCCTATTGGGAAAGGCAGCCCACCATGGACACTGAAGGTCCCTGCCTGTTCTTGCTGAGTGTGCTGGATTTTTTTTTTTTTTTTTTTTGAGACAGAATCTCACTCATTCTGTTGCTCAGGCTGGAATGCAGTGGCTCCATCTCGACTCACTGCAACCTCTGCCTCCCAGGTTCAAGCAATTCTCCTGCCTCAGCCTCCCGAGCAGCTGGGATTACAGGTGTCCACCACCATGCCCAACTACTTTTTGTATTTTTAGTAGAGACAGGGTTTTACCATGTTGGCCAGGCTAATCTTGAAATCCTGACCTCAGATGATCTGCCTGCCTGGGCCTCCCAAAGTGCTGGGATTACAGGCATCAACCACCACATACGGCCAAGTGTGCTGGACGTTAAGACTGTTGTGTCTCCTGATATGAAATGGTTTCTCTGGTTAGTCACGTTGGCAATTAAGCAGGTCAAAGTGGAGAAAGTCTGGCTCTTTGGCTGCTTGCTCAAGGGCTGGGCCCTTAGTCCTGGGTTCCTCTTTTGTAATGCGAGCCACTGCATGTGAAGGTATCATCTGGGACTATCATATCATGCCTATGCTGTGTATGGGGAAGGCAGCTAGTGCAAATTTGCTTATGTTGTTTGCTGTGCTATTAGTAATAAAGTACTTTGTCTCTGACCCAAAAGTCTTGTGTCTTCTGCCAGCAACAATGAAACAGTTAACAGTATGAGTCTGAGAAAGTTCCAGAGCTTTTACAGTTCTTGACAGGCTTTCATCTCTCTCAAAGGAGTCTAAAGCCTCATCTGGGATTAAGGGGTAGCTTGGGGTGAAACATAATGGGGATCTGGCCAGATGCCCGAGGCCCAGCTAGGAAGGAATCCATTTCCTCCTGGGAACTTTGGTACTGAATGAAATATTTGGGGATGGGAGCAAAATGAAGGAAACAGATTATATGGAGTTTAAGGGATTAGGCTAATTTCCAATTTGTTGATACTCCTTGGTAAACAGGAGTCCTTTTTATAATCCCTTAAGCTTGAGTAGAAGATGGGGACAGGTGGAAACTGCATTTGCAGAGTAAAGGCAGTAGATAATGACTGCTGAAACAAAAGAAATCCAAGTCTACTTTTCCTAGGAAGAGACAGTTGGCCAGACATACACACACACAAGAAAGAAAGAGCAGGACCTGAATTTTTACAAAAAAATTTATTACAAAGAAAATCAATTTGCCATTTCCTTTTAAGAAATTTAAGACTGGCTAGGCCACTGGTGTGCTGACCCTCCTCATTCACATTAATTACTATCAAGTCTACCTCCCTTCTCTGTGACAGTGATGCCCAGTGAGAGACCAGCCAGCAGACGCCTATGGAAGTGCTGAGGGAAGTACAAAGGCCTAGAAAAGTTTATTGATTGTCTGTGGGAACACCAGAAGGAGATATCATTTCAGTAAGCATCAACTTTTTAAAAATGGACAGTACTAATTTAGAAACATGCTAAATACCCAAAGAACTGCAAATTTATTATTATTATTATTTCACTTTGTCACCCAGGCTGGAGTACAGTGGTGCAATCTCATCTCACTGAAACCTCTATCTCCTAGGTTCAAGGGATTCTCCTGCCTCACCCTCCTGAGTAGCTGGGATCACAGGCATGCACCACTATAACCAGCAATTTTTGTATTTTTAGTAGAGGTGGGGTTTCACTGTCTTGGTCAAGCTGGTCTTGAACTCCTGAGCTCAAACAATCTGCTCGCCTGGGCCTCCCAAAGTGCTGGGATTACAGGTGTGAGCCACCACACCTGGCCCCAAATTTATTATTTATACTATATGCAGTGTAATCCCCTTCTATTGGAGCCCATCTTTTCTGAGTTAATATCAATGATGAAAAAGGGAGAAGGTGTGTGGTGTGATGGCGCTTGTCTGGAACCATCGACACAAAAAGCGCACAGATTAATCAATACTGCAGCAATGGGCTTGAGCGAGATACAGGGAAATCTCATGTTCTCACGAGTGATTTCATCGGTGGTTTATCCTGTGGCTCCTCTAGCTTCTTTAGCCCTCTGGCTTGCCAGGTCTGTTCCTAGAGGGACGAGGAGAGGGTTAGTTTGGTAACTGTAACAAATGTTACGTAAGTACCTGATGTTGATAGACATACTCTATTTTTCCCTTGCCCCCTTAAGAAAGTGGAAGGCTGTCCCTGTGGCTCATGTCTGTATTCCCAGCACTCTTGGAGGCTGAGGCGAGAGGATCACTTGCACCTGGGAGTTTGAGACCTGGGCAACAAACGAAGATCCCATCTGTTTGTTAATTAAAAAATTAAAAAAAAATTAGCCAAGCCTGGCATGGTGCTACATGCCTGTGGTCCCAGCTACTTGGGAGGCTGAAGTAAGAGGATTGCTTGAGCTCAGGAGGTTGAGGCTACAGTGAGCCCTTATCATGCCACTGCACTCTAGCCTGCTAAACAGAGCAAGATGCTGTCTCAAAAAGAAAGAAGGAGGGAAATACTTAATTCCAATACTTCCCTTTATCCCATTGAACTATACTGCCATCCCAAATAGGAAAAGATAAGAAAATGGAAAGATGATGAAATTAAAAGATGCCAGAAGCCACTTTGATAAGAAGTAGGAAGATCTATACTTCTATACATATATCATACTCTTATTTCACAGAGTGTGTTGGCTGAATTTAAAAAAAAAATCTTTATCTTCCCCCATACAAAATAGTCTGTCTTATTTTAATGTGCAAAATTTCTTATTACTCCTCTTACTCACTGTTCCAAGTGTTTCTATAAAAGGACAAACATCATATCTCAAACTGAAGTCTACATCACTGACTTCCAAATTAGATTCTAATTATTTCTATCCTCTTTTGCTCTCATGTCTTACAACAAAAAATACATTAATTGCAGACAGTCTCTGAAACTGGCTCCTGCAATAGGGTTGGTGAATTAATGGAAGTTTCTGCATCATTTAAAAGACGAAGAGCACTAGTACAAATGCTCATTGTTTCTACAGCAGGGATTTTGGTGGGTAATCATTATCTGCCTGAGTCCAAAAACAGAGATATAATTGCATTCTTCTCTGGGGAATGGTCTGTTGAGAAAAACACTTTCAGCTTTGTTGCTGAGAAGCAGCATTAGGGTTGGAAAAAAAAAAAGAAATACAGATTAGCATGTGTTCTGGGAAGGGATGGACTGATGGTCTGAGGAACGAAGCATGGGCACTGCAGGTTTTTGAGTACAGAAATGTTTCTTCAGGGTCCTGAACCTTGTCTGTGCATTCCAGAACATCCCTAGGTTTTGGTACTGCATAACAAAACAGGCCTATTTTTCAGAGTACCCAAACAGCCAAGTATCAGCTCTCCAACGATAGGGTTGCCATTATGCTGTCCTCTATAGGACATAGGACCTTCCCACACCAGCCATGTGTTGTTTGCCATACAATGGGTGGATTTGGTTGCCTGGTGGGTGACAGTCCAATGACCAGAACCAAAGAGGATTTAACAAAGGGATGTTCTTACTTGCAACAGATAAGAACACCTGGGGTAGCTTCCAAATCAGTCTCTTCCTGGACTGGAAGCTGGATCTAGTTTTTATAGGCATAGGGTAATGAGGCATGATCTGACTGGATCCTGCCATGGGGTAATGCCACAGCTAGATCTAACGGCTCCTGCCATGTGCTGTTTGCTTCTTAATCCAGTCCCCCATCCTCAGTCAGAGCACTTAGGTTCCCTCTGTGGTTCTCAGTTAATCTAGGAATGCCCAAGTCATGTGACCTGAGGGTCCAGGGCAACTGAAAACCTACAACTGAAAAGCTGAATCAGAGGGTTCTGGTGCTATAATGTGGCTATGGAACCTGGAATGTGGCTACTTTGAATTGGAATGTGTTGTAAATGTAAAATTCATTTTGGATTTCTAAGACTCAGTACAAATATATATACATATATATACACCATCTCATTAATTTTTACATTGATTACATGTTGAAATGAGAATATCTGGGATATAGTGGGCTAAATAAAATATATAATTAAAATTAACTTCACCCGTTTCTTTTTCCTTTTAAAACTGTGGCTACTAGAATTTTTTTTTCTTTTCTTTTTAAGAGAGTCTTGTTCTGTTGCCCAGGCTGGAGTGCAGTGGCACAATATTGGCTCATTGCAACCTCTAACTCCTGGATTCAAGCAATTCTCCTGCCGCAGCCTCCCGAGTAGCTGGGACTACAGGCACCCACCACCATGCCTGGCTAATATTTGTATTTTTAGTAAAGATGAGGTTTCATCATGTTGGCAGGCTGGTCTTGAACTCCTGACCTCAAGTGATCCCCCTGCCCTGGCCTCCCAAAGCGCTGGGGTTACAGGCATGAGCCACTGTGCCTGGCCTGGAAATTTTTAAGTTAAATATATTTCTATTGGAAAGTACTGCTCTAGAATTTCGGAACAATAGAATAGTTGCCTGTCAGGGAGAAGGTAAACAGAGGAAAAAAATAAGTGTGCTGAATTTTCTTCCTCCTCTAGGTCCTGAGAAAATTGGAGAAGAAAAATATATCTTACATCTTAGAATTTTAGAGCTAGCAAAGCCATTAGAAATGATTGAGTCTGATACTTCTTCAAGCAGAGAACCTATTGGCTCCTGAAAATAATTCATAGATGCAGAAGAGTCCTCAGAACTCAGCTTGAGAAGCTATATTGGCATCCAGCAAATTTATTTTGTAGATGAAGAAACCAAGGCTCAGGGAGTCTAAGTGGCATAAGGGCACCCTACTAGTCAGTGGAGACCTATGACTAGAAACCAGGTCCTCCCTTTGCCTGGTCTCCTCTCTGGCACCCTACAAGAATGTTTACTTACTTATCTTTTAACAAGAAGACATAAATTTCATGCTTTTATTTCTAAAAACCTATCGGTACTGTGCATATAGAAAAGTGATATTATCCAAATAAATGTCAAGTTCAGTTCACTTCCTTTCACTCAACTACCATGACATTTCCATATTTCCCTTTTGTTCCAAATATTCTTAAAATCCCCCTTCAGGGTTTTATATTCTATTTTCTGCCACCCTGATGAGCCTTAAAAAAAAAAACCCCTCATTTGGATAGCTGCCTTTCTGGATCCAAACATGATTTGAGGGGATTATATTTGCTTTCCAGATTCCTCTCCTTTTCAAGTTAATGTTTCCTCTTAAAATATATACTCTCTACCTATTCTAAGTCTTTTCTTCAGGAAGGCTTTTAGTAAAATGTTTCCTGTAACCACAATGTCTATGGCCTCCCTGCAGCCAACTTAGCTCACTGAGAGGCCACCCCCAATAGTACACTCTGATAAACTTCTTTAGTTTCCTTCTATTGTAGTACCATATTTCCTTAAAAAAATTGGCCGGGCATGATGGCTTACGCTTGTAATCCCAGCTCTTTGGGAGGCTGAGATGGGCAGATCACCTGAGGTCAGGAGTTCGAGACCAGCTGGGCCAACATGGCAGACCCTATCTCCACCAAAAATAAAAAAATTAGCAGAATGTAGTGACCGGCACCTGTACTCCCAGGTACTCCAGAGGCCGAGGCAGGAGAATTGCTTGAACTCAGGAGGCGGACGTTGCAGTGGGCCGAGATTGTGCTGCTGCGCTCCAGGCTGGGTGATGGAAGGAGACTCCATCTCAAAAAAAAAAAAAAGAGCATTCATGGGATGCTCCAATTGTGGTTTTTTTTTTGTTACCCAGGATGGAGTGCAATGGCGCGATCTCGGCTCACTGCAACCTCCACCTCCTGGGTTCAGGCAATTCTCCTGCCTCAGCCTCCTGAGTAGCTGGGATTACAGGCATGCACCACCATGCCCAGCTAATTTTTTGTATTTTTAGTAGAGACGGGGTTTCACCATGTTGATCAGGATGGTCTCGAACTCTTGACCTCATGATCCACCCGCCTCGGCCTCCCAAAGTGCTGGGATTACAGGTGTGAGCCACCGCACCCGGCCTCCAATTGTGTTTTTGCTATACTTGTTCTCTTGCTTGGTGTAGATGAAGCCCTGTAGTGGATACCTGGCAGCTTTTGTCATAGTGTTTCCTTGGTCTAAGGGGGTCCAGCCTTCCACTCAAGTTCTTGACCCCTGGGACAATTGTGAAATTAACTTTAGTAATTAAACATAAAAATTTTCCCCTTCTCTTCTATCTTTGTCTACTCTGAATGCTTTAGAATCATTGAATACAGATATTAGAACTGTTCACTGTCTTTAAGAGAATCTACTTGACCCACCAGTACTTTCTCTGTCTACAACTGAAAAAAATGAGATTTTGGAGACTGTGATTACTTTGCAGAGGAAAGATATTATGAAGAAATAGTCTAAGGAACTAACTCATGTAAGGTAAGTCAGTGTTTCTGTTCATTTGGTGATGACTAATATTGGCATTCATCTGGCTGTTAAGTGTAATGTTTTAAAATTATTATATTGTGTAACCAAAAGATGGCAGTACTCCCTCTTTCTGTTTGGTTTTAGGACAAAATGGAAAGGTCATTTTGTTCTTATTACATTTTTCCCTTTACTCACCACAAAATGAAAATAGTGAGTAAAAGTTACATAAGCAAATAAATAAAATATATTTCCAACCTCTTTAGTAGAACACAAATTACTTGACATAGCCATATCTATGCAAAAGAGTGCAAAGCATTTTCCTTTCTTTTCTTCACTTGGTTTACTTTTCTAACAGTAGATGTTTGCTTCTATTTCTGAACATTTAAAAGACACCAGAATCCTTGATCCTCCAAGATCCTTCCCGAAGGAGAGAGGACATGTAAGTTTCACTGAATGGTAGTTCATGTCTGTACATGCTGATACAATATTGGACTTCTTTAGCTCTTCTGATGACCAATATTGGACAAAAGCAAAATGCAGCAATAGTGATAGTTTATTTTTTTGTCATTACATTTCCCAAAATTATTACTCCACTCACCCCATGTCATCTTTTCTGAGGCATCTGTATTGATTTATCCTTCATGTTTCAGCAACATTTTTCTTTTATTTATTACTTTTCTTGTAAGATAGGCCACTAGATAAGTTATCTTCTATCTAGAATATTATAATTATACCTGGACCAAAGCTCTGTTTAAATAGAAAACCATACAGTTTGGCATAGCCAATAAATAAATTGGGTCTAATGGCACTGAGCTCCCTCAAAAATAATGATTCTAATTCATTGTCCTTCAGGTGGCTACATACAAAGCAAACTTGTGGACATCTGTATTGACACGTTATGTGTTGTAGTCAGACAGGCTTGAATTCCTGCCTAGAACTTGCTAGGCACTGTGATTTGGAGCAAGTTATGCAACTTTGGGCAAGTTTCTGCTGAAGGAAAAATGGGGATAAAATATCTAATTCTCAGGCTTGTTGTGAGAATGACATAAAGAGGTATCTATTGAGTGCCTAGCAAACAGTAGGCACTCAATCAACCTAAGCCTACTTCTTTCCTATTAAGAAGACAAACATGTACATCCACTATTATTGTTGGCTGCTCAATAGAAGAAAATAAATAGGCCCATAGGTCTATAAATATTCTGTTCCTTTAGGAACAAATATTTAATTGGTTTACATGTTCCTAATGGGCTATTATTGAAATCATTAATTCAGCAATTTATATAGCAGTAATTAACATTTACTGTGGCCAGTAAATGTTTCTAAGTGTCTTTACACAGATTAACTCCTTTTCCTCACAGCATTATCAGAAAAGATGTTATCATCCCTATTTAACAGCAGAGACTTGGAGTCACAGAGCTGTTAAGTTACTTGTCTGAAATCACACAGCTAGATGAAAATCCTAGGATTATTAACTCCTTTTCCTCACAGCATTATCAGAAAAGATGTTATCATCCCTATTTAACAGCAGAGACTTGGAGTCACAGAGCTGTTAAGTTACTTGTCTGAAATCACACAGCTAGATGAAAATCCTAGGATTCAAAACCGAGCAGCATTCCTCTGCAGTCTAGGTTCATAACCGTTATGCCATTGCAAATCTCTAAAACTACTTTTGCAAAAATTGTAATAGTGAGAAAACTATGGCAGTGAAAAATATCCGACTACACCAACTCCATCTTACCTGTAACCTCCAAACTGTCCTTGGCCATTCATGGGTGGGCCAAGCTAACTTTGGGAGAAATCTATCCTTAAAGTAAGGATGATAGCCCCTCCCCAAACTAAACTGCCTTTGTAAAACTAATGAAGCCTACAAGGTTAGGGTTATGAAAAGAATCTGAATTCTGTTAAGATGTAGGCATAGTTAAAGGATAACCAGCCATTTTTCTGGAGGTCACAAGATTTGTAACTTCTCCAATTACTCCTATGAATAACATCCACTATTACAGAACCTAAGATTGGCTTTTGGAGATATCTTTTCAGACTTTAGCTCTTCTGATGACCAGATGACTTCATCTGGACTTATGACTCAATGGGTGCTGGGTTCCCACTGCTGAGTCTGACCAGCAGACTCTGTCTGAGCGATGGATGACAGAAATATACAGACATAGATGTTTTGCCTGTGTAAGTGTGGCCGAGGGATCCCATGGCTCACAGATCCTGAAAAGGGAATCTGACTATGAAGCCCCAATATGCCAGAGACACTCCACATTTATTTAGCACAGATTAAATGACAAAGATATTGAGTAAACACCATTAGTGGGTAATTAACTTTGCTGACCCCCTGAGTAGAGAGCAGTTCTGTGCACAGATGATCAAAGGTTGGTCTTAGGACAACATGAGTAAACAAGCTATTTAGATAAACTCCCTTACATTCCTTTGTAACTTGCCTCTGGGTAAGGGCAGCCACCTTCAGCTCATTCCTTCCCAAAGCTTTGTAAAACCTCTCAGCCTTCCAAGAAGGTTTGCATCTTTCTTATAACCTTTTCCCACCACTCTGGCAGATCTCCTACACCTCACCCAGAAGCAGACTCAGGGCATGAGGATCATTTTCCGCATCCCTATGATTGCATCCTTAACCAATCAGCACACACATTCCCTAGCCCCATGCCCACCAAACTGTCTTGAAAAAACCCTAGCCTTTGAATGTTTGTAGAGGCTGATTTGCCTCTCCAATAAAACAACTTTTGTCTCCTATTTAGCTGTCCTTATGTATACTGAAACCTTTCTCTATTGCAATTCCCTTGTCTTGATAAATCAGCTTTATCTGGGCAGCAGATCAGAAGAATCTGTTGGGCAGCTACAGCTCCAGTTTCCCTGCTAAGAAAGAAGAGGAAAAGTACATTGGAAGGATTTTTTCTTCTTCTTCTTCTTATTTTTTGAGAATATAAGGGAACTTTACTGTTGAGATATTAACACAACAGAAAAAAAGTGGGAGAAGACAAACAAGAACGTATCTAAAAATGGTGAGGTCAGCAAATAATTATGTCGGAACCATTGTGAATCCTAGTTCTGGGAGATCTTTTATCCTGAGGCTGTGAGTTACCATGGATATTTGTAGGGCCACAGCCCTACAGGGTCATGGGGTGTCCCCTATCGCTGTGCTGAGGCAAAGGATCCAAGAAATAAAGAGACAGGACAAAGAAGGACAAAGAAAGTGCAGCTGGGCTCAGGGGGCCCATGTCACCTATAAGCGGAGACAGACAAGGCCCCAAATGTCCAGAAGCATCTGTATTTATTGGGTATAGGTTGGGGGCAGGGTAGTGAGTGAGGTCATCTTAAGGATAATGATAAGGTTGTGAGCAATAAACAAAGGGTCCACACCATTAGGTCACCTAGTCTAGGAGGTGGGCAGTGCACAGCAATGGGTCCACCTCCATTAGGTCACTGAGGCAAGGAGGTGGGCTGCACATAGTGGGGGGGGGGTGTGCACTGTGCAATATCTCTTATTTAGAGGCAAGCTACTTCTAAGGAATTCTATAGGAGGATGCTTTGAGCAACAACAGAACTGACAAGGCCTACAGCCACCTGCTAGCACCTTCCAGTGATTTCTATAGGAGGATGCTCTGAGCCAGCACAGTAGCTAGAGAGCTGACAAGTTATACAGTCACCAAGGTGCGATTATACTGGAGGGGTTTTAAGCCCTTGGATGTTCATGGGATTGCCGGTCTGAGGGTAGCCTTCCACAAAAACTGGATGCAAGTTACTATAGCTCCTTTATCAGGAGGAGTGGCTCTTGTTCCAAGGCTGCCATACAGTGGGTATCTTTACAATATTGAATGCTGCTGCCTGGGCCATGGATTCTTGTCCTGGTATAACTGTTTTTCCCTTAAATCATGCTCTGCACCATGTCTGCTCTAGAGGTTCCTCTGACTATAAGCTGCCTATTCCTTAATTCAGGCTCTGTACCATGTCTGCTCTAGGCATTCCTCTGACTATGAACTAAGATGTAATTGTATATATGTGTATATATATATATATATATGTAATATATGTGTGTATATATATGTATGTATGCATGTATACATATGTATGTATATATTCTATATGTATGTATACATATATACATATAGAATATATGTATATATACACATATAGAATACATGTATATATACATACAGAATATATATACACACATATATACATATATATACACATATATTATATATACGCACACATATATAGACACACACACACACATATATATACACACATCCACATATATACTATAGAATTAGTGCCTGAAGAATATCTTACTACTCAGTTATTTCCACATATATATCATTTTGTCCTTTATATATAATCATATATTATTTATAGAATTAGTGCCTGAAGAATATCTTAATACTCAGTTATTCCATATATATATATTCCATTCCACATATATATTCCATATATGTGTGTGTGTGTATATATATATATATATATATAGGATATATATATGGAATAATTGAGTAGTAAGATATTCTCCAGGCACTAATTCTATAAATTAACATATGATAATATATAAAGGATAAAAAGAAATAATTGAGTAGTAATACTATAAACTAAGATATTCTTCAGGCATTAATTGTGCCAGGAATCTGCTGAGCTCTCCTTCCTTGGTGCCTAGATGGAGGGGTTACACACAGATATTCCTCTTTGTTCATTAAGACATTGTAGGGGCAGTTAGTATTCTTCAGAAGCTTCAGCTCCCCATTTCTCCATGGGCAGTTATGAATTCTGTCAAAAGGTGAAGGCTTTCAGAGTGAAAGCCCTACAGCCAGGGAACCAGCTTCTCAGTATAAGATAAAATGGCATTGTTCCATATTCTATTCCTAACCCTGAGCTAAAGCTACTGAAGGTGGTAGACTTCCAAGGTCATTTAGGCTCAAAACATTCATGGGGTCCCAGTTTGCATACCCGTTTTGTTACTAACTTGAGGATATGAAGCCTACCATGTTTCACCATATTCTGTCACTGCCCTCCAAATTGCTAATTTTCCTGGTCTCCCACTCCCTCCTTTGCCCAGTCCCTACTGCTGCACTTCAACCTCCTGTCTTACACTTTCCACAGTGTTTGCTGGACTTCCTGTTTGACTGTAAAATCCTCCCAGCCTACCATTTGGCTTTTAGCATTAAAAAAAATTGAAAAATGTTATTTAGTCAAATGTACTGAGTTATTTTCTCAGTCTTTTCCCCCATTGTTTTTATGCTTACGAAGTTAGTTGACTACTTAAAAAATATCCTCACCCTTCTTATAGAATAGTTTTCCCCACAGTGGGTAGCTTGGGTGGTTCTAAGGGTCAGTAGAGACCAGATTTGTGAAATACAATTTGTATTTAAAGTTGACACTTAAGCACTTAAGTAGCTTTTAATATTTATACAGTAGGTCTAAATATTCACATAGCCTAGTTTACATATTATATTGTGGGTCTAAATATTCATATTCAACAAGAACAAAACTCCATCTCAAAAAAAATCAGATCTCATGAGACTTATTCACTACCATGCGAACAGTATTGGAAGAACTGCCCTCATGATTCTAATATCTCCCACTGGGTCCTTCCCACAACATGTGGGAATCATGGGAGCTACAATTCAAGATGAGATTTGGGTGGGGACACAGCCAAACTATATTATTCCACCTCTGACCCCTCTCAAATCTCATGTCCTCACATTTCAAAACTAATCATGCCTTCCCAACAGTCCCCCAAAGTCTTAACTCATTTTGGCATTAATTCAAAAGTCCACAGTCCAAAGTCCTTGTCTCATTGGAGACAAGGCAAGTACCTTCCAACTGTGAATCTGTAAAATCAAAAAAGCAAGTTAGTTACTTCCTAGATACAATGGGGGTACAGGCATTGATAAATACACTGATACCAAGTGGGATAAACTGGCCAAAATGAAAATGCCAAAGGCTCCATGCAAATCTGAAATCAAGTGGGGCAGTCAAATCTTAAAGCTCTAAAATGATTTTCTATGACTCCATGTCTCACATCCAGGTCATGCTGATGCAAGTCGTGGGTTCCCATGACCTTGGGCAGCTCCATTCCTGCAGCTACACAGGGTACAGCCTCCCTACCAGCTGCTTTCATGGGTATTGAGTGTCTGTGGCTTTTCCAGGTTCATGGTGCAAGTTCTAGGTAGATCCACCATTCTGGGGTCTGGAGGATGGTGGCCCTCTCCTCACAGCTCTATTAGGCAGTGCTCCAGTGGGGGACTCCGTTTGGGGGCTTCAACCCCACATTTCCCTTCTGCACTACCCTAGCAGAGGTTCTCCATGAGAGCCCCACCACTGCAGCAAACATATGCCTGGACATCCAGGTGTTTCCATAAATCCTCTGAAATTTAGGTGGAATTCCCAAACCTCCATTCTTGACTTCTGTGCACCTGCAGGCTCAACACCATATGGAAGCTACCAAGGCTTGGGGCTTGCATCCTCTGAAGCCATGGCTCAAGCTGTACCTTGGCCTTTTTTAGCCATGGTTAGAGTGGCTAGGATGCAGGGCACCAAGTCCCGAGGCTGCGAACAGCAGGAGGGGGCCTGGGCCTGGCCCAGGAAACCATTTTTTCCTCCTAGGCCTCTGGGCCTATAAAGTGGGGGTGATGCCTCAAAGGTCTCTGACATGCCCTGGGGACATTTTCCCCATTGTCTTGGAGATTAACATTCCACTCCTCATTACTTATGCAAATTTCTGCAGCTGTCTTGAATTTCTCTTCAGAAAGCAGGTTTTTCTTATCTGTTGCATCATCAGGCTGCGAAGTTTTCAAATGTTTATGCCCTGTTTCTCTTTCAAAACTGAATGCTTTTAGTAGCACCCACATCACATCTTGAATGCTTTGCTGCTTAGAAATTTCTTTTCTAGATACCATAAATCATCTCCCTCAAGTTCAAAGTTCCACAAATCTCTAGGGCAGGAGCAAAATGCCACCAGTCTCTTTGTTAAAACATAGCAAGAGTCATGTTTATTCCACTTCCCAACAAGTTCTTCATCTGAGACCACCTCAGCCTGGATTTTATTGTCCATATAATTATCAGAATTTTGGTCAAAGCCATTTAGCAAGTCTCTAGGAAGTTCTAAACTTTCCCACGTTTTTCTGTCTTCTTCTGAACCTTCCAAACTCTGTTCCAACCTCTGCCTGTTATCCAGTTCCAAAGTCACTTCTACATTTCTGGGTATTTTTACAGCAGCGTTCCACTCTATCAGCACTAATTTACTGTATTAGTCCATTTTCATGTTGCCGGTAAAGACATACCCAAGATGGGTAATTTATAAAGAAAAAGAGGAGGGAGGATCCAAGATGGCCAAATAGGAACAGCTCTGGATTGCAGTTACCAGTGAAAATGCAGAGGGCGAGTGACCACCGCATTTCCAAATGAATTTTTACTGCCCGCAGACCAGGAGATTCCCAGGTGGAAAAGTGCCACTAGTCTCCAGCGTGGCTGTTTCAGCCAGTACAGTGGGTCTTCACACAAAAACTCACACAAATCTGGGCACCATTTCAATGGGTGACTGGAACACCTGGGAGACAGAGTTGCCAACTTAACTGAAAGAAAAGGGGCTGAAACAGGGAGCCAGGTGATCTGGCTTGGCTAGTCCCACCCCCATGAAGACCAGCAAACTGAAACTCTCTGGACTGAGAGTTTCACAGCAAGCACAGCTGGACCCAGGACAGTTCAGTCCTGTGGGGGGAAGGGTGTCCACCATTACTGAGGCAGTCCACCATCATTACTGAGGCAGTCCACCATTACTGAGGCAGTCTGCCATTACTGAGGCAGTCGGCCATTACTGAGGCACTCTGCCATTACTGAGACAATCTGCCATTACTAAGGCAGTCCACCATTACAGAGACAGTCCGCCATTACTGAGGCAGACCGCCATTGCTGAAGCAGTTCTAACTATACCCCTATAAACAACTCTACAAGGAAGTTCACACAGCAGCTGGGCAGAGCCCATGGCAGCTCAGTAATACCTCTGCTGGCAGACTGTGACTAGGCTACCTCCTCACTGGGCAGGGCATCTCTGAAAAAAGGCAGCAGAATGACAGGAACTTATAAATAAAGCCCCACCTTCCTGGAACAGAGCACCTAGGAAAAAAGGGCGGTTATGAGTTCCTCTGCCACAGACTTAAATGTACCTCTGCAGCAGCTCTGAATAGAAGAATGGAGCTCACAGCTCAGCACTTGAACTCCTATAAGGGACAGACTGTCTCCTCAAGCAGCTTCCTGACCCCCATATAACCAAGGAGACACCTCATAAAGGAGAGCTCAGGCTGACATCTGGTGGGTATCCTTCTGGGACAAATATAACAGAAGAAGAAACTGGAAGCAACCCTTACTATTCTGCAGCCATTGCAGGTGATCCCCAGATAAGCAGGGTCTGGAGTGGACCTCCAGCAGTCCTAGAGCAGGTGGGGCCTGACTGTTAGAAGGAAAACCAAGAAACAGAAAGAAATAATTTCAACATCAACAAAAAGGACGTCCACTCAGAGACCCCATCTGAAAGTCACCAACCACAAAGACCACAGGTAGATAAATCCACAAAGATGGGAAGAAACCAGCACATAAAGGATGAAATTACCTAAAATCAGAATGCCTCTCCTCCTCCAAAGGATCAAAACTCCTAACCAGCAAGGGAACAAGGCTGGATGGAGAATGAGTCTGATGAACTGACAGAAACAGGCCTCAGAAGGTTGGTAATAACAAACTTCTCTGAGCTAAAAGATCACGTTCTAACCCAATGCAAAGAAACTAGGAACCTTGAAAAAAGGTGTGACGAAATGCTAATTGGAATTAAACAGCTTAGAGAGGAATATAAATGAATTGATGAAGCTAAAAAACATGGCAAGAGTACTTTGTGAAGCATACACAAGTTTCAATAGCTGAATCAACCAAGCAGAAGAAAGAATATCAGAGATTGAAGATCAACTCAATGAAATAAAACAGAAGGCAAGATTAGAGAAAAAAGAGTAAAAAGAAATGAACAAAGCCTCCAAGAAATATGGGATTATGTGAAAAGACCCAATCTACGTTTGATAGGTGGACCTGAATGTGATGGAGAGATTGAATCCAAGCTGGAAAATACTCTTCAGGACATTATCCAGGAGAATTTCCCAACCTTGTAAGGCAGGCTAACATTCAAGTCCAGGAAATACAGAGAACACCACAAAGATATTCCTCAAGAAGAGCAACCCCAAGGCACATAATCATCAGATTCACCAGGGTTGAAATGAAGGAAAAAATGCTAAGGGCAGCCAGAGGGAAAGGTCTGGTTACCCACAAAGGGAAGCCCAAAACTCACAGCGGATCTCTCAGCAGAAACTCTACAAGCCAGAAGAGAGTAGGGGCCAATATTTAACATTCTTAAATAAAAGAACTTTCAACCTAGAATTTCATACCCAGCCAAACTAAGCTTCATAAGCGAAGGAGAAATAAAATCCTTTACGAAAAAGCGATTACTCAGAGAATTCATCACCACCAGGCCTGCTTTACAAGAGCTCCTGAAAGAAGCACTAAACATAGAAGGGAACAACCAGTACCTTTGTTGTTGTTCCTCCAAAATGTACCAAATGGTAAAGAGCATCAACACAATGAAGAAACTGCATCAACTAATGGGCAAAACTATCAGCTAGCATCAAAATGTCGGGATCAAATTCACACATAAAAATATTAACCTTAAATGTAAATGGGCTAAATGCCCCAATCAGAAGACACGGACTGGCATATTGGATAAAAAGTCAAGATGCATTGGTGTACTGTATCCAGGAAACCCATCTCACATGCAAGAATACACACAGGCTCAAAATAAAGGGATGGAGAAAGATCTACCAAGCAAATGGAGAGCAAGAAAAAAGAAGGAGTTGAAATCCTAGTCTCTGATAAAATAGACTTTAAACCAACAAAGATCAAAAGAGACAAAGAAGGGCATAATGGTAAAAGGATCAGTGTAACAAGAAGAGCTAACTGTCCTAAGTATATGTGCACCCAATACAGGAGCACTCAAATACATAAAGCAAGTTCTTAATGACATACAAAGAGACTTAGACTCCCACACAATAATAGTGGGAGACTTTAACACTCCACTGTCAATATTAGACAGATCAATGAGACAGAAAATTAACAGGGATACCCAGGACTTGAACTCAGACCTGAACCAAGTAAACCTAATGGACATTTACAGAACTCTCCACTCCAAATCTACTAAATATACACTCTTCTCAGCACCACATCACACCTACTCTAAAACTGACCACTTAATTGGAAGTAAATCACTCCTCAGCAAAAGCAAAATAATGGAAATCATAACAAACAGTTCTCAGACCATAGTGCAATCAAATTAGAACTCAGAATTCAGAAACTAACTCAGAACTGCACAACTTCATGAAAACTGAACAACTGCCTCTTAAATATTGACTGGATGAACAATGAAATGAAGGTAGTAATAAAGATGTTCTTCAAAACAAAAGATAATGAAGGCACAATGTACCAGAATCTCTGGGACACATTTAAAGGAGTGTCTAGAGAAAAATGTATAGCAATAAATACCCACATGAGAAGCAAGGAGAGATCTAAAATTGACACCCTATCGTCAAAATTGAAAGAGCTAGAGGAGTAAGATTAAAAAAACTCAAAAGCTAGCAGAAGACAAGAAATAACTAAGATCAGAGCAGAACTGAAGCAGAAAGAGACAAAAAACCCTTCAAAAAATCAGTAAATCCAGGAGCTGGTTTTTCAAAAAGATCAACAAAATAGACCGACCACTAGCCAGGTTAATAAAACAGAAGAGAGAATAATCAAATAGATGCAATAAAAAACAATAAAGGGGATATCACCAGAGATTTCATAGAAATACAAACCACCATCAGAGATTGTTACAAACCACTCTACACACATAAACCAGTAAACCTGGAAGAAATAGATAAATTCCTGGACACTTATACCCTCTTAAGCCTAAACCAGGAAGAAGTCGAAACCCTGAATAGACCGATAACAAGGGCTGAAGTTGAGGCAGGAATTAACAGCTTACCAACCAAAAAAAGCCCAGGTCCAGATGGGTTCAGAGCTGAATTCTACCAGACATACAAAGAGGAGCTGGTACCACTCCTTCTGAAACTATTCCAAACAACCCAAAAAGAGGGAATCCTTCCCAAATCAATTTATGAGACCAACATCAGCCTGATACCAAAACCTGGCAGAGACTCAACAAGAAAAGAAAACTTCAGGTCAATATTCATGATGAACATATATGCAAAAATCTTCAATAAAATACTGGCAAAGTGATTGCAAGAGCACACCAAAAGGATCACGATCAAGTAGGCTTCATCCTGGGAATGCAAGGCTCATTCAACATATGCAAGTTTATAAATGTAATTCACCATATAAACAGAACCAAAGACAAAAACCACATGATTATCTCAATAGATGCAGAGAAGGCCTTCAACAAAATTCAACAGCCCTTTATGCTAAAAATTCTCAATAAACTAGGTATCGACAGAATGTATCTCAAAATAATAAAAGCTATTTATGACAAACTCACAGCCAATATCATACTGAATGAGCAAAACCTGGAAGAATTCCCTTTGAAATCTGGCAGTAGACAAGGATGCCCTCTCTCACCACTCCTATTCAATATGGCATTGGAAGTTCTAGCCAGAGCAATCAGGCAAGAAAAAGAAATAAAGGGTATTCAATTAGGAAAGGAGAAAGCCAAATTGTTTCTATTTGCACATGACACGATTGTATATTTAAAAGACCCCATCGTCTCAGCCCCAAATCTCCTTAAACTGATAAGCAACTTCAGCAAGGTCTCAGGATCCAAAATCAACGTGCAGAAATCACAAACATCCCTATACACCAATAACAGACTTAAAGAGAGTGAAATCAAGAATGAACTGCCATTCACAATTGCTAGAAAGAGAATAAAATATCTAGGAATACAATTAACAAAGGATGTAAGAGACCTCTTCAAGGAGAACTACAAACCACTGCTCAACAAAACAAGAGAGAACACAAACAGTTGGAAAAACATTCCATGCTCATGGTTAGGAAGAATCAATATTATGAAAATGGCCATACTGCCCAAAGTAATTTATAGATTCAATGCTATCCCCGTCAAGCTACAAATGACCTTCTTCAAAGAACTGGAAAAAAACAGCTTAGACTTCATATGGAACCAAAAGAGAGCCCACATAGCCAAGTTGATTCTAAGCAAAAGAAACAAAATTGGAGACAACATGCTACCTGACTTCAAACTATACTACAAGTTTACGGTAATCAAAATAGCATAGTACTGGTACCAAAACAGAGATATAGAGCAATGGAACAGAACAGAGGCCTCAGAGGCAACACAACACATCTACAATGATCTGATCTTTGAGAAACCTGACAAAAACAAGCAATGGGGAATGGATTCTCTGTTTAGTAAATGGTGTTGGGAAAACTGGCTAGCCATGTGCAGAAAGCAGAAACTGGACCCCTTCCTGACACCTTACACTAAAATTAACTCCAGATGGATTAAAGACTTAAACATAAGACCTAACACCATAAAAACCTTAGAAGAAAACCTAGGCAAAACCATTCAGGACATAGGCATAGGCAAAGACTTCATGACCAAAACTCCAAAAGCATTGGCAACAAAAGCCAAAATAGACAATTGGGACCTAATCAAACTCCACAGCTTCTGCACTGCAAAAGAAACAGTCCTTAGAGTGAATCAGCAACCAATAGAATGGGAAAATTTTTTTGCAATCTACCCATTTGACAAAGGGCTAATATCTACAAAGAACTAATACAGATTTACAAGAAAAAAGATTTACAGAATCTACAAAGAACTAAAACAGATTTACAAGAAAAAACCAAAGAAACCCATTCAAAAGTGGGCAATGATATGAACAGACACTTTTCCAAAGAAGACATATATGAGGCCAACGAACATGTAAAAATACTCATCATCACTGGTTATTAGAGAAATGCAAATCAAAACCACATTGAGATACCATCTCACGCCAGTTAGAATGGCGATCATTAAAAAATCTGGAGATGACAGATGCTGGAGAGGATGTGGAGACATAGGAACCCTTTTCCACTGCTGGTGAGAGCGTAAATTAGTTCAACCATTGTGGAAGACAGTGTGGCGATTCCTCAAGGACCTAGAAATAGAGATTCCGTTTGACCCAGAAATCCCACTACTGGGTATATATCCAAAGGATTAGAAATCGTTCTATTACAGGGACGTGTGCACATGTATGTTCATTGCAGCACTGTTTACAATAGCAAAGACTTGGAACCAAACCAAATGCCCAGGATGATAGACTGAACAGGGAAAATGTGGCACATATATACTGTGGAATACTCTGCAGCCATAAAAAACGATGAGTTTGTATCCTTTGTTGGGACATGGATGAACCTGGAAACCATCATTCTCAGCAAACTGACACAAGAACAGAAAATCGAACACCACATGTTCTCACTAATAGGTGGGTATTGAACAATGAGAACACATGAACACGGAGGGGCGCATCACACACTGAGGTCTGTTGGTGGGGTACTAGGGGAGGGATAACATGGGGAGAAATGCCAGATATAGGTGATGGGGTTGGAGCCAGGTATGTACCTGTGCAACAATTCTGCATGTTCTTTACATGTACCCCAGAACCTAAAATGCAATAAGAAAAAAAATATATAAAATAAAATAAAAAGAATTTTAATGAATTCAGAGTTCCACATGGCTGGAAGACCTCACAACCATGGTGGAGGGCAAAAGGCACATCTTACATGGTGATAGTCAAGAGAAAATGGGAGCCAAGTAAAAAGGGAAACCATTTTTATAAACATTAGATCTTGTGAGACTTATTTACTACCACGAGAACTGTATGAAGGAAACTGCCCTATGATTCAATTATCTCCCACCAGGTCCCTTCGGCAACATGTAATAATTATGGGAGCTACAATTCAAGATGAGATTTGGGTGGGGATACAGCCAAACAATATCACCTATCGTACATGCTTTTCTGGAACCTTGCCATTTCCTCATTAAGAAGTGGAATGTGTCACTACTGGAAGACAATTCTCCATGGATCTCTCACATTTCTGAATATCTTGTGAGTATGAGTACTGGTGGCTTTTCTTCTGGATTATCTTTTCAAAGATCTTGGAAGATAGCACAAAAGGCAGGATTTTTTGCTGTCCAGTATAATAAAGGTAATACCTTGCTCTGGGGCAAAGGTCAGATAGGTTTGCTTGTAATTGAGGGTTTCTCAGATGTGATGCAAACCCACTGTATGCGTAACATCTATTTGGGTCCATCCATGTTGCCCCTGTGGGACTTGGTGGGCATGGGGAATTGACACCAACCTGAAGCTCCAGCTGCCTATAGTGCTATGAGTAATTAAGTCCTTTTTTTCTGACTCAGGAGTCTTGTGTCTTCTGCCAGCATCCATGAAATAGTCACAGGCTAACTTGTTAACTTGTACAATCAGTGCAAAATCTCAGACTCCTCACTTCTTGCAGTTCTGGTGATGAAAATACGATTCAGAAAGAGTCATGGTTTTCTGGAAGGGGAATGAAAAAGGTCCCTGGTTAGAAGAGGTGACATGAAAATAATTCCTGGCATTTGATTGTGAATGCTCTTTCCCAAGTGGTGGTGGGTAGGGAGTAAGATCTCACACTTCTTAGCTCTTAATGAATAGTTTGGAGGCTGTATGGCAAGAATTGAAACAAGTACCTTCCAAATGGTGCTTTCACTGCTGCTCACTCTCCTCCAGGCAGGAGGAAGGACTGGGTCACACACATCCTTCTAAGTGCACTGGGGAACTTAGGTGATCGGGTGGAGGGTAGTTAGTCAAACTTTTATGGCTCCGTTGAATACAGATACCAAGGTGACCATCATACCCAGTTCTGTAGGGGGAAGGGCATAAGGATTCAGATGATGGGGTTTGGGCAGGGTTCTCATTGGAAAAAGGAACGTAACAGGAACTCGTGAATGGGGCACTTTGGGCCAAGTCAGTGTACTGTTGTTGGACCTGGTTTTAGCTGAATTCTTTTCAGTGTCCCTGTGCACTCAGATAAACCATACGGTTTGCGCATCTACCAGATCGAATGTGCTAGGAAACCTGTGGGCATTTAAGGTCCTACAATCCCTAGTGACCTCATTGAGCTGCAAGTCTCTCTGACTGACTGATTTTGCCAATTCAAATTTCCTACAAGGAGAATCAAAGTGGGGCTAAACCTGAAGAGTCAGAAGAGTTCCATAATTTCCTGTGGGGTCAGCTGAGGCCTCTGTTGCAAATGAATTGTAACTGGACTTCTCCATCTTCCCAATCCTACTTCCTCTTCCTTCTTACAAATGGTGTTCTCCAACAACCTCTCATGTAAAAATCAGCCTCAGGGTCTGGCTCCAGTGGAGGAGGATGGAGGGGTTGAGAGACTGTGGAGGCGGTTAGATGAGAAATCAGAGGAAACTGAACCTTTAGCATCAGGTGCATAGCTGCAGTGTCTAAGCTCCTATCCATCATTCTTTACTGCTTCCATTCTCCAAGTACCGGCCTTAGTTTCAATACCTGGGGAACAGTACCTTCAAATTACAAACTTGAAGGAATCTCTGCCCAGGATTATATTTTAAGACATAAAAGGCCTGGCATTGGTGGTCATTGGTTCATTGCCTGAAAAATCACTATCTTCTACACAGCAGAATGGAGAGGAGCAGAACTGATCTAAATTTTCAATTTTGTTACACAAGGAGTTGCTTGTGGATAGAGAGGAACAGAGAAGAAGTGATAACTGAAGTTTCATGAAATTGAAATCAATGTTCTAGAAACATTTTGGAAGCAACTTTAATGAGGGAGATGCCAACAAAGGCAAAATGACCATGCAGCTGCTCTCCTTCACAGCAGGTGAGTGGTCTTCCCTTGCGAGCCATCTAGTGATCCAGTAGCTACCCTAGCAGTAGTAGCCCTTCATGGCAAACTCCAAATAACAACACACTCCTCTGAATCTTATTCATTTTATTTTTAACATAGTGTTTTGTTTTGGTTTGTCTCACTCTGTTGCCCAGGCTGGAATGCAGTGATGCGACCTTGGCTCACTGCAACCTCTGCCTCCTAGTTCAAGCAATTCTCCTGCCTGGGCTGACGAGTAGCTGAGATTATAGGCCCGTGCCACCATGCCTGGATAATTTTTTTGGTATTTCATGTTGGCCAGGCTGATATTGAACTCCTAATCCACCCGCCTCAGTCTCCCAAAGTGCTGGGATTACAGGTATGAGCCACTGTGCCTGGCCTTAACATAGTGTTTTAGAATATACTTTTGAAGTAAAATATTGTCATATTCAATGTTATGAAAAATTTCCCTATATTTTCTTCTAAGAATTTTATAGTTTTAGGTCTTAAATTTATGTTTTGGGTCTATTTTGAAGTAATTTTTCTATATGACATGAGGTAAGAGTCCAACTTCATTCTTTTGCATGTGGATATCCAGTTATTCCCAAGATTATTTGTCGACATACCATTCTTTTCCCCATTGAATAATCTTGGCACCTTTGTTAAGATTCAATTGACCATTGATGTTTGGGTTTATTTCTGAACTCTCTATTCTACTCCATTGGTCAATATGTCTATCTTTGTGCCAGTACCACACTGTCTTGGTTACAAAAAGCCTTAAAGCCCTTTCCTGTATCCCTTCTACATATGTAAAACCAATACTTCAATACTTGTAATTTGTATAGAATTTTAAAAAAAGGGCTTTATGTAGCTTTGGCCAAATAATTAGGTGAACATTACTATGTCCCACATATTGAAAAGCTCCTTAACTACTGACATAATTATAAAATTGGATTTCCATTGGCACTTCAATGAAAAGACATCAATTTGTTTATTAAAATGTTACATTTCTTATTTCTCCCCCATTAATTTTTTTTAATAAATGAGTTTTTGCTAACTATTTTGCTTAAATAAATTATCTCAAGTCAGAAAGTGGAAGAAATTGAAACGATGCTACATCAATACAATTTGCTAACTGGTTCTTGTTTGGATAGGCAGACTCATAGTGAAGGTGCATTTAAGACTTTTCTAGTAGGGGACAATAATATTAATACAGTAATTACCATTCATTGAGGACTTACTCTGTTTCAGGTACTTTGAAAAGTACTTTTATATAAAAATTTAGTTTAATCCTCAATTTGACTTTATTAGATTGATGTTAAATTTCCATTTTACGCATGTGAATTTAGCAGATATAGCATCTTTGCTATGGTGATATGAAGATATTTATGTAACAAAGTATCTATCTAGTTTAATCAGAGATGTGTTTATTTTCACTTTCTCTGGCAAGGAAGCAGCCTACAGAGGTTTGACATTTTAAGCAACAGATCTTTGAAGAGGATGGATGTGTTTAGGGTTCAAATTGATGTTTTTCTCTAACTACAGGTATGCTGGAGGCTTATTTCTTTGAACTAGAATTTAAAGTGAATACAAGTCAGCAGACATTTATTTAGCACCCAGGGTTCCAGGCATAGGGCATGCAATCTCAGGATGGTGCTTTACCCTATACCTTTTAGCTCTCACCCTCCTGATGGCCCATCCAGCCCCAGACAGAAGTAACCACTAATCTACTTTCTGTCTCTATAGACATGCTGAATGTGGACATTTATATAAATGGAATCACATAATATGTAGGTCTTTTGTGTCTGGCTTTGTTCACTTAGCATAATGTTTTCAAGGTTGGTCCATGTCACAGAGGGTATCACCATTTCATTCTTTTTTATGGCAGAAAATTATGACTATACTACATGTTGTTTATACATTTTTCTGTGGTTGGACATTTGAGTTTCAGTCTTTTGGCTAGAGAGTGTTTCTAAAAGCATTTTTGTACAGGTTCTTGTGTAGACATATGTTTTCATTTCTCTTGGGTATATATCTAGGAGTGGACTTGCTGGGTCATATGCTAACTCTATCTTTATTTATTTATTTTTTTCAGACAGAGGCCTACTCTGTTGCCTGTACTGGAGTGCAGTGGCACGATCTCAGTTCACTGAAGCCTCCACTTCCTGGGCTCAAGTGATCCTCCCGCTTCAGCCTCCCAAGTAGCTGGAATTAAAGGTGTGTGCCACCACATCCAGTTAATTTTTTGTATTTTTTATAGAGATGAGGTCTTACCATGTTTCCCAGGCTGGTCTCGAAATCCAGGGCTCAAGTGATCCACTGGCCTTGGCCTCCCAGAGTTCTGGATTATGGGTGAAAGCCACCATGCCTGGCTCTTTAATTTTTTGAGGAACTGCCAAACTGTCTTCCACAATGGCTGCACCATTTTACATTTTCACCAGCAACATATGAGGATTCTAATTTCTCTATATCCTTGTCAATATTCGTTATTTCAGTTTTTAAACTCGAGCCATCCTAGTGATGTGAAGTGGTATCTCATGGTTTTGATTTGCATTTTTCTTATGGCAAATGATGTTGAACATCTTTTCATGGGCTTTGCACATTTTTAAATCAGGAATTTGTTTTATGGTTGAGTTGGAGGAGTTCTGATAGATTCTGGATAGCAACTCCTCATAAGATAGATAATTTGCCAGTGTTATCTGTCTTTCCATGGGTGTCTCTTCAGTCTGTTTCATCCTTTGATGCACAGTTTTAAATTTTGATGTAGTTTAATTTATCTTTTCTTTTGTTGTTATTGTCTGTGTTTTTTGACAAGCAATATTGTCATATCCAACGTTATGAAACTTTTTCCTATATTTTCTTCTAAGAATTTCATAGTTTTAGGTCTTAAATTTATGTCTTGGGTCCATTTTGAAGTAGTTTTTCTATAGGACGTGAGGTAAGAATCCACCTTCATTCTTTCGCGTATGGATACCCAGTTATTCCCAAGATTATTTGTCAACATACCATTCTTTCCCCCATTGAATAATCTTGGCACCTTTGTTAAGACTCAATTGACCATTGATGTTTGGGTTTATTTCTGAACTCTCTATTCTACTCCGTTGGTCTATATGTCTATCTTTGTGCCAGTACCACACCATCTTGGTTATTATTGCTTTGTAATAAGTTTTGAAATCAAGAAGTGAGTCTTCCAACTTTGTTCTTCTTCTTCAAGGTTGTTTTGGCTAGTTGGGGTCCCTTGCATATCATATGAGTTTGATGTATTTTTATTCTTCCCTGCAGTGATGTTACTACTGGTCCAATTTGGTCAAGAGAGCTCTTTGCCAGAGCCACAAGGTTACTGTTCTTTTGTTTGTTTGTTTGTTTGTTTGTTTTTAAGACGGAGTCTTGCTCTGTCGCCAGGGTGGGGTGCAGTGGCGCGATCTAGGCTCACTACAACCTCGGCCTCCTGGGTTCAAGTGATTCTCCTGCCTCAGCCTCCCAGGTAGCTGGGATTACAGGCACACGCCACCAAGCCCAGCTAATTTTTTGTATTTTTAGCAAAGACAGGCTGTTTCACTGCGGGAGCCAGGATGGCCCCGATCTCCTGACCTCATGATCTGCCCAGCTTTGCCTCCCAAAAAGCTGGGATTACAGGCATGAGCCACTGTGCCTGGCTGGTTACTGTTCTTTTAATTCACACTCACGTGCTACAGTCATTCTGCAAATAGAGCACCCAAGCCTGAGTCACCTCCCTCAGGCCTTTCAAGAAAGAGTCCTTGGTGTTCTTTCTTGCTAACATTCATCATTTGGAATACATTCAACCTATTAGAGCTGTTTTAACACTAAACTCAAAAGAGAAAGGTCCAGAACCTTTCCTTCCAGGAGACTCCATAGTCTCTATGCAAATGTATTCACTGCCACCCCAGTGTCCAACTTGTTAGACAAGTTGGTCTAATGCAAAGGCATAGAAGTCACCAAAGTGATTTTGTCTATAATAGTAAACATTTTCTCCAGAGTGACTTACAGCCTTCACTTCTAAAAGGAGATACAACCAGCATCATTTGTAAGATTGGCTGTGTCAGCACCTTGCTACACAGGCGTGAATCCTCCCATTCCAGAGCAAAGCATAGATTTTGTTTATATCCTTTATTAAAGAGGAACTTGAATAGGGTCTCATGCATACTTGTTTGATTTGATGGGCAAACTGACAGGTAGTTATTAAATGTTGGCCTTTTGAGCCCAGCTGTGTGCTATAGCAGTGGTCCCCAACCTTATTAGTACCAGGGACTGGTTTTATGAAAGACAATTTTTCCATGGCCAGAGGTGGGGGGACGGTTTCAGCATGATTCAAGTACATTACATTTATTGTGCATTTTATTTCTGTTATTAGGACATTGTAGTACATCATAAAATAATTATACAACTTAACATAATGTAGAATCAGTGGGAGCTCTGAGCTTGTTTTCCTGCAATTAGGTGGTCCCATCTGGGGGTGATGGGAGAGAGTGACAGATCCTCAAGCATTAGATTCTCATAAGGAGCATGCAACCTGGATCCCTCGAATGTGCAACTCGCAATAGGGTTTGTGCTCCTATGAGAATTTAATGATCTGAGAGCTCAGGTGGTAACGCAAGCAATAGTGGGTGGCTGGAAATACAGATGAAGCCTCACTCACTCATTTGCCCGCTGCTCACCTCCCATTGTGCATCCCAGTTTCTTATAGGCCACGGACCACTACCAGCCCATGGGCTGGGTGTTAGGGACCCCTGTGCTAGAGGAAGAAAGAAGAGAGGGTGGGAGGCAGCTGTGATTCTATGACGGGGCAGAATGGCTGCATCTCCAGGTCTCTTACTAAGGATCTCAGATTTCACAGAATCTTGCGTGTGTTTACTGGCAGGCAACCTTAGGAATCATCTGATCCATATTCTCGCCATGTGACACTTTTCACAAACATGTGCTTCCTTCTGAGAGGCTCTGGACTTTTTGTTGGCTGAAACTGTGTCTGCCTGTAATCCTCATTCGATTGTCCAGACAACACAGTCGAGGGCAAGGGAAGGTAGGCTTAGTGAGGATAATAGCTAATACCTAGTGAATGCTTATTAATGCTAAGCACCGTGCTATGAATTTTAAATAGTTTTTTCTTCTAATGCAACAAAATCTTACCAGTAAGTCCAGTACTGTGATTATTGTCTGCATTTTACAGCTGAAGCTGTTTCCAAAGGTCACCTAATAAGTTGTGGCACTTGTCTTCACCTCCACAAAGTCTCTGTGATGGTGGCTAGAGTCCTTGCTCTTACCCCAAGGGATACTGTTTCTTAGGACACTGGGATGCTCAGATTGCTCCTGGGCTGGGTGTCCAAAAGGAGGAGGAAAGAATCTGAAACTTTTCTTGCTCCCTGTCCCGGTTTTGCCTAGGACTTGATCTGAGGCTGTGGCTGCCTTTGGATTTCCTGACTTACCAAATACCACGAGGTGAGGATTAAAGATTAAATCCCCAGGTGAGTGGAGTAAGAAGCTTCATAGACTTGAAATTTCAGAGCTCTAGTGAGTAGAATCATCTTCATGCTGAAGTTCCTTTGGGTCCTGGTGATATTGATATTTGTGCTGGGGTCTGTACCAAGGCAACAATGATTTTTGAAGTCTCAGGTGAGGCCAAGCGCAGTGGCTCACATCTGTAATCCCAGCACTTTGGGAGGCCAAGGCAGGTGGATCACTTGAACCCAGGAGTTTGAGACCAGCCTGGGCAACATGACAAACCCCATGTCTACAAAAAGTACAAAAATTTGCTGGGTGAGGTGGCACATTGCCTGTGGTCCCAGCTACTCAGAAGTTTGAAGTGGGAAGATTGTTTGAACCTGGGAGGTTGAGGCTGTAGTGAGCCATAATTGTACTACTGCACTCCAGCCTGGGTGACAGTGAGACCTTGTCTCAAAAAAAAAAAAAAAAATAAATAAATAAAAAATTCTCATTTGAAATATCCAGATAGGGAAGTAAAAACAGCTATTGTTCCATGACAGGCTAAGCTGGGCTGTTTTCCAGGCATGATTTTCTGTATGCATGTTTTCTGCTCTTTCCTGGTAGATGTGTTTGAATCCTTGCCCCTTTCTCTCTCTCTCTTTTTTTTTCAGAAGGAGTTTTGCTCTTTTGCCCAAGCTGGAGTACAGTGGTGCAATCTCGGCTCATTGCAACCTCCGTCTTCTGGTTTCAAGTGATTTTCCTGCCTCAGCCTCCCAAGTAGCTGGGATTACAGGCGCCCACTACCACATCTGACTAATTTTTGTATTTTTAGTAGACACATGGTTTCACCACGTTGGCCAGGCTGGTCTTGAACTCCTGACCTTGTGATCCACCCACCTCAGCCTTCAAAGTGCTGAGATTACAGGCGTGAGCCACCGTGCCCAGCCCCTCTATAGCTGGTCTTAATATAAAAATAAAACTTTAAAAAATTTATATAATCATTTACTATATATATTTCTTGTTATTAATATAAAAGGCAGACAAGTAGAATATTTAAAACTTTTTCTCTTAAAAATAAAATTTCTTTTTTAAAAAAGCAGAAAAACAAAACCAGGTGGTTTATAACTTTTTCTCTTTCTCTTTCTGTGGATTAATACTTCTTATTTAAAAAAAGTTTTCCAGCCCTACTTTAAGACACAACTAGGCCTGAGTTGTTTTCTTCCTTCACATTACACCTGAGAAAAGCACTGAGAGGAGTTAATTAGTGTCAATATTTAGAATAATACTTTTTTTTTTTCAGATGGAGTCTCACTCTGTTGCCCAGGCTGGAGTGCAGTGGTGTGATCTTGGTTCACTGCAACCTCCACTTCCGGGTTCAGGCGATTCTCCTGTCTCAGTCTCCCAAGCAGCTGGGATTACAGGCATTCACCATCTTGCCCAGGCCAATTTTTGTATTTTTATTAGAGACAGGGTTTCACCATGTTGGCTAGGCTGGTCTCAAACTCTTGACCTCGTGTTCCACCTGCCTTGGCCTCCCAAAGTTCTGGGATTACAGGTGTGAGCCACTGTGCGGGGCAGAATAATTCTTAAACAGAATATCTAAAAACAAAACCCCCAGATATTGAAAAAGCTTTTAAATATTCAAACTTGAGGAGTCTACAACTCTACTAAATTGGTGATTAAAAAAAAATGTGAAAAATATTTAGGAACATGCACTATTCAATTTTATTAATATTATTAATAGCTGTCCTATCAGATTTAGCTTCTACATAGAATAAATTATATATTTTATTCTGAGTGTTTCCCTACTCAGCATTCAATAATTGAGACTTTTCCTATGGAATTTGGAATAAAAAGTCTAGAACATTTAGACGTACATAAAGGTTGTTTCTGAGTACTTTGAAGTGTATCCTACCCTGTTTTCTGTCTGTGTCATTTAAAAAATTTATGTTTATTTTACTGTGGTGAGAACACCTAAAATGAGAGCTACTATTTTTTATTCACCTTCCAAAACCAAAATTTTATATCTGTAGATTAGCAACAACGTTAAGACTGCTAATTCATGGACCTGGATGCCTTTTCATTTATTTGTGCCCTCTTTACTTCCTTTCATCAGTGTTTTGTAGTTTTCAGGGTATACATCTTTCACTTCCTTAGCTATCTTTATTCTTAAGTATTTTATTCTTTTTGATGCCACTATAAATTGTATGTTTTCCTAACTTTCTTCCAGATAGTTTGTTATTGGTGTATAGAAATGTAACTTATTTATTTATTTATTTATTTATTTATTTATTTATTTATTTATTTGAGATGAAGTCGCCCTCGGTTGCCCAGGCTGGAGTGCAGTGGTATGATCTTGGTTCACTGCAACCTCCACCTTCTGGGTTCATGTAATACTCATGCCTCAGCCTCTCGAGTGGCTGGGACTACAGGGGTGTACCACCATGCCCAGCTAATTTTTGTGTTTTTAGTAGCGATGAGATTTCACTACGTTGCTGGGCTGATCACGAAGGCCTTACCTGAAGTGATTCACCTGCCTTGGCCTCCCAAAGTGCTGGGATTATAGGTGTGAGCCCTTGTACCCAGCCACAACTGATTTTTGAGTATTGAAACAACTTCACTGAATCCGCTTATTAGTTCTAGCAGTTTTTTGTGGTGTCTTTGGCGTTTTCTACATATATGATCATCTCGTCTGCAAACAGGACCAATTTTATTTCTTCCTTTCAGATTTGAATGCCTTTTATTTACTTTTCTTGCTAATTGCTCTGGCTAGGCCTTCCAGTGCTATGTTGAGTAAAGGTGGGCATCCTTGTCTTATTCCTGATCTTAGTGGAAAAGCTCTCAGCTTTCCACCATTGAGTGTGATATTAGCTGTGAGCTTTTCATATATGGCTTTATTGTATTGTTATTTTCCCTCTGTAACTAGTTATGATGGTTTGGATATAGTTTGTTTGATCTTGCCAAGTCTCACATTGAAATTTGATCCCTAATGCCAGAGGTGAGGCCTGATAGGAGGTGTTTGGGGTTTGAAGATGGATCCTTCATGAATGAATTGGTGCTATTATTGCAGGAGTGGGTGACATCTCACTCTTAGTGCCCAAGACAACTGGTTGTTGAAAAGAGCCTGGCACCTCCCTCTTCTCTCACCTCCTCTCTCACCTCCTCTCTCACCAGTAATCTCTGCACCTGCTGGCTCCCTTTTGCCTCGTGGCACAAGTGGAGGCAGCCTCAGGCCCTCACCAGAAGTAGATGCTGGTGCCCCACTTCTGGTACCGCCTGCAGAACTGTGAGCCAAATAAACCTATTTTCTTTGTAAATTACCAGCCTCAGGGATTCCTTTATAGCGGCACAAAAATGGACTAAAACACTAGTTTCTTGAGAGTTTTTATCATGAAAGGGTGTTGAATTTTGTCAAATGCTCTATCTGCTTCAATTGAGATATAATGTGTTTCTCTATGCTTTATTCTGTTAATGTGGTGCATGATAAATAATCGATTTTCATTTGCTGAACCGTCTTTGCTTTTCAGGGATAAATCTTACTTCGTCATGGTGAATGATCCTTTTCATGTGCTACTGAATTTGATTTGTTAGTATTTTGTTGAGGACTTTTGTATCTATGTTCATCAGGGATATTGGCCTGTAATTTTTTCTTTTACTGTGGCGTCTGTCTCATTTTGGCATCAGGATACTGCTGGCTTCATAAAATGAGTTTGGAAGTGTTTTCCATTGTCCATCATTTTGTTGTTAAGCTTTCTCATTTAGTATGTACAAGAAGAACAACAATGCAAAAATAGTATTGATGCTGAAAATTGCTAAGTAAAACCTGCTAAAATGGCACCTGCGTACTGTTGCCATGGAGACAGACTAGGAGAGGAATGAATGTAGCTTGAATTCTTAGAAAGACAATATGTGAGTTGCTCTTCAGTAAACTTGTGATAAAAATATCTTAAATGTGGGCACTTGGTTGCTATTTATTTATTTTTTAACAAAAATAAAAAGTGGCAGCAGTGTTAACAAGGGCAAAGAACATCATCAAAATCCTAAATCAAGTAACTTCAGCTCAGTTGACCTTTGTTTTGTGTGTGCCTTTTCCTTACTATAATTACCTAGGTTCTTCTGCAAAGCAGTGAGCCTAGGGGGCATGACATCTAACATGGTTGCAAATTAAACCCCAACTCTCATCCCAGCCTCCTCAGCCTCTATCTCTGAAGAAGCTATGGGATTTACCTGACAGCTATTCAAATAGTGTATATTGAACTAGAAGACAAAAAAGGAATTTTCCATGCTAAGCTGCAGCTGGCATAAGAAACACATACAGGCTATCAGAAAATTGGGTAATCTGGATTATAGTTCCGGCTTTGCCACTGCCATTCGCATAGCGATGCATTTCAGTGTATATGTGTGAGGGGCAATTTATGAATATCTGCAGTTCTCAGCCTCCACCTTCCAAGGAGGAAGGGTCCTTTGAACAGGCTGGAGTTTGTATTATGCGGATCCCTGAAAGGATGAAGTTGAGAGAATTGGATGGAGCTGAAAATGCCAAAACAATTTACATTTGAAAGGAAGAGATATAATATTCCTCAGAGAGGAATGGTTCTGAGCAGATGAAAGGAGGAGTAAAAAAAGAAACCAAAGGAAGCTGATTTGGAGAGAAGGAAAAGCATAGAGAAGAGAGGATTTTTTTTTTTTTTTTTTTTTTTTTGAGACAGGGCTTTGCTCTGTTGCCCAGGCTCGAGTACAGTGTGGAGTGATCTCAGCTCACTACCACCACCACCTTCTGGGCTCAGGTGATCTTTCCACCTCAGCCTCCTGAGTAGCTGGGATTACAGGCACTGGCCACTAGGCCTGGCTAATTTTTGCATTTTTTGTAGAGACAGGGTTTCGCCATGTTGCTCAGGCTGGTCTCAAACTCCTGGGCTCAAACATTTACCCACGTTGGCCTCTCAAAGTGCTGGATTATGGGCATGAGTCACTGTGCCTGGTATAGAATTTCTTTAAGTTTACTTTACATGTACTGAAATGCACTCATTATAAATGTATTATCTGATGAGTTTTGACAGTTGTGGTGTTAAACAAAATTATGGGAGGCCATTGTTTTAGGCTGAGCTCCTGTAGTAGGCTCCAACAGAACAAACCAAACCAAAATAGAGTCACTCATGGTAAATGCCACATAATCAAACTAAAACTTCGAGGGAGCAAGCAGATAGATCCCCAAACAGACCAGTTTTCCTCAGAACAGGAGATGCCAGTCTACCTGAGTCAGCATAATAAGGAAGTCCCTCTGCTTTAATCGTTAGAAAAAAAAATAGTAACTTGATATTAATCAGTGTTTTTCTATTGTTCTGTTTCCTTGTTTTCATCTTACAAACCCCAGTGTTCTGCCGCAGCTTGATGGGAACGCTCATCCTATTTTGTAGAATGGAGGCTGTCCCAATTCATGAGTCTTAAAGCTAACAGATATATAACCAAATTTGTTGTAATTTTGTCTGTTGACAGTAAATAGCTATGTAACTGCTACTGTGATTAAGATGAGCATTTCTGTCACTCCACAAAGTTCCCTTCTATCCTCTTTCTGTCACTAAAGGTTAGATTTGTCTTTTCTCATTTCATATTAATAGAATCATACAGTATGTACTATTCTGTGGCTTCTTTTGCTTCTTGTAATATTTTTGAGATTCATTTACGTATCAGTAATTTGGTCTTTTTTATTGCTGATGTGTTTATTGCAGAGATATACACAACTTGTTTATTCATCTATTGATAAACATTTGAGCTGTTTTCTGTTTGGGACTATTATGACTGACACTATACTAATTAGTATACAGATTCTTGGACATCGATTTTTATTTCTCTTGAAGAAAATACTTAAAACTGCAGTAGGCTGGATACAGTGGCTAATCCCAGAACTTTGGGAAGCCAAGGCAGGTGAATCACCTGAGGTCAGGAGTTCGAGACCAGCCTGACCAACAAGATGAAATCCCGTCTCTATTAAAAATACAAAAAATTAGCTGGGCGTGGTGGCAGATGCCTGTGGTCCTAGCTATTTGGGAGGCTGAGGCAGAGAATTGCTTGAACCTGGGAGGTGGAGGTTGCAGTGAGCTGAGATTCTGCCACTGCACTCTAGCCTGGGAAACAAGAGTGAAACTCCATCTCAAAAAACTAACAAACAACAACAACAACAACAACAACAACAAAAACAACTGCAATAGCTAGGTTATATGGCAAGTGCATGTTTGACTTTATAAGAAATTGCCAAGCTATTTTCCTGAGTGGCTATACTGTTTTACATACTCCCCAGCAATGTATGAGTTTGAGTGCCTTAAAGCCTCCTCAACACTTGGTATTTTCAAGATTTTTTTTTTTTTGAAACAGATTCTTGCTCTGTCACCCAGGCTGGAGGACAGTGGCACCATCTTGGCTCACCGCAACCTCCGCCTCCTGGGTTCAGGCAATTCTCCTGCCTCAGCCTCCTGAGTAGCTGGGATTACAGGTACGTGCCACCATGCCCAGCTAATTTTTTGTATTTTTAGTAGAGACAGGGTTTCACCATATTGACCAGGATGGTCTCGATCTCTTGACCTCGTGATCCACCCGCCTCGGCCTCCCAAAATGCTGGGATTACAGGCGTGAGCCACCGCGCCCGGCTCATATATTTTCAATATTAGTCCTCTGTCAGACACTGCAAATATTTCTTCTCAGTCTATGGCTGGCTTTTTCATTTTCTTATTTGTGTTTTTTGAAGAACAGAAACATTTAATTTTGAAGTCTAATTTGTCATTTTTTTTCTCTAATGATCCATGTTTTGATGTCTTTTTGTTTTTCGTGGGGATAGAATCTTACTCTGTCACCCAGGCTGGAGTGCAGTGGAGTGGTGCAATCACTGCTTACTGCAGTCTTGACTTCCTGGGCTCAAGCCATCGTCCCGTCTCAACCTCCCAAGTAGCTGGAACTACAGGCGCATACCACCATGCCTGGCTAATTGTTATATTTTTTGTAAAGACATTGGCCAGGCTGGTCTAGAACTTCTGGGCTCAAGTGATCCAGATCAAATAACCCACTGTGGCCTCCCAAAGTGTTGAAATTACAGGCATGAGCCACTGCTCCTGGCTGGTTTTGGCATCTTAATATCTTAAAAAATCTTTACCTACCCCAAGATTGCAAAGATTTTCTCTACTTTTGTTCTCTAGAAGTTTTACAGTTTTAACGTTCTGATTTAGGTCTGTCATCCATTTCAAGTTCATTTGAATGTATGGTATGAGGTAAAAATTACCTCATTTTTATCCTAATGTATTTCCAGTTGTTAAAAGAACATTTGTTTAAAAGTCTGTTCTTTCCCCATTAAATTGCTTTGGCACCTTTAAAAAAGTTCAATAGATCAATAGATCAATTTTGCAACTATTTTTAGTGTATAAAAATGCAACTGATTTTTGAGTGTTGATTTTTCTGCAACTTCAGTAAATTTGTTTATTAGTTCTAACTTTTTTTTTCCTTAGATTTTTTTTTTTTTTTTTTTTTTTGAGACAGGGTCTCACTCAGTTGCCCAGGCTGTAGTACAGTGGCAAGATCATGGCTCACTGCAGTCTTGACCTCCCAGGCTCAATTGATCCTCCCACCTCAGCCTCCCAAGTAGTTGAGACTGCAGGCACATGCCACCAGGTTCAGCTAATTTTTTTTAAAAAAAACAACAACATAGAAATAAGGTCTTTCTATATTTCCCAGGCTGGTCTCAAACTCCTGGGCTCAAGTAATCCTCCCACCTTTACCTCCTAAAGTGCTGAGATTACAGGTGTGAGCCACTGCACCTGAACTTTTTAGAAATTTTAGGGCTTTCTACATAAGTTATCAGCAGACAGGGATAATGTTATTATTTTCCAATTTCTATGTCTTTTATTTTTTAAAAATTAATTACATTTATTTTAATTAATAAATAAAAATTGTACATATTTATCATGTACAGCATGATTTTTTGAATTATGTATACATTGCAAAATAGGTAAATCAAGCTAATTCACATGTATTACCTCACATACTTATCTTTTTTGTGGCGAGAACACCTAAAGTCTACTCTTTTAGCAATTTTCAAGAATAAAATACACTGTTATCACTTATAGTCATCATGTTGTACAGCAGATCTCTTGAACTTATTCCTCCTGCCTAACTGGTCAACATCCCAAACCTCCACTGCTTTATTTCTTTTTCTTGTCTGATTGCTCTGGCTAGAAGTTCCAGTACTATGTTAAATAGTAGCAATGACAGTGGGCATCTTTGCCTTATTCCTGGTCTTAGATGAGCATGTGATTTTAATTGAGCATATTAATCACTTGGAAGGCATTTACAAAATTTTGCTAGATTTTCCTCTTGAGATTTGCTTTTTAGCAAGTGGTTATATTGTAGATAATCCCCTCAAATTAAAGGTTATGTGGAAGCTCCGTTGCGCAGTTAATTAATTTTTGAAATATGTAAGTTTCCTTTATACTTGCATTGAGGTCGACAACATGCTATTGGAACTGTAGTTTGAACTTGAATAATATATCTAGTGCAAAATTGTGTCAGGATGAAGATCTCACTTCTTATTTTAGCTTTTGTTAGTACTAGAAGTAGATAAAGCAGATTGACATTACTTATGATTCAAACATTTGTTATGGTCAAAATGATTGTGTTAGTCTATTTGTGCTGCCATAACAAAATGTCGTAAACTGGGTAATGTAGAAAGAAGAGAAATCTGGCTGGGTGCAGTGTCCCACATCTGTAATCCTAGCACTTTGGGAGGCCAAAGCAGGTGCATCACCTGAGGTCAGGAGTTTGAGACCAGCTTGGCCAACATGGTGAAACCCTGTCTCTACTAAAAATACAAAAATAGCCAGGTGTAGTGGTGGGTGCCTGTAATCCCAGCTACTAGGTGGCTGAGGCAGGAGAATTGCCTGAACTTGGGAGACGGAGGTTGCAGTGAGCCTAGATCGTGCCACTGCACTCTAGCCTGGGCAACAGAGTGAAACTCTGTTCCCTCACACACCTACCCCTGAGAAATTTATTGCTTACGCTTCTGAAGGCTACAAAGTCCAAAATTAAGGAACCAACATTTGGTGTCTGGTGAGGGTTGCTGTCTGCTTCCAAGATGGTGCCTTGTTGCTGTGCTCTCACCTGGTGGAAGGTGGAAGGGCAAAAAAGGGACTGAGCTGATTCCCTCAGCCCTTTTATAAGGCAATAATCTATTTATGATGGCGGAGCCCTTGTGACTTAATCACTTTCCCAAGGACCCCATCTCTTAATACCATTATGATAGGGATAGCATTTCAACATGAATTTGGGAGGGGACACAAATGTTCAAACAGTAAAAGCCCACCCCGGGGCCCTTTAAATTTGTGTTTTTCTAATATTCAAAATACATTCATTCCAGCCTAATGGCCCCGAAAGTCTTAACTCATTCTAGCATCAACTTTAAAATTTAAGTTCAAAGTCTTATCTAAATATCATCTAAATCAGATATGCATAAGACTCAGGGTGAAACTCAAAATGTGATTCATTTACAGGAAAATTTATCTCTAATGGTAGCTTGTGAAATAAAACAAATTATATCCTTCGAAAATAGAATAATGGGAAAGGCATAGGATAGACATTTCCATTCCTAAAAGGGAGAAAAAGGAAAGAAGCAAGGGGTATTAAATCCCAAGTGAGTCCAGAAACCAATGAGGCAAACAACATTTCTTCTTGAGGCTCGAGAATAATCTTTGACTCCACATTTTGGCTTCCAGACACAGACACACTGGAGTAGAGATTGGGTCCCCAGTCCCCCAGGAGACGCCACTACCATACCTTTTCTGGATGAAGCCCACACTGCAGCCCTCAGGAGTTGGAGTTGGTTGCTTGTGGTTCTCCCAGGCTGGCATTGCATGCTGGTGGCTCTATAGGTTTGGAGTCTTTAAGGGTGGCTCTGTTGCATGGGCTCACTAAGCAATGCCATAGTGAGGGCTCTCTGCAGTGGTCTTGACCTTGTGACTCTGCTGGGCATTGCTGTAGTGGGGACTTTCTGCCACAACCCTGCCTTGTCGAAGTTCAGAGCTTTAAGACTCTGAGGTTGTGAGGCATCCTTTGAAATTCAGTTGAAGGCAACCATGCTTCCACTGTTCTTGCATTCTGCATGCCTGCAGAGTTAGCATCACATGGATGCCACTAAGGTTTACATACTGTGCCTTCTGGATTGTTGACCTGAGCTGTATCTGGGCCCCCAAAGCCCCAGCTAGGGTGGCTGAGGAGTACTGCATCAGAATTCAGGGAGCAGAAGCTTGGGGTGGCCCTGGGCAGTGAATCCCAAGGTCCCATGGCTGCCCTGGGATCCTCCTTTGAAACTGTTCTTTCCTCAAGGTCCTAGCACTCTGGACCTGTGATAAGAGTGTCAGCCTCAAAGATCTCTGCAGTGCCTTTGGGGTCACTCTCTCATTGTCTTGATGACTGGCATCTGGTTTCCTTCTGTTCATGCTAATGTCCTTAGCAATATTTTGTTTGGTCACACCTTGATGTTCTTGCTCAAACACACTTTTTCATTTTTAATAACATGGCTAGGCTGAGCATTTTTCTTATCTTTAACCAGGCTTGAGTGCAGTGGCACAATCCTGGTTCAGCTACAGCCTTGACCTCCTTGTCTTGAGTAATCCTCCAACAGCAGTCTCCCAAGTAGCCAGGACTACAGGTATGTACCACCATGCCCGGCTAATTTTGTTTATTTTCTGCAGAGATGAGGTCTTATTATATTGCCTAAACTGATCTCAAACTCCTGGTCTTGACTGATCCCTCTGCCTTAGCCTCAAAATGCTGGGATTATAGACACGAGCCATTGCACCTAGCCCTATGTTCCTCTTTTGACATAAATTCTGTGTTTAATTCATTTTTCTCTTTCTTTATTTTATTTTATTTTTTTAATTAGAAAAAGTATTTATTTCTGCTCCTTTCATACATCTTATTGTTCAGGAAACAGTCTTACATGTATATCTGAAGTAATCTACCATCACACACTCCAGTTAAAGGCAAAGCACCATAGGTAAAGCTAATCAGCTGTCCAGAGTTCTCAGCTTATGGAATCTTGCTTCTTGATTTTATGCTAATTTCTGAAAATCAGGATGTCATTTCCAAAAAATGTTAAGGGGGTTATAAAAAATAATCACTTTACTTGGTATTATAGTTGTAGATATGGAGTATATTTTCTTTAAGAAATGAAAAACTAAGAATAAAATGCCACTCAGCATCATTGGTATAGCAGTAGTTCAGCAGGAAAAAAAATACTGTGGTCAACTTGTCTCTTTAAACCAAGAAAGAAATTCTAGTCCAAGTTTCAATATACTTCCTGCTTTTTCACTAGATATTTCTTTTACTGCTGCTCTTCATTCTTTTCACATTTCACATTAGAGGGTTGGTACAGCCTTTAAACTTCCTTGACAGGAGCAAAGCCAGTATCCACTGATTTCTTCTCAAAGGCACTCTAACCCATCAGATAGCCTGGCAGTTTCATTCTCATGAATACTCTAGCCATGAAAAAACTCAATAGAACACAGATGAATCCAATGAATAGAAGAAGAAATCTATTGAGTTTGGGGATATTTGGTGCATTTTAGGTCCAGGATTATGAAACCTAAACCTCCCATTGTAAACAGGAAGCTGGATGCAAGTCCTTCCATAATATATTGTCCATTTACTCTGTAGGCCAAGAAAGCTACTGGCCTCTGATACCCATGCTCATCAGTCATAGAGCCAACACTTGGTGGTTCAACAATAACATCATAAATTATTCCTCCGGTGATGAGGAAGTAAGACACCACCACCAGAGCATACACAGCCATGGCCGACGGCATGTGCAGCCAGGGCGGCTTCTTCAGCTTCAGGTTGGGACATTCCAGCACTAAGAACGGGACACGGTACAAAGTCTCCATGTTGGTGGCAGCCCTCTTTCTTAATTTTATTATAAACAGTCAAGAGAAGCTATGCAGCACCCCAGAACACTTTGGTTAGAGATTTCTTCTATTGAATATCCTAGTTTATCGCTCTTAAGTTCTGATTTTCACAAATATGGACACTAACATAATTCAGCCAAGTTCTTTTCTAGTTTGCAACAAAGATGGCCTTTCCTCCAGTTTCCAATAAGATATTCCTTATTTTCATGTAAGGTCTCATTAGAATGGGCTTTACTGTTCATATCTCTACCAGCATTCTGATTACAACCACTTAGATAATCTCTAAGAAGACTGAGGCTCTCTCTCTATAGCTTTCCTCTTCTTCTGAGCCCTAACCAGAATTGCCTTTAATGTGCTGTTCATGGCTGTTTCTAGTATGCGGTTCAAAATTAATCCAGTCTCTACCAGTTACCCAGATCCAAAACTGCTTCCATATTTTTAGTAAGGTTTTGTTTCCAAAAAAAGAGAAAAGAAATAAGGTAGTCTTCTAATCCATTAATATGAAGCATATTTACATGTGTTTAGACCTTCACTAATTTCTTTAACCAGTGTTTTCTAGTTTTCAGAGTACAAATCTTACGTTTCTATGGTAAACTCATATCTGAGTATTTTATTCTTCCTGATGTTATTGTCAATTAGATTGTTTTCTTAATTGCCTTTCAGGTTGTTCATTGCTAGTGTATCCAAATAGAACATTTTTGTATGTTGATCTCATATACGCAATTTTGCTGAATTTATTACTTATAATACTGTTTTAAAATAATTTTTAGGATTTTCAATATATAAAATCATTTCATCTGCAAATAGAGATCATTTACTTCTTCCTTTCCAGTCTAGATGCCTTTTATTTATTTTTTCTCACCTAATTGCACAGGCTATAATTTCCAGTATAGTGTTGAATAGAAGTGGCAAAAGTGGGCATCTTTGTCTTGTTCCTAATACTAGGGGACAACTTTCAGTTTTTCACTATTATTATTCATTTTTGAGTGAAATCTTCCTAAGTTCTATGAGCTTTTCTATGAAATTAATGAACCTTGGAGGAGGTCATGGGAACTCCTGATTTGTAGCTAGCAGTCAGAAATACAGATGGAATGTGGAACTTGCAAGTGGTGTCTGATGTGGAAGAAGTCTTGTGGGACTGAGCCCTTTAACCTGTGAGATCTGATGCTAACCCAATGGGTGTCTGCAGAGAATTAAAGAATTGCTTGGTGTAGAAAAACCATATGCATACTTATCCACATTTGGTATGGAGATAAATAGTTTTTTCTTACAAGTCCATACCTGCTTTCCCTTTGTCTCCTGTTGCAAAGATTGACAACTCTCTCTTGCTGTCCTGGAGATGGAAGGCAAATAATGGGTCCATTGTTCCACAGGTTCCCCCTTTTTCAAAGTATTTCAGTGTACTTAGAGCAGTTGGGACTTATGCAGTTGAATGATTAATGGACAAGTGTTTTAAAATCTAGTGTCTTTAGCCTAGTATTACAGAGATTTTCATTTATGTAAGATAAATTAATCCTTCAATCATATGAAGAATAATGCCCCATATGAAGAATAATTCCATTAAGATCTTAAAGCACTTCATTGAAAATTAACATGTTATCAATAAACAGAGGTTCCTAACTTTTACAGAATGGGAAATGACCATGGTCTAGTATAGTTACACTTTAGCAGAGGTCTAGGTACTCAAGGAACAGTTCTTGATCTCTGAAGAATTAGAAAAAACATGTAAAAAGTTTACAGAAATTCTCAAGTTTGCCCTATTAGACTGACTTTTTAAAAACAGCAATCTAATGCTGGTCAGAAGGTCACCATTTCTCTCTTCAGAGCCTTACTTTTCTTTTGTGCCTGTGTGCATGTGTGTGTATGTGTGTAAGTATTTTTGGTAGAGATGGGATCATACTACATTCCCCAGGCTGGTTCCAAACTTGTGGACTCAAGCTATCCTCCAGCCTTGGTCTCCCAAACTTCTGAGATTATAGGCATGAGCCACCACACCCTAGAGCCTCGGTTTTAGCCCACATAGCTAAAGCTGGAAATGTATTGATGACTAAATATGATAGGCCATGCCAGAAATTAATATGGAAATATGCTTAAAATATGGTCCCTATGAAGAGAGAAAAACATTCTAGGAGAAGAGAGCAGTGCAGCCAAGTATTCTATGTGGACCATGCTCAGGAATTTTGGGAATTGGGATATTACTGATCTTTGCAAGTATAATTTTAGGGCACTGGTGGGACCTTGAGTAATTCTATGGAGGGATAAATGTGAGGGAGGATGTAGATTAAAAGTGTTTGAAAAATCTGGATTAAATATTAAGAGAGAGAGAGGGTGCAGATGGGTAGGGCACAGGACTTTTTTTTTTTTTTTAATTTTTTTGAGATGGAATCTTGCCCTGTCAACCAGGCTGGAGTGCAATGACACAATCTTGGCTCACTGCAACCTCAGCCTCCTGGATTCAAGTGATTGTCCCTGCCTCAGCCTCCCAAGTAGCTGGGATCACAGGTACCTGCCACCATGCCTGGCTAATTTTTGTATTTTTAGTAGACACGGGGTTTTGCCATGTTGCCCAGGCTGGTCTCAAATTCCTGACCTCATGTGATTCACCTGCCTTGGCCTCCCAAAGTGCTGGGATTACAGGCATGAGCCACCATGCCCAGCCCAGGGATATTTCTGAGATAAGGGAACTTGTTTACAAGCTGAAGAGATAAATTGGTGATCAAGGAAAGTTGACAATTTGAGAGTAAGGGAACAACTGATGGAACAACAATTGTATTAAATCTTGGAGAGGTTGCAAAAATACACTAGTGCCTAAATTTAGGAAATTATCTTTATTGAGGAAGGACACTTCTTCCTCCAAGACTCAGGAGAAGTTCAGGTATGATCATATGACAAGAAAGCTGTGAAATAACTGTATCTTTTGAGGGTGAGGACTCTCATACTCCCTTTTCTTTGTTTATTTTCTTCCTCTATTCCAGTTTTTATCTTGTCCACTGTTCATTTAATTTTTCTTGCAGAGTGTACTGGTAACTGAAGACAACCCAGGAAATATTTTTTTTTTCCTTCTGCCTAGAAGTCTAACAATTTTAGAATGTCTACAACGTGTCATTTTCTCTATTTTTCCAGGAGAGCTTTCATAAAGGGGAAAGAGGGAGTAGATCGATTTCACTGGCACCTCACTTTTCTCATTGAGGGTGGAGGGGATGATGTTGTGTGCTGGCAGTAAGGATAGGGACTTGGTGATTGGAGAAGATTTGGAATAAGTGATGAGGAGGATGGGAAAGAAAATTGGCCAAAGCCAGGTAAAAGGACTGAGGAATAGCCCTAGAGGGTTGGGGTCTAACTTGGAGTTTCACAAACCCGCCCCATTGTGCAGCTTTCTTTAGCAAGTTGGATATAAAGTCTATGTTGCTGGCATTCTAGTGGTTTAATGAGTAACATGCTCAAAGTAAAAAAATAATTATAATAATAAGGCAAAGGAAGGCAAAAATACTACCTTCATTATAGATAAAACTGATAATTGGAGATGTGGCTTATATAATCAAGTGGACTTTCAAATACTGATCTCTAGAATTAGACTCACCTATCAGCCATGGGCATCGCTGGGGCACCTCAGGGCCCCCACTCCCCACTGGAGGTGGCCCCTGTAACAGGGAGGGTGTGGGGAGTAGGGGCCACGTACATCCAAGAGAAAGATGCCCCCAGATCATGAGAGTCTTTTCCCCAGGACCATAAAGATAGAATTGTGCAGTCACTGATCCTTCGTTCACAATACTTAAAGAAACGCCTCCTGTCCTGTTTTAGAAGTACCTGGTATTAAGTGCTCTATTCTATTAAAACACAGAGAAAATTAAAGTGTATCCTTTTAAACCGATACATATGCCCCATGAAGGATGCCTTTGAAAATATGAATGACGGCCGGGCGCGGTGGCTCAAGCCTGTAATCCCAGCACTTTGGGAGGCCGAGGCGGGTGGATCACGAGGTCAAGAGATCGAGACCATCCTGGTCAACATGGTGAAACCCCGTCTCTACTAAAAATACAAAAAATTAGCTGGGCATGGTGGCACGTGCCTGTAATCTCAGCTACTCAGGAGCCTGAGGCAGGAGAATTGCCTGAACCCAGGAGGCGGAGGTTGTGGTGAGCCGAGATCGCGCCATTGCACTCCAACCTGGGTAACAAGAGCGAAACTCCGTCTCAAAAAAAAAAAAAAAAAAAAAGAAAAGAAAAGAAAATATGAATGACAAATAGTTCCAGGCACCTGTTTTTTTGACCAAGGCTAAGCTGATCACAGATGCCTCTTTGGGCTCCAAGGTGACTCACCGCTCAATTCTGCCATGAAACTACCCTTACAGGCTTTCTAGCATTGGAGGCTACCCAGCAATGAATCAATGAGCTGAGATGCCTTATTGTCATCAGAAGTGTTCAAGCACCAGATGAACAACCCACTGTTTTAGATGTTACAGAGGAAATTCCTATGAGCACAAGACCTTTAGAACCATAACCACCAAGGAATTTTAAAATCCAAACCCCCTGTGGTTTAAAGGAACTGTAGTTTTTCTGAATCGAAGCATAAAGCTCATGTCATAACCTCTCCTCATGATGTATGCTGCTAATGCTTTCATGAACATTCCATGAAGCAAAATGATAGAAAGTCTGTGTATGGATTTACTGGTTAATCTAGCATATACAATCTAGTTACTGTGAGCAGTCAGATGGAGAAAAATGATTATGATGAAAAGACCCCAGGGAAAGGATTTTTCTGCTTGCATAGATGAATGTCAAAATTAAATTACTTCCACTGGGAAAAGCATATCAGATTCAAGAAGGAAGGAACCATACAATAAGAAACGGAGACTAGCCCCAGCATAATGTTTCTTCAATTTTTTAAAAACTAGAATCCAAAATACACTTAACAACATGATGCCACACACACACACACACACACACACACACACACACACACACTTCTAACTATAACAAAAATTTCACAAAGCAACACTTACCCTTACTGTGGACAATACATTCTGATATCTCTCATATTTAGTTTTTCAATAATTAATTCTGTTATTGAAGCATAGGAAAGAGGCAGAAAAGTACATGATTATAAGTGTAGATCTAGATAAATTTTCACACAGTAAACACATTTGTGTAACCTATATTTCATTCTGCTTCTTTTTATTTTTTATTGTAAAATATTTATAACATAAAAAGAACCATGTTAATTTTTAAGTGTATGGTTCTGTGCATTAATTACATTAACACTGCTGTGCAACCATAACCAACATCCATCTCCAGATCACTGTTTATTTTCCGAATCCAAAACTCCATACTTATTAAGCAGTAACTCCCTATTTCCCCTACTTTGTCGCTGTCTCCTCCTTTTCTATCATTTTGCTTCATGGACTGTTCATGAAAGCATTAGCAGCATACATCATCTGTCCTTGACTGGCTTCTTTCACTTAGCATAATGTCCTCAAGGTTCTCCATGTTATAGCATGTGTCCAGATTTCCTTCCTTGTAAAGGCTGAGTAATATTTCATTGCATATATAATATACATATATATAGATACACACACACACACACACACACACACATATAACATTTTGTTTATTCTTTCATTCATCGATGGACATTATGTTGCTTCCACTTTCTGGCTATTGTGAATAATGCTGCCACGAACACGAGTGTACAAATATCATTTAAGAAAATACTAGTTGCAACACATTAAATTGCTTTTCTTGATGTTGACAACTCTGGTGTACTAGTTCAAAAATGGAAATTAAACATATTCTTTCTTTTGAGCCTGATTAAGCTAACCAGGCTACTTTCGGACTCCTCATTTTCCTGATTTCTTGAACTGAGAAGAGCCTTAGTGTGTGCCGGAAGGGATGATGTAGGAGTGGATTTCCTTCCCCTTCACTTTGGAAGCTGCCCAACAATGAAACTTGGGGGGACCCCCTCACGGTGGGGGACCCCTTCACCTACCCTCTGACACACACTCAGCCTTCCATTGTCTCTTTGTGAAAGTGAGATAATTTAGCGAGTCAGCTGAGTTTTCGGTGTGCTCAGGGTTGAGGTGTGGATCCATAGTTCCTCCACTCCCTGCTAAACACAAGATGAGCTGAATTGGACTTGCTCAGAAAATTTCTGACAGTCCATAGGCTACTCTAAAAGGTATTCCCCTGCTGTGACTAACATACTGTTTATCCTTTCAAAGTAAGTTTTGTGAAAAGAAATTACTTCCCTGAGGCATGGGTTTTCTATTGCTGCACCTCAAAATGTAGTAGCTTTCAACAACAGCAGGTCTCTGGGTTGATAATTGGGGTGGGCTTGTCTTCGAGTTCCTGCTCTCTGGTCTGGGGTCACTTGCATGTCGTCTACTGGCTCCCATGGGGTTGGATGGCTCATGACTGCACGGCCTTCCCACCTGTGCTGGCTGCTGGCTGTGCCTCTTTCTCCGGCTCTCTCATCCTCATGGAGGCACCCAGGCTTCCCATGGAGGACCGAGGGTTCAGAAGAAGACAGAGGGAGCCGCAAGGCCTTTCAAGGCTCCAGCGAGGAAGTCCCATGATATCACTTTCTCCACATTCTATTAGCCAAAGCCAGTCACTAGCCAGCCCAGATTCCAGGAGTCAGGAAGTCAACTTGACCTTTGAATAATGGATACAAATATATATGAGAGAGAAGATATAAGACCTGATGTTTGATAGATCAGTAGGGTGACTATAGTTAACATTAATTGATTCTGTATTTCCAAATAGCTAGAAGAGAATAATTTGAATGTTCTTAGCATAAAGAAAAGGTAAACATTTAGTGTGATGGATATTGGCTGGGAGCAGTGGCTCACATCCATAATCCTAGCACTCTGGGAGGCTGAGGCAGGTGGATTGCTTGAACCTAGAAGTTTGAGACCAGCCTGAGCAACATGGCAAAACCCTTTCTCTACAAGAAATACAAAAAATACAAAAAAAGAGTATGGTGGTGCAAGCCTGTGGTCCCAGTTACTGGGGAGGCTGAAGTGGGAGGATCGCTAGAGCCTGAGAGGGCCAGGCTGCAGTGAGCCATAAGCATGCCACCACACTCCAGCTGGGCGGCAGAGAGATCCTGTTTCAGTTTTTTTAAAAAATGGTGATGGATATCCCAATTACCTGATTTGATGTATGAATGTATCAAATTGTCACATGTACTCCGAAAATATGTACATCTAACATGTATCAATAAAAATAAACACATAAATAAATAAACAAACGACCTCTTGATGAAGTGAGCAAAGTCGCAGTGAACTGGCACCCACACAGAGGTAGGAGGAATTACTGTAGCCATCTTTGCCAGAGTCTACCACTCCCCACTGCGATCTACCAACAATCTATAACACCCTCTTATTGTTACCTTTTTCTTTCCTGCAAATTAGCTCATGCAAATCTTGTTTCTTAAAGAGTAGGCTTTTGACCCAACATCCTTACTTCTGATAATTTACTTACAGATCTACTTGCACAACACAAATGATATATGTACAAGATTACCCACTGTAGCACTCTTTGTAATTAAAAACAACCCAAGTATCCATTAATAGAGGACTGCTTAAATAAATTATGGTATACCATCAGGAGAGGACACTGTACAGCCATAAAAGAGAAAAAGAAGTCCTTACGTATTGACACAAAAACCCTAGGACATATTATTCACTGACAAAAATCACAGTGCTGAGCAATATCCACTGTACCCCAAAAGTCTTAGTGCAGTCCAAAACTTTTATAATGTTAGAAGTACAAGTACTATAAACAGAGAAGAAAGATGATTCGAAAACTTAATTGTATACATTTCTTTCTTTTTTAGATTAATCGTGCCATTTTATTATTATTATTTTATTTATTTATTTTGAGACAGCGTCTCCCTCTGTCGCCCAGGCTGGAGTGCACTGGTGCAATCTTGACTCACTGCAACCTCCCCCTCCCAGGTTCAAGTGATTCTCCTGCTTCAGCCTCCTGAGTAGCTAGGATTACAGGCATGAACCACCATGCCTGGGTAACTTTTGTATTTTTAGTAAAGACAAAGTTTTGCCATGTTGACAAGTTTGGTCTCGAACTCCTGACATCAAGTGATCTGCCTGCCTTGGCCTCCCAAAGTGCTGGGATTATAGGTGTGAGTCAACGCACCCAGCCCATATTATTTTTAATTATATACAAAGATCTAACACGCCACCCAGAGACCATTTCACCCACTGCTCTGTTTGGCCGCCAGTCTCGTCTGTCTCTTCAGCAATGGTAAGGCAGACACCCTTTCCTCAGGGAAGAGAAATTCGTGGTTTCTTGCTGTTGCTGTTGGCATCTTTCACATGAAGCATGTCAAAAGAACCAGGGTGCCTCTCTCTTTTGATGATCACACCAATTCTTCCCAGGTTAGCACCTCCAGCCATGATACACAGGTTACCAGTGTCAAACCTGATGAAACCAGTCATCTTGCCATTCTCCAAATCAATCTGAATGGTATCATTCACCGTGATGAGGGTATCAGGGTAGCAGACGGTGTGAGCATCATGAGTCACAAGATGAGGGATTCCTTTTGTGTCCACAAAGATTTTTCTCACTTTGCACAACTTGTAGCTTGGCCTCCTTGGGTGCAATAGGATGAAAGCAAAGGGAGCCTTGGTGTCATAGATTAGATGGAAATTCTCTCCTGTCTTGTCAGTGTTCATGACATCCATGAATCCAGCAGGGTAGATTACATTAGCTCAGACCTTGCCATTGATCTTAACGAACCTCTACAAGCAAATCTTTATTTCATTTCCTGTCGAACATATGTAAATCTGTTCCTTAGGAAAATGATGAGGGAGAGACACTCTCTCAGCTTGTGGAGGTGGGTGGATTGATGAGTAGCAAACACAGGGGTCAATTTATCCAGTATCTAATGCAGGCGTCCCCAAACTACGGCCCGCGGGCCGCATGTGGCCCCCTGAGGCCATTTATCCGGCCCCCTGCTGCACTTCAGGAAGGGGCACCTCTTTCATAGGTGGTCAGTGAGAGGAGCACAGTATGTGGCAGCCCTCCAACGGTCTGAGGGACAGTGAACTGGCCCCCTGTGTAAAAAGTTTGGGGACACCTGATCTAATGCTATGGAGCTGCTGCCTGCTTCAGATACTCTTGGAACCACCACAAGCCATGACTGTGTTAGACATAGAGAGAGCTTTTTTTTTTTTTTTTTTTTTTTGAGACAGGGCCTCACTCTGTTGCTCAGGCTGGAGTACAGTAGTGCAATCACACAGCAGTCCAATCACAGCTCACTGCAGCCTCAACCTCCCGGGCTCAAGCGATCCTCCCACCTCAGTCTTTGAAGTAGCTGGGACCACAGGCCTGTACTACTACCCTTGGCTAATTTTCTTCTTTTTTGGGGGTAGAGATAGGGTTTTGCCATGTTGCTAGGCTGGTCTCAAACTCCTGAGCTCAAACAATTTACCTACCTCAGTCTCCCAGAGTGCTGGGATTACAGGCATGAGTAAATATGCTCAGCCTTGTATGCATTTCTTATTCATTTATATAGTCTTGTGAATTTGGAATAATAAATTTTAAACTTAATTTTTTGTTTTATTATTGTTTTCTATCTTTGATGAGAGATACTGAAACAAAAAATAAAATGTACTATTTAAAACTCACAAAACTAGGCCGGGCGCGGTGGCTCAAGCCTGTAATCCCAGCACTTTGGGAGGCCGAGGCGGGTGGATCATGAGGTCAAGAGATCAAGACCATCCTGGTCAACATGGTGAAACCCCGTCTCTACTGAAAATACAAAAAATTAGCCGGGCATGGTGGCACGTGCCTGTAATCCCAGCTACTCAGGAGGCTGAGGCAGGAGAATTGCCTGAACCCGGGAGGCGGAGGTTGCAGTGAACCGAGATCGTGCCATTGCACTCCAGCCTGGGTAACAAGAGCGAAACTCCATCACACACACACACACACACACACACACACACACACACACAAAAACCTCACAAAACTAAATAAATTTAAAAGAGATTTATATAATAAAACTTCCAAATGATGTTCTTTGTGGCATTTATAATTCTGAAGTTATTAATGCCCAAAATTGCATCAAGACTTTTGGGTTACCCTATACAGGGTATGCTAACTTTCATTTAAGATAAAAGTGGATTCCATATCTTTGCTATCGTGAACAGTGGAAATGTGATGCATACATACCATGGAGTACTATGCAGCTATAAAAAGGAAAGAGATTATGTCTTTTGTGGGAACATGGATGGAGCTGGAAGCCATTATCCTTAGCACACTAATGCAGAAATGGAAAACCGAATACCACATGTTCTCATGTATAAGGATCAGAAAAAATAACTACTGGGCATTAGGCTTAGTACCTGGGTGATGAAATAATCTGTACAACAAACCCACATATCATGAGTCTACCTCTATAACAAACCTGCACATGTATCCCTGAACCTAAAATAAAAGTTAAAAAAAGAAGAAAAACATAGAAATAGTTGTGTTCATTTCCTGTGGTTTCTGTAATAAACTGCTACTAACTTAGTGGTTTAAAATAACACAGATTTATTCACTGCTAGTTCTGGAAGTCAGAAGTCTAAGGAACACTGCCCTCCTGGAGGCTCCAGGAAATAATCCATTTCCTTGCCTTGTTAGCTTCTAGAGGCTGCCTGCATTCCTTGTTTCGTAGCCCCCTTCTTCCATTTCAAAGCTGACAGTGTAGCATCTTACAGGCTCTCTTTTTTCAGACTTTGACCCTACTGCCTCCTTCTTAGAAGGTCCTCTGTGGTTACATTGGGTCCACTGGAGTAATCCAGAATAATCTCCAATCTCAAGATTCTCAATTCAATCACATTTGCAAACTCCCTTTTCCACGTAAAATAACAAATTAATAGGTTGTGGGGATTAGCACATGGACATTTTTGGGAGGCCTTATTCTGACAACCACATAAGTATATTAATTTTTGTTTATATTTACATAATGATACACTGGAAGGATATATTAAAAAATAGTAAAAGTGGTTATTTATGGGGGCAGAGAGGAATGAGAACAGAATGGAAATGAGAATTCTTAATGTATGTCATTTTATGAGGATTTGATCTCTGAATGCGTAAGTGACTTATCTATTCAAAAATAAAATCAACAATAAGTATTTAAAAGGTAGGCCTGCTTAGTTTCGGTATCTCTAACTAGGGACACTTAGATTTTTACAAATTCATGTGTCACAGACATAACACTAAAATGGCCGAATTGATCCTATAGATTTGGAACCACATGAGTTTACTTACATGCAGTGAACTATAAATTCTCCGCACAGCAAGTTCTGGAATCTGTTTTCAGTTCCTTCTCACTAAGGAAATGTGAAGTCACTGTGACTAACCAGTGGCTGTGGTTCACCCTGGGACATCTCAGTACGGCTCAGGCCGCTCGGCTCTTCCTGTGGGCACTGTGTTTCCTGCCTTCAGGATTTTAGGAAAAGCTGCAGCGACGTCGTGGTCTCTGCTGTGCACTCACCTAGGCTGGAGCAATTTGCATTTTCCGCCTCTCGCTGTCAAATGAACTGCACTGGGCCAGGTTTCAGGAATTGTGCCCCCCCCCCCCCCACTGAGATGGGGGGAGGGAGAATAGGTCTTCGTGTCCTCAAAGCACTTTAGTCCCTGAGGCTGCTGCTTGGTGTTTGTGTGTGAGCCAGCTCTGACTCACCAAACCGAGAAGAAAAAACTTCCACCGAGGACTATTTGCCAAGGAAATGTGCTCAGGCCCACGCGGCAGTGAGTCCAGCAGCTAGGAGCGACCCTGAGAGGAAGCAATTGGGGATATAGAGCGCCAGCTCCACCGTGCAGCGCCTCTGTGCTGGCAACCTGCGATGGGAGGTTTCTCTGCCTTCGTGGCCACTTCCTAACAGATTCACGCTTGGCAAGTGGCCTGCGAGCTCTCACACGCGTGCGGTGGGGGCCCCAGGGGCTGTCCTTCTCCCCGCCACCTCCTTTGGCAGGAGCCTGGTTTGTGTTTATTTTTGGTTGTGCCAGAGGGAAACTGCACTTTGAGGAAGAAAAGCAATTGCTGGTTGTTTAGGACGAGCAGTCTAATCCCAGACGGCCCTGTCTTCTGCAGAAAACAGGCGGGGCGCAAATCAACGCAGGCGCAGCGAAGGGGCCGCGGTCCCGCTGAGTCACAACCTGCTCAGCGCTCAGCGTGACTCAGGGCTGGCCGCCTCCCTGAGGCATCTGTGAGTGATCCCAGCCGGAAGAGGCGGCATATCTTACGTCCACGAATCCTCCAGACTAATTTCCTTCCTCTGGCCTCTGGAGGTTCAGGTGCCTCTGTGGGGCGTGGGTTGGGGGGACCAGACACCCCACTGCGTGCAGCTCCCAGAGAGCAGCCATGCGGCAGGGCCCTGGGCCCCAAGACCTGGCTGAGTGGCTGGACCTGCCCGGCCCCGCCTCCGCCACAGACTGTGCCCTCAGACCTTGCCAGCCTCTTTCCAACACATCCCTTAGCCTCAGTGGCAAGTCCGGTAAGACGGCCTGGAGGGATTATAACAATAGAAATGTAAGACAAAGTAGCAAATATAAGAAGCCATGTGTGCTCCTTTCGGCCTACAGCGGAATTTCACAAAGCCCCAGCCCTGTGACAACTTGCAGGTCTGGGGAAAGATGCTTTGAGGATGAAACAGTCTAGAGCACGCTACCCCCAACTCTCTTGCCTGAGTCATTATATTCCTTAAAAGATAAATGAGTCTAGGAGCAGTGGCTCACGCGTGTAATCCCATTTTGCGACTCTGAGGTGGACTGATCATGAGCCCAGGAGTTTGAGACCAACCAGCCTGGGTGACAAAGTGAGACACCCGCCTTCCAATCTCTATGAAAAAAACTAGACGGCCGTAGTGGCCCCCACCTGTGGTTCCAGCTACTCAGGAGGCTGAGGCAAGAGAATTACTTGAGCCCGGGAGGCTGAGGCTGTAGTGAGATATGTTTGTGCCACTGCACTTCAGCCTGGGCAACAGAGCGAGACTCTGTCTCAAGGGGGAAAAAACAGTCGGAACGCAGTGGATCACGCCTGTAATCCCAGCACTTTGGGAGGCCTAGTGGGTGGATCATGAGGTCAGGAGTTCAAGATCAGCCTGGCCAACACAGTGAAACCCTGTCTCTACTAAAAACTAGAAAAAAAAAAAAAAAAATTAGCCGGGTACAGTAGCAGAATACTGTAATCCTAGCTACTTGGGAGGCTGAGGCAGGATAATCACTTGAACCTGGCAGCAGAGGTTGCAGTGAGACAAGATTGTGCCACTGCCCTCCAGCCTGGGTGACAGAGTGAGACTCCATTAGTAGATTAAAAAAAAAAAAAAAAAAGCAATGACCCTAGGCCTTGCTTTTTCCTACACATAAGACCGTGTTTGGCAAGTTAGTGATTATGCCTATGTAATGGATAATCAGATGCACTTTACACCCAATGTAGCTTCTGAGCAAGTTTGATGTGATTTTGCAGATACTAAAAACCCCACACCTGTATCTGAGCAGTGAGCTGAAACACTGCCAGAGTCATCTCATGGAACCTCTCTAAAGATCTGCTTCTGTAGACCTCAGTGAGACTTCTGAATAAAACTAACTTTAATCCTTTAAAAGCTTCATCTTTTTTTCTTCAGTCGACAGAAGTAATTGTGGTTAGTGATCAACTCCTGGAGGACCAAAACAATTACATTAAATTATAATTCTTACCAACCACGCTCCCTGCTCCCCTCCTAAAGAGACCTGATCCTCTGTGGGGTTACACACCAGGCCTCTCTTGGAGGTGGGTGGGAAGGGGTCATTCTAACGAGAAATGTGTATAAAGGGAGATCCAGAGCCAGAGCGGGGTGAGGAAAGTTAAAAGACTAACAGCTCTGGTTTAGTGTGAGAAAGGATGAGAAGGGAGGATTTTGAGGTACTGAAGCCACCAGAGGGAAATTTGAGCAGCTATACTGGAGGGTGAGGCTTTGGGGAAAAGCAATATCAAAATAAGAGTTTTCGGACAGTTTTCCATGTGGTTACAGGGGCAAATTCCTCACTCTGAGTGGCTCAAAAACACTTCCAATTGCTTGGAATCTGGTTTGTGCTATTTATTTATTTTAATGTTTTTTTAAAATTTAGAGATGGGATCTCACTATGTTGTGCAGGCTGGTCTCAAACTCCTGGGCTCAAGCAATCTTCCTGCCTTGGCCTCCCTAAGTGTTGAGATGACAGGCATGAGCCACCGTGCTCAGCCTGTTATTTATGTATGTATTTAGAGATGGGGGTCTTCATCTGTCACCCAGGCTGGAGTGCAGTGGTGCGATACAGCTCACTGCAGCCTCAAACTCCTGCCCTTAAGTAATCCTTCCACCTTGGCCTCCCAAAGTGCTGTGATTACAGGCATGAGCCACCATGCCCGGTCAAAGCTGGTTTGTGTTTATATGCACATCTGTAATATACAGACTGGCCCAGGGAGGCCATCAGCCCAGTGGGGTGTGTGGTGACCCAGGCTCCCCAGCCCACAGCGCTAATGTACTGGGCTGAGCATTCCCAGAGCACCAAGATGAGGGGTGAGGGCTGTGAGATGGGGAAGGAGGGAACACAGATAAGAAGTGATGTGAGACAAAGCTGGCGACCGCCTCACAAGGATGTGAGCCTCTGCAGAGGCTGCATGGAGCCATTGCTCTTGGAATGGCCCAAGAAGTGATGGGAAGCTTGAGTGAGCCATTTATCTGCCAGCTCCTCCCATCTCCCATCTCTCACTGGTCCATGTTCCTCCTTTGGGCATTAGCTCCCCTATGTTTCTGAGTGTGTTACTCTGCGTTGCTCTGGGCAGCACCCTAGGGCAGTCAGAGCCTGTCGGGGTCTGCTTGACTCCTACCTGGGTGCTGGGGCTGCGGTTGTAGTGGACATAATAGTGGTCATGTTCCTCTGCCAGGGGAGGCTGAGTTTTGGGCGGTGTTGGGACAACTGTGCCTGCTCCCGGAATAAGCAGCAGAGGCCCAGACATCAGGTGGGGGCAAGCAGATCTCAGAGCTGCACCTGCTGGTATGGTACAGGACTTTTATGCTGATGGGCAAAGGCATATCTTCCTTAGGAAATTGTATATGTGCCAGACTCTGTTTTCTAAATAAGTAAATAAATAAGACTTTAGTTTCTTCGATGACAGAAATAATGTGGAAATCATGTAGGCAATTCTTAGTCAATGAAAGAAAGAAGAGACTCGTAAGATTACAGTGGAAGAAGTCCACTGGTGGTTCTGCCCATCAGTTTTCTAGGTTGGACAGCTGGGAGGGGAAATGAACTTCTTGGAAGTGTTATAGAGACAGAGGCAATAGACAAAGACAGGACAGGAAGCTTAATGAAGGTCTAAAAAAACAAAATAGGACAGGCCGGGCGTGGTGGCTCACACCTGTAATCCCAGCACTTTGGGAGGCTGAGGCAGGCAGATCATGAGGTCAGGAGTTTGAGACCAGCTTGACCAACATGGTGAAACCCGGTCTCTACTAAAAATATGAAAATTAGCTGGGTGTGGTGGTGCATGCCTGTAATCCCAGCTACTCAGGAGGCTGAGACAGGAGAATCGCTTAAACCCAGGAGGCAATTCAGTGAGCCAAAATTGTGCCACTGCACTCCAGCCTGGGCGACAGAATGAGACTCTGCCTCAAAAACAAAAAACAAAAAAACAAAAAACCCAGGACAGAATGACATAGTATGTAAAGAAAGTAACTGATATGCCAACTGTGAATCCAGTCTTTCTCCCGAATCAATAATTGGTGCTTTTGCCGCCCTGCCCCACCCCCTGACTGCCATCCCCTATGATCTGTGAACCTGGTCCTGTCCTACCTCTGCTTTGATCCTTTCTGTCTGCTATAGCCTTCAGGATAAGGCTGGACAAAATCCAGACTCCCTAGAATGGCACACAGGGTCTTTTATAATCTGACCATTCTCTGCTTCTCCATCCCATTTCTTGCTCCCCCACCAAGGCCTTCTTCATTCTCTCCATCTGGCATGTGTCATTTCCTCCAACACGCAATGTTTCTTGCCCTTGTGTCTTCACACATGCAATGGTTTGGGTGACCCCCTCTGGAAGCTCCAATGCCCACTCCCACCACAGCCCTGCCTCCCTGGCTGTACGTGTGTGTTTATGCGTTTGTCACACTCTATGGGATTTCCTCACAGGTAGCTGACTCTCCTCAGGTCTCCGTAGCGCAATGGTTTTCAGTCTGTGCTCCCTGGAGCTGAGAGAGGGGCTTTCTCTCCCACTGTCCTCCCCCGCCATCACCCTCACTTCACTTCCATAGGCTCTACCTTTCATTTGTATATTGAAATTCAGTGTAATATTTCATTTTTAAAAAAGAGTTCCCTGCTTCAGAAGTACAAATCTAAAAATCATTTGGCTCCTAGCAGACACTCAGTAAACAACGGTCCCTTATGAGGTCGTCTTAGGTCAGTGTGGATAGAACATGGGAAAGCCTTGAGTGGTTTGTGGAGGGCACATCTGCGTGACAAGGCAGGGTTGTCCACTTCTCTTCACTTCGAACCATGCTGAGTTTACAAGGAGTGCAGAGGAATTTTATTTCTGGGGACTCTTCTGGATATCCTTTGGCTCACGGTTGAGGACAAAGATCAGGAGGCAACTCTTCAGCACAAATAGAGAAAGAGTAGACATAAAAATGTCATAATGGAGGAATCTCACTGTGTTCCCAGGAATTCTGGAAGTACATGGTAGCCCCCCTCTGTCCCTCCCCAACGAATGAGGTGTTTTTAGAATGAGTTAGGTGAGCATTAGCTCTCAGATGAATTTTTGGATCTGCAGTGATTCCTGGGTCCACAAGAAAAAAGAAACAAAGTTATCGAAATAAAATAGACTCTTAATGGATCCATGACTGTTAATCGCCAAGGTGACTGCGATTTTTCCATGCCAGAGACCTGTTCCATCGAGTCCATGTTGAACGCAAGGAGAAAGACAGTATTGACTTCGAAACCCTGGGACACTAAACCACCTCTATTTATAAGTTGAAAAAATCTCCTTCTCTCTTTCTTATGCCAAGAAGAATTTAAGGTGGCTTAACGAGATGCAAGAGCATAGAAAGGAGGAATCAATTGAAGTGGAAGAGAACAGGAAAAGAAAAACAAGAATGAGCATATGAAATGAAGCCTGCAGTTAATTAAAAAATGTGCACAGATATACCACAATGTTGATGCTTCATTTTTCTTTTTCTGCTGGAAGAGAGAAACCTGATAAATTTGCTCAGGGACAGATGCTCAGGGGAAAGGAAAGAGCTCTGTCCTGCACTTGTACAGAAAGGAAACAGCGGAGGGAAGACCAGTGGAGAGGATGGCAGCAAGACAGGAAGGGGCAGAAGGCAACAGAACATGAGCACCAGGGACATGGACATTTCCAGAAAGGGCCGCCAGCAGGGACAATTTCAGCCAATCCTAGTTAGCCTGCTGTGGCGGTGGGATGACTTACTGGAGCTGAGATGCCAAAGGAAAAGACACCAAAATGATCTTGTCTGACCTCAGTACCACCCTATGTTTTTATTTTACTCTATGGTTTATAGGATATTTCACACATATTCTTATTATAGACTTGATTTTCCACATTTAATTAGCCAACGCTACAAAATATTGTCAAGCCTGTTCCTTTTTTTTTTTTGGCTCAGCAGCCTCACTGCAGGCATGTATATTATTTGTAATAAGCTTCATGAATTATTGAAGGATGGGGGGTGCGGTGTGGTTTCTTGGAAAAGGTGTTGCTTCAGAGTCAGAAGAAACAGGATTTAAAATTCAGCTCTTCGACTTGAGAGATGAGTATGAGTGACTTTAATTTATCTAGAAAATGAAGGTGTAACCCACATATCTCATCAACGATATGCTTCATAAATGCTAGCTATTGCTGCAATTAGTTTATAATCCCCATTACTTCTTTTTAACATTTTAATTAATTTATTTAGACATTGTTTCACTCTTGCTGCCCAGGTTGGAGTGCAGTGGTGCGATCTCGGGCTCACTGCAACCTCTGACTCCCAGGTTCAAGCGATTCTCCTGCCTCAGCTTCCTGACTAGCTGAGATTACAGGCATGTACCACCACACCAGCTAATTTTTTGTACTTTTTAAATAGAGATGGCGTTTTTGTCATGTTGGGTAGGCTGGTCTCGAACTCCTGACCTCAGACGATCCACCTGCCTTGACCTTTCAAAGTGCTGGGATTATAGGTGTGAGCCACTGCCTCCTGCCCTCCTATTACTTGTTTTTAGGACCTAACATTGGGGGCCATTAGTCTATGTGCAGTCATGCCTCGATATCTATAGGGGACTGGTTCCAGGAACTGTTGGTTTAAAGCCTAAGTGACATAGCTGAATTTCTACCTTGTACTAACTGCTTATCTTTAAGAAACAGGACACCTGCAATAAAAAGTTCCCTTTGTAACCAGACCAGTTGAGACCGGTTACAAAGCCTACCCAAGGTATCCAACCAGACAACTTCAGAAAGACCTCAGGCTTCATTCTAATCTAATTTCCGTGCTAAATGACACTTCCACCAGTGTCATGACACTTGCCAATCCTCATGACATTGACCAGAAGAAGCCATAAAAGGACAAAAAGGAAGGCAGGCCCTAGTTCCAAGAAGCGTACCACCCATTTCCAGAAAAGACAGGGATATTGCTCCCCTTGCCTTTAATGTCCAACCATCATTAAGGAAATCCTATACTTTAACCCCCTCATCCCTCACTAGTTGAGAAGTTGATTTGTGAGCCAAGCTCTCGCTTCTTAATTCCACAGCCATCGAATAAAGCCTGCACCATTTGACACTCACTTCCCGTGTTGTGTATTGGTTTCACTGCACCAAACAGGGAAGAACTCGTTTTGTGGGGGACCAGCTCTATTGGTAACAAAACCCCGCCCCTCATGAATATAAAAATCTGAGAATCTGAGGATGCCCAAGTTCCTGATATAAAGTAGTGTAGCATTGACATAGAATCTGTACACTTCCTGGCCAGGCGCAGTGGCTCACACCTGTAATCCCAGCACTTTGGGAGGCCTAGGTGGGTGGATCACAAGGTCAAGAGATCGAGACCATCCTGGTCAACATGATGAAACCCCGTCTCTACTAAAAATACAAAAAATTAGCTGGGCATGGTGGTGTGTGCCTGTAATCCCAGCTACTCAGGAGGCTGAGGCAGGAGAATTGCCTGAACCCAGGAGGCGGAGGTTGCGGTGAGTCGAGATTGTGCCATTGCACTCCAGCCTGGGTAACGAGAGTGAAACTCCGTCTTAAAAAAATAAATAAAAATAAAAATAAAAATAAAAATCTGTGCACTTCCTTCCATACACTTTATTATCTCTAGATCACTTTTAATACCTAGCACAATGTAAAGGTCTTGTAAAGAGTTGTTGTACTTTATCGTTTAGGAAATAATGACAAGGACAGAAAGTCTCCACATGTTCAGTACAGACACAACCAACAAGGCTTTTCAAACACTTCTGGTCTGTGTTTGGTGGAATCTGCAAATGAGGACCCCATGGACATAGAGGGCTGACTTTATTTCCTCCTGTAGAAATAAGCTACCTCTAGCTGGTGAAGAGGAAATTATTCACTCACAGTGATGTGGTTTCATTTGGTTCTTCTCAAGTTTTTTGACCATGACCTAGAAGAGGAAATGCATTTACATTGCTACCCTGTATACACATACTCATCTATAACGGAAAAGAAAAAGTCCTGAAACAGCGTGTTTTTTGTTTACCCATTTTATTTAGTGAAAAATGGCTGGTCAGGACTGACTAAATTAATTTCATGACCTACTAACGGGTCTCAGTCTACAGCTCGAAAAACACCTGGTCTAAGTCAGGTGCAGTGGCATGTGCCTGTAATCCCAGCTGCTACTGGGAAGCTAAGGTGGGAGGATTGCTTCAACCCGGGAGTGTGAGGCTATAGTAAACTGTAATCACTCCTGTGAATAGCCACTGCACTCTAGCCTGGGCAACACAGTGAGAACTCATCTCTGAAAATAATTAATAAATTAAACTGAAAACAAAAGGAAACAAAAAACCCACTGGTCTAAATAACCTTGTTCTATAAATATGGGTGGTGTAGAGAGATTTAGTTCTACCACAACTTTCAGACAAAGATTTAGTGGGTTATTTCATTTTTAAAATCAAAGTAAATTAACTCCCAAGTGCCCAGTCTCTAGAGATTATTGAAAAAAATATTGGTCAGCATGGTGGTTCTTTCCTCTCACCTTCTTGGGGTCCTGCAACAGTCACAGGGTCTCATGGAATATGGACTTTTGGGGTCAGCTTTCAGTTCTTGGATCTGATATCTCTTCTTTTTGAGAGACAGGGCCTCCCTCTGTTGCCCATGCTGGAGTGCAGTGGCATGGTCATAGCTCACTGCAGCCTTGAACTCTTGAGTTCAAACGATCCTCCCACCTCAGCCTCTTGAGCAGCTGGAACTCTGTGCCACCATGCCTGGCTAATTTTTAAATGCTTTTGTAATGAGGGTGGGGTGGGAGTTTCACTATGTTGTCCAGGCTGGTCTTGAACTTCTGGCCTCAAGCAATCCTCCTGCCTCAGTTTCCCAAAGCTCTAGGATTACAGGTGTATGCCTGGATAGATCTGGTTTCTTGTGGGTTTTAAGAGCTAGAGGACAACACTGCTCCCATAACAAGCTGACCCAGACAGGCTTGCTGAGGTGGGACCCGGACCCAGGATACAGCCCCCTCAGTGTAGAATGCAGGCCAGTCCCTGAGATACTGCCCCCACATGGGGTCTGCAGTGCAGCAGCTCCCTCCTTTCCTGGGATTCACTCTTTACTCCCTTCCAGAACGAGGAGAATTTTCTTCTAAACTACTCTTATTTGCCAAGCAAGTGTGAGTGCACTTCTCCCTCATCCAGGCCTGTGACTTACTGTTTCTTATTTCTGCCCTGCAGCCTTGGAAGCCCCAGTCTCCTGGGATCCAATCCTTACGTGCCTTGAATGGCCACAGCCAGAGAATAGAGATGGTTCATGGGCCCACTGTTTCACCTGGATGTGCCATGGAAAGTACAGTCAGCACCCCTGGCTGTCTTCCATAATCAAAGTGGTGAAATAGGGATCCCTGGTGGGGCACAGTGGCTCATGCCTGTAATCCTAGCACTTTGGGAGGCTAAGGTGAGCAGATCACTTAAGGTCAGGAGTTTGAGACCAGCCTGGGCAACATGGTGAAATGAAATCCCATCTCTACTAAAAAAAAAAATTTTAAATTAGCTGGGCATGGTGGTGCATACCTGTAATACCAGTTACTCTGGAGGCTGAGGCAGGAGAATTGCTTGAATCCGGGAGGTGAAGATTGCAGTGAGCCAAGACGATGCCATTGCACTCCAGCCTGGGTGGTAGAGTGAGACTCCGTCTCAATAAGAAAAGGATCACTGCATGGAGTCACATTCGACCCCAATGCAGAGAACATGCATTTTCCTCCATCAGTGTGTTGGAATTAACTATGTTTAGTTTTGATCTCATGTGCTCAAGAAAAAGCAAAAAAGCAATGCTGCTTTCTAAGGTGCGAGCTTAAAGAGTAAGTAGATGTAGTGATTCCCCCCTCCCATCTCTGTATTTATACTTTCAAGAAAGTTGAGAATTAAAAACTTTCATTCAACCCTTTCCTATATTCTCCAGATCTCTCTTACCCACTGCGTATACCTGACTAATAGACCCATTCTGGAGGTGTGCACGGCAGAGTGATGTTAGTACCATTTTCCCCAGAGTCCACAAGGGGTGTTGGGATGCATGGACCAGTTTACAAAACGTGTACTCATGTGAGAATTGGGAGCTTAGTAATTGGCCACAAGTTTGCCCTAGGCCTAAGCTACAAACACCCCAATATCAAGATAGACTTGGATGGTGAAAATGGTGACAGTGAAGTGTTTGGCTTTCTATGCCTTCTGTACTTTACGTTTACAGTTTATAAAGTGGGAATTTTCTGTCCTAGTTCTTTCCCTTTTTTCTTTTTCTTTCTTTCTTTTCTTTCTTTTTTTTTTTTTTGAGATACAATCTTGCTCTGTTGCCCAGGCTGGAGTGCAGTGGCACGATCTTGGCTCACTGCAACCCCTGCCTCTTGAGTTCAAGTGATTCGCCTGCCTCAGTCTCCAGAGTAGCTAGAATTACAGGCATGTGCCACCATGCCAGGCTAATTTTTGTATTTTTAATAGAGATGGGGTTTCACTGTGTTGGCCAGGCTGGTCTTGAACTCCTGACCTCAAGTGATCCACCCTCCTTGGCCCAGAGTTTGGGATAATAGGCATGAGTTTCTCTTTTCTTTATATGAATTCCATGATTGCAATCATTTGTGTCTTTATCTAAATTAATATACCTGGAAAATTCTACTAAAGTTATGTTCCTTTATGCTTTTATAATGATACCATGTATATATCTTTATTGATGTAATTATAATATGATTTTGTTAAATTTATCCATCAATGAGTGGGTATGTGCCAATTTAATTTCATAATCAAATTGCTTAAAACCAATAATAATAATAATATATCTTACAAGCAGATAGAGGTAAAAGATACATTGCACGCAGAATAACAAAGACAAGAATGACAGCCAACTAATTATTTATCAGTAAAACCTACAGGCCAGAGTTGGAGCATCATTAGCTGGATTCTGTAAACAGAATTGGAGAGTAGACAAAAATCATCTATTTACATTTATGTTGCTTACTATGAATTTTTTTGCTATCATCTTATTCTGGGTATCTCATTTACCATGTTTCCCCCCAACCCCTCCCTGACTTTCGTTGACTTGATTGGGTTTTTCATTATTTTCCTTTACCTACCTGCATTAATCTGTTATCATGCTGCTAATAAAGACATACCTGAAACTGGGTAATTTATAAAGGAATGAGTTCCAATGTACTCACAGTTCCACATGGCTGAGGTTGGGGGGTGCCAATCATGGCAGAAGACCAAAAAAGAGCAAAAGTATGTCTTGCATGGTGGCAGGCAAAGAGAGCTTGTGCAGGAGAACTCCCCTATATAAAACCATCAGATTTGGTGAGATTCATTCTCTACTATGAGAACAGCACTGGAAAGACCCATCCCCATGATTCAGGTACCTCCCACTTGGTCCCTCCCATGACACATGGGAATCATGAGAGCTACAGTTCAAGATGAGATTTGGATGGGGCCAAACCATATCACTATCCCCATTATCAAATTAACAAATTGTCTATTTGATGTTCTCAATTTTTAACACAGATATTTACTTAGATTTTAAGGTCACTTAATATTTCCGTCCTTCACCTTAACCATACAAAGAGCTTAGAACTCTTCAAAATCCATTTATCTCCTGTGTTATCATTTTCTGGTACTTTAATTCTTGTTTTTAACCCCCGACCCCCACCTCATTATTCAGTAGTATTATTTTTTATAGCAAATGCTCATTTAGATTTACCAATGTATTTACCATATGCTTCTTGCATAGCACTCAAAGTAATTCTTCCTGTAGTACATTTTAAATCTGTCGTTTCAGGGAAGTTTGAATAGTAAACTTGCTTGTCTGAAAACATTTTTATTTTGCTTTCAATCTTGAATGAGAGTGTAATTGGGTCTAGAATTCTAGAGGGACAATTATTGTTTTTCTCAGAACTTTGAAATATCATTTCATTGCCATTTGATTTCTGTTATTGAAAAGTCTTCTCTAGTATAATTGCCATTCTTTGACAAATAACCTGATAGCTTTTAAGATGTTTTTCCTTTGTTTTTGTTGATTTGCTCTTTCATTACGATGTGTTTAGATGTGATTTTGTTTTTGTTTTTCCTGCTCAGGTCCTGATATGTTTCTTTAATCTAAAGACAATTTCCTTCTCCCGTTCAGGAAAATTTTCGGCCTTTACATTTCTCTCTCTCTCTCTCTCTTTGAGACAGGGTCTCACTCTGTAACCTAGGCTGGAGTGCAGTGGCACGATCATGGCTTACTACATCCTCAACCTCCTGGGCTCAAGTGATCCTCCTACCTGAGTCACTCTAGCAGCTGGTTCTACAAGCACATGCCACCGTGCCTGGGTAATTTTTTAAAAAATTTAGAAAAGGTGAGGTCTTGCTGTGTTGCCCAGACCGTTCTCAAACTCCTGGTCTCAAACAGTCCATCTGCCTTGGCCTTCCAAAGTGTTGGAATTGCAGGCATGAGACACTGCACCCAGCCAAGCCAGTACATTCCAAATACTTCTTTCCCTCTTTTATATTTTTCTGTTTTTTTTTAATTGTTAATATGCATATATTGGTATTTCTTATTCTATCCTTCACGTATCTTATAGCCTTTCTTTGCTATTTTCATCTAGATGCTACAGACTCTTTTTTAGATTTGTATTTCAATTCACCATGTTTCTATCCATTTGGGTTTAGTATACTGCCTTCTCATTAACTGCATTTTTAATTTCAATAACTGTATTTTTTATTTTTACAATTTATATTTAATTGCCTTTGAAAATATTCCTTTCTCATATTACTTTGTGCTTATAATTTCTATACCTTCTTTCATGTCTAAATATTTTAAAGAAACATTTTATAATATGTTTCATCTTATTCCATTACCTTTAGTTTTGAGGAGTTCAAATTCCCGTTTGCTCTTCCTTGTGACTCTCCCTTTCTTCATGAAGTCTAGACATTTTTCTTGTGAATTCACCTTCAGTGAAGGTGCCCAGGCTGCCACGTATCCCAGGATGTCTTAGTTTGCTAGGGCTGTTATAACAAAATACCATGGAATGGGTGGCTTGAGCAAAATACATTGCTTTTACTTCTTTTGGGAACAGTCTCACTTTGTCACCCAGGCTGAGTGCAGTGGTGTGGTCGTAGCTCACTGCAACCCCGAACTCCAGGGCTCAAGTGATCCTCCCAGCTCAGCCTACCCAGTAGCTGAAACTACAGGCTCATACCACCACACCTGGCTAATTTTTTGTATTTTTAGTAGAGACAGGGTTTCGCCATGCTGTCCAGGTTAGTCTGGAACTTCTGAGCTCAAACGATCTGCCTGCCTTGGCTTCCCAAAGTGCTGGGATTATAGGTGTAATTATAATTAATAAAAGATGTTTATTCTCTCGCAGTTATGGAGGCTTTGAAGCACAAGATCAAGGTGCTGGTGCTTTTCCCTGTGGCCTCTGTCCTGTGCTTGCAGAGGGCTGCCTTTTTGCTACGTGCTTACATGGCTTTTCCTCGGTGTGGACACAACCCTGGCATTTCTTCCTTTATAAGGACACCAGTCATTATGATCTTATTTAACCCAAATTACCTTCATAAAGGCCCTGCCTCCAAATACAGTCATCTTGGAGGTTAAGGCTTCAACATATGAATTTTGAGGGGCCACAAAATAGTTCGTAGCAGGGGTAAAGAAATATCTATAGGACAGTTTTGCATGTGTCTCTGCTGTGTTTCTAGTGGTTTCACCCATTCCGGAGGAGGAATTTTTATATTAATTTCTGAGCTTGGGGGTTTTCCTCACCATACCCAACTTGTAAATTCATTTCTCACATCTCCATCTTGATTTATTGTGGATGGCTCTTTTTTTTTTTTTTCCAGGAACCAGAATAGACAGCGATTTTCTTATTCTTCCTCGGGCAACTGGGAAGTTTTTCAACTCATAGGTTCATGAAAGGAATGGAATTTGAGACTCGATGTTATGCAAGAGCCTCCCTTCCCATGGCCCTGAGCCTAACTCTTTTGTCTCAGTCCACGTGTTAAAACTCTAACTCCCAGCCAGTAAGACCTTCATCTGGGGATGGTCCCCTGTGGGCCATGCTGTTTCAGCTCTTAATTTTCTCTCTGGCTTTGCTCTTTTGTTTTTTTGGATCCCTTTCCTAAAACTTGTAAGCTGGGATCTGCACTTAAATCTATTTTTAAGGGGTTCTATTTTATCCTGAATTTTATGCGTCTAGAGAAAGCTGGTGGGAGAGGGCAATAAATCTTTTCCATGTCTATATAGTACACTATATTGACCAAAATTTATTCTGGAAAGCTTGTCTGTCTTCAGTGGTCCCAGGCAGCAGCAGGCAGCAGTCTTTCAGTGTCAAAGCTCATGCCCTCTATGGGAAGTCCCACTGTTTTCTTGCTTCCTGAGAGACAGCTTTAAATCTTAGCTTATACGGCAGAAATTACTGCTAGATGCACAGTTAGGTTCTTCACCGTGATAATGCTACATTCTATCCCTGTCCTCCTTGGAAGATTGATCAGGTTCTTTCCTGCTCTTGCCTTCCCTGGGGAAATAGTTTTTTTTTGTTTTTTTGTTTTGTTTTGTTTTGTTTTGTTTTTGTTTTTTTTTTTTTTTACATCGATTATCTTAAAACTACAAACTCAACAAAAATAACTGCCACCAGGGGAAAAGATTTTATTTTCTCTGTGACCCTTAAAATGTGGCTGGTCATCTTCCTGGGGGAAAAAAAGCGTGAAAAAGATAGCGAAACCTGGGTGTTCTGCCCGAGATGTTTTTGTAGGTCAAAAGAGTTCTGAAATCTTTAGGTTAAGCATAGCTCCAGTGGGCATGGCAACAGTCACTGCTAGCAAGACTCCTCAAGCTCACATTTCCCTTCTTTTCCAGCAGATTCTTAGTGAGGCCTCCTCCTGCTGACAGCACCAATGAGCTGATGGTGATGGAAAGGCAGCCCTCAATGGGATTCACATAATAGAGACTTCACAATAGAGTAAGCGATACCAATAATTACAAAAACGGGGGGAAATGCAAAGTGCTAATGGATTTTTGAGCTCTATTTTCAACAATACAGGTAGAATTATGTTTTTATAAATTTGATTCTATGCAATTTAAAGGTCTCTTGCTGATTTCAATTTGGGGTCTTCTGTAGTTTTTCTGTCTAATCAATTCTTCTGAAGGAAAAAAATAAAAGATGACATTTTCCCCTCTGCAAATTACTTAACCTGGAAAGGTTTCACTTAGAAGCTAAGAAATGTTCTGTTGCTTAATTACCTACCATGACAAACATCCTTTCCTTTAAATGGAAATCTATTGGACAATAACTTCTTCAAAGGCATCCTGACTGTAGCTAAAAGTGATGAAAATGCTGCAGATGAACTTAAATTTGAATATGGACTGTGTTCTTATGGCATTCTGGATGCTTAAGTTTGATTCTTAGGTCAGCTGTTCGCATAAAAGAACTGGAGAGAATGACTGTTCCCCATTGTCCCGAGTCATCTCTAAATCAACCTGTGCTGTTCAACAACCCTGCCACAGAATGACGATAATGTTAATGAGTGCTTTTGATGACAAGGATCGATGGCAAAAGTCCTAGTTCTATCTCAGATCTCCCCTGTCACCTTACTTACCCTCTCCAAGTTTATTTACTTGTCTTTAAAGAGTATGACCAAAAAATATGAGGCAACCACATTCCAATCCAAAGAGCTAATGGCAGAAAAAAAATCAGCACCAAACAAGATTAAAGAGGCAGAATTCACCAGGGGCTGAAAGCACCCAACATCAACAGATGCAGAGGAAATGTGGAAGTGGATTAGTGGCTGTGAGGTTTAGGGGGCTAGGCACTAATCTGGGATTCTAGTAAGTAGGGCTGCAACTGAAAGATAATACATGTTTTGCCCTATACTAGTTAAAATACTTTTAAGCAGCACAAATAAAGAGGCATCTGCAAAATGAGGGCATCCAACCATCTGTTACCATTCCTCATAACCTGAATACAACCTTCCTCTCAGCTCCCTTGAAGCTAGGTAGTCCTGCAGCCTGCAAACAGATGTGAAGCTGGAGAAAAGAAGAGAGCAAAGAAGAGATCTTTCTAGAGTGGTCCGGATATATTTGTGCACATATACTAAATATTTTTGGCAACTTCTGTATGAGACACATTAATACTGTGCTTCATTTTTCCTAGAAGAAGAACAAATATGATATTGGTCTGGATATACTTTATCTACTTTTGCCCAAAAGTCACTTACTCATTCACTGATCTACTTCATCTATCCATTCAGTCAGTCTTTATTGAACACCTATTATATACCATGTTTCATTCTAGTTGCTGGGGAGGCAGATACAGATGTAAAAGATATTCAAATAAAATGCTGTGAAGAGAAAGAAAAAAGATAAAGGGGATAGCAAGTGACATATCCCTGGGTAAGGAAGTGGTTTTTATTTGGAGAAACATAATATAGATATTGGATTTGCATAATAGCTGATAGGGAAAGACTGTGTTTTTAAATGATACTGAAGTTTTTCTATGTTTATTCCAACAATCATTCTATGAAAGAACCAGTTTCACCTATGAAAAAACATAATACACTATTTTCAAGAGTAACGCATTTATGTGTAGAGGTATATAGATATTATATCAATTGTATATAGATAGTATATCAATTATAAATTAAGCAATTAATTTTTAAGATGTCACAGGTTAGGTATTCTAGAAACAGATGCCAGGTTGAAATTTGATAGGCACCGGGTTTGATAGAGATCAGCACCTAAGGAAAAGAGATGAAGGAAGCAGGGTATCTCTATGGGAGTGGTCGGACTACGATGCAGATCAGTGCCGCACTGTGGAGAGCTCAGGAATCAATAGCTTGCAGAGCGGGCCCATGGTGGGCTGAGATGGCTGGAACTTTATCCCCTACAACATCTGGTCAGTGGATATGGGTTACACCAGGAAGAGCATACTCTTGGGTAAGGCAGCTCTCTGCAACTGAGCCAAGAGACAGCTGGCACAAATCTTTGAAAGGGTCTTATACCTTCATGTCCCCCATGTAAGGGTATCTACTGGCAAACCAGGAGAAATACTTGTAACATAGTAACCGGCAAAGATATAAGATGCTTAAACGCCAAATAGACCTTAGGAATCAATGGACAAAAAAAAATTAAAACTACAGCTTAACACATGTATATATACACACACAGCACTTAATCAAGAAATTCACAAGCCGGGCGCGGTGGCTCAAGCCTGTAATCCCAGCACTTTGGGAGGCTGAGGCGGGTGGATCACGAGGTCAAGAGTTCGAGACCATCCTGGTCAACATGGTGAAACCCCGTCTCTACTAAAAATACAAAAATTAGCTGGGCATGGTGGCGCGTGCCTGTAATCCCAGCTACTCAGGAGGCTGAGGCAGGAGAATTGCCTGAACCCAGGAGGCGGAGGTTGCGGTGAGCCGAGATCGCGTCATTGCACTCCAGTCTGGGTAACAAGAGCGAAACTCCGTCTCAAAAAAAAAAAAAAAAAGAAATTCACAAAACAGATAACAAATATGGGAAAAATGTTCAACCTCACTGTACTTTAAAACTATATAAATCAGAGTAGTAAAACAAGAAGATACCATTTTTCTATCAGAAAGAATAAAGAAAAAATGTAGCATTTAACCAGAGGAAGGACTGAGGACATGAGTACTCTTATGCAACTACCCGTGGGAGTATAAATTGGCATAACATTTCAGGAAGGCAATTTTGTAATCTACATGAAAAGCCTTAAACTCTGCATGCCTGATAAGCCAGCTGTATTAGTTATCTATTACTGTGTAACAAATTAACCAAAGCTTAGTTGGTTAAAACAAAAGCATGTGTTATTTCCTGGTTTCTGTGGAGTTTGAGAATAGCTTAGCTAGGTTATCCTAGTTGAGGGTCTCTCATGAGGTTGCAGTTGAGCAGTCAGCTGGGGCTACAGTCATCTGAAGGCTTGATAGGGGCGGGAGATCTGCTTCCATGATGGTGCACTCATGGCTATGGCAAAGGGCCTCAGTTCCTTGATGGCTGTTGGCAGGAGGATGCTGTTTAGGACCCCTCCCTAGGGCCACTTGAGCATCATTGAGACAAGGTAGTTGACTTCCTTTAGACAAGTGATCAAAGAGTAAACTGGAAGTCACAATGTCTTTTATGACCTATCCTCAGAAGTCATGCTCTGTCAGGCTGGGTGTGGTGGCTCATCTCTGCAATCTCAGGAATTTGGGAGGCTGAGGTGAGAGGATCACTTGAGTCCAGGAGTTTGAGACCATCCTGGCTAATACGGTGAAACCCATCTAGAAAATACAGAAAATACAAAAACTACCTGGATGTGTTGGTGTATGCCTGTAATCCCAGCTGCTTGGGAGGTTGAAGTGAGAGGATCACTTGAGCTCAGAAGGTTAAAGTGGAGTGAGCCATGATTGCACCATGGCACTTCAGTCTGGGCCACAGAGTGAGACCCTGTCTCAAAAAAGAAAGAAAAAAGTCATGCTTTATCATTTATGCTACATTCTATTAGTAGTAAGGAATCACCAGGTTCAGTCCACACTCAAAGAGAGGGGAATTAGCTCCACAGAAGGGAGAGGTGTCAAAGAATTTGTGGACAGTTATTAAAAACCCCTCTGTTTGCCCACTGACTCAAAATTATTTATACCAGGCGTCCCCAAACTACGGCTCGTAGACTGCATGTGGCCCCCTGAGGCCATTTATCCGGCCTCCCAGCGCACTTCAGGAAGGGACACCTCTTTCATTGGTGGTCAGTGAGAGGAGCACAGTATGTGGCGGCCCTCCAACGGTCTGAGGGACAGTGAATTGGCCCCCTGTGTAAAAAGTTTGGGAACGCCTAATTTATACTTCCCTCCACATGCAAAATACACTCACGCTCTGCTAAGATTTCCCACAGTCTCATTTCTAAACAGCATGCAGTCAAAATAGAACTTTGATGTCTTAGTGCATTCCAGGTGCAGATGAGGCTCCTCAGTGATGGTCAAGGAAGTGCAGCTTCTCCAGCATAGTTGTTCTTGGTCTGAAGACATGTGATGTACTGAGCCAAGTTCTATTTCTGATAATTTATTCTGTCAAAGCATAATTTTCAAAAAGTTAAAAACATGATTCTCAAGCCTGTAATCCCAGCACTTTGGGAGGCCGAGGCGGGTGGATCACGAGGTCAAGAGATCGAGACCATCCTGGTCAACATGGTGAAACCCCGTCTCTACTAAAAATACAAAAAATTAGCTGGGCATGGTGGCTCGTGCCTATAATCCCGCTACTCAGGAGGCTGAGGCAGGAGAATTGCCTAAACTCAGGAGACGGAGGTTGCGGTGAGCCGAGATGGCGCCATTGCACTCCAGCCTGGGTAACAAGAGTGAAACTCCGTCTCAAAAAAAAAAAAAAAAAACATGATTCTCATACAAATATACAGGTAGCACATGTCAAATATTTGTTCATTAGTGAGAGATTCAGTAAGGTGATAATACTGGTTGAGAAAGCATTTATAGAAATTTTTGTTTAAATTGAGATGGGGTTTCACTATGTTGCCCAGGTTGGTCTCGAATTCCTGAGCTCAAGTGATCCACCTGCTTTAGCTTCTCAAAATGCTGCGTTATAGGAATATTTTAAAAGAATGTTCAAATAGGCCAAGTGTAGTGACTCACACCTGTAATCCCAGCACTTTGGGAGGCCAAGGTAGGTGGATCACTTGAGCTCAGGAGTTCAAGACTAACCTGGGCAACACAGCAAGGCCCCATCTATATTTATAAAATTATTTCTTTAATTAAATAAAATCTTTTTTAAAAAAGATGTTTAAATAACATTGCTAGGCTACATACACAATTGCATCATGTGGTGCAGGATAATGGGACCATAACCTTTGTAATATGATCTTCTACTGGATGGAAATAAGGCCACAGGGAACTCCACAGTGTCTGAGCTATATTCAAATAGTAAATGCTAAAGACAAACACAGGGACACTCGGTTAGAGAAATTAAGTAATCTTCAGTGGGCTTTTTAGACAATGCTCCAGCATGTTGTTCAAAGGACAGGCACCCTTTCTATTAATTTCCTTAGAATAAGACAATTTTAGAGAAATTATTTTCCTGACACATCAATTCAGTGTTTAGGGATGTTCATCAGAGTTCTGTTTGCAAAGCACAGTTTGGAAGCTGGCACCTGGGAAAAGGAGACTTTTTCTAGTGTGCTAGCTCAAGCCCTTACCATCTTTACTCTGGAACACTTCCATCTAACCATATAGTCTTACCAAGCTATTTTCTTTATTTTTGCTTCTATCATTTCTACAGAAAGGAAGTGGATATGGGCTGAATGGTGAGCAATTTTTATTCTTGCCAATTTTCTTTTGAAGGTCTTCTTTCAACCCTGAAGAAGTGATATTATCCCATCCATACCTGAGAGAGATGCTCTTACCATTTTTTAAAGAAAGAAAAGCTAAGATTTATTTATTCTGTAAATATGTCTTAACTCAGCTTGATGTTGGTCACCTTATAAGTGTTGGAGATACAAAGATGAATAAGAAGGTCTCAAGTCCAATACCGGGAAGATTAATGATAGCAACACACACAAGACTCACATTCTTGCCACCAAAGTGTGGTCCTTGGACCAGCAGCATGGATGTCACCTGGGACATGGGAGCTTGCTAGACATGCAGAATTAGTGGCCTTGTCACAAATCTACTGAATCTGAAATCTTCTTTTTTAACAAATTTCAAGGTGATTTGTATACACATTTGTTATGGTTTGGATCTGTGTCCCAGCCAAATCTCATGTCAAAATGTAATCCCCAGTCTTGGAGGTGGAGCCTGGTGGGAAGTGATTGGATCTTAGGGGTGAATATCTCTGTTTAGTGCTGCTCCTGTTCTCATAATAACGAGTGGGTTCTCACGAGATCTGGTTGTTTAAAAGTGTGTGGCACCTCCCCGCCTTCCTCCTGCTTCAGCCACATAAGACATGCCTGCTTCCCCTTTTGCCATAATTGTAGGTTTCTTGAGGCTTCTCCAGAAGCCAAGCAGATGCTGCCACACTTCCTGTATAGCCTGCAGACCTCTGAGTCAATTACACCTCTTTTCTTTATAAATTACCCAGTCTTAGGTATTTCATTACAGCAGCATGAGAACAGACCAATACAACATTCAAATTTGAAGAGCCCTGTTATTCCATTCTGAACCTACTTGTGTTTTCTACTCATCACCTCTTATTTAAAGAGCAGAGATGAATTCACTTGTTTTTCAATAACTGGCTGCAGAGCCCCCACCATCACTGGTCTACGATTTTAAAGCTTCTATTTCGACATGGTAATACTAGAATGTCTTACCAGCATATGAAAAGAAGAACTTTTCCTCTCCTTTTCCAAGTTAGTTTCTCGGATCTATAGGATACAGAGAGAGACTGGGAAGAGAGCAATAACCAAAATGTATTAACAGTTATTCTGCGAAGCTTAATTTCCTACAAAGTCTTTTAATAAGGGGTTAATTTTTTAAAAAATACATTTATTTTTAATAGACTTTATTTTCTAGAGAAGTTTTAGGTTCACAGCAAAACTGAGAGAACGGTACAAGATTTCCCATGTGCCCACACACCCACAGCCTCCCCTAGTGTCAACATTCCCTACTAGAATGGTACTTTTGTTACAACTGATGAACCTATATTGAGAAACCATTACTCCAAGTTGATGTTTTACATTACACTTCACTCTTAGTGTTAAACATTCTATGGGTTTGGACAATTGTCTAATGACATATATCCACCATTACAGTCTCATAGGGAATATTTTCCCTGTCCTTGTACATCCCTACATCCTTCCCTCCCTGCTAACACCTGGAAACCACGGATTCTTTTGCTGTCTCCACAGTTTTGCCTTTTCCAGAATATCATATAGTTGGAACCATATAGTATGTAGATGTTCAGATTGTCTTCCTTCATGTACTAATATACATTTAAAGTTCCTCCTTATTTTTTTCATGGCTGGATAGCCCATTTTTTTTTAGCAATGAATAATATTCCATTATCTAGATGTACCACGGTTTATTTATTCATTCACCTAAGGCTATGTCGTTTGCATCCAGATTTTGGCAGTTATAGTAAAGCTGCTCTAAATATCTGCATGCAGGCTTTCATGTGGGTATGCTGTCAGCCCCTTTGGGTAAATACCAAGGAGGGCAATTGCTGGATTTTATGGTGAGAGAATATTTAGATTTTTTTTTTTTTTTTTGAGACAGAGTCTCACTCTGTCACACAGGCTGGAGTGCAGTGGTGCGATCTCGTCTCACTGCAACCTCTGCCTCCCAGGTTCAAGTGATTCTCCTGCCTCAGCCTCCCAAGTAGCTGGGACTACAGGCGCCTGCCACCACGCCCAGCTGCTTGTATTTTTCGTAGAGACGGGGTTTTACCATGTTGCCCAGGCTGGTCTTGAACTCCTGAGCTCAGGTGAGCTACCCGTCTTGGCCTCTCAAAGTGCTGGGATTATAGGCGTGAGCCACTGCACCTGGCAGAGTATGTTTAGATTCGTAAGAAACTGCCAAGCTCTCTTCCAAAGTGGTGGTTTCATTTTGTATTCCCCACCAGCCACAGATGAGAATTCCTGTTGCTCCACATCCTCACCAGCATTTGGTGTTGTCAGTGTTTTGGATTTTATATTAACTCCTTTTTCTTCTTGTTTTAGAGAATGATCTTGCTGTGTCGTCCAGGCTGGCCTTGAACTCCTGAGCTCAAGCTATTCTCCTGCTTTGGCTTCCCAAAGTGCTGAGATTACACGTATGAGCCAATCTACTTGGCCTAATTAAAGTTTTGTAAAGTTCTCTGCTCACATATTTGAAAGAGGTGCTAATTGGGGTCTTTGAGTAATGAAGAACTAAAAAACTTAAACTGTTTTAATAGTAACTAATTTCTGGGTACTACCAGCAGGTCTTCCATGGCCAAAATTAGGAAAAGCTTCATTTTCCTTTGTGGTTCAAAACTGCTTTTTTAAAATTATGGTTTTGGAGAAGTAACAGCTAAAAAAGCAAAATATTAAACCAGGTGATAAGAAAATACAATTTCTGGCCAGGCGTGGTGGTTTACGCCTGTAATCCCAGCACTTTGGGAGACTGAGGTGGGCGAATCACCTGAGGTCAGGAGTTCGTGACCAGCCTGGCCAACATGGCAAAACCCCGTCTCTACGAAAAATACAAAAATTAGCTGGACATGGTGGTGGACGTCCGTAATCTCAGCTACTCAGGAGCCTGAGGCAGGAGAATCGCTTGAATCCAGGAGGTGGAGGTTGCAGTGAGCTGTGATTGCGCCTGCACTCCAGCCTGGATGACAGAGCAAGACTCTGTCTCAAAAAAAGAAACGAAAAGAAAAACAAAAAGAAAATACAATTTCTTAATTTTGACATCAATAAACAAGTATTTGTGTGCCAAGAGTGGTATTTTAATTTAAAGTACTAAAATGAGTCTAAAGTTGTATCAAATTACCAATTAACAGATAGAAGTTACTTTTGAAACAGATTAGCTAAAATGAATTTTAAATCTAATTTGAATCTTCATATTTAGTTTCATCAAGATAGCTTAAATTTGGTAGAATTATTGGGGTATAGGTATGTATCTGAAATATAAAAAATAGGAAGTCACAGTTCCAGGGTGGTTGTTGAATTGTAGGCAACATGAGTCTTCCTGAAGCAGGGTGGGGTGGAAGGAGACACAGGAGAAGGCTTCTCAGAGGTGATGACATTGACTGGGTCTTGAAGGATGAAGAGGATCCTGTTGTCTTTCTAATCCAGCACAGAAAGTAGGAGATAAAATCTGGGATTTGGGATTTCTGGTTTCTTACTGATCTCCACATTGAACATGAAAATGTTGCCTGCAGAACTTTAAAAGCATCTCTGGTATATCTCTAAAAAACCCAAAACTGTTTCAGAATTTTTTTTCCTAAATAGGGCAGATCTGCAAAGATGGAAAGAAGAGGAAATACTAAAAATAACTTTCCTCAATTAGTGAGAGCTGAACACATATGGTAAGATGGAAATCGTTTTAGATGGCCCAAAGTAACACTGTGATGCAAAATGAACTCCCCAGGCAGAGGGAATAATTAGAAACAGCCACAAAAATTTATTGAAGATGTGATGGGAACAACAGCTGAATGTGATATTCAGGGGATGCGGAGACCCTGAAGAGGTCAGTATGGTCTTGCAGCTTTTTTGGAACCTGCAGAAATTGAGGAACTGGCTCTGAAAACATTCCTGTCTGTTCTGTTACATGAAGGTTTCTTCTCGGGAAGTCAGACATTCTGGATCTTCTACTAGAAATTTTGAGGAGTATGAGATCAGAGTCGCACATTTCGTGAAACCCACAGGCAAGTGGCTGGGCCGCTCCTTCTCCGCTGGCAGGGATATTGTGCCTCTTCCGGCCTGTGGGAAGAGCTACCTGTGGGCTGTGGCCTGATGTGAGGGCACAGGACTGCTGAGATTGGGCTGCGAGCCTCAGCAGTCTGGGTTCCGGCCCAGCTGGCCAGCTGGCCACCCTGCCCTGGACACATGGGCTGCCACTCAGCAAGCTGGACAGGTGCTTGCCGCCAGGGCCACCTTCCTCAGCAGGGAGGGTCACTGGTGACAATGACAGGAGCCTGATCTGACCTAAGGGCAGCTCCTCCATGCTGTGCCACTTTTCCTTTTGTCACTGCCTGGCTTGTGTGTCCTTTGGTGATCTCGAATATTCATGTTTCTCTCTCCTCTTTCCTATACCCTGTGCAGACACTCAGCCAGTGTGTCCCTGTGAGAGCAGCGGTGGGGAAGACCCTGTGCTGCTCCATCCTGGTCAGTAGCTGGTGCCCTGAGCTCCCAAGGGCTCAAAGCTGCTGGGCACCTCTCCAGGTGTCTGATCATCTGTCTGAATGGCCTGTGTCCCATGCCCACGCTCTTTTTTTTTTCTTTTCCTTTTTTTCTTTTTTTTTGAGACGGAGTCTTGCTGTATTGCCAGGCTGGAGTGCAGTGGCCTGATCTCAGCTCACTGTAATCTCTGCCTCCTGGGTTCAAGTGATCCTCCTGCCTCAGCCTCCGAAGTAGCTGGGACTACAGGAATGTGCCACCACACCCAGATAATTTTTTGTATTTTTAATAGAGACGGGGTTTCGCCATGTTAACCAGGATGGTCTCCATCTCTTGACCTCATGATCCTCGCACCTTGGCCTCCCAAGGTACTGAGATTACAGGTGTGAGCCACCATGCGGACTCCCACAGTCATTCTTACTGTGGATTTTTCTGTCTATACCTGTTATTTTTTCCTTTCCTTCCACCCACCCATCTTTAATTTCCTATCTAATCACCCCAAACTCTGCTTTTGGGCACCCTATTTATCCCAGGCTCTCCTCACACAACCTCTGGGCCAGGACTCCTTTCTCTGGCGCTTGGGCCTCACTCTTCACCTTTGCCACACTGACGTGATGGTCTTGCTTTCCTCTGCAACCTGCGAGTGCTCAGTCCCCTGCTGAGGAACCTGATGCAGGATGGGGCCTACAGCTGAAGGTGGAAGACCTGGGACAGCCAGACTCCCAAGAGTCAGCAAACCTGACTGGGCACAGTGGCTCATGCCTGTAATCCCAGCACTTTGGGAGGCCATGGTGGGTGGATCACCTGAGGTCAGGAGTTTGAGATCAGCCTGGCCAATATGGTAAAATCCCATCTGTACTAAAAAAAAAAATACAAAAATTAGCCTGGCTTGGTGGTGGAGGCCTATAATCTCAGCACTTTTACAGTACTGGGTGTGGGTGGTGGACACCTGTAATCCTCAGCCTCCTAGCACCTGTAATCCTAGGAGGCTGAGGCAGGAGAATCACTTTAACCCAGAAGGCCGAGAGTACAGTAAGCTGAGATCGCTACTGTACTCTAGCCTGGGAGACAAAGCAAGACTACATCTTAAAAAAAAAAAAAAAATAAGAGGAAGAGTCAGCAAACTAGTGGCATTGTTTTCCTTGATGCCTCAACTCAGTCTGCTCCAGGATGGAGCCAACAGAACTCTTTGTTCCCTGCCTGCTGATCAGTTTCCCTAAAATATGTGAACCAAGATTCACTGTTCCCAGGTGGTTCTGCCTCCAGTCTAACTGCAGCTGTCTCTTCCCCTGTGCCTCTCGCGGTGATCAATCCCATGTCTGCCTTTGTTATATATAGCACCATTAGTTGTTACAGATACCATCCTCCTATGAGAACAGATTTGAATGCAAATAACTACAATTCCCTGGGTTATTCTCCAACACCAGGGATCCTTAGATCCACCTTGGGAGACACCAATTCAGAACAACTGAAATAGAACAACAAATTGAAGCAGTTGCAGTTTCACAACCTGGATGAATGAATTGAGTTACTGCCTCAAGCAAGAATCTGTGCAAACACAACAGGGCAGAGGACGATGCCCCTCCTGGAGTTGGAGTCTCTGGTTTAGAGAAAGAGAAAATATAATTTGAAGGAAGGAGTCAAAAATGGCATTAGGAAACAAAGTGCTTGCAGACGAGGGAGATGACACTTTGGCTGGAGAAATCAAGGGACGCTGGGTGAGAGGAGGATCGCAGGCCTGGGGAAGAGGCCAGTTGGGTTCAAACCCCAGCTTTGCCACGGACCAGCCCCAGGACCTCACTGTACCTCAGTGCCCTTACCCACACAGTGGAGATATTCATACCTACCTTGGAAGATTGCTGTGAGTATTACATGAGATGATACTCGTAAAGCCCCCAGCACATGGCAAGTGTGGAATAAATGGAAGCTGTTGCTTTGCAAGTTTCATGGAGACCACATTTGGCCTGGATATGGACATGTGCATAGGGAGGGTACGTGGCAGTGTCAGGGACTCCCACAGGAAAGGACTCTCAAAGAAGCTACAATCCCCTTCTTCTGTGCTGAGAAGGCTTAATGGTGCCAATCCTCAGTGATACGAATTTTCAAAAATATCTCTGTAAATGTAATAGGCCTTGGAATCAACTGCTAAAGAAAGCCGCTAATGAAAAAAAGACAAGGCACACGGGTGTCCATTGTGGGAAGGACTATCCAAGACTCATCGTCTAAAGGCAGCCAGCTGTAGGTGGACAAACAACATTCAAGGGAAGTCTGGACAGACTTGTCTGGAGAAGGCCATTTCTCCCCAAGGTGGCTAGGTGGCGATAGAAGCTCGCTAAAGCGGCGAATGTACCCATCCCGCGTCGGCTCTGCAGCTCTCAGGCTCATGGTAGCCGCCATTCTCCAACCCACAGACAGACCGCCAGCACCCCACACACCGGCACCCCACACACAGCCCGCCAGCACCCCCCACACAGCCCGCCAGCACCCCACACACAGCCTGCCAGCACCCCACACATCCCCCACCCCTTCCTCTCCTCTCATGCTGCCTGTCTTCAAATATTTCCTGAAAAACTAATATGTCTCAGACAGATACATGCGCTAAGATGCAGAAATGTATGAAAAATCCTATAGAAATACCAACTTTTATATTTAATATGAATCTGTTATGTTGTCACATTTGAGAATTGCATATCCGTTAAGGCGTCTCATTAAAACCCTGGAAGTTCCCCTTAAAACTTATATCTACCTAAAAGCTGTTCAAAGTTGTTGGGACTACAGTTGATTTAAGAAAACAAACAAAACAATTCAACAGTGTAGTATGGGAACAGGTTGGCTTTGCCAGAACACAGTCTTGAGTTCAACTTGTAGCTGCAATACCAACAGCCATATGACCTCAGACAAGTTATCTGAACTCTCTGAGCCTCAGATTCTGCAACTGTAAAAGGTGATAGATCATTGCACATATATGGATATGACATTAGTAGGTGCCCAACAGACGGGAGGGAGTTCCTTGCACTGTGCTCTCTAGAGTAGGAAAAGCGCAGCATGTTGGCACCTGTGTAGAGAAAAGAGGGAAGTGTCTCAACCAATGAGCAGAGACACTCTCTCTCCAGACTCGCCTGGGAAGAGGCTGAGGGACACAGCTCTACATATCTTGAACATCAGTTAACTTTAACACCCCCAGCACTTGAAACTCTGGGGGAGAGGATAAAGGTAGTCTGAGATGTGCTCATTACCAAGCAAGAAGAGTTCAATCCAAGATTTTTCTTGAGTGCTTAGCCTGGGTGAAGCACAAGCCAGGCAAGAGGATTATCACAAGCTGAGTGGGAAACTGTCCACGTGGCAAAGCTTTGTGAGCAATGGTGTGATGCCTGGGCAAAGACAGAGAGGGAGCAGAGACAGAGGAAATAGAATCGGGTCGGGAGATCTGTTTCCTTGCGTGCATGCTGTTATTAGTCGTTTTTACAGCTGGTTTCTGGGTAATGGATGGCTCAGGCTTAGAGTTGATTGATGTGTGCCGAGGGGGACTCAGGGGAATCTGGGTCTAGATTGAGCCGCAGTGAATCTGACATGTGGTGAAGTACTGAGGAACTGCAGGTGCTCCAGATGACCTCATGAAGGGTTCATTTTGAGATTGTGAAGTCTGCTGTTAGAACAGGGCTGTGACATGTAAGAAGAAACTTGAACTTGACCAGAGAGGGCCATTTCTCCCCAAAGTGGGCTCGGGACTCTTTGCTTGAGGGAAGGTCCAGTGTCACTATCTGTCACCTTTGGAACTTTAGACAGGTAGCTAATGACTTCTAAAACAGGGCTTGTGTTGGGCAGAGTCCTAGGCCTTCCCCCACCCGGTATACACGCCCTGGATAACCCCCTTCCCTGTGTGTGGTGGGATCTGTAAATATGGTGGGATGTCACACTCATGATTATCTTACATTGTATGGCAAAGGTGAAGGGATTCTGCCATTAAAGTATCCATTCAGTTGATTCTGAGTTAATGAAAGGGAGGTTATCCCGGGTGAGCCTGGCCTAGTCAGGTGAGTCTTTGAAAAGAGGTCCAGAGGTCAGAGACAGATGGGGGTCAGGAATATTCTCCTGATGGCCACTTATTTATTTATTTATTTAGAGATGGCCTATGTTGCCCAGGCTGCTCTCAAACTTCTGAGCTCAAACAACCCTTCTGCCTCAGCCTCCCAAAGTGCTGGGATTCAAGGAGCAAACTGCCTTGCTGTGGAGAAGACCACACAGCAGAGAATAATAGGCAGCTTCTAGGAGCTTAGAGCTACCCCAGCTGGCAACCAGCAAAGAAGCATGAAGCTCAGTTCTAGACCCGTCAGGAACTTTGGCTGCCATTACAGTGGGGGCAGGTCATCTCTGGAGCCAGTCACTGGTGGGTTTGGACAAAAACTTCAGTGAGACGAGATGAGATCATAGCCCAGCTGACACTTTGGTAATGTTTCAGCCTTGAGAGAGCCCAAGCAAGGGACCCAGCTGAGCCATGCTGGACTCCTTGACCCATGGAAACTGTGAAATAACAAATGGGTACTGTTTTAAGCCACCAGGTTTGTGATGATTTGTTACATAGCAATAGAAAACTAACACAGGACCTGTACTGCCTACTTTGCGGAATTGTTTGAAGATTAGGAAAAAAGTATGTAAAATACCTGACATGTAAAAGACTACCAATAAATGGAAGCTTTAAGTCACACAGCCCATAATGATCCAATTCCTTTCTTAGGGAATGTAAATTTCTTCCTTTTTTTTCTTTTTCTAGACAGAGTCTTGCACTGTTGCCCAGGCTGGAGTGCAGTGGCACGATCACAGCTCACTGCAGCCTTTACCTCCCTGGCTCGAGTGATCCTCCCATCTCAGCTTCCCAAGTAGCTGGGACCATAGCATGCGCTACCATGCCTGGCTAATTTATGTAATGTCAGTAGAGTCGAGGTTTCTCCATGTTGCCCAGGCTGGTTTTGAACCCCTGGGCTCAAGCAATCCTCCCATTTTGGTCTCTCAAAGTGCTGGGATTATAGGTGTGTGCTACTGCACCTGGCCAAATCTTTTCTTTTCAGAATGAATCTTGTGAAATGCTGATAATGGTTGAGAGGACTGAATGAGATCATATGTCTGACATGCTCTAGTGTGAGTCTAGCACACAGTCAATAGTAGGTAATAGCGATGGTGAGGATGATGTTTCTGGTGGTTTTTATTCTGCTAAAAATGAGGCATGTATCGTAATAGACATAGGTCTTCTTTCTCCCTTAAAATCACTTTTGCCTTGCTTTACAAGTAGTGGTTCTTGTGGAAGTTCCAGAGACTGTTACAGAATTATCCACTGCTTGAATAGAAATGAATCTTAGATATAATCTGGCCCAACTTCGCTTTTCAAATGAAAAACAACAACAACAACAACAACAACAACAAAAACCAGTGAGTCTGAAGTCAGGTTGTTCGATGCCGCAAAGCAAATTAATAGCAGGATCAGGATTAGAATTTACGTATTTTGATGTCAAGGCCACTTCTGCAGAACCATATACAGTTGTCCCCTGGTATCTGGTTCCAGGGTCCCTGAGGATAACAAAATCCATGGATGCTCGAGTCCCTACATAAAACGACACAGTATTTGCATGCAACCTACACAATTCTCTAGTATACTTAAATCATCTCTAGATTACTTATAACTCCAAATACAGTGTAAATGCAATGTAAATAGTTGTTGTATTGTTTAGGAAAAAAATGACAAGGAAAAAAGATGACATTATCACAACCATCCATTTTTTAGAATATTTTTAATGTGCAGTTGGTTGAATCTACAGATGTGGAATGTGCTTCTGGAAAGCCAATTGTATTTATTTCTCTTCTGAAATGTTTCCTCTGTTTAAGACTCAGTACCATCTCAGCTCATAAAGTATCAGCATTCCCTTGTAAAACTCACCCTGCACACAATTTATCAGTCAGGAACTTTTTTTTCCAGCTACCTCTCCTGAAGTATTTGTTACTGAGAGTAATTCATTCCATTAATGTTGATTGAGAGCCTACTTCGTGCTACATTGGGAATCAAGCTTGTTAAACTGCAGCCCTAAATCACTCCAAAACTAGATTCTAGATTTATTGCAAGCCCATGGGCCCTAATGACCCTGTAAAGGAGGTCTGCGGTGACTACCATTTTACAAATGAGGAAATTGAGACATAAGGAGATTCAGGGGCTTGCCTGGGCCCGTCCAAAAACTAGGAAGACATGGAGTTGGGATTTGTACATGGGGCTGACTAGCCGCGACTTTTAGCTTCTTTCCATTGTTTAATTAGACTGCTTCCCAGAAGCTGGCTAGGCTAAAATTTTATAATAATAAGTAGGACGAGTCTAGACTCCCGCGTGCTCATTATGGAACAGCCAGGCGCTTTGCGTTTCTCAAAGCTCAGTTCCCCAGCATAGGTTTTCTGCTCCGCTGGACAGAACAACAGCATTGCAATCATTCTCAGGCTTGCTCTGCTCTTGTTCCTACTTGTCCAGGTCCATAAACCCAGGACTTGCAGGAAGGGCCCCTCCCCTGGGAGCCGTGTTCAGAGGATGGTGCCTATGGCAGGAGGGAGTGGTCTTTGAGCCCCGCGGCTGGAGAATTCCCCTCCATTCTTCAGTGGCATTTCCCTTGACACTTGTTTCCTGCTCTCACTACAGACATCTGAACACTGAAGCTTAACCCCGACTTGAAGCCAGGACATGGTTACCTAAGGCAGGCCTCCCTCCTGTGAAGGCAGGTCTGAGATGCCATCTGCGGAGAGTCAGGGTCATTCCTGAGGGGTGGGGAGATCATGGCAGAGACTCCAGCTGCGGCCTGACTGAGTTTCTGAGATGCCTGCCAAGGATTTTTCCTTAGAAAAGGATTTTTCCTTAGAAGGGTGCTAAAAACTCCAGGGAAGTGAGGTCAAGATGGTAGCCGTGACCACTGTAGAGATAATCTTAGACAATCTCAAGGAGCTTCAACCAAAGCAACCAATGGCAGGAGGAGTTCAGATTTCTCTCTTAAATGCTGCAATGGAGGCCAGTGTGGTAGCTCACACCTGTAATCTGAACATTTTGAAAAGGTCAAGGTAGGAGGATCACTTGAGGCCAGGAGTTCAAGATTAGCCTGGGCAATGTAGCAAGAGCCTGTCTCTCAAAAAAAAAAAAAAAAAAAAATTTAGCCAAGTGTGGTGACACAAGCCTGTAGTCCCAGCTATTTGGGAGGCTGAGGCAGGAGGATCGCTTGAGCAGAGCAAGCCTGAGAATGATTGCAATGCTGTTGTTCTGTCCAGTGGAGCAGAAAACCCGTGTTGGGGAACTGAGCTTTGAAAAACGCAAAGTGTCTGGGTGTTCTGGGATGAGCACACTGGAGCTTAGGTCCCTTCATTCCTGGTAGTGGGAGAAAGCAGCAGATGGTTCAGACTGGCAGCAAAGAAAGAGCCCAACAATTACAGGGAAGCTCAAGGTCAGCACAGGGTTAAGGTCAGAATCTAACCACAGATGCATATGATTTCAGCTTTCCACATGCATTTGTGTTGAAAGTAACTGTTGGAAAATTGTAGTCTGCTCATTCCAATAGCTCTTTTAAAGCCAGCCACATGTTCTTAGCAAAGTCCATGTCTGAAAACCCCTGTGAGGCTCATCACACTGAAATGCCACCAAGCACGTATGTAGGCTGAATTGTGCATAGCGTATGAGGGCGCTGTTGCCATCTGTAAAACACAACATTCGCTTGTCAATAAGGATTTTTAAAATGAATGATACAAACACTGTTAATGGGACCTATGAAGTTTTCTAATGTTACAATGACATCTCATACTTGAAAAGGTGGGGAGCCATTGCCTTAAAAGTCTAGCTGAGGCAGGGTGCAGTGACACATGCCTGTAATCCAGCACTTTGGGTAGCTCAGGCAGGCGGATCACTTGAAGTCAGGAGTTCGAGAGCAGCCTGGCCAACATGGTGAAACCCCGTCTCTATGAAAAATACAAAAATTAGCCGGGTGTGGTGGTGGGCACCTGTAATCTTAGCTACTCAGGAGCCTGAGGCAGTAGAATTGCTTGCACCTAGGAGGCAGTGGTTGCAGCGAGCTGAGATCATGCCACTGCACTCCAGTCTAGGTGACAGAATGAGACTCTGTCTCAAAACAAAAACAAGTCTAGCTGAGGAGGTTCCTGGAACCAGGAAGAACTGTCACTCGGCTAGCTACCTTCACCAGTAAGCTACTGCACAGACAAGGGAAGCTACCCCTTGAGTTTGTATCTGTATCTCATGGTTCCCTAGAATCTGGTACTGCCTGAGGAGAGGTTTCTCAGGCAGCACCTGATATATCTGGTCCCCCTCCTAGGCCTAGGAGTTACCAAGGCAAACTATAAAAACCCTAATTTTTTAGACTGGGTTTATAAGATTTATTATACAAGCAAATAGAATTATATTTATATTTCTATGCCAGTGTCTGACTGATTAGTCCTCTGTGATACTTACGAGAAGCAAACAGCCAGTAAAAAGGGACAAAAGCCATATTAACAGTGAGCATAAGTAGCTATTGAAACAAAAATCAATGCCAGCCTGGTTGGGTGGCTCACGCCTGTAATTCTAGCACTTTGGGAGGCTGAGGTGGGCGGATCACATGAGGCCAGGAGTTCAAGACCACCCTGGCTAACAAGGTGAAACCCCATCTCTACTACAAATACAAAAATTAACCGGGCGTGATGATGCATGCCTGTAATCCCAGCTACTCGGGAGGCTAAGGCACGAGAATCGCTTGAACCTGGGTGGCGGAGGTTGCAGTGAGCTGAACTGCACAAACTGCACTCCTGTCTGGGTGACAGAATGAGACTCTGTCTCAAAAAACAAAAACAAAACAATGCTAGCCTGCATTGATGGGGTTGTGAGGGGGTTCTGTTAGGCATAAATTGGTCTGGGCAAGAGATAGTTGGGGCCACTGATGAATTGTTTGGTTCCTATTACTGCAGACCAAGCATGAATGATTAGTTCCTTATTATTTCTGCTCCCAGGCTGTCTCCAAGGCAAGCTGTTTCTCCTACTCTCTGTACAGTCCATGAGACTAAGCGGGCCCTTGACTTTCACTGAGATTCCCTGGGTTCTGTCCTGTTCCTTGAAGTCTGGGTCCCTTGGGAATACTTGGCCTGTTCAAATAAACCATTAATGAGCGTATTACCGGCAGGGCATTTAGAAATAAAGTCAGGAAGTCAGCAAATGGTTGGGCCTTTTCTTCCATCTTTCCATCCCCTGCTGGGATTCACCTCCTCCACTTGCCCCGGGCCTTTCTGTGCTCTTTCTGCTTCTCAGCACTGTCTTACCCTCCTTCAGCCGCTGCTGTTGCAAGTAAATGAGAGTGGAATCTTTGTTTTCTATCTCAAGGGTATTTGCTTTGAAAACCTTTTCTCCCGCTGTGGATCAAAATGTCCTTTGCTCCTTGTTAAAGTAGTAGGTTTAGGCTCACTGGCTCTGGTGGAAGAGGCTGTTTAAACTCCATAAACCACAGTGACCAACTTTCTCTTTCTTTACAGTGTTCCAAGGGACAAAACTCAAGTGAGTAACAGTGATGGTGGCGACTCTGCGGGCGTTCATCTGAATCAGGTGTGGAACTGAGCACCTTGTTGCATCATGGCTGTGACCCTGAGGCAGGTATTCCTCCCGTTTTATGGAAAAGGAAAGGAGGCCCAGAGAGGTGAAGCATTGAGCTGAAGATGACTCCAGAATTGAAAATTGCACCTGTCCCATCCTGAACTTCCAATTGCCTTCAAGTTGTCCTGTTCTTTTCTGAGCAGACTTGATCACTGTCTCCTTTCTTCTTTAACTTCCTTGTTGATCAGTTTATTGCACACAGTCTCTCTGCCTCTTCCCTGTTCCCCAGCGAGAATCCACCTGCTCTACAGAGGCAGGGATCTTTGTCAGCTCACTGGGGTATCTCAAAGGCATAGAATACATACACAGTAGGCACTAAATAAACATTTGTTAAATGAATAAACAAAAGTAGCCAAGGTAAGATTTTACACTTCAGCACCAACTTAGATAAAATAAATAAAAATAATCTAAAATAATCAAAAGGGTAAGACTCGAGTTTTGAGCACAAAGTTTGAGGACAGCCACCCAGGAAGCACAGATTCTAAAGAATGGGAGTCAGTGTTTCAAAGTATAGAAGTTTGGGATCATTTATATGGACAAAGTTTAGGGAAGCTTAATAGAATTTCACTGTCTTTCTATATAAGGCTTATTGCTTAGTTACAACAATCTGATTTGTCAAGGTGATTTTTTTTTTCTTTTGGGGAAAGGTATATTTAACATCCCACACTGCAGATATAACAGTCGGGGGTCTTTTGCACCACCTGGTCTGAGTTGGGTACAAGATAATAAAGGAGAAAGTTAATCTATAATGAAGAACAGTGATCAGAAGCGGGGGAGGTCTGGTCTCTGGTCTCTCTTAGTCATTTATAGAACAAGAACAACAAAGAAGAGAGTTCATCTATAATCTAAGAAACAGAAGTTGCAAGCACATACTATGTGATCCAGATCACAGTCACATCTTTCTCAAAGCATAACGTTTTTTAAAAGCTTTTACTTTTTTTTGATTTTTCAAAGCTATCACCCAAAGCCCTCAAACACCTCAATCTTTCTTTCCTTCTTTCTCTTTCTTCTTTCTCTTTTCCTTTCCTTCTTTCCTTTCTTTCTTCCTTCCCTCCTTTCTTTCTTTCTTTCTCTCTCTCTCCTTCCTTCCTTCCTTAAGACATTCAATTCATTTCTTCTGTGTTCTGTCAGAAAACAGTGTTTGGAGATTTTGTGCAGTTGAAGCAACCCATGTGGCCTTCATTTAAAATGAAGTCACCAGGCAGTTTTGGATTTCCTTCCACCCACCTTACATGGAGGCATTTTCCATTGCTTATGGCCACAGATAACCATATTCATTCCAAGAATTGAGCTTGGCTGTAATCCCAGTGGTTTGGGAGGCCCAGGCAGGAGGATCTCTTGAGTCCAGGAGTTGAAGACCATCCTGGACACAATGGCAAATCCTGTCTCTAAACAAAACACAGACAAGAAGAGTTGAGCTCCTTGAACGTCACTGTGGAACGTGTTGTTGCCATCTAGAGAATCACATTGTAGTTTTCAAGACCTGCTTACGGGCATTTCCTCCTTTTTGCCATTGGATTTTTCCACACTGCCACTGGCTTTATGTATGTTTCTGCTCCCAGTCCCAGTCACATTTGTAAACAATCTCTCACCTTTTCTCCAGCTCTCTCTGCCAACTGCCTTCCAAAATAAACCTGAACCTGTGGTTTGAACACATTTATCTGTGTGCATGTCCTGTGCGCATGTCTTGTGCTATTTTTCTGTCTGCTCTTTCTGTAGGGTTGTTCTAGAATTATTTTTCTCTGTATGTGGGAGTCTATGTCTGCTTCAATGCTGTCTTACATAATTATTCCTCCCAGTCATAGGGTTCTCTATTCATATTGTTAGCTTCAAAAAAATTCCACATACATTCTCCCCTACAACTCTTCCACTGCCCAGGGGGCTGGGCAGTTCAGGTACAATTATTGTGATATTTTTCAAAGAAGTAGCCTGAGAGGCAGATGGGTTAAGTGTATTTCCTAAGGTAACAACACAAGGAAGAGGCAGAACGGGGCCAAAACTCAGTTCTGCCAAGGCCAGGCTCCAGGCCCTTCCCACTAGGCTGCTCCAGCTCCTCAAAGTCCGCTCGGCCATGCTCCTTGTGCAGGGTCATGCACAGTCAGGTGCTTAGAAAATGCTTTGCAAAGCAGGTGTTTCCTGAAGCTGAAGTAATGGTCCATGTGTACAGTATAAACATAATAAAGCTAAGGAACAAAAATATCATCCAAGGCAATCAGGGAGGCTTGAGGGCATCATGAGATGCAGGAATGAATAGATAGTAGATCAGGTGGAGAGCAGATCATTCTGAGGCTGAAAGGCCAGGGACGGCTGAGTGAGGGAAAAAAGCCTTACACTGGAATAGTGATTTCCACTTTCAAATACATTATCTCCTTTATTCCTCAGACCAAACCTGTGAGTAGATGTTAGCAGAATCTCCATTTAATTTATAAAGATTTCGCATACCAGAATTTAGTGTTTTTTTTCTCCCTCCAACATGACTCAACTAATTAGTAAGGCCCGGATTCAAAGCAGCCCTCTGACTCTAAAGGCTGAATTATTTCACTCTAGGGCATGACTCAAATTATTTTGTTCCCCAAGAATGCTAAGTAAGCCTGGGTCCTTCGTGTTAGGTCTGTGTTGTTCTTCTATGGCTACCTTCTTGGTTTCTCCTTTTTTTTTTTTTTTTTTTTTTTGACAGGATCTCTGCTCTGTTGCCCAGGCTAGCATACAGTGTCAAGATCATAGCTCACTGTAGCTTCCAACTACTAGGCTCAGGCAATTCCTCTGCCACAGCTTTCTCGGTTGCTGGGACTACAGGTGTAAGCCACCGCACCCTGCTAATTTTTCAATTTTTATTTTTGTAGAGATAGGGTCTTGCTATGTTTCCCAGGCTGGTCTTGAACTCCTGTGCTCAAGTGATCCTCTTACCTCAGCCTCCTGAGTAGCTGGGACCATAGATACGTGCCACCATGCTTGGGTAATTAAAACAAGTTTATTTTTATTTTTAGAGATGGGATCTTACTATGTTGCCCAGGCTAGTCTCAAATGCCTGGTCTCAAGCAATCCTCCTGTCCCTGCGTTCCAAAGTGCTGGGATTACAGGTGTGAGCCACTGTGCCTGGCCAGTGAGTGCTATCTTGACAGGGACTGTGCCCTTGGCCTGTGGTATCTGTGCTAACAGTGGGTGGTGGGTGTAAGACTTGAATGGCAGTAGCACAGGTTTCTGTCACTGGATAAGACAGTGACTGGCAAGAGAAACTAGACTGTTATAGAAAAAGAAACACCCCCAGGAGGCCAGGTCCCAGATTGTAGGGGGAGGAAAAACAGGCCATGTTTTAGTCAGAAACTCAAATTCCACAGAATCAAGTCCTCAGTCTTCTTCGGATGAAGAAAGAGGATCTCTTCTTGGATGTTGCTAGGAGTGTAGGTGGGAGGGCGGGACAGAGGAGAAATAAGAAACCCAATTTCATTTCCCATTTTTATTTCAATGTAATGTAATATTCCGTGGACATAGCAATTTTCTCTAGGAGTAAAATAATAACTATGATATTATTATCTTATTTAAAAATGTTTAAATTCTTGTGAGTACATAATAAGTGTATATATTCGTGGGATTCATGGGATGTTTTGATGCAGGCATGCAATGTGTGATAATCACATCATAGAGAATGGGTGTCCGTCACCTCAAGCATTTACCTTTTGTGTTACAAACAATCCAATTACACTCTTCTTGTTATTTTTAAATGTATAATTAGGTTTTTGACTATAGTCACCCTGTTGTGCAACCAAATAGTAGGTCTTATTCATTCTTTCTATATATATTTTTTTAATCCATTAATCATTCCCACTTCTCCCCTACCTCCTACTATCTATTCCAGCATCTGGTAACCAACCTTCTACCCTCTATGCCAATAAGTTCAATTGTTTTGATTTTTAGATCCCAGAAATAAGTGAGAACATGGGATATTTGTTTTTCTGTGCCTGGCTCGTTTCACTTAAGATAATGACCACCAGTTCCATCCATGTTTTGTAAATGATAGAATCTCTTTTTTATGGCTGAATAGTACTCCATTATAGATATTATTATTATTATTATTATTAATAATTTAAAAATCTGGCCAGGCGAGTTGGCTCATGCCTGTAATCCTAGCCCTTTGGGAGGCCAAGGTGGGTGGATCACAAGGTCAGGAATTAGAGACCATCCTGGCTGACATGGTGAAACCCCATCTCTACTAAAAACACAAAAAATTGCTGGGCATGGTGGCATGTGCCTGTCGTCCCAGCTACTTGGGAAGCTGAGGCAGGAGAATTGCTTGAACCCAAGAGGCGGAGGTTGCAGTGTGCCAAGATTGCCTCACTGCACTCTAGCCTGGGCAACAGAGAGAGTCTCCAAAAATAAAACATAAAATAAATAAATTAAAAAAATAAAAATGTGTAAATAATGCAATATTCTGAGGACATAGCAATTTTCTCTAGAAGTAAAATAATAACTATGATATTATCTTAAATTTTTTTAAAATTCTTGTGCATACATAATAGATATATATACACATGGGATTCATGAGATGTTTTGATGCAGGCATGTAATGTGTAATTGCATGCTTATTGTATGCAATACAAAGTGGCTTATTGAAAATTGAACATATTTTGAACAATCCATACTTGCCTAGGCATTGGGCGTCCTTCTAGTCTCTCTCATCTCCAAAGCAGATTCTATTACCAAATGATGGTCTCCACTTCTTGGACCCCTTCCAAATGCTCCTAGTTGTGCTGTACTTTCTGGTCATACTTTTTTTAGATGCCTTGCTTTTTCCCTGAAGTTGACCTGGCTCTGACTGCAGGATGAGGCAGACACTGGGAAGCCGGCTGTTCTCCCAAGGATTATCCTCTTCCTTTGCTTATTTCTTCTTTTCACAGGGTTTCCGGTCTGTTCTCTATAGCCTCCTGCCATCCTTCCAAGTTCCTAGATGTGGAAAAAGCCTTCTGCGGCTTCTGTGCCAAGTCTCCTGCTTTTCCTCAACTTCGGCCTTGGAACTGCCTTGGAATGTGTATCTTGGCCGGGCGTGGTGACTCGTGCCTGTAATCCTGGCACTTTGGGAGGCCGAGGAGGACAGATCACAAGGTCAGGAGTTCAAGACCAGCCTGGCCAACATGATGAAACCCCTTCTCTACTAAAAATACAAAAATTAGCCAGGTGTAGTGGCAGGCATCTGTAATCCCAGTTACTCAGGAGGCTGAGTAATCCCAGCTACTCAGGAGGCTGAGGCGGGAGGATCACTTGAACCTGGGAGGTGGAGGTTGCAATGAGCTGAGACAATGCCATTGCACTCCAGCCTGGGTGACAGAGCAAAACTATGTCTCAAAAAAAAAAAAAAAAAAAAAAAAAAAAGACACATATCTCTTCTGAAGTCTTTTATGGAGATTTTCTCACTGGGGTCTTCCCATGATTTGTAGCAACAGGGCAGTTGTTTTCTCATTCAGATTCACCTTGGAGAATAAGCCACAGCATGAGCCTATGGAGGAAGGGAAGAAGCCTCTGTCAAGTGGTGGTGTTCACTTTTGCACTTCTCTAATAAAAATGAAGTTTCAATCTCAATCAAAATATCAATGACCTTCTTGGCAGAAATAGAAAAAAAAATTGTAAAATTTATATGGGATCCTAAAAGACCTAGAATAGCTAAAGCTATCCTAAGCAAAAGGAACAAAAATGTAGGAATGACATTACTTGACTTCCAATTATACTACAGAGCTATAGTAACCAAAACAACATGGTACGGGCATAAAAAGAGACACATAGACCAATGGAACAGAACAGAGAACCCAGAAACAAATCCACACATCTACAATAAACTCAATTTCAACAAAGGTGCCAAGAACATACAGGAGGGAACAGATAGTCTTCAACAGGTGTTGCTGGGAAAACTGGATATCCATATGCAGAAGAATGAAACTAGACTCTTATCTCTCATCATATACAAAAATCAAATTAAGAAATAGATTAAAGACTTAAATCTAAGACCTCAAACTAAGAAACTAATATAAGAAAACATTGGGGAAAATCTCCAGGGCATTGTTCTGGGCAAAGATTTCTTGAGTAATACCCTCCAAGCACACGCAGTGAAAGCAAAAATGGACAAATGGGACCACATCAAGTTAAAAAGCTTCTGCCCAGCAAAGGATACAATCAACAAAGTGGAGAGACAACCACAGAATGTGAGAAAATATTTGCAAGCTACCTATATGACAGGGGATTAATAACCAGAATATAAAAGGGGCTCAAACAACTCTAGGAAAATGTCTAATAATCTGATCAAAAATGGGCAAAAGATTTTAATAGACATTTCACAAAAGAAGACACTCAAATGGCAAACAGGCATATGAAAAGGTGCTCAAAATCATCAATCATCAGAGAAATGCAAATCAAAACTCCAATGACATATCATCTCACCTCAGTTAAAATGGCTTATATCCAAAAGACATAATAACAAATGCTGGTCAGAATGTGGAGAAAAGGGTGGGAATGTTGGTGGGAGTGTAAATTAGTACAGCCACTACAGAGAACAGTTGGGAGGCTCTTCAGAAACTAAAAATAGAGCTACCATATGATCCAGCAGTCCCACAGCTGGGTGTATACCCAAAAGAGAGGAAATCAGCATATCAAAGAGATGTTGGCAGTCCCATGTTTGTTATGGTACTGTTTACAATAGCCAAGATTTGGAAGCAACCTAACTGCTCATCAGCAGATGAATGGATAAAGAAAATGTGGTACATAAACACAACAGAGTACTATTCCGCCATAAAAAAGGGGGATCCTGTCATTTGCAACAACATGGTTGGAACTGGAGGTCTTTACGTTAAGTGAAATATACCAGGCACAGAAAGACAAGCATCACATGTTATCACTTATTTGTGGGATCTAAAAATTAAAACAACTGAAATCATGGAGATAGAAAATAGAAGGATGGTTACCAGAGGCTGAGAAGGGTAGGTAGGGGAGGTTGTGGAGGGGAGATGGAAATGGGTAATGGGTACAAAAGAAATAGAAAGAATGAATAAGACCTACTATTTGATAGCACAATAGGGTGACTACAGTCAATAATTACTTAATTGTACATTGTAAAATAACTTAAAGAATATAATTGAATTATTTATAACTCAAAGGATAAATGCTTGAGTAGATGGATACCCCATTCCCCATGATGTGCTTATTTCACATCACATGCCTGTATCAAAGCATCTCAGGTACCTCATAAATATATACACCTACTATTTACCCGCAGAAAATTTAAAAAATAGAAAATTCACACACACACACACACACACACACACACACACACACACACACACGAGGCAAAATGCACATTCTCATTCTAAGGCCAGTCCACATTCCCTGAGCCCATGACGAGTTGTTTGATCATGAGGGGCAGGTGGGGGGATGGTGGGAGACACTCGCTATGGAGAGAAGGTCAGCTGTGGATACCCAGCCTCCAGCCCTGGGGACAGATGTCTCAGTTCAGCCACAGAAAAACATCCTTAATCCCAAGGGGCAATCACACTCGCTTGCAGTGTGACTGGAGCCTCTTCATATTAATTGTAAAACCTGTTAGAACCTGTTTGACAGCAGTACTTTCGTGGCAAAAACCAGAGCAAGAACCAATGCCCAAGGAGGCTTTACAAATACACCCTTCAGAATCCACCTCCATGGAGCAAATTGTCTTTTTCATCCTGCATCCAGACTTTCTCCTTTAACCTAGGGAAACCCACTGAACACGTCTGTGTGAGAGAAGCTGCTTTTCTTTGTCCAGCGAGCAATCAGCATAGCTCTGCTGTTCCAGCTCTGGCTGTCTTGGCACAGTTTAAAAGCTGTCTCTGTGACCTCATGGGACCTCACTGAGCCTCAGTCCCCTCAGATGGGAGTGACACGGTAATACTTTCCTTAGAGAATTACTTGAGGTTTAAATGAGAGAATCCACGTAAGCAGTAACCACAGTGCCTGGCATATGTAAGCATTTTGTAAATGTTAGGGAGAAAAGGAAATACCCATTGAAAAACAGAAATCCACTCAGGAAGCTGTGGCAGGAGTTCTTGAGGAGAGGAGTTCGAGACCAGCCTGGGCAACATAGCAAGACCCCTGTCTCTACAGAAATAAATAAAATTAGCCTGGTGTGGTGGCATGCACCTGTAGTCCCAGCTACTCAGGATGCTGAGAGGGGAGGATTGCTTGAGCCTAGCAGTTCAGGTTGCTGTGAGCTATGACTGTGCCACTGCACTCTGGCCTTGGCCATAGAGTGAGACCTCATCTCTTAAAACAAACCCCCGAAAACAAACAGAACTCGCTACAGTGGCTGTTTGGTTTCCACACCTGTTAGCAGTGCATGATGCTCTTTCGCTATCCACTGTCTTCAATGCTACTAATGCCTGTCAGGAAATTCAGAGTGGGTGTGACTATTGTCACCTGCCAGTGAAGAGACCCAAGCAATGAGAACTCACAGGTCTTCACCAGCAGGCACGCAGTTAGCACACAGTTAGTTAGTTGCAGGAAACCTCCTGCCTAGCACCACCCACTGAGACACTGGAACTCCACGCTCATTGGAGAAGTGAGGAACAGAAACAGACAAGTGTGGGCAGGCAGTAGAGTTGATTCTGCAGGCTTGGGTCATTCAAACCCTGCACATCTGAGAGAAAGGTCTGGCCTTTGCCTGGTACCTGGGAAATAACCTCTAAACCCTTGGAGTATTCTGCCTGATACAGCGTCTTTGCTAATCTCAGGCCTTGGGCCACGCTAGTCTAGCCTAACAGTGCCATCTATGATGGGACCCTGGGCCACACTGTTCGGCCTGTGGAACTTAAATCCAAATAGCTAAGGTCAGTAACGAGGCACTTATGCCTGAAAGACTAACCCCAGCGAAATCCCTGGACATGGAGGCTTATGGGAGCTTCCCTGGTTGGCAATACTTAGTACATCTTGTCCACAAGGTTCCTGGGGAATTGATGACTGTCTGCGCAACCCTACTGGAAGTCAACAACAGAAAGCCCACCTCCACCATTCTCTGGGCTCTGGCCTGTGCACCTTTTTCCTTTGACAGCACTCTGTATGCTTTTACTGCAACCATAACCATGAGCACAGTAGGTCTTCTGAGTTCCAGGAGTCCTTCCAGTGGATCTCAGAATCTGAGCTTTGTCTCGGGGACCCTGGTCGAGTCAGGAAGCAAGGATCTGCCTTCTCAGGATGAGGATGAAGGATCTGGACACTGCATTTCGGTTTGGAACCACCTGCCTCCTCCTTCTGCAGTGGGCTTCTCCCTTCCTCCCTCTTTTCTCCCTCCCTGTCGTGCCTAGGCTGTCCCAGTGTCAGGCCAGAAGCAGCCCTCTAGGGTGGCTTTCTTAAGAATAACATTTTACTTTTTTCTTTTCTTTTTTTTTTTTCTTTTTTTTAGAGAGAGAAAGAAAAAAAGAATAAAGAAGAAGAAGAAAGAGAAACAGGAAGAGGGAGAGAGAATGGGGGTATTGCTTTATTGCTTGGGCTAGAATGCAGTCTAAATATGGGTATGCCTATAACTGTGCTTAATAATGAAGACATGAAAGAAAATGAGGGAATAGAATAACAAACAAGGAGCCAACCAATATTTCATTTAAACTTCTAAGTTGATATGATATGGTACTGGTAAGAGTGTATATTTTGTGTATTTAAAGTGGAGAGTTCTATAAATGTTAATTAAGTTTACTTGTTCCAGATCTGAGTTCAAGTCCTGGATATCATTGTTAATTTTCTGTCTCATTGATCTGTCTAATGTTAATGTTGAAGTCTCCCACTATTATTGTGTGGGAGTCTAAGTCTCTTCATAAGTCTTGTATGTCTGGGTATTCCTGTATTGGGTGCGTATATATTTAGGATCTTTAGCTCTTCTTGTTGTTGCATTGATCCTTTTATCTTTATATAATGTCCTTCTTTGCTTCTTTTGATCTTTGTTGCTTTAACGACTATTTTATCAGAGGCAAAAATTGTAACTTCTGCTTTTTATTTATGTATTTTTGCTCTCTGTTTGGTTAGTAAATCTTTCTCTATCCCTTTGTTTTGAGTCTTTGTGTATCCTTGAATGTGAGATGGGTCTGGATGCAGCATACCGATGGGTTTTAGTTTTTTAACCAAATTGCCTGTCTGTCTTTGGATTGGGGGATTTAGTCAATTTAAATTTAGAATTAATAATGATATATGTGAGTTTAATACTGCCATTTAATATTAGCTGGCTGTTTTGCCCATTAGTTGAGGTAAATTCTTCATTATATTGATGCTTTTTACTTTTTGGTATTTTTTAGAAAGGCTGATACTGTTTGTCGCTTTCTATGTGTAGTGATTCTTTCAGAAGCTCTTGTAAAGCAGGCCTGGTGGTGATGAATTCTCTGAGTGCTTGCTTGTTCACAAAAAACTTTATTTTTCCTTCACTTATGAAGCTTAGTTTGGCTGGATGTGAAATTCTTGGTTGAAAGTTCTTTTCTTTAAGGATGTTGAATATTGGCCCCCAATCTCTTCTGGCTTGTAGGGTTTCTGCTGAAAGATCTGCTGTAAGTCTGATAGGCTTCCCTTTGTGGGTAACCTGACCTTTCTCTCTGGCTGCCCTTAGTATTTTCTCCTTCATTTCAACCCTGGTGAATCTGATGATTATGTGCCTTGGAGTTGCTCTTCTTGAGGAATATCTTTGTGGTGTTCTCTGTATTACCTGGAGTTGAAAATTATCCTGCCTTACTAGGTTGGGAAAATTTTCCTGAATAATATCCTGAAGCATATTTTCCAGTTTGGATTCATTCTCTTTGTCACATTTAGGTACACCTATCAAGCGTAGATTAGGTCTTTTCCCATAGTCCCATATTTCTTGGAGACTTTGCTCATTCCTTTTTATCATTTTTTCTCTAATCTTGTCTTCTCATTTTATTTCATTGAGTTGGTCTTCGATCTCTGATATCCTTTCTTCTGCTTGATCAATTCGGCTGTTAAAACTTGTGCATACTTCAGGAAGTTCTTGTATTGTGTTTTTCAGCTCCATCAATTCACTTATATTCCTCTCTAAATTGTGTATTCTTGTTAACATTTCATCAAACATTTTTTCAAAGTTCTTAGTTTCTTTGGATTGGGTTAGAACAAGTTTTTTTAATTCACAGAAGTTTCTTATTATCCACCTTTTGAAGCCTGCTTCTGTAATTGGAACACACTCATTCTCCATCAAGCCTTGTTCCGTTGCTGATGAGGAACTGTGATCCCCTGCTGAGGGAGAGGCGTTCTGATCTTGGGTATTCTCAGCCTTTTTTGGCTGTTTTCTTCCCTTCATTGTAGATTTATCCATCTGTGGTCTTTATAATTACCGTCTTTGTAATTGGGTTTCTGAGTGGACGTCCAACTTATTGATTCTCGGCACCAAAATCTGAGCAACCCACTGAGCCGACTAAAACAGTGGCATTAAGATTGATGGTGCTTTTCTGACTCTGCACTGAGAACCTATGCTCCAAGGCGTCGGCAAAACCACCTCACCGGTCACAAGAGTTGCACTGGTGACCTGTGGGGCTCCTCCACTGGGAATCTCCTGGTGCGTGAGCAACAAGAATTCATCTGAAAATGTGGCGTCCTCTTGTTCTCTGCGATTTCACTGGGAGCTACAATCCTGAGCTGCTAGTGATCAGCCATCCTGGATCTCACATCCAAGAATAATCATTTTTCAAAAGGTCTGGGAAAGACAGGAAGCCTGCCTTTCTTCCAGCATATTTGGTGTCGCTCAGAAAATGGACTGAATTGAATTTGGAGGACATATATTTGATTGTTAAGTCAAAGTCTGACCCAGGGTTGCAAGCATGGTATTTATTTCCCTGCTCTTTGTTGGTGGATGTGGGGAAAGACCTGGCTGTGACTGTGCAGGCATAGAGAGGATTCAGAGGCTCTTATACCACTAGCATGTTGGCAACTCTTACCAAGACGTTGTGAGAACTAACCTGCAACCACAAGCTGTGGTATTTTTATGGCATGACCAACTTTATTCCTGGGTACCATCTAAAAATGCAAACTAAGATATCTGTATGATCTGAACCTCATCCAGAAATTTCCTTGGGTAAGTGTACGTGTGCACATACTGTTCTATCCATCTCACTCTCTCCATTTTCTTTTTGACACAGTGTCTTGCTTTGTTGCCAGGCTTGAGTGCGGCAGTGTGATCACAGCTTACTGTAGCCTTGAAGTCCTGGCTCAAGCAATCCTGTCACCTCAGACTCCTGAGTAGCTGGGAGTCTGAGGTTTGCATCATTATGCCTGGCTATTTTTTTCTTTTCTTTTTCTTTCTTTCTTTCTTTCTTTCTTTTTTTTTTTTTTTTTTTGTAGAGACGGGAATCTTACTCCATTGCTCAAGCTGGTCTTCAATTCCTGGGCTCAAGCAGCCTACTCACCTCAGCCTCCCAAAGTGTTGGGATTACAGGTGTGAGCTGCTGCGCCCGGCCTGATCTCTCTGTTTCCTAAGTGTGTTATAGAAGATGAGTTTAGGTTCATCCTGCTTGATCCATTGCCTAAGTGTATAACAGAGGGTGAGTCTAGGCAGACAAGTCAAAGATGAGGTGTCATGAGCCACCGAAGCCTGACTTTCCCCACTATGTGGCCTCACTCAGGCTACTTGAGCTCCCACTTTCTGCCTGTACAAAGTCAGCAGGTAGAACTAGTAGATTTCTAATCTAGCTTAAGACTTCCTGGTTCTGCCCTCAGAAAGTCTCTGTTTATTTCTTCAGGCTGGCTTCTTCTACCTGCTGGCTTTGCAGAAGAGCATCTCATGACCACCTAGCAGAATAACATAATGTGAGAAAAATACTTTATATTTACCAATACAAGAGGATACTTAAGAGAAAAATCTAAATTCCTGCCCTTGTGAGTTTTCTTTTTTTAATTGCAGTAAAATATACATACCATAAAAGTTATCATTTTAATCATTTTAATTGTGTAGTTCAGTGGCATTAAGTATACCCAGATTATTATACAACCAACACTATCATCCATTCTCAGAAATTTTTCATCATTCCAAATACAAACTCTGTCCCCATTAAACTAACTCCTCATTCCCCCTCTCCCAACCCTAACACCATCATTCTAGTTTCCATTCCTGTGAATTTGGACACTCTCAGGATCCCATATAAATAGAATCATACAGTATTTTTCTTTTTATGACTGGCTTATTTCTCTTAGCATAATGTCTTCAAGGTCCAACTACGTTGTAACCTGTGTCAGAATTTTCTTCCTTTTTGAGGCTGAGTCATATTCCATTGCGTGGACACTTTGTGTTCTGTTTATCCATCCATTCACCCATTGATAGACATTTGAGCTGTTTCTACCTTCTGGCTGCTGTGAAAAATGCTGCTATGATGATGGGTGTGCAAATATCTGTTTGAGTTCCTGCTTTCAGTTCTTTTGGGTATGTACTCAGAAATTCGATGGCTAAATCACATAGTAATTCTATATTTAATTTTTTAAGGAACTGCCATACTGTTTCCCACAGTAGCTAGACCAGTTTACATTCTCATCAGCAATAGATGAGGGCTCCTGTTTCTTAATATTCTTGCCAAAACTTGTTATTTTCTGTTTGCCTGAATTTTAGAAACAGTGTCTCCCTCTGTCACCCAGGCTGGAATACAGTGGTATCATCACTCTCTGCAGCCTTGAACTCCTGGGTTTAAGTAATCCTCCTACCTCAGCCTCCCAAGTAGATGGAACTATAGGTGCATGCCACCACGCTCAGCTAATTTTTAAACTTTTTGTAGAAACAGGGCCTTACTATGTTTCTCAGGGTGGTCTCAAACTCCTGGCAACAGACGATCCTCCTGCTTTAGCTTCTTAAAGTGCTGGGATTACAACTGTGAGCCACTGCATCCAGCCTCTGTTTTGTTTTGTTTTGTTTTGTTTTAATCATAGTCATCTTAGTGGATATGAAGTGAGTTTTATCTTTTTAAATTCTGTGATATTCCTATATTTCTAGAGACATGAGCAAAGCTGGGAAGTTAAGTTCAGGGAACCATGGCTCTTTGGAGCCTGACTGCCCATTGGAGAGGCTCTTGCATCTACTTTAGACTGGCTGTAGCTTCCAGTTTTTATCTTTGCTAGAACAACATTCTTAGTCATTGTGTGAGCCATGGCAGCTGTTCACACAGTAGATTCTGGATAAAAGATAGATGCTCTATTCTCAGAAAATGAATTTGAAAATCAAATTCATATTTATATTTCAGTAGAACTGGTGGTATCAACCCCTCTACTTCGGAGTCTCATGCTGGCCTTAATCCTCCTGCAAGGGTATATGATTTGCACAATTTCTTTCTACATTCATTTCAAATTTAAATGAATATGCTGAGTGCCTATTCTGAGCTAAGCATTATACTAGATGCTGCCATATATATTATCTCAAGGAATTCTTTTATTAATGAATGGTTATTCTCATCTGTAAGAGAAGAGAATGAGACTCAAGTTTGTTGTTTCTTTTTTTTTAATTTACCCATTTATTATAAAGGATATTACAAAAGGAACAGGCAGTTGGAAGAGACACATGGGCAAGGTATGGGAAAGGGGGCACAGAGTTTCCATGCCCTCTCCAGATCATGACACCCTCCAGAAATCTCTGCAGATTTAGCTATTCAGAAGACCCCTCCCCATTCTGTCTTTTGGGTTTTTTTGTGGAGACTTCATTATGTAGGCAGGATTGATAATTGGACTGAAAGTTCCAACCCTGTAATTTGCCTTGGTCTTTTTTTAAAATTATTTTTTATTCAGAATATGAACTCCTACAGCAAAATTCTTTAGGAAGTTTGTATTACAAATGGGGCACCAGGACCCCTCAGATTTTCACAGGTGCCCCAGTAACTCTTGTAGGAGGTGTGAGATCTATAGCTCAACTGGTAAGCGGGGGGCTGGACTGATGCCATGGTCCTTCCCAGAGTCTCTTCTCCTGATCTGGTGTGGGGCGCTGCTGGCAGCACTTGATGGGAGAAGGGGTGGTTGACAGACGCTCGGAAAAGCAGCTGCTCTGCGAGGGCGGGAGAGGACACCGCTAAGATGCTGCCACAGAGACAACTGCATGGCGACGGTGGCTGGGGTCAGAGCCAGGCAATCTTGGGGTGGTGGGGACACTGTAACTGCTGTTGCAGCCACGACATTTCATGGAAGTGGAAGAGCATTGATAGGTGGAGCTTGGGATGGTCTCAGGGTGAGAGTTCAAGTACACAGACTTGCTGCCCTGGTTTGGGAGAATGGCTGTCAGAGGACTGTGGTGTCCCAGCTTGTGAGGTCTCTGCAGACAAAGCTTATCTTCCACAAGTCATAACTTACCCTTCCTGGGTGAATGTTTGCAGGTTTGTTTTCTTTTCTTAATTCATAACACTCAGGGTACTTGTAGGTAGGCACATGCCCTGCTGCTCGGTCAGATAGATTTTGCTGGGTTTCTGGGATGGGTTAGACCCAAATAGCCTGGGCAATCCCCTTCCTAGCAACCCACACTCGTGCTAAGTAGAGCCCCTAAGGGCTGCATGCAGCTCCATAATTGGGTCTGAAAACAGACATGGAATTTATGATGGTTCCAAGAGGAGCTGGAATATCAAACATATTCCTTAACAGGAAGTTGGGATCCTAATTTTTAAAATACTTTTTATTGTGATAAAACATATATAACATAATATTTGCCATTTTCACCATTATTAAGTGCACAGTTCAATGACATTAAGAACATTTACATTGTCACACAACCATCACCACTAGCCATTTCTAGAACTTTTTCAGAATCCCAAACTGAAACTTTGTACTCATTAAACAGTAATTCCTATTCCTTTCTCCCCTTACCCACTAGTAACCACCATTCTATTGTCTGTCTCTATGTATTTGGCTACTCCATGGACCTCCTCTAAGTGAAATCAAACAATAGTTGTCCTTTGATGTCTGGCTTAATTCATTTAATATAAAGTCCTCAAAGTTCGTGTCATAGCATGTATCCCCATTTCATTCCTTCTTGAGGCTGAACAATATTCTGTTATATGGATAAACCATACTTTGTTTATCCATGTATCCATCAGTGGGGATTTGTGTTGTTCCTACCTTTTGGGTATTGTGAATAATGGTGCAATGAACATTGGTTTGCAAGTATCTGTTTGAGTTTTGCTCTCTTTCTTTTTTAAAAAATTATCTATTTATTATTATTTTTGAGATAAGTTCTCACTCAGTTGTCCAGGGTGGAGTGCAGTGGTGCAATCATAGCTCACTGTAGCCTTGAACTCCTCAAATGACCCTCCCACCTTAGCCTTCTGTGTAGTTGGGACTACAGGTGCGTGCCACCATGCCAGGCTCCTGTTTTCAATTTTTTTTTTTTTTTTGAGAGGGAGTCTCACTCCGTCACCCAGTCTGAAGTGTGGTGGTGGGATCTCAGCTCACTACAATCTCTGCCTCCCAGGTTCAAGCAATTATCCTATCTTAGGCTCCGGAGTAGCTGGGATTACAGTTGCTCACCACCACACACGGCTAATTTTTGTATTTTAGTAGAGACAGGGTTTCACCATATTGGCCAGGCTGGTCTCGACCTCCTCACTTCAAATGATTTGCCCACCTTGGCCTCTCAAAGTGCTGGGATTATAGGTGTGAGCCACTGCACCCAGCCCCTGTTTTTAATTTAAATATATACCTAGAAATGGAATTGGTGAATCATATGGTGATTTGATGTTTAATTTTTTGAGGAAGTGATGAACTGTTTCCCCGGACCCTAATTTTTTAAACTGTATCACCTCAGAGTCTGAACCAATAAGGTTTGGTCATAGGGGTTGTTGGGCGGGTATTACAATTGACTTAGAGGTCCAGGCCAATTTAGGGGGTGGGACAGTAAGTGTTTTAGATGTAGACGTGGGTTCAGATCATGCCTCCATTACATCCCAGTTGTAAGATTCTGAGGAAGTGTTGTGCCAGACCCCTCTTAATTCCAATAGAGATGGCACCATGTCTAAGAGGAAGAAGAGACCCAGAGCCAGTTGACGAGAGAAAGAATTGATTGAGGACCCACATACAGGGCAGTCCAGGAGCAGGGGGGCTAGACATGATAACTTCTATTGTTTGAAAAAGCATGTAGTTTTTAAGGCAGTTTTCACCTTTCACCCTCCATCTATCAACCTCTGTTTAATCCAAAAAAAGAAGGCTTCAATCCCCTGTAAACCTATGTTCCCAGGAATGCACCAGGGGTTCGGATGTCACACATAGATAAGGATGAGTCTCTGGGTTAGCCACTCTCAGACATACCTTCTTCTTAGACCACAGAGTCACTCTCAGGGTGTGCTTAAGCTACTGCTGTGAGTTGCATCTGCCATACAGGAAGTCACTTACCCACCTCGACTGGCGCTGTCTTCACCTGTAAAGGAAACATGTACTTTACTTCCTGGGGACAGAGAGAACTAAAGCAGATAAAAATGCATAGAAAGCATTTTGTGTAGTTGCTGGCATGGAATAAGAGCTCAACAAAGGTCATTTCCCTTAGTCTCTTGCATGTCATGACCACAAACTGTCCACCTGGAAGACCTTGTCCTCTCCCACTGCATCCCCCTGCACCGCCCTGTTCATCTGTCATTTTCTACTCTTCTTTGGAAAACTCTCCTGCCTTGGCCCAGCTCCATTCTTTCCAGGGCTCCTTAGAGAATGTGCTTTGGGAAGGAGTTCATCAGTGCACTCAAACCAAAGGGTTCATAGTCCGTGATTTAATATGAGGGGCTCCCTGAGGCACTTGGCTTTGCACAGGACTCAAGCTTTCAACCTGAGAATGAATCTAATGACAGTGCTTCAGACACTTGGGACAGAACCCTGGGATGGTAATGAGCAGTTGATCTTCACTGTGTATTTTAGACCCTTCGCTGAGCCCCATGGCCCGCTCTTCCTGGGCTAAACATTATACTGGAACAGACAGGACTACCAGCCTGAAATACTGAACACACCCAGTCACTGGGCAGAAACTGAGAGGCTGCACACAGTTCCGACCCAACTGCTCAGAGGCAAAGTGGTATTTCCTCACATGAAATGTTCGTCTCAACTAAGTCAAAGATGACTGAATAGGAATAGATCCGGAGTGCAGTTTCGAGTGAGAATAACACAGAGGGTGAGTGTTTACTGCATTTCCAAATGAGTTATTACTGCCCACAGACCAGAAGATTCCTGGGCTGAAAAGCACCATGAGTTTCCAGCATGGTTGTTTCAGCTGGCGCAGTGGACCTCCACACAAAAACTCACACAAATCTGGGTGGTCATTTCAACTGGCGACTGGAAGGACTGGGAGACAAAGCTGCCCCATTCAACTGAATTAAAGGGGGCTGAAACAGGGAACCAGGTGGTCAGGTTCAGTGGGTCCCACCCTCACAAGGACCAGCAGACTGAAATGCTCTGGATTGAGAGTTTCACAGCAAGTGCAGCTGGACCTGGGGTCAGTCCAGCTCTGTGGGGGGAAGGGCATCCTCCATTACCGAGGCAGTCCACCATTACTGAGGTGGTCTGCCATTACTGAACCAGTCCACCATTAGCAAGGCAGTCCACCATGACAGAGGCAATCCGCCATTACCAAGGCAGTCTGCATTACAGAGACATTCAGCCATTACTAAGGCAGACTGCCATTACTAAGGCAGACCACCATTACTGAGGCAGTTCTAACTATAACTCTGTAAACAAAACCACAAGGAAGTTCCCACAGCCACTGGGTAGAGCCCACAGCAGCTTAGCAATGTCTCTCCTGGCAGACTGTGACAAAGCTACCTCCTTGCTGGGCAGGGCATCTTTGAAAAAAGGCAGCAGCATATCAGGAACTTATAAATAAAGCCCCACTTTCCCAGGACAGAGCACTTGGGGGAAAAGGTGGTTATGAGTTCTACTGCAGCAGACTTAAACGTACCTGTCCAGCAACTCTGAATGAAACAATGGAGCTCACAGCTCAGTACTTGAGCTCCTATAAGGGACAGACTGCCTCTTCCCCAACTCCCATATATACAAAGAGAAACCTCATAAAGGAGAGCTCAGGCTGACATCTGGTGGGTATCCTTCTGGGACAAAGATAACAGAAGAAGAAACTGGAAGCAACCCTTACTGTTGGGTATCTGCTGCAGGTGATGCCCAGGCAAGCAGAGTCTGGAGTAGAACTCCAGCAGTCCTACAGCAGAGGGGCCTGACTGTTAGAAGGAAAACTAAAAAAAAACAGAAATAACTTCAACATCAACAAAAAGGAAGTCCACTCAGAAACCTCATCAGAAAGTCACCAACTACAAAGACCACAGCTAGATAAATCCACAAAGATGGGAAGAAAACAGCACAAAAAGGATGAAAATACCCAAAACCATAATGCCTCTCCTCCTCCAAGGGATCACAACTCCTCACCAGCAAGGAAACAAATCTGGATGGAGAATGAGTCTGATAAATTGACAGAAACAGGCTTCAGAAGGTGGGTAATAAGAAACTTCTCTGAGCTAAAAGAACATGTTCTAACCCAATGCAAAGAAACTAAGAACGTTGAAAAATGGTTTGACGAAATGCTGACAAGAGTAAACAGCTTAGAGAAGAATATAAATGACTTAATGGAGCTGAAAAACACAACATGAGAACTTTGTAAATCATACACAAGTTTTAATAACCAAATCAACCAAACAGAAGAAAGGCTGTCAGAGATTGAAGATTAACTCAGTGAAATAAAACAAGAAGGCAAGACTAAAGAAAAAAGAGTGAAAAAAAATGAACAAAGCCTCCAAGAAATATGGGATTATGTGAAAAGACCCAATCTACATTTGACAGGTGTACCTGAATGTGATGGAGAGAATGAATCCAAGCTGGAAAACACATATCAGGATATTATCCAGGAGAACTTCCCCAACCTAGCAAGACAGGCCAATATTCAAGTTCAGGAAATACAGAGAACACCACAAAGATATTCCTCAAGAGCAACCCCAAAGCACATAATCACGAGATTCACCAGGGTTGAAATGAACCCCAAAAAGGAAAGCCCATGAGACTCACAGTGGATCTCTTGGCAGAAACCCTACAAGCCAGAAGAGAGTGGTGGCCAACATTTAACATCCTTAAATAAAAAGAACTTTCAACCTAGAATTTCATATCCAGCCAAACTAAGCTTCATAAGTGAAGGAGAAATAAAATCCTTTACAAACAAGCAATTGCTAAGAGATTTCATCACCACCAGGTCTGTCTTACAGGAGCTCCTGAAAGAAGACTAAACATAGATAGGAACAACCAGTACCAGACACTATGAAAAGGTACCAAATGTAAAGACCATCGACACAATGAAGAAACTGAGTGAACTAATGGGCAAAGCAACCAGCTAGCATCAAAATGGCAGGATCAAATTCACATGTAACAATATTAATCTTAGGCCGGGCGCGGTGGCTCAAGCCTGTAATCCCAGCACTTTGGGAGGCCGAGGCGGGTGGATCACGAGGTTGAGAGATCGAGACCATCCTGGTCAACATGGTGAAACCCCGGCTCTACTAAAAATACAAGAAAAAATTAGCTGGGCATGGTGGCACGTGCCTGTAATCCCAGCTACTCCGGAGGCTGAGGCAGGAGAATTGCCTGAACCCGGGAGGCGGAGGTTGCGGTGAGCCGAGATCGCGCCATTGCACTCCAGCCTGGGTAACAAGAGCGAAACTCCGTCTCAAAAAAAAAAAAAAAAAAAAAAAAAACAATATTAATCTTAAATGTAAATGGGCCAAATGCCCCAATCAAAAGACACAGACTGGTAAATTGGATAAAAAGCCAAAACCCATCAGTGTGCTGGATCCAGGAAACCCATCTCACATGCAAGGATACACAAAGGCTCAAAATAAAGGGATGGAGGAAGATTTACCAAGCAAATGGAGAGAAGAAAAAAAAAAAAAAGCAGGAGTTGCAATCCTCATCTCTGATAAAATAAACTTTAAAGCAACAAAGATCAAAAGAGACAAAGAAGGACATTACATAATAGTAAAAGGATCAATGCAACAAGAAGAGCTAATGATCCTAAATATATACGGACCCAATACAGGAGCACCCAGATACATAAGGCAAGTTCTTAATGACTTACAAAGAGACTTAGACTCCCACACAATAATAGTGGGAGACTTTAACACCCCATTGTCAATATTAGATAGATCAACGAGACATAAAATTAACAAAGATATCCACGACTTGAACTCAGACCTGGACCAAGCAAACCTAATAGACATATACAGAACTTTCCATCCCAAATCCACAGGATATACATTCTTCTCAGCACCACATCACACCTACTCTAAAACTGACTGCACAATCGGAACAAAATCACTCTTTTAGCAAATGCAAAAGAACAGAAATCATAACAAACAGTCTCCCAGATGACAGTGCAATCAAAGTAGAGCTCAGGATTAAGAAACTAACTCAGAACCGCACAACTTCATGAAAACTGAACAACTGGCTCTTGAGTGTTGACTGGATAAACAATGAAATGAAGGCAGAAATAAAGATGTTCTTCAAAACCAAAGAGAATGAAGACACAACATGCCAGAATCTCTGGGACACATTTAAAGCAGTCTCTAGAGGGAAATTTATAGCAATAAATGCCCAAATGAGAACCAAGGAAAGATCTAAAATTGACACCCTATTATTAAAACTGAAAGAGTTAGAGGAGCAAGATCAAAAAAACTCAAAAGCTAGCAGAAGACAAGAAATAGCTAAGATTAGAGCAGAACTGAAGGAGACAGAGACTCAAAAAAGCCCTTCAAAAAATCAATAAAACCAGAAGCTGGTTTTTTTTTTTTAAAAGAACAACAAAATAGACAACTAGCCAGATTAATAAAAAAGAAAAAGAGAGAAGAATCAAATAGATGCAATAAAAAGTGATAAAGGGGATAACACCACTGATGCCACAGAAATACAAACTACCATCAGAGATTACGAAAAACAACTCTATGCACATAAACCAGTAAACCTGGAAGAAATGGATAAATTCCTGGACACTTGCATCCTCCCAAGCCTAAACCAGGAAGAAGTCAAAACCCTGAATAGACCAATAACAAGGTCTGAAGTTGAGGCAGGAATTAATAGCCTACCAACCAAAAAAAGCCCAGGTCAAGATGGGTTCACAGCTGAATTCTACTAGACATACCAAGAGGAGCTGGTACCAGTCCTTTTGAAACTATTCCAAACAATCCGAAGAGAGAATCCTTCCCAAATCATTTTATGAGACCGACATCATCTTGATACCAAAACCTGGCAGAGACTCAACAAAAAAAGAAAACTTTAGGCCAATATTCATGATAAACATAAATGAAATAATCTTCAATAAAATACTGGCAAACCGATTGCAACAGCACATCAGAAAGCTCATCCACCATGATGAAGTAGGATTCATCCTGGAGAGGCAAGGTTGGTTAAACATATGCAAGTGTACAAACATAATTCACCACATAAACAGAACCAAAGACAAAAAACCACATGACTGTCTCAATTGATGCAGAGAAGGCCTTCAACAAAATTCAACAGCCCTTTATGCTAAAAACTCTCAATAAACTAGGTATTGATGGAAAGTATCTCAAAATAATAAAAGCTATTTACAACAATCCCACAACCAATATCATACTGAATGGGCAAAAACTGGAAGCATTCCCTTTGAAATCTGGCACTAGACAAAGATGCCCTCTCTCACCACTCCTATTCAACAGAGTATTGGAAGTTCTAGCCAGAGCATTCAGGCAAGAAAAAGAAATAAAGAGTATTCAGTTAGGACAGGAGGAAGTCAAATTGTCTCTATTTGCAGACAACATGATTGTATATCTAGACGACGCCATCATCTCAGCCCCAAATCTCCTTAAACTGATAAACAACTTCAGCAAAGTCTCAGGATCCAAGAACAATGTGCAGAAATCACAAGCATTCCTATACACTAATAACAGACTTAAAGAGAGCCAAATCAAGAACGAACTGCCATTCACAATTGCTACAAAGAGAATAAAATACCTAGGAATACAACCAGCAAAGGATGCAAAGGACCTCTTCAAGAAGAATTACAAAGCACTGTTCAAGGAAATAAAAGAGAACACAAACAGATGGAAAAACACTCCATGCTCACTGTTAGGAAGAACCAATATTGTGAAAATGGCCATACTGCCCAAAGTAATTTATATATTCAACCCTATCCCCAACAAGCAACCTATGACCCTCTTCACAGAACTGGAAAAAACCACCTTAAACTTCATATGGAACCAAAAGAGAGCCTGCATAGCCAAGACAATTCTAAGCAAAAAGAACAAAGCTAAGGCATCACACTACCTGACTTCAAACTATACTCCAAGGCTACAGTAATCAAAACAGCATGGTACTGGAACCAAAACAAAAACATAGATCAATGGAACAGAACAGAGACTTCAGAGGCAATGCCACACATCTACAACCATCTAATCTTTGAAAAACCTGGCAAAAACAGCAATGGGGAAAGGATTCCCTGTTTAATAAATAGTGTTGGGAAAACTGGCTAGCCATGTGCAGAAAGCAGAAACTGGACCTCTTCCTGACACCTTACATTAAAATTAACTCCAGATGAATTAAAGACTTAAACATAATACCTAACACCATAAAAACCTTAGAAGAAAACCTAGGCAAAACCATTCAGGACATAGGTGTAGGCAAGGACTTCATGACCAAAACACCAAAAACTTTGGCAACAAAAGCCAAAATAAATAAATGGGATCTAATTAAACTCCAGAGTTAGTTTCTTTACAGCAAAAGAAATCATCATTAGAGTGAACTGGCAACCAACAGAATGGGAAAAAAATTCTGCAATCTGCTCATTTGACAAAGGGCTGATACCTAGAATCTACAAAGAACTAAAACAGATTTATAAGGAAAAAAAAAAAAAGCTGAAGAAACCCATTCAAAAGTTGATGAAGGACATGAACAGACACTTTTCAAAAGAAGACATATATTAGGCCAACAAACATGAAAAAATGTTCATCATCACTGATCATTAGAGAAATGCAAATCAAAACCACACTTAGATACCATCTCATGCCAGTTAGAAGGGCAATCATTAAAAAATCTGGAGACAACAGATGCTGGAGAGGATGTGGAGAAATAGGAACACTTTTATACTATTGTTCGGAGTGTAAATTAGTTCAACCATTGTGGAAGACAGTGTGGCGATTCCTCAAGAACTTAGAAATAGAAATTCCATTTGACCCAGCAATCCCATTACTGGGTATATATCCAAAGGATTATAAATCATTCTATTATAAAGACACATGCACACGTATGTTCATTGCAGCACTGTTTACAATGGCAAAGACCTGGAACCAACCCAAATGCCTATCGATGATAGACTGGACAAGGAAAATGTGGCACATACACACCATGGAATACTATGCAGCCATACAAAACAATGAGTTCGTGTCCTTTGTAGGGATTTGGATGAATCTGGAAACCATCATTCTCAGCTAACTGACACAAGAACAGAAAATCAGACACTGCATGTTCTTACTCATAGGCAGATGTTGAACAATGAAAACACATGGACACGGGGAGGGAATCATCACACACTGGGGTCTATTGTGAGGGGAATAGGGGAAGGACAGTGGGTGGTAGGGAGGGTGGGGAGGGTTAACATGGGGAGAAATGCCAGATAGAGGTGATGGGGGGATGGGGGCAGCAAATCATATTGCCATGTATGTACCTATGTAACAATCCTACATGTTCTGCACATGTACTCCAGAGCCTAAAGTGCAGTATATTTAAAAACTAATGAAGAAAGAAATGTTCATTTCATAAAACTCTTAAAATATGCTAATTAATGGTAAGCTGGGCCGATAGTTTTCTGTTAAAGAACAGATTACACCACTAAGTGACCCAGGAAGGTCACATTCTGAAATGGATATTCTAGACTAAGGTAGCTTGATACACTGCCCTTTTAGCCAGAATTTGCTGGGGCAGAAATAAATCATATCATCATATAGTTTCTGGTATGTAAAGGTGAAGAGTATTAGTTTCAATGAAACACTGAGACACGGGCTCTCAAAATGAATTTTTGCGTTGCTTCCTAGAGTGAAAAGTTGTTGGATAGATGTAGTTTGTATTCTAAAATATTGAAATTTCTGGGACATTTTGCTGCATTACAGAGACAAGTAAAATATTAGAAACTGGAATCGTTTCAGAAACACTAGAACATATGGTACCCATCCTAACAAAATTCATTGCCAACACAGGAACCAAAAATAATTGGAATTTTTGGTGAGGTGAATTTGGAGACACTGCCAAAAAATGGACTCCTCCCATCTCTATCCCTTCTGCTTGCAGTCTCTGGCCAAGTACTGTCCATGGATGAAAAACAAGGTTTCCCAGGAGGTTGCTAAAGTAGATGGCACCATGCAGTAGGATGGCATTGCCCTGATGAGGAGACATGACAAGGCACATATGGTGCTCATTCCTGCAAATGTCAACTCCTTATTTCAAAACCAAAAAATCAAATAAAATGCATTTGAAACATTTATGCACAAATCAATTGAGAATATGGTTCCAAGGATGTGAGTATGATGCTATGAAGCCTTTGTCAGAGTGTCTTGCATATCTTCTTGATAACTGACCTTCTTTTAGCCAGCAGTGCAGTTAGGGAATGGACTCATAATCACTGCAGGGCAGCATGGCTTTCAGCTCACACCATGGAGACTGTAGATTGAGTAAACTTCTTCAAGGGGCTGTTAAACTTTAGACTCTTCCTGACTCACAAAGTGAAACCTCACAATAACCAAAATTTAGACAATGAAATATCCTCAAGAGCCCATGTGATTTTTATAAAATATACAGCCTCTTTGCCTTTACCTTTACGTGGCCATTGGTTGTATTAGTCAGGATAGGCTAGGTTATGCTGCAGAAAAAACAGGCCCTGGAATCCTTCAACAAAGGGATTTTTTTTTTCATGATATTTCTCCAACATAGGTAAGCAGGTATAGGGGAGTAGTCTGCTCCACATAGTCACTCAGGATCCCAGGCTAAATGAGGTTTTGTTCTCTGTAATGTGGCCAGTGGCCTAGGCAAGAGAAAAGCCTGCACAGACAGCTCACATCTATGGTTCCGACCAACAAGGCCACATATTCATATTACTTTTTGCAGTCTATTGGTCAGGACTTCTCAAATGACCCTATTTAATGGCAGGGGTGTTTGACATGTAGTCTTTCATCTGCCTGGTGGAGAGGAGTATTAGTGATATCTGCTGTATTTAGTATTTCATTTATTTACATGAGCCTGTCCTAAATGCAATTCTAGACCTTGTGGTGGATATAGATGCATATAAAGTACATTTGTTACCCTCAACATCAGAAGACATCATATCTCAGGATGGAAAAGGTGAGGTTTGAGGCTTTGACCACCCATACTCAATTACATCATTTGGAATATCTCTCTCCTAAAAGATGGAGAATGATTGCCCAGAGGAGTGATTGCCCAGAGGAAGACAGACTGGACAGTCTCTGACATGCAAATCCAGAAATTATATATGACCCCTACCATTAAAGGGCTCAGCAAGCACCCTCTTGCTATACCTGCCAGAGCCCAACTACTGTGCCCTGGCAATCAAAGTGGGATGGGCAATGCAGCATTTGGAGAAGGATGAGAAGAAGATGACTATATGAAAAGCAAGAATATTCTGATTGATGACATATTCTAGGCTCTGAGTCAGGACTGGATCTGCTGTCATGATGGTTCCTCTGTTTTTATAGGTTTTTTTTGTTTTTTAAGAGATAGGGTTTGGTTCTGTTGCCCAGGCTGGAGTGATCAAAGCTCCAGCCATGGCATGATAGCTTACTGTAGCCTTGAACTTCTGGGCTCGTGATCTTTCTGACTCAGCCTCCTAGGTAGCTAGGATCACAGGTATGTACTATCATGCCTGCCTAATTGTTTTTAAATTTTTTATACAGACGGGTTCTCACTATGCTGACCAGGCTGGTTTTGAACTCTTGGCCTCAAGTAGACTTCCCATGCTGGCCTCCTAAAGTGCTAAAATTACAGGCGTGAACCATCACGCCTGGCTCATGTTGGCTACTCTGAATACTGCCTTTTGAACTTTTTATCTTGTCTGAAATTAAACTGATTTGAGGTTTAGCTTGGTTATTGAGCACCTTTTTTCAGAACATATATATTTCCCATTTTCCATGCATACGGAAATAGTCCACATTTCCCAGAGGACTCTGAAGCTAATAGATACTGAGTGTGGACCCATTCAATCAGACATCTTTCCTTTCTAACACCTAACTAAACTTGGGGATAGGGGTTTTACTGAGGACCAAGTGATGGCAAGGTTACTTGGGGTGCCTGAGTGAAGGGCTTAGGGTACCACTAGTAGACTGGGGATCAAAGGAAATAACATCCAGGGATGGCCAGGAAGCAGCCCTCACCAGATCCCAGATATTCCAACCTCTTGATCTTGGACTATCCAGGCCACTTTTGGGTTTGCAGGTGATGCCTTCTCATTTCATTTTCACATGATGAAGAGCTGAGAGAGTGAGCAAGCTCTCAGGCTTCTTCTTACAAGGGCATTAATATCATTCATGAGTTCTCCACCTTCATGACCTACTTACCCCCAAATGCCCCTCCTAAGGCCGTCACGTTGGGGGTTAGAATTTCGACATACGAATTTCCAGGGGACACAAGATCCAGTTCATAATAAGGCTGGGAAGAGTTAGAGCTGGAATTGAGGGTGCCATGCTCTTTCCCTAGTGACAGCTCGCTTCTGCTCACTGACCTCCCCCTCACTATTGCAGTCACGGTCTCCAGATGTCCAGAGCAGACTCAGGACAGGCTTATGAGGATCAGCATTCTCCAGCCTTGTACTCAAATGGGTCTTGAGAGACCCAGCTCAGAAATCTCATTTCTACAGTTGTTACATTTCCTTTTTTTTTCTTCCTCTCTCTCTCTCTTTTTTTTTTTTAAATTAAGATGGGGTTTCACCATATTGGCCAGGCTGGTCTTGAACTCCTGACCTCAGGTGATTCCCCCCACCTTGGCCTCCCAAAGTGCTAGGATTACAGGCATGAGCCACCATGCCTGGCCCAGTTGTTACATTTCCTATGGCATGTGAAACAAAAATAAAATCTTGGGACCCCAAACTCTCTAAGCCAAAGGGAAGAGTCAAGCTGGGAACTGAGTCAGGCAAACCTACCTTCTATTTTGTTTCTAAATAGATAGCTACAAGATAAAAGGCTACGTTCCTCCCTCACAATTTCCTCACAAGGAAATCACTTGCGCATCTCCAGATCTTCACCCTAAAACAGTTCTGTTGAATTTCACCCTACAATGTATTAATAAATTAACAACAAATCCTCTACCGAGAGGGAACAAAAATCAACAACTAAAAGTCACCATCCCTCTGCTCACCTGAGGTGAATACGAATCAAACTGCTTCCTCTATTTTCTACGTTTATTTTACCTTAGATAAACATGGAGATTCACTGAGCACAAGATAAATGCATAATTGACTTTTCCTCTACTCCCACCTTTCACTTGAAAAAGGTGGCTTAGGTGATCAAAAGACTCCAAGGAATGCAACTGTTTGCCTCTTTCACCTACCCTTTCCCTTTCTTTTCCTCCTTCTTTCCCCTACTGCCTGCTCTTTTTCCCTTTGAATGCTGAAGTCCCTAGACTCTCTTTGGGAAAAAAATCACAGATCCCAGATGTTTCCTGTGGTTTTGTGTACCTTTCCCCTGTCCCCAGGCATATCTTCACCTTTGGCAAAATAAACCTCTAAAAATGATTGACTTATTTTCTTTGGTTTACAGGCAAAAGGCTCACCAAACTCCAAGGAGCTTGCTCGCAACGCATCCAAGGGAAAAATTCAACTGCTCATGAAAGCCTGCTCATGTAGTTAATCTCTTAAAGACAGTCAAGGAGTATTTTTTGTTTGTTTGCTTGTTTGTTTGTTTGGAGACAGGGTCTTGCTCTGTTGCCCAGTCTGGAGTACAGTAATATGATCACTGCTCACTGCAGCCTTGACCTCCAGGTTCAAGTGATCCTCCCACTTCACCCTCCTGAGTAGCTGAGACTACAGGTGAACACCAGCATGCTTGGCTAATTTTTAAATTTTTTGTAAAGATGGAGTCTTTCTATGTTACCCAGGTTGGTCTCAACTCCTGGGCTCAAGCAATCCTTCTGCCTTAGCCTCCCAAAGTGCTGAAATTACAGGCATGAGCCTCCACACCTGACCTTCAAATAATCTAAAGGTGTTGCTGTAACAGACAGTTTTGGGATACATGACTGTAAAACATGTGACTGTTCTCAACCAACTGTTTGGGGTGAGAAATTTGGAGTCTGACTTAATGCATATTCAACACCCTCTTTCTGTTTGACAAATACTATATATTTTTCTGCACAGAGTTAGCTGGTTCAAGTCTCCATGTTATCTCTTGAAATTGGCTAGGAGTGGGTCATCATGTCTGAAATAAAATGTCTCCATCTTAAGCTCTGAAATAACACAAAGTATATTATGAGTCGCTCTTTTGGTCACAGCTTGCTGGTACAACATGTGGATTCCCCTAGGCTTCTTCTTTCTTTTAATATCCACTGGGTATTAATTGTTGAAGACATTTAACCTGTTTCGGTTTCTGAAAAATGAATGCAGTGAGCTGCAGGATTTCTGTTTGCTCAGGACTCTAGGATTCTAAGATCTGTGAACAGTGGGCATAAGATGACCATTCAGGATAAATGTGAGGTTTTAGACCATTTAAATTCAGAGATGTAGTGTCCTGGCCAACTTTCTTCTGCCTGGGTTGACATCTGGCATGTTATTTTCCATTTGGCACCTGTTTGTGTGTGTGATCAAGTATTATAGACAGAATAATTTCTCAGAGCAGCAGAAAGGCAGCCTTTGGGTTTTCAGTGCCTTGGAAGGCAACAAACACAGGTGCAGGAAGCAAATAAATCATTTAATGTTGTCCTGACCTGCTCTTCAGGAGTACCAGATCATCATGATGTGGCCTCCTAAGGTGTCCTTTTGAGGGCAAAGGAGTCAGAAGAAAGTGACCTGCTAGCAACTCCCTGTGCAAAGAAGAGACTCCTCTCTTGAAGACCCAAGAGCTTCAGGGTCAGAATGAGGATAAGAATTTGGTGCTGCTGACATTTCTACACATATTCTGTGCATTTGCCTTGAAATCTTGGGAACTTCTCTGCTCACAGATAAAACCTTATACACTACATGAAATTCCTTTGTTTTTCTGTGACTTTTTGGTCAGATTCAAGGTGTTTTGAGATACTCAAACTACTGCTTGCTAAAGTCAACTCAATAATTAAAAACAACATCAAGTGATACCAATTATTTGGCACTATACAGACAAAACAACCTACTGCATGAATTATAGGCCACTTTGCTGCCCAGATGAAATGGGACCAAAGTGAACACTTGCCTTCTTCCAAACTTAGGTAAAAATGGAGAGAGACAGAGGTAACAAACAGGAAAGCATTTCGACCATCCACACATGTGGCTCTGTTTCAGCAGTGTTCGCCATATACTACAGGTAGCTACAAGTGATGTTTCTCATTGTAAACGTATTTTTCAGATTGCAAAAATATCTTGCTTTTTGGTTGCTTTTATCTGATGGATTCAATGCCATGTACCATAGGCAAAGCCCTGTGCTAGAAGATGAAGTGGATAAATGATTATAAGGCAGAATCGCAGCTCCCAAAGAAGAGATGAGGGAGAAAACAAAAAATGTACAGAATATTTGTATGTGTGAGGGACCTCGTTACGGTACTACTGGTTACAAAGGAAGTCCATGGAAATCCAATGAGGGCAGGAGCTGGAAATGAGAACGCTGGGCCATTCATGAACAGAGACAGAGCAGGCTGAACATACCAGGTGGAGCTGCAGGCAGGGAGGTGAGAAGAGCAGGCACTCTCCCTAAGCACACCCCATCAGTTTTGAAGGTATGCTTACACGACCCTTGTGAAAATCATGATAAAAATATGTTAGCGAGGCCAGGCATGGTGGCTCACGCCTGTAATTGCAGTACTTTGGGAGGTCAAGTTCAGTGGGTTATTTGAGGCCAGGAGTTCAAGACCACCATGGCCAACATGGCAAAACCCCATCTCTACTTAAGATTCAAAAATTAGCCTGGAGTGGTGGTGTGTGCCTGTAATCCCAGCTACTCAGAAGGTTGAGGCACAAGAATTGCTTGAACCTGGGAGGTGGAGGTTACAGTGAGCTGAGATTGTGCCACTGCACTCCAGCCTGGGTGACAGAGCGAGACTCTGTCTTAATCTTAAAAAAAAAAAAAAAAAAAAAAAAAAAAAGATGTTAACTGAAAGTAAGAAAACAGGAGTATGAAATACAAAAAACAAAAAACAAAAAAAAACAAAAAGGCAAAGAGAGAAACAGGATCATGAGACAAGTGGAGAAAGATCTTCAAGAGTGATATATTTTTATGTTAATTATCCCATCCCAACTGAAGCACAGGAGCCACCTCCTTCCCTGTCCTCACCTCACCACAGGCTGGTTCTTCCTAAACATTTCACCTGACTGAGCCTCTCAGGGGAGGGAGGATGGTGCTGAAATATTGAAAGAGATAAGCAAAGGCCATGCAGGGCAATGCCAGCACTGCAGGGAGTACTGAGTAGCTCCTTTTGATCAGAATTTCTGGAGGGCACAGGAAAATAGCAGAAGAGAAGGCTGGAAAGGTAAATAAAGATCTGACTTTAGAAAGCTGGAAATTTCGGCTTACGGGCTTTGGACTCTTCTCAGTAGTCTATGGAAAGTTTTGATCAGGGAATCAAAAACACAATCAAAATAGTGTTTTAAGAATAGGAACGCCTTGAGTATATTTAAGCATGTATTTACAGATTAGCTACTTGCAGAAAGCCTTGGGTCAGCAGGAAAGAGACAAATATTCAAAGCTCAAGGGAGGGTTAGCAATTAGCACTAAGACCCTTATCTACTGCCTGCTCTGCTGGCACTGGTCACTTACTCTTTTGAACTACAATTACCATCTCATATGCAATGAGGGCTAGGGCCAGATAACTAGATTACAGGCCCTCTGGGATGGAGTCCGCAGATAAGGAATGGCAAATGCTCACCACATGTTTCGAAATGAGGACAAGAATAGACATTTTCTTTCTTTCTTTCTTTCTTTTTTGAGAGTTTCACTCTTGTTGCCCAGGCTGGAGTGCAATGGTACGATCTTGGCTCACCGCAACCTTCGCCTCCTGGGTTCAAGTGATTCTCCTTCCTCAGCCTCCCGAGTAGCAGGGATTACAGGCATGCACCATCACACCTGGGTAATTTTGTATTTTTAGTAGAGACGGGATTTCTCCATATTGATCAGGCTGGTCTCAAACTCCGAACCTCAGGTAATCCACCCGCCTTGGCCTCCCAAAGTGCTAGGATTACAGGCCTGAGCCCCCGTGCCATGCTTTTTACTTTTTTGAGTCAGAGTCTTGCTGTGTCGCCCAAGCTGGAGTGCAATGGCATGATCTTGGCTTACTTCAACCTCTGCCTCCCGGGTTCAAGCAAGTCTTGTATCTCAGCCATCCAAGTAACTGGGATTACAGGTGCATGCCACCATACCTCACTATTTTTTTGTATTTTTGGTAGAGACAGGGTTTCATCATGTTGCCCAGGCTGGTCTCGAACTCCTGATCTAAAGTGATCCTCCTGCTGCCTCCCAAAGTGCTAGGATTACAGCATGAGCCACTGTGCCTGGCCTGAGACTAGAAACTATAAAGCAAACTAAGAGAAACAAATCCAGATTTGTGAATCCTTGGTTTGTACTCAATTTTCAGGGAGTATCTATAAAGCAGGGAGTAGAATTTGTGCATAATTTGCAAATGTTTGTGCAGAATTTGTATTTGAGACAGGAGCAGTATATGGGAAAAGTTATTAGGTCTGTTTTAACACCTATTATAGCATGAACATATTTTAAAACTCATAAAAATACATTTTAAAGTCATAAATAACAGCAACAAATAGTCTTTTGATAGGTTTGTTTTCTTCATTTGCCGGAGTAATGACAATAATTCCCAAATGACCAATTTGAACAATGAAACCTCTTGTTAGTGGGGCCAAAGTCTGCATCCATTAACAGGAACATTCCTGTCAAAATCTGATCTTTCCTCTAAGTGCTCAAATAGCCTAGGTGGACCGGATACTGTTCTTCCTATCTCTAATACATGCAAATAGAGACCTGACAACTATTTCAGAAGCTGAAAAAGCCAGCCAAAAGTTAGTCATTAACTAAGCAAGATAAATCTTAATCAACTGAATAAATGCAAAGTATGTAACATTTTAAGTAAAACAAACAGGGTAGAGTTAACCAATTAACCCTTGTAGGAGGAAAAAAATCATTATTTCCTCCAGTGGGTGAGGCAACAACTGTTTCTTTAAATCTGAAATGTGAAGAACATTCATTTATGTATTTCAGGATTAGATTCCATTCTCAGACTGACATCCATTTCTTAAATGTGTCTCACATTTTCCCTGTTGAGAAGCTGGGTGGATCAGAACTGACTCAGGCTGGACACATCATAGGTAGAACAGGTCAGTACATGGATAATAATAAATTAATATAGATAATAAACTATAGTGAGAGATGTCTAGTATGTTAAATGTATTCTATTTATTACTATCCATGTCTATTTTGTGTTAATTATTGTTTTTCCAAAGGGACCACCAGAAAAACCTGTTGATCAAGCAAATCTAAGTGTATTAGACCTACAGCAGTCAGGAGAATACTACATTGTTAGACTCTTTAGAATCATCTCGAATCAGAGAAATTAGGAAAGGGTGTTAGAGGCTGTTACAGCCCAGATTCCGTGATTTTAAGGCATGTCTTGCAAGGCAAGAAGAGAGATGAGACTGGGCAAAATTAAGATATAATAGGCTTGCCGGGCGCGGTGGCTCAAGCCTGTAATCCCAGCACTTTGGGAGGCCGAGGCGGGTGGATCACGAGGTCAAGAGATCGAGACCATCCTGGTCAACATGGTGAAACCCCGTCTCTACTAAAAATACAAAAAATTAGCTGGGCATGGTGGCGCGTGCCTGTAATCCCAGCTACTCAGGAGGCTGAGGCAGGAGAATTGCCTGAACCCAGGAGGCGGAGGTTGCGGTGAGCCGAGATTGCGCCATTGCACTCCAGCCTGGGTAATGAGAGCGAAACTCCGTCTCAAAAAAAAAAAAAAAAAAAAAAAAAAAAAATATATATATATATATATATATATATATATATATATATATAAAATAGGCTTGAAGAGGTGAACACAAGGAGGTGAGGGTCTTTTGTTTTGAAATAGAGTCTCACTTTGTCACCTAGGCTAGAGTACAGTGGTGCCATCAGAGCTCACTACAGCCTCAAACTCCTGGGCTCATGCTATCTTTCTGTCTCTGTCTCCTGAGTAGCTAGGATTACAGGCATGGCACCACATCCAGGTAATTTTTTAGTTTTTATTTTTGTAGAAATGGAGTCCCACTATGTTGCCCAGGTTTTTCTTGAACTCCTGGCCTCAAGTAGTCCTTTCATCCCGTCCTCCCAAAGCACTGAGACTACAGATGTCACTGTGCCCCACTGAGATGAGGGTCTTGAAGTGAGCCTTTATGAGAAAGCTGTTAGTTTTGATAAGAAGCTACTTGAATTGATTCACAGTGTTATCTTCCAAGAGCAAGAATTTAACGGAGCAGGTAGCGAAGTATTGCTTCCAGCATTGTCTAACGCAGAAGCAGGTCTCACGATCAGACTCCATTCCTTCACCTTCTCTTCTAACACTGAATGTCTTTGCAAATACACATCCCTGAAGTCAGGAGGAGAGGAGGCACGGCTCCTCAGGGGGCATTTGCTGCGTTGGTGGGCATGGGGGTTCTGCAAGCATCTGCCAGCTTAGCAGGAATGCTAGACCATCCTAGGAAAGGGTGGGCCACCTCCACAAGCCCAAGGGGCCAGGCAGGGTGTAGAGTTCAGATCTTCAGGGGTGATCGGTAGGCAGGACCTACATAGCCCTATACCATATTTAGGATCCTAGGTTTTCCCCACAAGGGCACTGACCTTTGCATAACAGATCTGCCTTGGCTGAGCACTTAAACCTCTCTGGAGCTCCATGACTCTAACAATTCAGATCCTCAGCCTGTGTCTCAGCTGTGTGTCTCTTCCTCCTCTGCAGGAGATGGAAGCCTCTTTGTCAGCTGTCACAGGGCCCTGATTGAACAGGCCTTTGTCTCTCCTTCCTCTGCGTGCATCAAAACAGCTTAGTGAGATCCAGCCTACTCTGCCTTTTTTCTGTAGGCATTTTTCCACCTATATTCTTAAAATGCCTGCATCATGGCACAAGCCACATTATCCCCTTTCAGAACATTTGCCAGGCCACTACTGGTCAAGTCTGGAGCCTTAGGCCAGGGACTCGAAATGACCCAGCTCCCAGCCAGAATGGCAACCTCTCCACCTGCTAGAGTGAGTAGGCCAATTCCACATCTCAACTTCCTGCCTGCTTTCTCAACCCATTCCTGTCCCCACTGCATTATTCTGGGTCCTTCCAGAAGCAGATGCACGACAGGATTGATTGTACTGGAAATTCATTAGGGGAAAGACCTGTAAGACGCAGTGAGGAGGCAGCTGAGGAGACAGGAAGAGCCATCAGGCTGCAAGGCAAGCCTGGCCAGGAGTGAAGGCGGAGGGAGGGAAGGAGGAAGTTTAGACGGAAGCCCCAGGCTGCTCGGCAGTGCTCAGGAGCTCAGCAAGGCTGTCGCCCAATCCTTGAGCCAAAGTTGTCCATAAGACTGCCAGGGAAGGCTGCCTTAATGTCCTGCAGCCCTCCATCAGGGAAGCAGGGTCTTGGTGCAAATGCAGCAATGCATCTCAGAGCGTAGCAGCTGGGCTCTTGGCTCAATCACACTCTCTGCAGTTGCAGATCTGAGGAACACCTTCCCAAAGCTGCCACACACACACACACACACACACACACACACTACACCACACACACAATACACCACACATGGATGCACAGACACAGACACCAAACCCACACACAGCACACACACATCACATACACACACCCTTCACAGAGACAGACACACAAATACCAGACACATATTCCACACCATACCACACACACCACAGACACAAACATTGCACACATGCCCACAGAACACACACACAGACATTGCACACCCACCCCCACACACACAGACACACATACCACATTGTGCCATGCACACACATTCACACATGTATATCACACCAAACATGCAGACATGGACACCAGACATATGCACACCACATGCCCCCCACAGATAGACACACACAGACACTGCACACATGTACCGCCCCCCCCACACAGATTCACAATGGATAGATGAATATATAAGAAAGATTTTTTTAAAATTCTTACTGTTATTTAAATATCATTTTTACCCAAGTAAAAATCATCAAACAAACTTTTATGACGATGAACTCTACAATTGCCAAATTGTATTTAAATATAAGTAAATCTACTTTCCGATTTAAGTAGGAAATAAAAGGTGCAGGTTAATTTAAAATATTAAGATTTCCTTAACTACGTGTTCAAAACTTTCCATGACCTCGTCCCAAACCACCTTGTTGGTTTTCTCAGGACATTGACTGAGAAATGGCTGCACCACCTCACTTGTGGTTACTGGCAATGCTATTCACTTCCGTGACTCTTTCCCTTTGCTTTGCTGTTTCTTCTGTGTGAAGTTCCTTTTTCCCTCATTCTCCACAAATCAGCATCCCACTCATTATTCAAAACCTGCTTCTGCGATTCCTGAGTTGGGATGAGTTGTTTCTCACTGTAACTATTGCTTCTTATGGAACTTCTGTCCCTGAAGGGGCAGAAGGGAAGCATTCGCCAGGCACCTGGAATTGTGTTGGCCACTATCTTAGTCTGTTCCTGCAGCTATAACAAAATATCTGAGGCTGGGTCATTTATAAAGAACAGAAACTTATATCTCACAGTTCTGAAGCCTGGAAGTTCAAGGTCAAGGCACCAGCTGATTCAGTATCTGCTGAGGGCCATTCTCTGCTCCAGGGTAGTAAACCTACCACCATGTTGGGGATTAGATTCCAACACCTGAATACTGGAGGGTCACAGACATTCAAAGCACAGCAGCACGTTCACGTATCCCATGGAATTTCCACATCAACCCAGCAAAGCAAGTGCTCTTATCCTTATCTTTACTTATTGTATCCATTTTTAATGCCACATAACGAATCACTGTAAACTCAGTGGCTTAAAACAACCCACATTTATTATCTGTTTCTATGGGGCAGGTGTCTGGGCACAGCCTAGTTGGGTCCTCAGCAAAACTGCAATCGGGGTCCTGACCAGGGTTGAGTTCTCATCTGGAGACTCCCATGGGTAGGGATCTGCTTCCAAACTCACCCAGGTGTGGAAAGAATGCATTTCCTTGTGGATGTGGACCTCATGGAAGCTGGCTTCTTCAAGGAGACCAAATCTTGTATAATTGCGTAATCCTGGGAGTCACACCCCATCATGTTGGTCATGTTCTGTTGGTTAGGAGCAAGTCACAAGGGTCATGGGGCCATCTTAAAGTTTATGCCATACACATATGCACATGAGCGGAAACTTCAGACAGATGCTCATTTCTTTCAGTAGTTAGCTGTCGTGATGGGATGGAGATGCCGTGATGCTGAGGAACCTTTGACTGTGGTGTTTCTTACTTACACGTCTTCTCTCAAGGCCCGAGGAGGGGCCCATGGGTGAACCTAAGTTTTGTGGGTCCTGAAGCTTGTGCATATATGCAAAATAACAAATACAAAAATTGCTAGTGCTCCTTGCAGGGCCTGTAGGTGACAGGCCGTGCAGCTTAGGTTTCTTGGTAAATCCGCCACCTGTGGATGTGTCATCACCATTATTAGAATTTCCCTGGGGTTATCATTGAGTCTATTATAGGATCTGGAAAATAGAAATCATTCAAAATATTGCACATCCCTAAGTCATCAGAGGCACTCTCAGTGCCTCTTGTCCCGAAATTTGCTTCCCCTCCTCCCCTCTCCCTTGCCACACTGGCTCTTGGTGCCACCTGGTTGGAAGTGGTGCCACAGCCTCTGTTTCTCCCACTCCCTCAGTCTTTACCTTTCTGTTTTCCCCTCAAACCAGCTAGGTGTTCACAGAACCAACTCCCCAGCTCATGTTTTCTTTGTGTTGCACCCACCTGGCAAAAAGCCAAGTATCATGCATATGTATGTCTGTGTGTCCGTGTGTGTGTGTGGGGGGGGGTGTCTGTGTTTCTGTTTGTGTGGGTCTATGTCTGTGTTTCTGTGTATATGTCTGTGTGTGTTTCTGTGTATGTCTGTGTGTGTTTCTGTGTATGTCTCTGTGTGTGTCTGTGTATGTCTCTGTGTGTCTGCTTGTGTCTGTGTGTGTGCCTGTGTGTGTGCATGTCTGTATGTCTGCGTCTGTGTCTGTCTCTCTCTGTGTGCGTGTGTGTGTGTGTGTGTGTGTTGTGTATAGCTTCTGCTCCAGGAGTGCCACACACCAGCATGCAGGTCCTGCCATGCTCATGGGGTGTGATGCTCACCCCTTGCTGTGTCTGTGGCCCCCTCGCCCTCTCACTCTCCAGAGAAGCCATCGCGCCGATCCTCTCCTTTCCCTCAGCTGCCCACTCCTCCTCCTCCCTCTCAGTCGATGACTGGGCATCCCACTTCACAGAGAAAATGTAAGCTACCAGATGGCTGTGCCTTTCTTTGTCCTACCATGTCTGAGAGCCCACTTCCGCCCTCCACAACCTCGTCTTGCTATGGGGAGAATCGGCTAACTCCACACCAGGCTCACTCTCCACCTGTGCTCTGGGCCTCCCTGCCCCCACCCTGCTGCCTTTTCAGAAACCTCACTGTATGGATTAGCCCTTTCCCCCTTTTAATGATCTATTTTATCTTTTTATCCAACTTTTGCCTCAAAGGACTTTCTCATAGGTTTTCAGATATCTAGAAACCAAACCAACCCGAGTCAAAGGAGGGGAAGGGAAAATGACTCTGAGTTGTCCCTTCACACCCCTCATCCCTGCAGCTCTGCCTGTCTCTTTCCATCTCTGCACAGCCAAGTCTCTGGAAACACTTGATAATGCGTGCTGTCTTCATTTTCTTATTTTACATTCATTTTTCAAGGACTCCACTTCCGCTAATGCATTGGTTCAGCTTTGTTGAGGTGTCCTGCCATCACCAAATTCCAGAAAGGCTCATTGTCTCTTTCAGCATCGTCTGACACTGCCAGCCTAACCATTCCCTCCTTGAAACACGGGCTTTCCTTTCCTTCTGAGGAAGACACTGTGGGCTGACTCATTCAGCATTCATTCTATTTCTGCTTTGCATACCTCCTTGGCAGCAGGGAGAAAGCTAAAAATGACATTTTCCATATTCCCTCTCCACTGTTTCCAGTTGAGGTTTCAGTTCCACCCATCAGATGCCTCTCTGGGACTGTCATTTGATACTGAGATCCCGGGCAGGGAGGCAGGGCTGGAGGCATCGCTTTTTGCTGGCGTGCATTGCAGTGGGGCAGGAAGGTACTTCAGCCAATAGCAGGGACATAGCTTCCAGATCGATGACTCCCTGATGATGGCAGAGGCAGCAGCTCCTCTGACAGTTATTCCTGGAAGCTCAGCCTAGCCTCTGTGTCCTTGCTCTTCCTAACAATTTATGAATTGCTAGTGACTTTTAATACATGCCTTTTATTTAAATTAGCTAGAGTGTATTCTGTTGTCTGAGACAGCTATCTCTCCCCAACTCCCCACCCCCTGCTGCCCCTCCCCTATTTCCTCCTGACAGACCCCAGTGTCTGATGTTCCCCTCCCTGTGTCCATGTGTTCTCATTGATCAACACCCACCTAAGAGTGACAACATGTGGTGTTTGCTTTTCTGTTCCTGTGTCAGTTTGCTGAGAATGATGGTTTCCAGGTTCATCCATGTCCCTACAAAGGACACAAACTCAACTTTTGATGGCTGCATAATATTCCGTGGTGTATATATGCCACATTTTCCCTGTCCAGTCTATCATCAGTGGACATTTGGGTTGGTTCCAGGTCTTTGCTATTGTAAACAGTGCTGCAATGAACATTCGTGTGCATGTATCCTTATAGTAGAACGATTTATAATCCTTTGGATATATACCCAGTAATGGGATTGCTGGGTCAAATGGAATTTCTATTTCTAGGTTCTTGAGGAATCGCCACACTGTCTTCCACAGTGGTTGAACTAATTTACACTCCCACCAACAGTGTAAAAGTGTTCCTGTTTCTCCACATCCTCTCCAGCATCTGTTGTCTCCAGATTTTTTAATGATCACCATTCTAACTGATGTGAGATGATATCTCAATGTAGTTTTGATTTGCATTTCTCTAATGACCACTGATGATGAGCATTTTTCATGTTTGTTGGCCTCACATATGTCTTCTTTTGTAAAGTGTCTATTCATATCCTTTGCCCACTTTTGAATGGGCTTGTTTGTTTTTTTCTTGTAAATCTGTTTTAGTTCTTTGTAGATTCTGGTTATCAGCCCTTTGTCAGATGGGTAGACTGCAAAATTTCCCCCCCATTCTGTTGGTTGCTGATTCACTCTAATGACTGTTTCTTTTGCTGTGCAGAAGCTGTGGGAGTTTGATTAGGTCCCATTTGTCTGTTTTGGCTTTTGTTGCCAATGCTTTTGGTGTTTTGGTCATGAAATCCTTGCCTATGTCTATGTCCTGAATGGTTTTGCCTAGGTTTCCTTCTAGGGTTTTTATGGTGTTAGGTCTTAAGTTTAAGTCTTAATCCATCTGGAGTTAATTTTAATGTAAGGTGTCAGGAAGGGGTCCAGTTTCTGCTTTCTGCACATGGCTAGCCAGTTTTCCCAACACCATTTATTAAACAGGCAATCCTTTCCCCATTGCTTGTTTTTGTCAGGTTTGTCAAAGATCAGATGGTTGTAGATGTGTTGTGTTGCCTCCAAGGCCTCTGTTCTGTTCCATTGGTCTATATCTCTGTTTTGGTACCAGTACCATGCATGCTGTTTTGATTACTGTAGCCTTGTAGTATAGTTAGAAGTCCAGTAGTGTGATGCCTGCTCTGTTCACTTTGCTTAGAAATGACTTGGCTATGCGGGCTCTCTTTTGGTTCCATATGAAGTTTAAGGTGTTTTTTCCCAGTTCTGTGAAGAAGGTCAATGGTAGCTTGATGGGGATAGCATTGAATCTGTAAATTACTTTGGGCAGTATGGCCATTTTCATGGTATTGATTCTTCCTAACCATGAACATGGAATGGTTCTCCATCTGTTTGTGTCCTCTCTTATTTCGTTGAGTAGTGGTTTGTAATTGTCCTTGAAGAGGTCCTTTATGTTCCTTGTTAGTTGTATTCCTAGGTATTTTATTCTCTTTGTAGCAATTGTGAATGGCAGTTCGTTCTTGATTTGCTCTCTTTAAGTCTGTTACTAGTGTATAGGAATGCTTGTGATTTTTGCACATTGATTTTGTATCCTGAGACTTTGCTGAAGTTGCTTATCAGTTTCAGGAGATTTTGGGCTGAGACAATGGGGTCTTCCAGATATACAATCAAGTCATCTGTAATTAGAGATAATTTGACTTCCTCCTTTCCTATTTGAATACCCTTTATTTCTTTTTCTTGCCTGATTGCTCTGGCTAGAACTTCCAATACTCTGTTGAATAGGAGTGGTGAGAGAGGACATCCTTGTCTAGTGCCAGATATCAAGGGGAATGATTCCAGTTTTTGCCCATTCAGTATGATATTGGCTGTTGGTTTGTTGTAAATAGCTTTTATTATTTTGAGGTACATTCCATCAATACTTAGTTTATTGAGGGTTTTTAGCATAAAGGTCTGTTGAATTTTATTGAAGGTCTTCTCTGCATCAATTGAAATAATCATGTGGTTTTTGTCTTTGGTTCTGTTTATGTGATGAATTATGTTTATAAACTTGCATATGTTGAACCAACCTTGCATCTCTGGGATGAATCCTACTTGATCATGGTGAATAAGCTTTTTGATGTGCTGTCGCAATCAGTTTGCCAGTATTTTACTGAAGATTTTGTCATCTATGTTCATCATGGATATTGGCCCTGAAGTTTTCTTTTCTTGCTGAATTTCTGCCTGGTTTTGGTATCAGGATGATGTTGGTCTCATAAAATAATTTGGGAAGGATTCCCTCTTTTTGGATTGTTTGGAATAGTTTCAGAAGGAATGGTACCCTCATTGTATGTCTGGTAGAATATGACTGTCAACCCATCTGAATCTGGGCTTTTTTTGGGTGGTAGGCTCTTAATTGCTGCCTCAACTTCAGACTTTGTTATTGGTCTATTCAGGGTTTCGACTTTTTCCTGGTTTAGGCTTGGGAGGATGCAAGTGTCCAGGAATTTATCCATTTCTTTCTGGTTTACTAGTTTATGTGCATCGAGTTGTTGGTAATAATCTCTGATGATGGTTTTTATTTCTGTGGAATCTGTGGTGATAGTCCCTTTATTGTTTTTTTATTGCATCTATTTGATTCTTATCTGTTTTATTTTTTATGAATCTGGCTAGTGGTCTATTTTGTTGATCTTTTTTAAAAACTAGCTCCTGGAGTTATTGATTTTTTGAAGGGTTTTTTGGGTCTATATCTCCTTCAGCTCTGCTCTGATCTTAGTTCTTTCTTGTCTTCTGCTAGCTTTTGAGTTTTTTTGATCTTGCTTCTCTAGCTCTTTCAATTTTGATGATAGGGTGTCAATTTTAGATCTCTCATTGCTTCTCATGTGGGCATTTATTGCTATATATTTTCCTCTAGAGACTGCTTTAAATGTGTCCCAGAGATTCTGGTATGTTGTGTCTTCGTTCTCACTGGTTTCGAAGAACATCTTAATTTCTGCCTTCATTTCATTGTTTATCCAGTCAACATTCAAGAGCCAGTTGTTCAGTTTTCATGAAGCTGTGCAGTTCTGAGTTAGTGTCTGAATTCTGAGTTCTAACTCGATTGCACTGTGGTTTGAAAGACTGTTTGTTATGATTTCCATTCTTTTGCATTTGCTGAGGAATGATTTATTTCCAATTATGTGGTCAATTTTAGAGTAGGTATGATGTGGTGCTGAGAAGAATGTACATTCTGTAGATTCGGGATGGAAAGTTCTGTATATGTCTATTAGGTTTGCTTGGTCCAGGTTTGAGTTCCAGTCCTGGATAGTCTTGTTAATTTTCTGTCTCATTGATCTGTCTAATATTGACAATTGCATGTTACAGTCTCCCGCTATTATTGAGCAGGAGTCTAAGTCTCTGTGTACATCATTAAGAACTTGCCGTATGTATCTAGATGCTTCAGTATTGGGTGCATATATATTTAGGATAGTTAGCTCTTCTTGTTGCATTGATCCTTTTACCATTATGAAATGTCCTTCTTTGTCTCTTTTGATCTTTGTTGGTTTTAAGACTATTTTATCGGAGACGAGAATTGCAACTCCTGCTTTCTTTTGCTCTTCATTTGCTTGGTGAATCTTCCTCCATCCCTTTATTTTGAACCTTTGTGTATCCTTGCATGTGAGATGTGTTTCCTGGATACAGCATACCGATGGGTTTTGGCTTTTTATCCTATTTGCCAGTCTGTGTCTTTTGATTGGGGCATTTAGCCCATTTACATTTAGGGTTAATATTGTTATGTGTGAATTTGATCCTGCCATTCTGATGCTAGCTGGCTGTTTTGCCCATTAGTTGATGCAGTTTCTTCATTGTGTTGATGCTCTTTACCATATGGTATGTTTTTGGAGTGTCTGGTACTGGTTGTTTCTTTCTATGTATAGTGTCTCTTTCAGGAGTTCCTATAAAGGAGGCCTGGTGGTGATGAAATCTCTGAGTACTCGCTTGTTTGCAAAGGATTTTATTTTTCTTTCACTTATGAAGCTTAGTTTGGCTGGATATGAAATTCTGGGTTGAAAGTTCTTTTCTTTACCTATGTTAATATTGGCCCCTACTCTCTTCCGGGTTGTAGGATTTCTGCTGAGAGATCTGCTGTGAGTCTGATGGGCTTCCCTTTGTGGGTAAACCAACCTTCCTCTATTTTTCCCTTAGCATTTTCTCCTTCACTTCAACCCTGGTGAACCTGATGATTATATGCCTTGGGGTTGCTCTTCTTGAAGATTATCTTTGTGGTGTTCTCTGTATTTCCTGGACTTCAATATTGGTATGCCTTGCTATGTTGGAGAAGTTTTCCTGGATAACAACCTGAAGAGTATTTTCCAGCTTGGATTCATTCTCTCTGTCACATTCAGTTACACCTATCAAACGTAGATTAGGTCTTTTCACATAGTCCCATATTTCTTGGAGATTTTGTTTATTCCTTTTTACCCTTTTTTCTCCAATCTTGCCTTCTTGTTTTATTTTATTGAGTTGATCTTCAACCTCTGATATCCTTTCTTCTGCTTGGTTAATTCAGCCACTGAAACTTGTGTATGCTTTGCAAAGTTCTCATGTTGTGTTTTTCAACTCCATCAATTCACTTATCTTCCTAAGTTGGTTATTCTTGTTAGCATTTTGTCAAATCTTTTTTCAACATTCTTAGTTTCTTTGCATTGGGTTAGAACATGTTCTTTTAGCTCAGAGAAGTTTCTTATTACCCACCTTCTGAAACCTGATTCTGTCAATTCATCGCACTCATTCTTCATCCAGCCTTGTTCCCTTGCTGGTGAGCAGTTGTGATCCCTTGTAGGAGGAGAGACGTTCTGGTTTCAGGTGTTTTCATCCTTTTTACACTGGTTTGTTCCCATCTTTGTGGATTTATCCACCTGTCGTCTTTGTGATTGTTGACTTTCAGATTAGGTCTCTGAGTGGACGTCCAGTTTGTTGATGCTGAAGTTATTTCTTTCTGTTTCTTAGTTTTCCTTCTAACAGTCTGGCCCCTCTGCTGTAGGACTTCTGAGGTCCACTCCAGGCCCTGCTTGCCTGGGGATCACCTGCAGCAGCTGCAGAACAGTAAGGGTTGCTGCCAGTTTCTTCTTCTGCTATCTTTGTCCCAGAAGGATACCCGCCAGATGTCAGTCTGAGCTCTCCTTTATGAGGTGACTCTTTGGATATATGGGGATCAGGGAGCTGCTTGAGGAGACAGTCTGTCCTTTACAGGAAGCTCAAGTGCTGAGCTGTGAGCTCTGTTGTTCATTCAGAGCTGCTGGGCAGGTACGTTTAAGTCTGTTAAACCCCCCCCCCCCACACACACTTTTTTTTCCTAGGTGCTCTGTCCTGGGGAGTTAGGGCTTTATTTATGAGTTTCTGTTGTGCTGCTGCCTTTTTACAGGCAGCCTTGCCCAGCAAGGAGGTAGCCTAGTCACTGTCTGCCTGCAGAGGCTTTGCTGAGCTGCTGTGGGCTCTGCCCAGCTGCTATGTGAAATTCCCTGCAGTCCTGTTTATATGGGTGTAGTTAGAACTGCCTCAGCAATGGCGGCCCACCTCTATAATGGTGGACTCTCTCTGTAATGGCGGGCTTCCTCAGCAATGGCAAACTACCTCTTTAGTGGTAGACTGCCTTGGTAATGGTGGACGCCCCTCCCCCACAGAGCTGAACCATCCCGGGTTCAGCTGTGCTTGCTGTGAAACTCAATCCAGAGAGTTTCTGATTGCTGTTTTTTTTGTGGGGGTGGGAACAGCCAAGCCTGTTCACCTAGCTCCTTGCCTGAGAGCCCCCCCACCCTTTTTTTTTTTTTTAAGTTGAATGGTGGACTCTGTCTCCCAGGTGTTCCAGTCGCCTGTTGAAAAGGCACCGGGATCTGTTTGATTTCCTGTGCAGTGACCCACTGCACCAGCTGAAACAGCAACACTGAGATTAGTGGTGCTTTTTTGCCCGGGAATCTCCTGGCCTGAGTTCCTGTTTCAGTCCCCTTTTTAATCAGATGAATGGGTGACTCTGTCTCCCAGGAGCTCCAATTGCCAGCTAAAACAGCACCCGAACCTGTGTATTTTGTACAGAGAACCGTTGTGCTGGGGTGCCAGCAAAACAGCCGCACTGGCCAAACCAGCTGTCCTGGCAACCCATGGGGCTCCTTCACCTGGTAATCTTCTAGTCTGTGGGCAATAAAAATATCTCTGGAAGTGCAGCGTCCACTCACCCTCTGCACTTTCTCTGGGAGCTGCAATGCTGAGCTGCTCCTAATTGGCCATCCTTTTTTTTTTTTTTGAGACAGAGTTTCACTCTGTGACCCAGGCTGCAGTGCAGTAGTGTAATCTCAGCTCACTGCAATCTCTGCCTCCTGGATTCAAGGGATTCTTGTGCCTCAGATCCCAAGTAGCTGGGATTACAGGCACTGCCACCATGGTCAGCTAATTTTTGTATTTTTAGTAGAGATGGGGTTTCATCATATTGGCCAGCCTGATCTCAAACTCCTGGCCTCAAGTCCGTCCTCCTGCCTTGGCTTCCCAAAATGCTGTTATTACAGATGTGAGTCATCATGTCCTGCCTGTTTTGACTTTCTTGCAATTTTTTTATTGAGATAAAAATTCACATAAAATACATCATTTTAGAGTGTACAATCCCATGGTCTTTTAGTATAGTCACAATGATGTGCAACCATCACCATTGTCTAATTTCAAATCATCTCCATCACTGCAAGAGGAAACCATGGAAACTGTAAGCAGTCACTTCTTCTTTTCCCCCTGCCTGTTCCTTGGCAACCACTAATTTATTTTCCATCTCTTTGGATTTGCCTATTTTGGACATTTCACATGAATGGAATCATTGGCTAACCACTAATCTGTTTTCCATCTCTTTGGACTGGATTTGCCTAGTTTGGACATTTCACATGAATGGAATCATTGGCTATGTGACCTCTAGTGTCTGGCCTCTTTCACATAGCATAACATTTTGAAGGTTCATCCCTGTTGCAGCATGAATCAGCACGCCACTCCTTTTTGTAACTGAATAATATTCTGTTGTATGGATGTACCACAGTTCATTTATTCATTCATCAGTTAATGGTTGTTTGGGTTGTTTGTGTTTTTGGCTACTGTGAATAACATGGCTATGAGCATTCATGTGCAGATTTTTGTGTGAACATACACTTTCAATTCTTTTGAGTATATATGTAGGAATCAAATTGCTGGGTGCTATGGTAACTTCATGTTCAACTTTTTGAGGAACTGCCAAACTGTATTTAACAGTAGTTGTGTCATTGTATATTCTTCCCAGCAACATATGAGTTTCCATTTCTCCACATTCTTGCCAACATTTGTTATTTTCCTTTAAAAAAACTTACAATCATCCTAGTGGCATTTCACTGTGGTAGTGACGTGGTATCTCATTGTGGTTTGAAAGTGCATTTCTGTAGTGAGTAACAACATAAACATGTTTTCATGTGCTTGTTGATGATTTGTATAGCTTCTTTGGAGAAACGTCTATTCAAGCCTTTCACCCTATTTTTAATTGGGCTTTTGTCTCTCTATTGCTGAGTTGCAAGAGTCCTTCGTATATTCAGGATACATAGTTTCCAGTAAGGGCTGTTCAATAGTTCAATAATGAGCTATTATTGTAACCGTAACAGGTTTGTTGCCTGATGCACACAGCAAGTCAATATGCCAAGACACCAGTTTGCAGCAGAGGAAAAGGTTTAATTATAGAGCCACCTACTAAGGAAATGGGAAGGAACCTTAAATCCATCTCCATGAAGAATTTGGGACTAGGGTTTTTAAGGGTTTGGAGTGGGCCAAAGTGTAGAGATTGTCGACTGGTCAGAGAGTGCAGGGTGAAGTCATGGGGAAGGGAGATGAAGATGCTGTGCTCTCATGCTGACCCCATTCGTCGCAGGGTCTTCAAACTGGTTGGTGTCAGCTGTTTCACTGGAATCTGGGATCCGAGAAACATCTGAAGTAATCCTTAAACAAAGACTTTATGATTCTAGTGTCAGCGATCCTGTCTACAGGAGCAATGGGGATGCAAGTGAATTCTTAGGCAGTCTTAGGGCACTAATGTTGGCAGCCTTGTCTATGGGAGCAGTGGGAATGCCAGTGGTCAGTACCTAGTGCTGAGTGACTTTTCAGCAGCAAGGAAGTGGGCCAGGGTGCAGTCTGATTAATGCTTAATTACAACTGTGTTTCTGTCTAGAACCTAGTGTGCAATTCTTGTGAACCTGCGAGGGCAGTGTCATTATGTTGCAGTTGCTGCTAGTGGCTGGATAGAGACAAAATTCCTTAAGGATTCCTATGAGACCCTATGTGGCCTGGTCACTTGCTCTCCCTCAGACTTCACCTGTTATTGTCCCCCATGCTCTATGTGCCCCCTCTGGGCTCCCCTTGTTCCATACCCTTGTGCACTCATGATCTTGGCCTGGATTTTCCTTCTTTTTCACCTGATAAACTCTCAACACTCTTCAAATCTCAGTATAAGTGCCACTTCCTCAGGGAAATCCTCCCTGGCATCCCTGACTAGGCCAACTGCTTTAGGTACTCATGTACAGTGTGCAGTGCCTCATCACAGCTGCAATTTTACATTCATTGGTGTAAGTATTTAATGTACCAGTGTATCCCTCACTAGGCTGGAAACTCACCAAATACCTTTAGCCTCTAGCACAGTGACTGGTATTTAACTAGATTCACAGTAAATACTTGTTGGCTAAATGTAAATTCTTGTGGAATCCAAAAGCATTAGGACAGTGGATCAGTCATAGTCTACCCTTGTCTCATGTGGAAATGAATGAGAATGAGCAAAGGCTGTTTAGTTAGAGCTTGCAAAGGAGTCAGCCACCATCGCTTGCATTTTGGCAGAGACTCAAAGGCAGGCAAAGAGGTGGAAAAGCTTGAAGGTTTGGTCAGGCACAGTGGCTCCCACCTGTAATCCCAACACTTTGGGAGGTTGAGGCAGGTGGATCACTTGAGGCCAGGAGTTTGAGACCAGCATAGCCAACATGCAAAACCCTGTCCTACTGAAAGTACAAAAATTAGCTAATTGTGGTGGCGTGTACCTGTAATACCAGCTACTTGGGAGGCTGAGATACAAGAATTGCTTGAACGCGGGAGGCAGAGGTTGTAGTGAGCAGAGATTGGACCATTGAACTCCAGCCTGGGTGATGCAAAAAAGGACAGCTTCAGATTGGAAGCTGTCACCATGGGGAAGCTGTAAGTGGCTAAGTAGGTGTGGGTCATCCCATGTGATGGGTTAGGGGTGCATATTTCACCTTCTCTGATTGGTGCTAAGTTGTAAGAAGGGACAGAAAGTAGGGAAGCTGCCAGTTAATTATTAAGTCTTGAACACTTGGGGTCAGTTGTTACAGGGGTGATTGTCCAGTTTGGATTGTTTGCTAGAAAGAGTGATCTGACTTTCTCAAAAGCTGACTTGTAGATAGTAGGTTGGTTTCCTGGGTTGGTCACTGCAGATTGTGGGTCAGAGTTCTATTTTTATATATAGTCCGGTTGTTGTTCCATTTTTCTATTTGGTATCTCACTCATATACACAGGAAAGAGGATACAGCAAGGATGTTAACAGACTTGTCCCAGTTCACACAGCTTGTTAAATATGAGTCTGGGACCTCTGTCTAGTGATGTACACCTTGCCCTGCCACCTCCTCCCACTCACCTGAAGGCAATCTGTGCCTAGGATGCAAATGAACAAGTTGTGTCCTGTAATCTCTGAATCAAGGACTGAGAGTCTTTTACAGTACCCTTAAAATCGGCTGGGCATAGTGGCTCATGCCTGTAATCCCAGCACTTTGAGAGGCCAAGGCAGGCAGATCACTTGAGGCCATGAATTCGACACCAGACTGACCAACATGGTAAAACCTCATCTCTACTAAAAATACAAACATGAGCTGGATGTGGTGGCAGGCGCCTGTAATCCTAGCTACTTGGGAGGCTGAGACAGGAGAATTGCCTGAACCTGGGAGGCAGAGGTTACAGTGAGCCAAGATAACACCATTGCACTCCAGCCTGGCAACAAGAGCAAGACTCTACCACAAAAAAAAAAAAAAAAAAAAAAAAAAAAAAAAAAAAAATTGCAGATAAACTATAAAATAAGAACCTTGGAGGTTGATAATATGGTCCTACTGTTAGGAAAAACTCCACATGTTCCCTTGACAAGTGAGTTAGCTTTCCCTTTCCCTGGTGTTGTGAGAGGGCACGGACCACTCATTTCAGTGCACTGCTTCCCTTTCTTTAAGCATGTGGGACTCAAGCTAGCTGTCACACAGGGGCTCTTGGGCACATAGGCCCCTTTGGAAGGTAATTGTGCCAGACATGGGAATAGAAAACTATAATTTTTAGATCTAGGAAGGATCATTTCTAGCTTCAGGGAATTTCTCAAGGAAGCTCTTGTCTGGAATGCAGGCTGACCAAAACATGAGTGTATTGGAAATCTGAGTCCCTGTGATTATCATCAGAGTACTACTGTCTCCTTGGTAGCCCCCGTGGCATAGGTTCTCCCAGTGTGAACCACATCACCGACTTGTCCTTGGGCTGTGTTATGGAGATCAGTGAGGAACAGTGAAGGTGTCGAGGGAAGAGGCCCTGCAGGACCCTCAAGGGTGTGCCCAGGACACAGCCAGGCCTCTGTTAACAGCATGGCAACATCAGTCTGGTCTGGCTTGCACTAAGGCCCAATGGAGACAAAACACCTCCAGAACTATTAATATTCTTATTTTAAAATAAATATTCTTTTAAATTTTATGTTAAATTATAATTTAATTGATTATGCATAAATATATAAATACACATATATACAAACATAAAATTTTAAAATAAGTATTTTAAATAAAAGTACTATCAGGAAGTCTAAATAAATTTAAATAAATTATGCTATTGAAAGGAAGTTTTCCAGCATAAGGAAAGAAGTTAGCAATATTGCAGGAGCATTGATGTGTAGTTTTAGCCAGAGTAACAAAGAGAACAAAAGATAAAGGAAACCAAATGCTGCTTAGCATGATAATGGGCCAGACGCTTAGACACATGGGGGTAGACACTGTTTTTCTTAAACCATCTTTTATGGAAAAATTTCAAAAGAGCACATTCTCCAGAATATTTTAGTCATGTCTTTTTACCTGTAAATATTTCACTGCATATCTTTTTAACACGTGAATACTTTTAAAAAGTAACAAAAATACCATCATCACACTAAAAATTCAACAATAATGTCTTAATACCATCTAAACCTCAGGCAATGTTTATACGCTACAGATTGTCTCAAAACTGTTTTATCAGGGTTGGTTTGTTTGAATCATGCACCAAACAAGATGCACGTGTTGCGTTTAGTTAATGTGTCAGTAGGCCCTTTCGAGTCAAGGAAAACATTTTCCTATATTAGGTTGATACCGAGAACAAAGCTCAAATACTTTTGAGAGTCAGGCAGTAACTATAAATGAGTGAAGTGAGTTTTTAAAAAATAGTCTAATTACAGGCATGCTTTGCATATTAAACATCTAGGAATATACTTCACTTCCAAACTCCCCATCTCATGTCTTAGTCTATTCTTGATTCTTGTGATTTTTGTTGTTGTTGTTTTGTTTTGTTTTGAGACGATGTCTTGCTCTGTTGCCCAGGCAGAAGTGCAGTGGTGTGATCTCAGCTCACTGCAATCTCAGCCGTCCGGGTTCAGGCAATTCTCCTGTCTGAGCCTCCATAGTAGCTGGGACTACGGGTGCCTACCACCATGCCCAGCTAATTTTTATATTTTTAGTAGAGATGGCATTTCACCATGTTGGCCAGGCTGTTCTTGAACTCCTGACCTCAAGTGATCTGCCTGCCTCAACTTCCCAAAGAGCTAGGATTACAGGTGTAAGCCACCGAGTCTGGCCTATTTTTGGTTTTGATGAAGATGTGGATGCAAGAATTATCTCATTTTCCTGATAATGCTGCTGATAGTTAAGAAGCAGGAAGATGAGAATTGATCACTTACCTTCGCCTTGTGTCAAGGAGAGGACAGGGTGGGTGGACCATCCCTGCTGTGGTGGAGCACAGGTGTCCTCTTTGAAACATCTGTGACCACATTCATGTCTACTACCACAGCCTTCAGAAACGCTGGCTCCACATACCCAGGTCTTCTCAGTCTTCCAGAGAAGCTGAAAATCCAGATATTGAGAGCTCCTAAGTATAAACTCTGACAACTGATTAAAATGAAAAGCAATATGGAAATGCCCACTTGCCAACTTTCAGCAATGTTTCTGATCAGTGGTCCCCCGTGCCTGCTCTAGCAAAGTGGATTTTTCCAGCAGAAATCCCTGTAGGGAAGAAAAAGTAGTATCTTTTCCCAACCCATTGCAAGACTCATGGCTGAGACTCCTATAATGCAAGACAGAGTAACAAGAGAAAAGCATAACAAATGTTTTAATATAAGTTTTACATGACACAGGAGGCTTCAGAAATGAAGACACAAAGGCCCAGGGAAAACGATTTCTATGGACAATTGTACGGAAGTCTGATTGTAGGACAGGAGGGCAGGGTCTGATGGTAACAAACTGGAGGAAGACCAGCAAAACCTGTTTGTTCTGACTCTTCCTGGCCTCAGAGTACAGAGGAGGATCCCTCTGGAATGAGGGTCTCACGACTTGCTTTCATGGGGAGGTAGGGACGAGAATTCCTTTATGACCTGATTCAGGGAGAAAGAAGGGAGGAAGTGAGAGTGGCCTTCCTGCTCCCGTGGAAATTCTGTGGCAACAGGTTAGTTGCTTAAAATTATGATTACATCCCAAGAAGGAAAAAAAAACATTTCTCTTTGAGGGCTAAGCTCTGACCTTTTTCTTCTCTTTCCCAGATTTTTATCTAAGGAGCCTGGAGAGTCACACTCCGTAAACCATGAAGTGTCATTGGAGGGTTTTTTTTTCACCCCATATCTTGTGCCGTGTTTTCCAACATGACTCTGGCGTTAAATCAAACAACAGATAAAGAAGGAAACCAAAGTCTTTTAACCTCCAATATATTTTCTTTGCCATATCTTAAAGTAGGACTGCAAAGTTGACTCTTGCATGGAAAATCTGCATTCTGAAGAGAAGCCTTTTTGCTTTCCCAGGACTTTTTCCTGATCCAGGAGATAATCAGGTCTGATAAGAAACATTTACAAGCTAGGGTTGCTACTTGGAGACTTCCTCTGTGTAATGGGAAACTTGATCTTCCCAACCTTTTACTTTCATCCAAACATTCCTTGTGGGTTTTTTTTTGTTTTTGTTTTTTGTTGTTTTTGTTTCCTTGAGATGGAGTCTTGCTCTGTCACCCAGGCTGGAGTGCAGCGGTATGATCTCAGCTCACTGCAACTTCTGCCTCTCGGGTTCAAACTGTTCTCCTGCCTCAGCCTCCCGAGTAGCTGGGATTGCAGGCACATGCCACCACACCTGGCTACTTTTTTTTTGTAGAAAAGGGGTTTCACCATGTTGCCCAGGTTGGTCTTGAACTTATGACCTCAAGTGATCCACCTGCTTCGGCCTTCCAAAGTGTTGGGATTACAGGTATGAGCCACTGCACCTGGCCCAGATATTCCTTTCCATTGATTCTAGGTCTTCAGACAATAACTTAACTTTTTCAACCAATTGCCAATAGTAAATCTTTGAATCTACCTATGACCTGGAAGCCCCTGCTTCAAGTTGTCCAGCCTTTTCAGACCAAACCAATGTATATCTCATATGTATCGATTAATGTCGTATGTCTCCCTAAAATGTATGAAGCCAAGCTGTAGCCAGACCATTTTGGGCATGTTTTCAGGATCTTCTGAGGGCTGTGTCACGGGCCATTGGCAACTCATATTTGGCTCAGAATAAATCTCTTCAAAATATTTTACAGAGTTTGGCTCTTTTTGACAACATCTTTATACACTCACAGCACAGTTCCCCAAAGAAGGTCCACACCCTTGTTTCTTGAGGAGAAACAAGGGCCAAGGGAAAAATACTCCTTCACCCTCTATGTTAGTTCATTCTTACACTGCTGAGACTGGGTAATTTATAAATTATAAGGGGTTCAATAGCTCACGGTTCTGCAGGCTGTATAGGAAGCCTAGCGGTTTCTGTTTCTGGATACTTACAATCCTGGCAGAAGACCAAGAGGAAGCAGGTGTCTTATATGATCAGAGCAGGATGAAGAGAGATTAGGGAGATGACATACACTTTTAAACAACCAGAACTACGATAACTCAATCTCTCACTATTATGAGAATAGCCCTAAGGGGATGGTGCTAACATGTTCATGAGAACTCCAACCCCAGGATCCAATCACCTGCCCCCAGGCCCCACGTCTAACATTGGGGATTACAATTCAACATGAGATTTCGTGGGGAAACAGATCCAAATTGTATCACTTTCCAAGGATTCACTGAAAGATCAGCTGACAAAAGGAAGATTAATAGGAAAAAAGGCTCAAGAGTCTTAAAAAGATCTCAAAGAATGGCCAAATGGTTGATGCTTTCACAGCATTGTTCATCTAAATGGAAGAAGCTGAGGCAACAATTAATATAAGTGGAGAGTTTATTGGAGCCAGGCTTGAGGATTGCAACCTGGAAGCACAGATTCAAGTTTTCCTGAATGTACTCTCTGATAAGCAGCAGTTACAAGTGGATTTACTTATTTATTTATTTTTGAGACAGAGTCTCTGTTGCCCAGACTGGAGTGTAGTGGCGTGCTCTCAGCTCACTGCAACCTCTGTTGAAAAAACACGCGCTTTGAATGAAGAGACTCCCCCAAACAGGCTTTGTGTGAGCCACATGGCTGTTTATTTACCTGGGTGCAGGTGGGCTAAGGCCAAAAAGGGCATTCACCAAGGGCAGTGGGATAGGAGTTGGTTTTATAGGTTTGGGTAGCTTTTTAGGGGTGCGGGTGTTGCAGAATAAGTTCAGTTACAGTGGTGGGGTTAGAGGCAAGGAGTATATATGCCCACAAGTTTAGTTACAATGGCAGGGTTGGGTGAGAGGTATTTACATTATCATAAGAACAGTTAAGATGGCAGGGTTGCGTGAGGGGCTTGTCCGAGGAAGCTCTGCTGGATGATCAGGGACAATGGCAAATGCAGGCAGTGGGTGGGAGACATCAGCTGGGGCAGGCAGGGCTTCAGACTTTCCGGCTCCAGGCTTGCACCTGAGACCTGACATTCAGGCTCCAGGCTTGCATATGGGGACCTGACAACCTCCATCTCCCAAATTCAAATGATTCTTCTGCCTCAGCCTTCTGAATAACTGGGATTACAGACACGTGCCACCACACGTGCTAATTTTTGTATTTTTTAATAGGGATGAAGTTTTACCCTGTTGACCAGGCTGGTCTGGAACTTGTGACCTCAGGTGATCTGCCTGCCTCGGCCACAAAGTGCTGGGATTATAGACGTGAGCCACCATTCCAAGTCACAAGTGGATTTTTACAGGCATAAAAAGGGGAACAGGGAGTGGGCAGATGCAAGTTGTTGTCAGGACTTCTCATTGATTTACGGAAGTAACATTGATTAGCGATGACTATACATGGTTAAGCTATAGGGTGTGGGTTTTAGTGTCTGGTGTGACATTATTAGGTTAATTTATAGCTACTTGTGGCAGTAGCAAGCAGTTTCAAGAGATGATTACATAGCTTAAGCAGGGAGGAGGATGTGACTGAGGTCTCATTTTAATGTCTCTCTGGGTCTGATAATTAAAAGGATTTGCATTCCTCAGATAAGTTACTTTCTTTTCTCACCATCTTGAGGTTACAGGAAAAACAGGGTTTTGGATCGTGGCAAAACAGGTTATGGTAGTACAACAAGTTTATGAGAGGGAGAGCAGAGGAGGCCTGGCTAGTAAAGGGGGTCTTGTTTTGTAGATAAACCTCACAGGTAGCAGAACCCAGAGAGAATAGATGGTAAGTATTTCTCTCAGGTTTTCAAAGGTGTCACACTCTCAGTTAATCTTTCCTGGATTTGGATGAGGAAGAAAAAGAAAACCCCCTGCTTCTGAAGTTTCGGCACAATAACTGACCAGTAGTAGTGTTCAAATAAAAACCATAGAACTGTCCGAACAGACTCTTTGTGGCAGTAAAATACCAAATCGTAAACAAGACTAAGGCCATGGAAGGCCTGGCTGCATAAATGCAGATTTTCTCTACAGATGCAAACCTCACCCACGAAAAACAGCTTTTCAGCTATACTTGTATTTCTAGCCCTTCTGACTAGCCACATTGAAATATGTCAAGGAAATATATTTTGGGGTGGCATGGTTTGGTTTCCTTCACTAGGTGATGGTCCCGAAGCCACACCCGGCTCCAGCCTGCCTCCACGTCCCCATGCTCCCAGGCTGGACCTGCAGACCACACCTTTCTCCAGGAGAACACTTCATCCTCCTTCCCCTGTCTTACTCTCTGAAGTCCTTGCCCTTTGTGAAATGAAATAGTTCAAACTTAGAGCTGTTGGAACTTCAGATTCTTCTGAGCCTTGAGAGGAATGTGGCTATGTGGCCCGAGTCACGTGGCATGCAGCTGCAACGTCTGTCTTTTTCTTTCCTGTAAATAACAAGACCCCCTGAGATCACTGCCTTCCTCATGGAGTAATAAAGTAATCTTCCTTAGAATATATTATAAACTAAAAATAAAATCTTAAGTCCACCACCAACTGAACAGACACCCTCTTGACAAAGGATACAAGACCCCAGAAAAACCTTAAAAACAGAATTGCCAGCCACAATGGGGAGGGAGGTTGGACACTTTTTCTTATACCCACTCCTTCTAGAGTTTAGGCACAGTAACTGACCAATATTCGTGTTAAAATAGAGACCATGCAACTGACAGAACAGACTCTTTGTGGCAATAAGATGCCAAATCATAAATAAGACTAAGGCCATGCAAGGCAAGAGTTAAGTCGCATCTGCAAGCCATGAATCTTGCTACGCAGCATTCTTATCTTAAAACATTACTTTCTGCAGACTCCAAGTTTTAGACAGAGCCTTACCTCTTTAACCAATTACAAAATAAAGAATCTCTAAGGCCAGGCGCGGTGGCTCAAGCCTGTAATCCCAGCACTTTGGGAGGCCGAGACGGGTGGATCACGAGGTCAAGAGATCGAGACCATTCTGGTCAACATGGTGAAACCCCGTTTCTACTAAAAATACAAAAAATTAGCTGGGCATGGTGGCGCATGCCTGTAATCCCAGCTACTCAGGAGGCTGAGGCAGGAGAATTGCCTGAACCCAGGAGGCGGAGGTTGCGGTGAGCCGAGATCGCACCATTGCACTCCAGCCTGGGTAACGAGAGCGAAACTCAGTCTCAAAAAAAAAAAAAAAAAAAAGAAAAAAAAAAAAAAAAAGAATCTCTAAATCAGGCTGGGTGTGGTGCCTCATGCCTGTAATCTCAGCACTTTGGGAGGCCGAGGCAGGCAGATCACCTGAGGTCAGGAGTTCACAACCAGCCTGGCCAACATGGTGAAACCCTGTCTTTCAGGAAAAAAATATGTATGTATTATTAAAAAAAAAAAAGAATCTCTGAATCTACCTATAACCTGGAAGCCTCCACTTCAAGATATCCTACCTTTTCAGGCCATATCAATGTGTACCTTCCAGTTCCTGATGTATGTGTTTGCCTGTGATTCCTGCCTCCCTAAAGTGTACAAAACAAAACTGTAATCCGACTTTCTCGGGCGCACTTTCTCAGGACCTCATGAAACTGTGTCTCCCTAGGCCTCAGTCATTCATATAGGCTCCGAATGAAACTCTTTAAAATATTTTACAGAGTTTGATTTTTCTGTTAGTAGCAATCTGTCATCAAATTGCTGTAACATTGAGATAGGAGTTAAGAAGAAATTACTTAGATGGTGAGGGTACTGGAGTCCTCAGTAAGTTTCCTTTTTAATAAAAAGCAGCCTCCAAATCATTTTCCAACAAAGAGCAGCCTGTAAACTCGAGCTGCAGACATAGATAAGCAAGCTGGAAGCTGGCACAGGGGAATACTGGCAGAACAAGCTGCCGGGGATTAGGCATGCTCAAAACGGCGGCTCCATCTTCCCTTCTCCCTTTACCAGCCACTTGTACGGTCAGCCGGAAAGTCCATTTGCATAATAAGATTAGGGTGGAGCGGCCAGCCTTCCCCATGCACTATGTATACATCACAACGGATCGAAGCAATCTGTGGGCCCTACATAAATCAGACGCCGCCTCCTCAAGCCTGCCTATAAAATCTGGCAAACTCTGCCACCAGCCAGTCTTTTTCCTCTCGAAAGCTCCTCTCTCTCACTAGAGAGAGAGCTGTTTTCCTTTCTCTTTCTTTTGCCTATTAAACCTCTGCCCCTAAACTCCTGTGTGTGTTCGTGTCCTAAATTTTCATGGCACCAGATGACAAATCTGGGGTATTTACCCCAGACAATGTAGCTGCTTCAACATGTGCACTGCTCTCCTATGGAAAACGTTGTAATCCTGCTAAAACTTCTCTGTCTCTACCTACGTAAGTGAAACCTGAACTTCTCCACTTTGGAAACACCCCATTCATTTGGAGTTGGTGCCTTCCAGGTGGCCATCTTCAACGTTTGGGCTTGAATAAACTCCATACTTAAACATAGTTTCTTAACCTCATTATTTAAAGTTGACACTTTAAAACCTTGTCTTTCATCCAACATTCACCACCTCATCTTTGTTTTCTTTTTTATTTTACTTATTTGTGTATTATTTTTACCTCATCCGGGACTCCAAAGGCAACTCTTTCCATCTTTGAAGCTACCTTTGCAAAGATTCTGTCTGACAGAAGTCTGGCATGGTTGACTCCATCTTGTGCTAGCCTTACAGGTTGGCTGTCTTTGTTCATTCCTGGACACAGGCCAAGCTAGTCATGGGAGGAATTTAGTTTATAGTCTAACTTTGAAGCAAGGATGATAATAGCCTTTCCCTAAAACTAACTTCCTCCTTGTTCAGGGACTGAAACCACCTTTGTAAAATTAATGAAAGCCCACAGGATTAAGATTACGGGAGGGGCCTGAATTCTGCTAAAATGTAAGCATAGTTTCTATAATCCCTTACTGCTCAGGAGTCATGGGGCCAAGGGTCATAAATTTGTGACTTCCCCAATTGCTCATATAGATAACATCACGATTATAGAACCTGAGTTGGTCTTTTGAGATGTTTTTCAAATTGAGCCCACCTCTGGACCCAGGACTCATGATTCAACTGCTTCTGTGGCCCCCTACCCAGAGGTGGATGGACTCAGCACACAGACTGTTTGCCACACCCCTATAATTACTGGTGGAGAGTATCCAGGTTCTTGGCATCTTGAACAAAGAACTGGACCAAACACACAAACAAACCAAGGAAAGAATGAAGCAACAAAAGCAGAGATTTACTGAAAATTAAAAATACACACCACAGGGTGGGAGCAGGCCTGAGCATAGGTGCTCAAGAGCCTGGTTACAGAATTTTCTGGGGTTTGAATACTCTCTAGAGGTTCCCTTCGGTTACTTGGTGTACACCCTATGTAAATGGAGAGGCTATTTCTTGTCATAGCTGAAGTATTGGCATTTTATTTAGTTCTAGAAAGTCAGCATGAATCGGCCTTATGTTCCCTGCTTCCAGACCCTATTCTCCTGCATCACTAGGATTGCATCCCCAACCAATCAGCAGCACCCATTCCCTAGTCCAATGCCTACCAAACTATCCTGGAAAAACTCTAGCTTCTGAGCCTGTGGAGAGACTGATCTGAGTTGTCTCATGTGGCAGGACTCTTTCTTTACTAGAATACTATGGACTCGGTGAATTGGTTTTGTTTGTGCGGTAGCAGGATGAACCTGTTGGGTGATTACATCTTTTTTGGATGTACTAGTCTTCCATGCCAAAGAGAAGTCCTAGTATCCTGGTCTTGCCCACACCTGCTTCGGGTGTTTTATGGATTTCAGAGTTCAGGAGACTGGTGAGGTCTATTACCACACCTATTTGTAGTGCTTGTGTCTTTGGTTTCCTTACTTTGTAATAAAGAAATTTCTTTTCTCCAACCTTTGCTACTCGAAGTATGTCTATCAACTGGTAGTATTGGCTGACCTAATCTGGGAGCCTGTTACAAACACCTAGACTCAAACTTCATCCCAGACCTGCAAAATAGAATTCTCTAACAAGATTCCAGGTAATCATATGCACATTGAAGCTTCAGAAAGTCTGCTCTAAACAACCAGATGAGGCTGGACACAGTGGCTCATGCCTATAATCACAGCACTTTGAGAGGATGAGGCAAGCAGATCACCTAAGGTCAGGAGTTTGAGACCACCCTGGCTAATATGGTGAAATCCCGATGCCACAATAAAACACAAAAATTAGCTGGGTGTGGTGGCAGTTGCCTGTAATCCCAGCTACTTGGGAGGCTGAGGCAGGAGAATTGCTTTAACCAGGGATACAGAGGCTGCAATGAGCCAAGATTGTGTCACTGCACTCCAACCTGGGTGACAGAATGAGACTCTATCTAAGAAAATATGAATAAAAATAATACTTTGATGTTGAAACTTTTCTTTGAGTTAGTCCTTCATCCTCAAATGACTTTAAACTGACCTTGATGGAACAAACATTTAATTCAGACAAGCAGAAGTGTTTCTCCCTGATATAGTTCACAGAACACCCTTCAGTATAATTCTGGTTCCATGGGAGCTATTTTACAGTTCTGTAAATCACTGTAAATCAACCCACCCACTCCACAGTGTAGGTTGCTAGAGGTTCAATTAACTTCTCTTCCTCACTATGGGAAAACCAGTGTGCCTCAATTTGCATATCAATTAGTTTTAATACAACTGATCCATAAATTTGCTCTTTGGAGTCTCTTCTAAAACAGCTATAGTATTTGTCTGCTTCCCTCATGAGTGAAATAAAATCTTTATCATGGGTTTATTTTTATATCTGAATGAGAGTCATGATTTTGTCTTTTTTTGAAAAATTACCGTTTAACAGTGATGACTATCCTTCTTCTATTAGGTTACAGTGTGATACCTCTACCTCAACACCACTGATGTTTTGAGCCAGATAATTCTTTGTGGTGAGGGCTATCCTTTGCATTGCCAGATGTTAGCAGCCTCCCTGGCCTCTACCTGCTAATGCTCCTAGCACTGCCTCCCACCAAATGTTTTCAGACATTGTTACATATCCCCTCAGGGGCAAAATTACCCACCCATTCCCGAGATTAGAACCATCGTTAATAAACAAGACAACATGTGTCACCACTATTGAACTAACAGAGAAAATGCAGTTACAGAAATAATGCATTATTCTTTTGATATTGAAGGAAATAAAAATATTTTACCCTAAAATGCATTTATTTGACATATTTTGAGCTGGCTGCCAGAAAGCCAGCACACAGAAGTAGCCCTACAAAGATATCTTTTGTGGGGAAACTTTGCATCTACAGAGAATCTGCATAGAGATAGACAGGCCTTTCCTTGTCAGAATCCAGGAAAGATGAACTAAGAATCTGTCACTTTTAAAGGTCTGAAAGAAACATTTACCATCTACTGTTTCTGAGGATTGCTACCTATGAGGTTTCATTTATATAATAAGACTCTCTTTGCTAGCCAGCTCTTATTCCCCTCCCATCCCACAACCAGATTCATCACCATAGCTTTATTTTGACCATGCTCTGAGCTCACATTCTTTCTGTAATCCTAAGATGATATAGAAGCTTCTGCACCCTACTGGGGGGTAGGGTAATCACTCTGTGATGCTCCCCATATTCATGTTGATAAATTTGGTATGCCTTTTCTCCAATTAATCTGACTTTCGTGATTTTTCAGTGAACCTTCAGAAGAAATTTTCCTTCTGGCCCTACAATCTTTTCCTAAAAATAGAGGAATGAGCAAATCTGCCAGGAATATCATGTTTTAGACATGAAAGGTCATGAGCAGGAGGAAAAACAAATAAGACTGAAATCCAAAATACAAGCCAAGTGATGCCACCTTTTGGCAGAAGCCCTTGGCATAAGGGCAGTTTGGGAGATTTCAGCACCTGAGGTCCTGAGGAACTGGCTGGGGGAGGCCATTGGCTGCCACATGAAGGTAAATGTTTGCTTTGGGCTTAAATGGAATTAAAGAGACTGAATATCTGTGAATGATATACCTAAGCTTCTCTGTCTCCAGCCATTTCTGCCCCAGGAGACCCTCCGACACCCCAGACAATAGGTTGATTTAACATGCATTCATTCATCCATTCACTCATTTGCTCACTCATTCATTAACTGACCCTGGACCAGGGACCAGGAGCTGTGTGTCTGAGTGAGGGTAAGAAGTGACATCACCTATGGAAACATGACAGTGACAGAAGTCTAGCATGTCTGACTCCATCTTGCTGCTAGCCTCACAGGCTATCCTTGCTCATTCATGGATGTAGGCCAGATAACCATGGGAGAAATTTAGTTTACAGTTTAACTTTTAAGTGGGGATGATAATAACCCCTCCCTAAAACTAACTCCCTCCTTGTTCAAGAACTGAAACCATCTTTGTCAAACCACTGAAAGGACACAAGATTAGGATTAGGGAGGGGCCTGAATCTGTAAAATGTAGGCATAGTTTCTTCATTCTCCCCACCTCCCTTCCTCTGTCCCCCACCCTTTCTTTCTTTTCTTTTTTTTTTTTTTTTTTTTTTTTCAGTCTGCCTCTGTCATCCAGGCTGGAGCACAGTGGCACTATCTCTGCTCACTGGGTTCAAGTTACTCTCAAACCTCAGCCATCTGAGTCTGAGTAGCTTGGATTACAGGCATGTGCCACCAAGTCTGGCTTATGTATTTGAGACAGGGTCTCACTCTGTGGCCCAGGCTGGAGTGCAGTGGCATGATCTCAGCTCACTGAAACCTCTGCCTCCCAGGTTCAGGTGATCCTCCTACTTCAGCCTCCCAGGTAGCTGGGACAAGGGGCATGGGCCACCATACTTGGTTAATTTTTCTATTTTCAGTAGAGATGGGGTTTTGCCATGTTGCCCAGGCTGGTCTTGAATTCCTGGGCTCAAGCAATCTGCCCGTCTTGGCTTCCAAAGTGCTTGGGACTAGAGGGATGAGCCACCACACCTGGTTTGTAGATATAGTTTCTATAATCCTAATCCCTTAGTGCTCAAGAGTCATGTGGTCAGGGTCACAAGATTTGTGACTTCCCCAATTGCTCCTACAGATAACATCACTACTGTAGAACCTAAGATTGGTCTTTTGAGATGTTTTTCAGACTGACCTCACTGAGGCCCATGACTCATAACTCGTCCTGTGGCCTCATGCAGAAGTGGACCCAGCACATGAGGGCTGTTTTCCACACCCTTATGAATGCATCCCCAACCATCCAGCAGCACACATTCCCTAGTCCCCTGTCCACCAACTATCCTTGAAGAACTCTACACTTTGAGCCTTCAGGGAGACTCATTTCAGTGATAACCCCAGTTCTTTTATGTAGCCAGCCTCATGCTAATTAAACTATTTCTTTACTGCAATACCACAGTCTCAGTGAATTGGTTTTGTCTGTGTAGCAGGCAGGAAGAACCATCAGGTGATTACAAAAGGGGTAGAAAGGCAGAGATATGTTCCCTCTAGGGAGGATTCAGTCTACTGATAGTAGAACAGAGAATTGGTCATTTATTGAGTGCTCTGTGCTCACTGTATATGTCTCTTTAATAATGCTCAGAGTAATTCTAAGAGGTAGGAGTGATTGCTGGCTTTCCACATGAGGAAACTCAGGAGCGCTAAGTAACTTTGTCCAGAGTCACACAGCTTAGGACAGAGTAGGGTCTGGAAAGCAACCTGTGCTTGGTCCACTCTGTAGACCACACTGCTCCCCTACTTCACCCTCTGCTAAGTGCAGTAATAGACACACAATCATTCCACCTGTATGCACAGAGCATATGGGCTGAGAGGAGAGCTTCTCAAAGGAGATGACATTTGAGCTGGGCCTTGAAGTGTGAGTACTCAATTCATCAAACATTTACGGGGCATCTTCATGGGCTCAAGGACCCTGAACTATGAATTTAAAACTAGACTTTAGGCCAGGCATGGTGGCTCATGCCTGTAATCCTAGCACTTTGGGAGGCAGATCACCTGAGGTCAGGAGTTTGAGACCAGCCTGGCCAACATGGTCAAACCCCATCTCTACTAAAAATACAAAAATTAGCCAGGTGTGGTGGCACCTTCCTGTAATCCCAGCTACTCAGTAGGCTGAGGCAGGAGAGTTGCTTGAACCTGGGAGGCAGAGGTTGCAGTGAGCCAAGATTGTTCCACTGTGTGACAAGAGTGAGACTCTGTCTCAAAAAAGAAAAGAAACAAAATATAAAATATAAAACTAGGCTTTAGTTCTTTCAGATTTTTGCCATTTAAGAGTCTATTTCCTATCCTCTCCCATTTTATGTATAAGTTGTATAACTTAAAGTTGTTGGTGGCAGCATGGGATGCTATTGTGAATATGCTGCAATAAACACTCATGCACAAGTCTGTGTTTAAGTCCCTGCTTTCAGTTCTTTGGGTGTTTATCCAAGAGTAGAATTTCTAGGTTATATAGTAATTCTATGTTTATCTTTTTTTTTAGTAACTACCAAACTGCTTTCCACAGCAGATGCATTGTTTTATATCCTCACCAGTGATGCAGTGATTTATTTCAATTTCTTTACATCCTGTCCAATATTTATTTTCTATTTTTAAAAATAATAGCCAGTCTTATGGGTATCAGCTGATATCTCATTGAAGTTTTGATTTGCATTTCCCTAATGACTAGTGATGTTGAACGTCTTTTCATGTACTTACTGATGTCTATCCAAGTCCTTTGCCTATTTTTTAATCGGGTTGCTTATTTTTTGTTGTTGAGTTGCAGGAGTTCTACGTGTTTTCTGGATATTAATCCCTTATCAGGCAGATGATTTGCAAATATTTTCCGTCATTCTGTGAGGTTTGTTTTTTATTCTTTTGATGGTATCCTTTGATACACAAAAGTTGTAAATTTTGATATAGTCCAATATATTTTGTATTTATTTTTTTACTTTTTTGAGAAGCAGTTTTGCTCTTGTCGCCCAGGCTGAAGTGCAGTAGTGCAATCTTGGCTTGCTGTAACCTCCACCTCCCAGGTTCAAGTGATTATCCTGCCTCAGCCTCACAAGTAGCTGGGATTATAGATGCCTGTCACCATACCTGGCTAGTTTTTTTTGTATTTTTAGGAGACAAGGTTTCACCATGTTGGTCAAGCTGGTCTTGAACTCCTGACCTCAAGTGATCTGCCAGCCTTGGCCTCCAAAGTGCTGGGATTACAGGTGTGAGACACCACGCCCAGCCTATTTATTTTTTATAGACTGCTTTTGATGTCATGCCCATGAAATCATACCAAATTTAGTGTCATGAAGTTTTTCACCAGTGTTTTTTTTTTTTAATTTCATAATTTTAGCTCTTACATTTAGGCCTTTAATCCACTTTTAGTTAATTTTTGTTTATGTTGTAAGATCCAAGTTCATTCTTTTGCATATGAATATTGTAGAGGAGGAGGAAAATCTTTTCCTCTACCCACCTTAGATTCTCCAGCTGGGGTCCTGCAAATTAGAAAGGCCAAATGACAGATTAACAGAGGACCAAATAGGATTTCATTAACATGTGCAATGCACTTGTACACAAGGAAGCACCCAGAGGTAAATCACCCAAAAAAGAAGTTAGGTAGTGGGTTCATCTATCTTCTTAGTCTAAAACAAAAGACAAGGAGCTGGGGCTTCTGAGTGGGAGAGGCAAGTTATGGAAAGATGACCAGTGAAATTATTGTTGTTTAGTAAGGTATGTTATACAGATTTAAGTTGGTGCCATCTCCATTGATAAGAGTAAAAGTCCTTTGCTTCCTGGTACAGGTGAGGAGGCCATCTCTGCAAGTGGAAGTTTCCTTTAAAAAATAAAAGGAAAATGTGCACACTGTTTTTAGGGCTTTTCCTGTGTCTGCGTGTTATCACTGGCCTTAGCTTGAGACAATCCATATGAAAAAGGCATATTTGTGATGGTGTAGTGCCATACTAAAGCCTGGTGCCCTTTAGTGTCTAGCTTTCCCAGTACAATTTGTTGAAAATACTGTCCTTTGCCCATTTAATGATCTTGGCACTCTTGTCAAAAATCAATTGACCATATATGCATGGGTTTATTTCTGGGGTATTTATTCTATTCCATTGGTCTATGTGTCAGTTTTTATACCAGTGCCATGCTGTTTTGATTATTGTAGATTTTTAGTAAGTTTTCAAATTAAGAAGTGTGACTTCTCTAACTTTGTTTTGCTTTTTCAAGATTGTTTTGGCTATTTGGAGTCTCTGAGATTACATATGAATTTGGGGATGGACACCAGTGCTAGTTTTAATAGTATAATTCCTAAGGTACTTTCTACCTTAGGAATTCAGAAGTTCAGCTCTCATTTGACGCTTTGAATTCTCTTTACTAAATGATTGTCAGGGCTCAGAAAATGCAACCCCAAACTTCTGTGAACTGAAGAAAATGGGGTGGGTCTCAGAAGCAAGATGGTTACTCTGACCTTCCCCAACCTTTCTGTGTGAGAGCTGGACATAAAGGAATTCTCTGAGTTACCTTCCCTGGAAGGAGATCATAAGAACCTCATGGGCAGGTGGGCTGCCCCATACCTGGAGGAAATGACAGAGAGGCCAAGGAGTACCTGAACAGACAGGCCTTGCCGAGTTCCCTCCAGTTCAGTGCTATTAGGTCATACCCGCTTTTTGTACAATCACATTTCTGTATGACCATCCATTCTTCATCAAATCCGAGCCTAAAAATACACTTTTACTTGAGTCTTTGGATTTTCCTTTCTGAAGGCTCTGATGTCATGTAAAACTCAGTTAAATAAATTTGTTACTTTTTTCTCTTATTGGTCTATATTTTGCTATAACAGTGTTAGCTATGATCCTTGTGATGGGTGAGGAACAGATATTACTTTTTCTCCTTCTCTACATTTTCTTACTAGAAGTAGACTTCATTGCTTTGATTTCTCATCCTTTTGATTAACAAAGAAATTTTATATACACCAAAGATTATAGCATAATCTCCTGATAAAGAGTCATTGTTTTTTTTTTTTTGTATCTCCAGAACCTAGAAGGGTTTTGTAGATTTTTTAAAAATCCTATTTTGAAAATATTTTTCTAATTTTTAAATAGAAAACCATATTATAGTAATGAATAGCCTTTAAAAATGATTCCTCTTTGGTTCTGACTCAGTGATACAGTAATTCTCTGCCAGATGTAGGCTGGCCAGAGACCATACCAACAGGAAGGCTGCCTTGAGGCCGTTCCCTCAGATCCCAGCAACAGAAAAGTTTGTGCTTCTTGTGAATAGCTAGTTTGCTTTAGCTTCTGGAAGAAATTACTATCTTGTAGTATGGCACATTCCCCCCTGTAGCAAGTGTGCAGAACTATATGGCATGCATTTACTTGTGTTATTTTCAACATAGCTTTTTTTTTTTTTTTCTTTTTGAGACAGTTTCACTGTTGCCCAGGCTGGAGTGCTGTAGCATGATCTTTGCTCACTACAACCTCAAATTCATGAGCTCAAGTGATCTTCCCACCTTAGCCAGTACGTGGGACTACAGGTTTATACCACCGTACCCAGCTAAGTTTTTTTTTTGTTTGTTTGTTTTAGAGACAAGGTCTTGCTATGTTGCCCAGGCTTGTCTTGAGTTTCTGGCCTCAAATGATGCTCCCACCTTGGCCTCTCAAAGTGTTAGAATTACAGGTGTGAACCACCATTCCCAGCCCTAATTGTAGTTTTATGCTTTTCTTACATATTGCTTTTCTGACATCAACTCCCTCAAATATTTATCTTTAAATATTACATATATATATATGTATGTATGTATATATATATATATATATATATATATATATATATGTATGTATGTTTGGTAAGCTGCCTCAAACCTTTATGGGACATGGTGTTGGGGATCAGAAAATGATACGCTAAAATATGGTGCTTTGTTGTGGTGAACCAAGGTTTTTCTCTGAGCTTCCCCTGCCCACCTGTCTCCTGATCTTTCTTTAGCAAAGCACTAGGAAGGGTTTCCTCTGAAGTTCCCTTCAAAGAACTTCTGATTCAGGGAAGTTCCTCCAGAAGAAAGACAACTATCTTAAAACTCTCTCTCTAGAAATCACATCAAATATCTAGAAGCAATTAACCACCAGAGAGAAGACTAAAAGTCATAACCACACCCAGACTTTTCATCTATTCTGAGGACGATTTTGAGAGATTACCTGGAGATTTCAGCTGCACAATAAAACAACCTTTGTTCCCATTGCAGTTCTGACCCATACTTTCCTGTAATTTGCCACCACATCCCCCAGACCTCAAAAAAACTTTGTCACAGGCCCGTTGTCCATTATTTGGGCTCATTTATTTCCCCTAAAAATCATTCACTACCCCTCTAAGTTGCCTACACCCCCATCTCTCTCTCCCTTGTGAAGAAGTTCCACTTAAGCCTCAGTTATCTGGGCCTTCTTTGAGTCTCATATTTTTTATGATTCTATGCTTATTCACATTAATAAATTTGTACGCTTTGTCTCCTGTTAATCTGTCTATTGTCTGTTCATTTTAGCAGCAAATCTTCAGAGCGTGGAAAGGAAGTTTTCCCTTCACTGTTAACAACAGTTTATATGAATAGATTTTAAAATGTAGACTTAGTTGTCATCACTGTTGAGACTTGGTCTCACTTGTGCCCTCTAGAGCCACTCCAAACCGGTTCAATCCTGTGTTGATTTGAAAGCTGGCTACATGTTAACCCTAAGCTTTTCCTGGGTGATTCTTGGTGAGTAAAATAAAAAAAATTTTTTTGAGATGGATTCTCAGTCTGTCACCCAGGCTGAAGTACAGTGGCACAATCTTGGCTCACTGCAACCTTATCTCCTGGATTCAAGTGATTCTCCTGCCTCAGTCTCCCAAGTAGATGGGATTACAGACATGCACCACCATGCCTGCTAATTTTTGCATTTTTAATAGAGATGGGGTTTCACCTACAATTTTTAATGTATAAACAGGAAGGCTGAGTATGGTGGCTCATGCCTGCAATCCTAGCATTTTGGGAGACCAAGGCAGGAGGATCACTTGAAACCAGGAGTTTCAGACCAGCCTAGGCAACATAGCTAGACCTTATCTCAACAAAAAAATTAATTAGCTGGGTGTGGTGGCTCATACCTGTAGTCCTAGCTACTAGGGAGGCTAATGAGGGAAGACTGATTGAGACCAGGATTTCGAGACTGCAGTGAGCTATGATTGTGGCACTGCGCTCTAGTCTGAGAAACAGAATGATAACTTAACTCTTAAAAAATAAAAAATAAAAAAAAATAAGGAAAGTTGAACTAAAAATAACCTCATGTGGCTCTACTTGTCAGATCTGTTAAGTATTTCTACTCATAAGGGCATAAGTATCCTTTTTCTCACTGATATATAATTTGAACTAAATATATTTAAACTAAATTAGTCAATGCTACTAGGTCTGCCTTTTATTTCTCAGAATAGTGTTTGTTTGGAGAAAATCTCGAGGCATCTGACTCTTACAATGAAATGCAAAAACAAAGCATTCTTAAGCCAGTCAGTGTTTTAAAAAAGAATGAAACAACCAAACACAACTGTGGTCTTTGGCTAACTTTCTAGAGAGAAGAAAACAAGCCATCTGCCAGTAACAGGAGGCTCTGGGGCTAGCTGATCACAGGTGGAATGAAACAGTCACAGTAATTAGTGGCAGCACCGAAAAAGAAACTTCAGGGGTGCTTTTCCTGTAGTTATGGTGATGGCCCCCCAACAGCCCACCTCCCCACAAAGGCCCTGGTTTGGTGCATTCTGCAGCCTTCCATCTGGTGCCCTCATGTTGAATGCAGGGAAACTAAACTGACTGTTCATTTGTCCCCTTGGTGTTGTGTGTGTGTGTTGGGCTGCGGGAAGAAGGAGGGCATGGACCGGAAGATTCCACAGGGCTGGGCCAAGGCTGTCTCCTGTGCTCAGCCAGAATGACAGGAGAACAGCTGATAGCCCAGGCTGCCAGACAGGTGCTGTCAAGGGGCCAAAAACTCACTGACGTCAGGAGACAGTACTGAAGTGATGATGAATGAGGCCTGGCCTGTGGCAAACAGGTTCTTAACTTGCCAAAGCGGGGAAGTGCTCCTCCCCAGGACCTCAATTTACCTGAATGGCCCATGCATTTGCCACCTTTCGTTGAGCAATTTCTATGGGTCCTTTAGAAGTTGTTAAGTGTCAAAATTCTTGTTGCAGTGCTAAGAATCTAAAAATTTGGCCAAAAAAATTTGGTTTGCTCCTGCTCAAAGATTGAAGAAATACAAATTGGGCTGCTTATTTTCCTTAGTCTTATTCATTTTGGAGCTCATTTAAAACACTGATTTGAGCATCAGTATCACAGGCTGTTGTCAATGCCCTCTCTCTGGAGTCCTCAGGGGTTGCAAATCAAGAAAACTATTTAGGACATACCTTCTCCATCAAGGCACCAGGAAGAATGAAGGTGGTACACAGAAGGGCTTTGGGAAAAAACGTAACTGTGCTTAGGAAAAGGGTTTGGTTTGCCATGGCATAAGTCTAAGTTTTTGGATGCTTTATTCTCTTAATAAATCTTCCTTGTATTTTGCTGCCCTGTGGTCTGGAGTATTTGTGTGATATAGAGTTGATATAATTTGTCTGCTGCCCAGTGAGGCGAGCTCAGGAGATTTCTGGGTGGAGGCTGCTGATAGTAAACACATACTTTTTTTGTTTTTTTCTAGAGAAAAGATTTCACCCTTCACCTAGGCTGGAGTGCAGTGGTACAATTATGGCTTACTGCAGCCTCAAACTAAACGGCCTAAGTGATCCTCCTACCTCAGCCTCCTAGGCAGCTGAGATTACAGGTATGCACCATCACACCTGGCTAATGCTTTATTTTATTTTATTTTGTAGAGATGGGGTCTGGCTACGTTGACCAGGCTAGTCTCAAACTCCTGGCCTCAAGCAGTATTCCCACCTTGGCGTCCAAAACTGCTGGGATTACAGGCATGTAATCCTGTACAGGAGCTACTGCACCTAGCCTCAGGATTACAGGCTTTCCAGCCACACCAGTCCCTATTTATATAAACCACAGTCTTAGGGTCTGCGAAGTAGATGGCGGGCGTTTTTCTTTCTCAGAGACTACCTGGGGGTTGATAATCTGCATATAGGCTGAATATAGTCCTGTGAAATATAATCATTTGGGGTAACAATTTACTGTATCATAGACTGTTAGAGCTAGAAGCTTTCAGGGGTTATCAAGTCACATTTGTCAGAAAAGCAAATGTGTCAGTGAACTGCTGCTTACAGGCAGAGCAGGGCTTGGGGTCCTAGCACCTCCCTCCATCTCAAAGTCCGCTATAGCCTAATTTAACTGGAGATGTTTGCACATGTATAGTGTGTGTGTGGCAGGATGGAGGGTGGGTGTGTCAGGGGCACTAAAAAGAGAATAGATGTGGCAAATCCTGGTCTAGTTGAAAAGCTGAAACACAGGAATATGTCCCAGCTGGAGAGTATTCTAAGGCTGATGAGAAGCACATGTGGTGTCATGTGGTCCTCTCCTCAGTGCGTGCCCTGAATGGTGCTGGAGGAGAAAAATAGTGACGATCACAGGTGCTTAGTCAGAATAGACTCCAGTTACAAAAGACAGATTAACAAGAGAAAATGGCAAAAGTTTATTAACATGTTTGTTTCATGTACACGTGGAGTTACTCAGAAATGTAGTAGTTCTCAAAGAGATGGCTTTGGATATCAGCTTGTATAGCAACCTCAACAAAGAACAGCACATTTGTTTAAACGTGAAAGCAAGTTTATTGGATAAATAAACAGATGAGTGGCTTCTCAATAGACAGAGCAGCAGTATGAACTGCCTGACTGAATATACTTACTTTTTTTTTTTATTATATGCCAAACAAGGGGTGGGCAATTCATGGGTTTTCCAGGAAAGGAGTGGGGAGTTCCCAGAACTGAGGATTCTTCTCCCTTTTAGACTATATAGGGCAACTTCTGGACATTGTCATGGCATCTGTAAACTGTCATGGTGCTGATAGGAGTATCTTTCAGCATGCTAATACGTTATGGTTGGTGTATAATGAGCAGTGAGGACGACCAGAGGTCATTTTTGTCACCATCTTGGTTTTGGTGCAATTCGGCTAGCTTCTTTACTGCATCCTGTTTTATCAGCAGGATCCTTATGACCTGTATCTTGTAATATCAGTCCTGCCTACTTCCTATTTCAACCTGTGACTAAGAATGCTTAACCTCCTGGGAATGCAGTGCAGTGGGTCTTAGCTTTATTTTAACCAGCCCTTACTCAAGATGGAGTCACTCTGGTTTGAACACCTCTAACATATTTCCCCCTCCCTTTTACATGGGGACCCTCAATCCTAAGGGTTGCAGAGGGATGAAGGTCCATCTTCTGTAACTTCTTCAGGCTGAATGGGGCAATGATATTCCTGCCTAACTATTGGGGTCTCATATGCAGGGTAGAGAGGAGCTCAGTCAGAAAGTATTGATATGCTGAGGGCCATTCATAACTCTGAGTTCTGACAAAAGGTGATATCTGGAAGATCAATGTGTTCAATTTAAGAAAACATTGAGTAAGCTTATCCTGCATTTCTACACAAAGAGTGCAACAGCAATATAGTCCACAACAGTAAAGCAAAATAAGATTATCCCAAGTGACTAAATAAGAAGGCTTTCCATCATGCTAGCTAATCCCAATACATGGCCAGAATTAGAATACTGATCCAGATTTTTGTGTTACCCATTCCTCTTATTTCTTTTGAGCAACAGCTGGAGATCACTAGTTGGTTCACGGAAACAAACAAGGTCAGCCTAAATTTCAGGAAAAAATAAAAAACAATGGACAAGACCAGAAGCTAACAACAGGTGTATCATAGATTTTTGAAACAACTTTTCTCTTTTCAACCCCAGCTTTTATTAAAAATAAATCATGGTAGACAGATTTGTTTGCAAGATTAGTTTTAACCTGACTACACTTGGCCTAATTGTTTGCATAAAGTGCATGAAGAATAATTATTCACCATGCAGGCTCTTTTTAAATTAGCTTTGATGAAACTTTGTTTCATAAGGAATCTCAGATTAGACCTCTTAAAGCCTTGAGCCCAGCTATGAGTTTGTGCTTGCAAATAACTGCATGAGGGGTGAATTCCTCTTCTCTTGAGGTCCCAAGATCACTTGCAGCTCCTAGGACTATCAGAAAGTGACATTCTTTTTTCTTTATGTACTGCAGGTCAGGAAGCTTGTACAGAGACTGTGTAGACAAGGAATGAGGCTAGCTTTCCCTAGGGGCTTTTATTGGCTCTATAAGTCAACTTTGATTCCTTAATGCAGTGTGTGTATATTCAAAAGAATGCCACTCCAGTCAAAGTCCTCATAAAATAACCAGTTTCTCCAATTGTGTCCTGTTAACAAAGAAAACAGATTCTTATTGTACTTATGCAAATAACTATATTGCCATAAGAATACTCACAAATAGTTTTCAAATTTTGGATAAATCAGGTAGAAGAAGATATGCTCCAAATTCTACTCACAAGAGTATACTCCACTTAATTGCCAAAAGCTATAAATATCTCGCCCAAAAAGTTTTCTTGACTCTGAAAAACAAAACAGAAAGGATTAGCAATATTTCAAGCAGAAAGTCATGAAAAAACTATTTAAATCTTTTACTAGTTCAGTCTATGCAATTAATTTCTGTTCTGCTTGACATTCACGAACACAGTAGTTTTCCAAGAAAGTCTTGGAAGTTATTTCCTGTTTTCATGGCACACTTTCCAAAGTCATCAGAGATCTACATTCAAAGGCACTTGTCAGAGTCCTATAGCTGATAATAAACCACCTTTTAAAGAGGATCAAAACAAAACAAAAATTGTCTGTGGATGAAAGAAAGACTTAAGATAACCATACTCAAAGACACAAGTGACAAGGAAATTTGGTTACTTCTGTGGCACACAAGATTTAACAAAACTAACATAATTATTTCTGACAATATACACTAAGTGATATCAGAATTATAGGAGCTTCCCATAACTTTGGAATACATATCAGTAACACATCTATACAAATACAGCCCAAAGAAAGCTAAACACCATTTCATACTCAACAATGGTTTCTATATTATTTTAATATACCAAATAAACCAAATATGTCATCTTTGGACTTTAGGGCTCTTAATATCTAAAAGATCAAATAGGTCAGAAAAAGACGTAATTTATAATTTGATTTGGTGAAGTTTGTCAAAAATCAAAGGTTCAAAACACTTGATCTTATAAAACAGAATCTCTGGTCACCATAAGTCACTTATTTTGCCCAAATCATAACTCAAAGATTTTAAAAAGGCAAAAACATTTACTCAGTAATAGAAAGAAGACTGAACTTTCCAAACAGTCTGTCTCTTTTCTTTCCACTCTTTTTTCCTATAGTTTATTCAAAGGGGAAATAAAAATCTTTCATTATTTTTCTCATATTACAAAAAATCTTATTCGACAGAAAAAGCCAAAATTCACCTTTGCTTTAATGTACTATTGATGTCAAACCTAGTTCTTAATAAAACCTTATAGACAAATCCAATTTTTTTAAAATTACTTTAAAATTTTATTTCAAAAGATTTTGGGAACAGGTGGTGTTTGGTTGCATGGAAAAATTTTTTAGTGGTGATTTCTGAGATTCTGGTAAACTTGTCACCTGAGAAGTGTGTGCTGTACCCAATGTGTGTAGTCTTTTATTCCCTCCCCCACTCCTACCCTTCCCCCTGAGTCCCCAAAATCTTTTATATGATTCTTATGCCTTTGTGTCCTCATAGCTTAGCTCTCACTTATAAGTAAGAACATATAATGTTTGGTTTTCTATTCCTGAGTTCACTTAGAATAGTAGTCTCCAACTCCATCCAGGTTATGGAAAATGCCATTATTTCATTTCTTTTTATGGCTGATTAGTGTTCCGTATATATATAAATGTATATGTAATATATATACCATATATATAAAATGTGGTATATGGCTGAGTAGTATTCATAGATGTGTGTGTGTGTATATATATATATATATAGAGAGAGAGAGAGAGAGAGAGAGCACATTTTTGTTATCCACTTGTTGGTTGATAGACATTTAGGCTGGTTCATATTTTTTCAATTGTGAATTGTGCTGCATAAACACGTGTGTGCAAGTGTCTTTTTCACATAATACTTCTTTTATTCTGGGTAGGTACCCAGTTGTGAGGTTGCTGGATCAAATGGTAGTTTTACTTTTAGTTTTTTAAGGAATCTCCATACTGTTTTCCATAGTGGTTGTACTAGATTACATTTCCACCAGCAGTGTAAAATTTCCCTTTTCATCACATCCAAGCTAACATCTGTTATTTTTTTATTTTTAAATTATGACCATTCTTTCCAGAGTAAGGCGGTATCTCATTCTTGTTTTTGATTTGCATTGATTTGCATTTCCTTGATAATTAGTGATATTGAGCATTTTTCTTTTTCTTTTTTTTTAGACCAAGTCTCACTTTTTTTCCCAGGCTGGAGTGCAGTGGTGCAATATGTACTCACTGAAACCTCCATCTCCTGTTCAAGCAATTCTCCTGCCTCACCCTCCTGAGTACCTGGGATTATAGGTGCGCACCACCATGCCAGGGTAATTTTTGTATTATTAGTAGATGTGGGGTTTCATCATGTTGGTCAATCTGGTCTTGAACTCCTGACCTCAGGTGATCCTTCTGCCTCAGCCCCCAAAGTGCTGGGATTACAGGTGTGAGCTACCATGCCTGGCCTCCCATTTTTTCATATGTTTGGTGGCCATTTGTATATCTTCTTTTGAGAATTATCTATTCATGTTCTTTGCTCACTTCTTGATGGATTGTTTTTTCCTGTTAATTTGTTTGAGTTCCTTGTAGATTCTGAATATTAGTCCTTTGTCAGATGCATAGTTTGTGAATATTTTCTCCCACTCTGTGGGTTATTAATTTACTGATTATTTCTTTTGCTGTAAAGAAGCTTTTTAGTTTAATTAGGTCCCATCTATTTATCTTTGTTTTTGTTGCATTTGCTTTTGAGTTCTTGGTCATGAGCTCTTTGCCTAAGTCAATGTCTAGAAGAGTTTTTCCCATGTTATCTTCTGTAATTTTTATGGTTTCAGGTCTTAGATTTAAGTCTTTTATCTGTCTTGCATTGATTTTTGTGTAAAGTGAGAGATGAGAATCCAGCTTCACTCTTTTCTACGTGTGACTTGCCAATTACTCCAGCACCATTTGTTGAATAGGGTTCCTTTTCCCACTTTATGTTTTTGTTTGCTTTGTTAAAGATCAGTTGGCTGCAAATATTTGGCTTTATTTCTGGGTTCTCTATTCTGTTCCAGAGGTCATGTCCCTATTTTTATACCAGTACCATGCTGTTTTAGTTACTATAGCCTTGTAGTAGAAGTCAGGCAATGTGATGTCTCCAGATTTGTTCTTTTTGCTTAGTCTTACTGTGGCTATGTGGGCTCTTTTTTTGGTCCTATATGAATTTTAGGTTTGTTTTTTCTAGTTCTGATGATGGTATTTTTATAGCACTTATATTGAATTTGTAGATTACTTTTGTAAGTATGGTCATTTCCACAATATTGATTCTACCCATCCCGCGAGCAGGGGATGTGCTTCCATTTGTTTGTGTCATTTGTGACCTCTTCCAGCAGTTTTGTAGTTTTCCTTGTAAAGATCTTTCACGTCCTTGATTATGTATATTTCTAAGAATTTTTTTTTTTCACCTGTAAAAGGGGTTGAGTTCTTGATCCGACTCTCAGCTTGGTCGTTTTAGCGTATAACAGTGTTACTGGTTTGTGTACATATATTTTGTATCATGAGACTTCACTAAATTCATTTATCAGTTTATATGAGTCTTTAGGGTTTTCTAGGTATACAATCATATCGTCAACAAACAGTGACAGTTTGACTTCCTCTTTACTGATTTGGAAGCCCTTTATTTCTTTGTCTTGTTGGATTTCTCTGCTAGGACTTTCAGTACAATGTCAAATAGCAGGGGTGAAAGTGGGCACCTTTGTCTTGTTCCAGTTCTCACAGGGAATGCTTTCAACTTTTCCCTGTTTAGTATCATATTGGTTGTTGTTTATCATAGATAGCTTTAATTACCTTGAAGTATATCCCTTCTATGTTAATTTTGCTGAAGGTTTTAATCATAAAGGGATACTAGATTTTCGTCAAATGCTTTTTCTCCATCTATTCAGATGATCAGATGATTTTTGTTTTTAATTCTGTTTATGTGATGTATCACATTTACTGACTTGCATATGTTAAACCATCCCTGCATGTCTGATGTGAAACCTACTTGATCATGGTGTATTATCTTTTTGATACAGGGTTTCATTTGGTTAGCTAGTATTTTGTTGAGGATTGTTGCCTCTATGTTCACCAAGAGTATTGGCCTGTAGTTTTCGTTTTTAGTTATGTCCTTCCCTGGTTTTGGAATTAGGGTGATACTGGCTTCATAGAATGAGTTAGGGAGGATTCCCTCTTTCTCTATCTTTTGGAATAATTTCAGTAAGATTGGTACCAATTCTTTGAATGCCTGATAGAATTCAGCTGTGAATTCTTCCTGACCTGGACTTTTTTATTGTTGTTGTTGGCAATTTTTAAATTACTGTTTCAATTTTGTTACTTGTTATTGGTCTGTTCAGAGTTTCTGTTTCTTTGAGGGTTGTATATTTCCAGGAATTCATCTCCTCTAGATTTTCTAGTTTGTATATATAAAGGTGTTCATAGCTTTGAATGATCTTTTGTCTTTCTGTAGTATTAGTTTATATCTCCCATTTTGTTTCTAATTGAGTTTATTTGGATCTTCTCTTTTCTTGGTTAATCTCACTAATGGTCTATCAATTTTGTTTATCTTTTCAAAGAACCTGCTTTTGTTTCGATTATCTTTTTGTATTTTTTTGTTTGTTGTTAGTTCTGCTGTGACCTTTGCTGTTTCTTTTCTTCTGTTGGGTTTGGGTTTGGTTTGTTCTTGTTTCTCTAGTTCCTTGAGGTGTGACATTATCTATTTGTGCTCTTTAAGACTTTTTGATGTAGGCATTTAATGCTATGAACTTTCCTCTTAGCACCACTTCTGCTGTATCCCAGAGGTTTTGATAAGTTGTGTCACTGTTATTGTTCATTTCAAAGAATTTTAATATTTCCATCTTGATATTATTGTTGACCCAAAGATCATTCAGAAGCAGATTATTAAATTTCCATGCATTTGTACAGTTTTGAGGGTTTCTTTGGAGTTAATTTCAAGTTTTATTCCAGTGGGGTCTGAGAAAGTACTTGATATAATTTCAATTTTCTTAAATTTATTGAGACTTGTTTTGTGGCTTATGGTATGGTCTATCTTGGAGAATGTTCTATGTGCTGATGAAAATAATGTATATTCTGTACTTGTTGGGTAGAACCTTCTGTAAATACCTGTTATGCCCATTCATTCTAGGTTATTACTTTATTTGTTCTCTGTTGGCTTTATGTCTTGACGACCTGTCTAATGCTGTCAGCAAAGTATTGATGTCCCCCACTATTACTGTATTATCTTATTTTTTAGGTCTAGTAATAATTGTTTTATAAATTTGGGAGCTTCAATGTTAGGTGCATATATATTTAGGACTGTGATATTTTCCTGTTGGACCAATCCTTTTTTTTTTTTTTTTTTTTTTTTTTTTTTTTAAACAGGGTCTTGCTCTGTTGCCCAGGATGGAGTGCAGTGGTGTGATCTTGGCTAACTTCAACCTCTCCCTCTCGGGTTCAAGCAATTCTGCCTCAGCCTTCTGAGTAGCTAGGATTACAGGCATGGGCCACCACACCAGGCTAATTTTTGTATTTTTAGTAGAGACAGGGTTTCACCACTTGGTCAGGCTGGTCTCGAACTCCTGACCTCATGATCCACCCTTCTTGGCCTCCCAGACTGTTGGGATTATAGGCGTGAGCCACTGTACCTGGCCTGACCAATCCTTTTATTATTATATAATGTCCCTCTTTGTCTTTTAAAACTATTATTACCTTAAAGTCTGTTTTGTCTGATGTAAGAATAGCTATTCCTGCTCAATTTTGGCTTTTATTTGCATGAAATACTGTTTTCCACCCCTTTCCCTTAAGTTTATGTGTCTCCTTATGCATTAGGTGAGTCCCTTAAAGACAGTGAATACTTGGTTGATAGATTTCTATCTGTTCTGCCATGCTGTATCTTTTAAGTGGAGCATTTAGGTCATTTATATTTAACGTTAATACTGAGATATGAGGTACTGTTTTATTCGTCATGCTAGCTGTTGTCTGAATACCTTCGTTTTTTTCCATTGTGGTATTGTTTTATAGGCCCTGAGAGATTTATGCTTTAAGGAAGTTCTATTTTGAGATTTCGTTTCAAGATTTGGAACTCCTTTTAGCATTTCTTATAGTGCTGGCTTGGTAGTGGCAAATTCTCTTAGCATTTGTTTGTCTGAAAAATGTTTTGTCTCTCCTTCCATTATGAAGTTTAGTTTTACTGTATACAAAATACTTGGCTGGCAATTGTTTTGTTTGAGGAGGCTAAAGATAGGACCCCTGTTCCATCTAGCTTGTAGGGTTTCTGTTGAGAAACCTGCTGTTAATCTGAATAAGTTTCCTTTATAGTTTACCTGATGCTTTTGCCTCACAGCTCTTAAAATAATCTCAAATTTCTTGGAGGCTTAGTTTAATTAAAAAAAATTTTTTTTTAAATCTTTGTCTAATTGGGTTAATTCAAAAGCCTTGTCTTCAAACTCTGCAGTTCTTTCTTTTACTTGTTCCAGTCTATTGTTGAGTCTTTCCAGTGCGTTTGTATTTCTCTAAGTGTGTCTTTCATTTACAGAAGTTGTGATTGTTTTTTTCTTTATAATATCTTTTCTCTGAAGAATTTTTAATCCATTGTACTGTATATTTTTAAATTTCTTTAAATTGATTTTCACCTTTTCTGGTCTCTCCTTCAGTAGCTTAATAATCAACCTTCTGAATTCTTTATCTGGCAATTCAGAGACGTCTTGGTTTGGATGCTTTGCCAGGGAGCTAGTGTGGTCTTTTGGGTATGTTATAGAATCTTGTTTTATCACATTACCAGAATGTCTTTTCTTATTATTTGGGTAGACTATTTCAGCGGGAAAATCTGGAACCCAAGGGCTGCTGTTCAGATTCTTTTTTCACACAGTGTATTCCCTTGATATGGTGCACTCCACCTTCCCCTAGGGATGGGACTTCCTGAGAGCCAGACTGCAATGATTGTTATTGCTTTTCTTCATCTAGCTACCAGGCTCTGGGCTGCTGCTGAGGAAAGTCTGCAAAGAGTCCTGTTATGTGATACATCTTCAGATCTCCCCACCATGGATACCAGCTCTGGTGGAGGTGGCAGGGAAATGAAGTAGACTCTGTGAGAGTCCTTTTGTAGATATGTTTGGTGTGCTGGCTTTCTTGAATGTATGCTAGCAGTAAAGTTGTCATGTGGACAGACTCAGAGGTGGTGTTTTCAAGGAAACACCAGCTGCAGTAATAGCAGGGGATATGTGCTTGCCCTCAGTTGACCACAGGAAGTACTCTGGTTTCCCAGGTGATTGGGTGGGACCATAAATCTCTCGAGTTTGTCTTTTATGACTGGGCTATGGGGGCAGGTAGAGAAATATCATCAGGTGGGTCAGGGTTAGTGGGGGTCTGAGCTCAGATCTCCTTGGGCAGGGCTTGCCGTGGCCACTGGGGGAAATAAGGTGGTGGTTCTCTGGCCAATGGGGTTATGTTTCCAGGGGAATTATGGCTGTTTCTCTCTCCAGAGAATGGGGGAAATCTGGTAGCAATAGGCCTCACCTAGCCCCTATACAGCTGGCAAGGTCAGTCTTGCTCCCATCATGCCCCACTAACAGCACCAAGTTTATCTTCAGGCAGCCTGCATGCAGGACTCGGACCTTACCCCAGGCTATAAGCTCTCCTGTGGAGAAGGCAGGCACTGCTTTCAGGCCTCTTTCTTCCATCTGCCCATACTGTCTGCGGTGGTTCCTGCACTCCTTTCGCAGCAGTTCCCATTCACCACCCCGGTTCTGCTCAAGAGAGTTTGACCCTGTCGAAATATTATAAAGTTCAGTTGGAGGCTTCTTGCATCCTGTGACCCCTTTCAAATTCTGCTGGCTGCTTTTCCTGAGAGCCTCTGTGAGACATAGGGATGGCTTCGTTGGATTAGAGCTGGAAAATGGGAGAGCCTACAAGGCTCTTTAAATTTTAATCAGTTTGATCATAAGGCAAAATTCCTGTAAGCGTTTTATAACCCTTTACAATATTCTGTGAAAGAGCAGAGCAGTGTTTTAAGATAACCCGGTTGTGCTTTTATTTCAATATTCAATTTATGTGAAAACTAAATAATACTATTTAACTTTGACCGACATAGGAACAGTAAACTTTTAGAGAAGTGACAGGACAAGGAAAAGGACTTTGATCTTCTGGAAGTAGGAGCTTGAGAAGCTTGGGGAAGAAGACAAATAAATGGCAGCCAAAGGTTGGTTAATAAAGCATTCTTCGTGTATCGTCTCCAGGCCAGTAAGAGTCCGAAGTTTTCTTCAGTGGTTAAACTTTGTTTTCTGTAGTAGAAGAGGTGGGTGGCCAGGATACCTTTCATCTTTGCAAATCTGTGTCTTGATTTTAGGCAAATAGAGGCAGAGCAGAGAGCTTTCCTGTATCTGCTTCTTCCTAACTGCCTTCAGCTCGGCAACCCTTTATGCTCTGGGGCAGCACGTTCTGGTCTTCCCAGTGCGGGGTCAGACTGCCTAGGTCCAAGGCTCCACTGCACCTCTCGCTAGCTCTCTGTCCCTGGGAAAATTACTTGAACTCTCTGTGGATTTTATTTTCTCACTTGTAAATTGAGATGCATAATCTTGTATCTTCTTTGGAGAGTAGTTTTGGAGATTCGATGAGGTGACACGGAAAGTCTGGGCACACTGCTTGGCATAGAGTAAATACTCAGTAGATTAGTTATTCCCATTAATGAAGCAAATTCCCCATCGCTCCTTCCTGCTCAGCTTTTGTTCATCATTTCTTAGACCTGAAGCTTCCCCTTCAGGCTCTTGGTGGAGAGATGGCATGCCTCTCCCTGCCAAGCAGCTGTTCAGCTTCCAGTGGCAGATGGCCAGCGTTCTCTTGTCATTAGCATCTGACAGCCTTTGTGAACAGCAGTAGCCTAGGCCTGCCTTGACCAGTATGGCCCAAAGCATCAAACCCAGAACTCTATGACAGCTCCTGTATAATGGACAGGTTCTCCTGGGGAGCGAGAGGGCTCCCGGTGGCAGGGCCAAGTCGAGTTTCTGAGAGTCTTGCTCTCTATGCTGCCAGCCTTCCTTCCGGAGGCCTCTCAGCCTTGAGCCTATCTTATCTTTACCTTTCAGAAGAAATTGATTCAACAAACATATCTGAACACCTACCACATGCCCAGTCCTATGCTCACTGCCAAAGACACAAAACCAAAACAAGAGTCTGTCTTTGAGTTGCTCACAGTCTAGTGAATTCAATGCCTGGATATCAAGACAGGGAAGACAGTCAGTGATGCAAATTTAGTGGAATTATCATAGAAGGAACGGGTACTCCTGCCACCTTTTCAGGGCTGACTCTACTTCCAGCATTGTTCTTAGGACATTTTATGTCATTGAGTCCTTACCACATGGCTTTGGTGTAGGTACCAGTATCCTCACTTTATGGATGAGGAAGCTGTGACCTACGGGGATTAATGGCCCGATCAAGGTCCCCAGCCTGAACAATTGTAGTGGGAGTTGAAATTTACACAGTACACTTAGATGTGCAAAACCAACACACCTCTATTATCTCTGTCTGAGCTCATCTGGATCTGGGTGAGATTCTTGCTGATAGAACAAATTTAAATGTGTCCTTTAAATGTGTCTCTACTTTTTTCGGCCCTTTGCAGTTTAAAAGAGTCAATTTGAAGTGCCACTCCCTACCTAGCCTCTTTTCTTCATCTTTCTCCTTTTTCCTAAGATGCATTTGAATGTGAGGAAGAACTTGCACTTCTTCCTGACATGTTCGTCTCTGTTGGCTCCAACTGACCCTGGTATTGCAATGATGACCTGTGGTTTCTGCTCTTATATGGGTAAGAGCACCCTTTTTTTTTCTTTTCTTTTTTTTTTTTTTTTGAGACAGGGCCTGCTCTGTCACCCAGGTTGGTATACGCAATCATTGCTGACTACAATCATTGCTGACCCAGTGGCACAATCATTGCTGACTGCAGCCTTGAATTTCTAGACTCAAGTAATTTTCCTGCCTCAGCCTCCTAAGAAGTTGGGACGATAGGTGTATGCCACTACATCTGGCTAATTTCTTAATATTTTTTGTAGAGATAAGGTCTCTATGTGCTGTTCAGGCTGTTCTTGAACTCCTGGACTCAAGCAATCTTCCTGCCTTGGCCTACCAAAGTGCTGGGATTACAGGTGTGAGTCATCACACCTGGCCTTCACCTGATTCTTTCGGTAGCTATGCAGGCCCTGGGCACTGATCTATTTGAAGCTGATCTACAACAATTTGGGGTCTTGTTTCTCAGCATGGAGTTTGGGGCTTTTACAACTCACCTGTCTGACTCTATCCCACCTCAGCTCTGGGGAGCTACAGGTCTTCCCAGCTTCAGCCCTGACCTCCATCTGACCCTAGTGATGGTGACTCCTTGCTCCTGGTCAGCTCACCCTTATGCATGAGGCCCATGGCAGGCTCCCCAGCTCTCTGTGAGGCTCCCCCAAAAGTCAATAGGACTATCTGGACCCCAAGCTGTCTAGTTCAAGTTAACCTGTAAGGAGAGTTTAAAAAATGCTTTTTCTCTTCAAAAGTCTGAATTGTTTGACTGTTGTCTCACGACAGGCTCAAGAAAGTCAACCTTGACTTTCTGGTTCAAAGCAGATCGAGGACTTTTCTGTTCTAGGCAGTATCTGCTCATTCTTTTTACTTGAGTTAAATCCCTAACAGCTGAGCTTCTTCAATGATATAAAGCAAAGTGGTGAGTGATAAGGGAGAGAAACATCAGGAGACACATCAAAGACACGGCTACCCCATGGCACACAGCAGAAGCTGCTGTGCCATCTGTGTGCATGTGCTGTTCTCCATGCCATAGCTCACTCAGTGTGCATGGCTGTTCTGGGAACACAGAGGAGAAGTAGGGTGGAGAGCAGGGAGACACCAGGAAAAGGGAACTTCTAATTCTGACTTTTTCTTTTCTTGAGACAAACTCTTGCTCTGTCATCCAAGCTGGAGTGCAGTAGTGATGTCATAACTCACTGTAACTTCAAATTCCTGGCACAAGCAATACTCCTACCTCAGCCTCCCCAGTAGTTGAGACTAAAGTTGTGTGCCACCGTGTCTAGCTAATAAAAAAAAAAAAAAACTTTTTTTTTTTTTGGTAGAGGTGGGGGTCTCACTATACTGCCTGAACTGATCTTAAATTTCTGGCCTCAAGCAATCCTCCCACTTCAGCCTCCCAAAGTGCTGGGATGACAGGTTTGAGCCACCACACCTGGCCCTAGCTTGGTGTTAAAGGTAAGGAGTTAATTAATTATAAGTGGGATAGTGTTGGGAGTAAAAAAGACATCATGAAAAATGGAAATATGATAGCATAGAACAATTTGTGGAATGGCATCTGTTCGTTCATTTATTCAAGTGTTTTTTCAGCAGGCCATCATTGGCAGGCCTGGGGATGGATTATCCCAGTTATCTTTGCTTTAAACCTAATGAATTTCCCCCTTTCCCTCCAGGGGGCCACTGAACAACTCTGTGGATGTTGGTATAGTCATTGTTGTGAGGATCACAGGAGTGAAGAGGGCACGGGGGAAATGATTAGTTCCATTGTGGGCAAGCTGAATTTATGATGCTAGTGGACAACAAGACAGACATGCCTAGTACACTTCTGATGAAATTGATCTGGATCTGTGTCTCAGTTGTCTATTTCTAGATAACAAACCATCTCACAAGTCAGTGATCTAAAGCAAACAATGTTTTATCATCTCTCATGATTCTGACTGAGCTCGGCTGGGTGGTTCTTCTGTTTCAAGTGAGGCCAGGGGTTTGCTTGGGCTGAAGAGATCCAAGATGATTTACCCACATGCAACCTTGAAGGGAATGTCTAGAGCTCAACTGGGCTTCTCTCTCTCCTCTCTCCTCTCTCTCTCTCTCTCTCTCTCTCTCTCTCTCTCATGAGCTCTCTCCCTCTGGTCTTGGGACTTCTCTCTTTCTGCACAGTAACTCTCCATGTGACTTCTCACATGGTAGTTAAAAGCTCCTAAAGTCATGTGATCCAAGAACTGAGAAGCAGATGCTGCCAGACCTCTTAAGGCTGGGCCTGTAATTGGCATGGTATTTCTACCAAATTCTCTTGGTTGATGCGAATCGCAGGCCAGCTGACAGTGTGGGAGAGGACTCTCCAAGACATGAATATCAGAAAGTGTGATTCCCTGGAGGTCATCTTTGTAGGGTAGCTATATGTAGCTAAACTTGAAAATAACACTCCTCATTCTTTGAATCCACCACCAACTATTTTAGAGCTTGTGTCTGGGCTAAGCCTATTAGTAAAGCTGCTTTAGTTTAAGTGTTCCCTGAACAGGCTCTTCATCTCTATCTAGTCCATAGGCAACTCAGTGAATTCCTGATGTTATATAATTACAAACAGATCTTTAACTTGGAACCAAAGTCAGGGAGTATTTTGGTCTGTCCTTGCACTGCTATAAAGAAATACCTGAAACTGGGTAATTTATCAAGAAAAGAGGTTTAGTTGGCTTATGGTTCTGCAGTCTGCACAGGAAGCATGGTTGGAGAGGCCTCAGGAAACTTAAAATTATGGCAGAAGGCAAAGATGAAGTAGGCACATTTTACATGGCTGGAGGAGGAAGAGAGACAAGGGGGATGGACTACACAATTTTAAACAACCAGATCTTGTGAGAACTTACTCTCTATTACAAGAGTAGCAAGGGGGAATTGGGCCTTCATGATCAATCACCTTCTACCGGGCCCCTCCTCCAACACTGGGGATTACAATTCAACATGAGATTTGGGTGGGAAGACAAATCCAAACTGTGGGTAACCCCCAACATGGGCACAAAGGAAGGAGAGCTGTGCAAACCCCAGGCACAATTAGTGCCTGAAGAATATCTTTATGTAGTTTATAGTGTTATTACTCAGCTATTTCCTTTATATAATCTTTCTATATATAATATATATAATACTCATATAACTTACTGCTTGCATATATCTAGCTTATATAATCGTACTTAGTACTTATATCTAGCATACTTAGTTCCATATAATCTTTCTATATAATCATATAGGTATTGTAGTCAGAGCTATACCAACACATTTAGTGCTGATTTATACCATCCTGCTATATAACCATATAGTAGTTTGTAGTAGGAGGAATGCCTAGAGCAGTCATAAAGCAGAAGCAGTACATGGGAAAAGCAGCCAGACCAGAACAAGAACCAGTGACCCAGGCAGTGGCATCCCTGCCTGAAAGGGCATATGCTGTATGGCAGGCTTAGAGCGAGAGCCTCTCCTCCTGAAAAAGGAGTTGTAGTAGTGTACATCCAGTTCCTGTGAAAAGTAGGCCTCAGGCCTGAGATCCCGCAAATAACGGAGAGAGAAGAACTCCTCTGGTGTGACTGGATCACGGCGGCTGTACACCCTGTCAGCCTTTTCTCACTTCTGTACTAGCTCAAATCATCCTCCCATAAAATATCTTACAGAAGAGCACAAGTCTATCAGCTCCCACTGCATTGGTTTACAGTATCTTTCTATAAGAATCCTTTGACGTCTCCAGCCCCTAGATAAGAAGTGTTGCACATGACATCTGTTGCACACAGCCCAACTCCTCGGTGACCTAATGGGGGTGGACTCCTTTTTTGTACACGACCCTCTACTACTGTGCACGGCCCACCTCTCTGCCCAGGTGACATAATGGGGTGGCCCTGTTGCTTGCTACTCACGTGATAATGTATGCCCTATCATTAAGCCTACAGATGACCTCACTCAAGACCCTTCCCCCTGCCTTGTACCTAATAAATAACAGATGCTTCTGAATGTCTGCACCTCAGCACAGCATAAGGAACACCCCACGACCTTGTGCGGCCCATTAGCCCTACACAAACCATATCAGGGAGTGAATATTCTCAATCTGTAAATGTATTCATTGTGCTGTGATGGGGAGGGTTGACTGCGACCGTGTCAGGTCCTCAGAACCTTGGAGGGTGGTTGTCCCATTCAGCTCTACATGGCTGTTGGTTAATTGTGGAAGGAAAAGAAGAACTCTTTCATGCTCAGTTACTATCTGTCATTGGAATTCTATCACATACTTCAGTATACTTCAGTTTTGTGCTTCAGTTTTTAGGGTCATCTTTAGATATGAATGATTGTCCCATTCAGCTCTACATGGCTGAGGACTGAATTGTTAATTTTGGAGGAAAAAGAAGAACTCTTTCATGCCCAGTTACTAACTGTCATTGGAATTCTATCACACACTTCAGTATACTTCAGCTGTGTTCTTCGTAGGTTTTTAGGGTCATCTTCAGATATGTATTGAAGTATTCAATAGCATAGGCAGAAAGCAGCACAGGCTTCATATTATTAAAGACATTATATTATTAATATCATGTTTCTTTGAGAGTTTGTAAAAATAAGAATTTTTCTGCATATTTCCCATGGTAAAGATAAAATGAGATGAGATAAAAATGCTTGGCACACTGCAATTATTACTCAAAGAATGTATGAATAAACATGTACTGCGCAGGAGTTCTTGCCTTCTCTGGCACTTTTTTTTTAACTTCAGATTTGGTCCCTGAATCACATTTTCTTGATACTTGGGAGGACCCATCAGCCAATTTAAGAATTCTCCAATTTCTGTAAATTGGCAATATCTCTAGATATAACAAATACCATACAGTCTTTGAATTGCATGAGCACTCAGAATTGATGCCAGCCATTTTTCCACTATACTGTCCCACAATTTTTTCATCTATAACATATAAATCAAACTTTATCTTCAAATAATAGCTGAAATAAATGAGTAAGTATAAAAGCACTTTGAAAATATGTAGCACAAAACAACTGCACCACTATTTATTTTCACTATTCCTCAAAATATGTAGTATTTCTAGTCCTATTGTCTATATTTCTTTCACCTTTCTAAGAGGTGTTGGGGAATTTATTCTTAAAGCTGAGATTATTAAGGCACAGCTATTAGTCCCCCATCTTGTAGCAATAAAGGGTGTATTATTTCAGTTATAGCTAACTTATAAAAATATTCCATTACTTATATCTTAGCCTGAGTGAACATATATTATTATGCTACATTCTTTACCATTTGTAAAATAGTTGTCAGCTACAAATGCATTATCCTACACATTGAAATTAGTAATGGAAAAATGCTGTTGTCAGAAAATTGGATTGTGGGAATAGAGAAATATCCAGGTGCTTATTTTTATTTTTGAGATGGAGTCTCACTCTTGTTGCCCAGGCTAGAGTGTAATGATGTGATCTTGGCTCACCGCAACCTCTGCCTCCTGGATCAGGTGATTCTCCTGCCTCAGCCTCCCAAATAGCTGGGATTACAAGCATGTGCCACCACATCCAGCTAATTTTTTGTATTTTTAGTAGAGATGGGGTTTCTCCATGTTGGTCAGGCTGGTCTCGAACTCCAGACCTCAGGTGATCTACTTGCCTCAGCCTTCCAAAGTGCTGGGATTACAGGCATGAGCCACTGAGCCTGGCCGAGGTGCTTATTTTTAAAATAGGAAGCATTCATCTTATGATAGTATTGGCTTCCAGTAGCTGTATTTCCATTACATAAGTGCCAGGCAGGCAATTATTATCCTGGAAGAGTGTGAGACTGTTATTTCATCAGCAGATAAACAGTCTTCCCACTAGATGCCATATATGGTCTGAAGTCCTGGACTCCAATCCAGCTTCTTCATTTAAACAATTTTTAATTTGTATATTTTAAAATATAAACAATGACCCAAAATTCATACACTTCAAAAAGGCATATAATAAAATGTCCCCCTTCCCTCCTCTCCTCCAGCCATACAGGGCCCTGCTCTGAAGGCAAATGATGTTAATGGTTGCTTGTGTATATCTTAGATATTTTATGCATATATAGACATAGATCTGCATATCTATCTTCCTTATTGCCTCCTGCTATGGACTGAATTTGTATTCCCCAAATTCTTATGCTGAAGCCATAATCCCCAGTATATCCTGTATTTGGAGAAAGGGCCTTTAAAGAGATAATTAAGGTATGGTGAGGTCATCTGAGTGGGCCCTAAGCCAATATGACTAGTGTCCTCCTAAGAGGAGGAGATGAAGACACAAACACACAGAGGAAGAACCATGTGAAGATACAAGAAGAAGATGGCCATCTGCAAGCCAAGATGAGAGGCTCCAGGAAAAACCAAACTTGCTGACACCTTGCTCTTGGATTTCTAGTGTTCAGAATTCAGAGAAAATTTCTGTTCTTCAAGTCACCCAGTCTGTGATACTTGTTATAGGAGCCCTAGCAGACTAAAAGGTCTCACTGTGTTGCCCACACTAGTTTTGAACTCCTTGGCTCAAGTGATCCTCCTGCCTTGGCCTCCCAAAGTACTGGTATTTTTTATTTGTTAGAAAAATTAGTCATTTTCAGAGATATGAGTTGCAAACATTTCCCCCAGTTTGTATTGATCTTTTTACATTACTTCTGAGGAGGCTGTGTAGAAAAGTTTGAGTTTAATATAATCAACCTTATCAGTCCTTTTTGAAAGACTGCTATTTTTAATGTAATTTTTTTTTTTTTTTTTACAAACTAGTAGCACACAATGCCCACTTTGCTCCACTTTGCTGGGCCCCTCTTTTTCACTTACTGTATTTTTCAAGAAGTTCATAAAAGCTTCCCTCTTCATTTATTGTTACAGATATATAAATTCTTTTTATTGTGTGGTTATAGCATAACTATTTGACCACTCTCCTATTTATGGACATTTAGAATATTTCCAATATTTTACTATTAGAAACAATACTGTCATAAATAATTTGTATATAAATAATTTTACGTGAGCAAATATATCCATAGGATCAATTTCTAAAAAGGGAACACCACTGAGTATAAGGGCCTCTGCAGTAATATTTTGAGTTTTAAAAATTTTTTTAATTTTTAAAAAATTTTTCAGATGAAATCTCACTGTGTGGCCCAGGCTGGAGTCCAATGGCATGATCTTGGCTCACTGCAACCTCCACCTTCTTGGTTCAAGAGATTCTCCTGCCTCAGCCCCCCAAGTAGCTGGGATTACAGGTGCCTGCCACCATGCCCAGCTAATTTTTTTGTAGTTTTAGTAGAGACTGAAGTTCACTTCAGACATCAGCTCCAAGTTCCAGGGTCCCCAGACCACCTTCACTTCTGACCAACTGGTTACAAGTTTGGGATTCCCACAATCTCTCAAATTTGATAAATCACTAGAATGACTAATAGAACTCAGGAAAGAGCTATACAATTTTTTAAATTACGGTTTTATTATACAAATCAGAACCAATCAAAAAAAGAGACAGATAGGGAGAGGTCTGGGAGGGTCCTAGATGGGAAGCTTTTGGTGTTTTCTCTCTGCAGAGTTGGGATGTATCATCCTCCAAATACATCAGTGTGTACAATATGCAGAGTACTGTCAATCAGAATACGCACTTGAGCCTCAAGTTCAGAGTTTTTGTTTGTTTTCAATATGTGTGCATGACTGATTGACACACTAGTCATTTTCTGAATTCAGTCTCCAGTCGCCCCTCTCCCCTCCCTGGAGGTCAGGTAGATAATACTTGGGTCAAACTCCAACGCTCTAATCATATGATTGGTCTTTCTATCATGGCCAGCCTCTGTCTTGAGTCATCTCTTAGAAAGTGTCTAAGAGCCTGCTATGAGTCACCTTGTTAGAATAAACTATCAGGGCATATAATGAATAACAAAGATATTTCCTATTGCCCAGAAAATTCCAAGAAGTTAGAGATTACCTCCTGGGAACCAGGAACCAGGGACAAATCCCAGTACATTCTTTATTACACAAGATACAGATTCTGGATTTGGTATCATACATAAAAAGCTTTTCCTTTTCTAAGATTATTACAAAAACAAATTACCTCATGATTTCTTCTAGTACCTGAATGATTTCGTTTTTTTTCCAACATAAAAGTTTGATTACAGATTCAAATTTTTTTTCTTTCTTTTCCTTTTTTTAGAGACAGGGTCTTGCTCTGTTGCGCAGGCTGGAATGTAGTGGTGTTGTCATGGTTCACTGTAGCATTGACCTCCAGGGTTCAAGCAATCCTCCCATCTCTGCCTCCTGAGTAGCTGGAACTACAGGCATGGGCCACCATGCCTGGGTAATTTTTAAATATTTTTTTGTAGAGATGGCGTCTCCTTATGTTGCCCAGGCTGCAAACTGTTTTCTTGATAATTGTCCCCTAATCATTTGTTGAATAAACTATTTTTCTTCTACTGATTGAAATGCTAACCTTATCCTATACTAAATTTCTGTATGTATATGAATCTATTTCTCAACTGTATAATGTGCTCAATTGCTGTTTTTAAATGTTTATACCACAAAAATTATTATAATTTTATAATTTATTATTTCAAATTAATATTGATAGTAAATTCCTTCTAAAAACCTTTTTTTGGAACGAGATTTTAAATCAAACACCAATTAGAGGCAAGACACAAGTGTAGCTGTCAGAGGAGTAGATAACACCCTATTGATCTGGTTTGTCAGCTGGTTAGCAGCTTAACATAAGAATTGTTTTTTAACATAGAGACAGCCTTTAACATAAATTATTTTTTAACATAGAAAGAGAGTTTCTTTCACCATCTTGGCCCAGCTGCTCGATGTTCTGGTCTCAGGTGATACACTGGGCTCAGGCTCCCAATGGGCTGGGGGATTAAATGCATGAGCCACCAGGAGGGGCTATTTATTGATTTATTTATCTATTTGTTAATCGATTTATTTACAGCTGGGCTAACATTTACTTATTTATTTGTTCACTTTCTTATTGAGAAGCAGGTTTGCATTTATTTATTTATTTATTTATTTATTTTCTTATTAAGGGGCAGGCTCACGTTTATTTGTTTACTTAGAGGTAGAGAGGTAGGCTGTCATCTCTCTCTCTCTCTCTCTCTCTCTCTCTCTCTCTCTCACTCTCTTTCTCTCTGTCTCTCATTAGAGGCATGGTCTTGCTCTGCCGCCCAGGATAATTCCAGCCTCAAGGCTTTGGACCACACCACCCTCCCAGCTCCGGTCCCTCCCGTCCCAACTACCTGGGACTACACGCATGCACCAGGCCACCACAGGTGTGAGCTATTGCATTGTTTTCCATGTATGTATGTATGTACGTATGTATTTGAGCTGGGGTTCAGGATTCCACCATGTTTCCCAGCCTGGTCCAGAACTTCTGCTCTCAAGAGATGGGCCTGCCTTGGCCTCTCACATTGCTGCTGTTACAGGCGTGAGTCACAGCGCTGGACTCAATCTATATTTACCTGCCTGCCCGCCTACCTGCAGGCCTGAATATCATCTGTCTGCCTGTCTATCTGTCTTATCTGTCACCCTTTTAGTAGGCATGTGGACATATTCTCACCCTTTGTGGTCCACCCTCTGGACTCATATATTTGTTTTTCAACTTTGATGATGATAATCACTTCTACAGATGGAGGTGGTGTCGTCTGACATCTCTAGATGATTTCAACCTTTTGGGCTCCAGCGATCCTCCCACCTCGACCTTTCAGATTGCTGCCATGACAGGCTGGGGTGCAGTAGCGGGATCTCGGCTCAGTGGAATCCCCGCCTACCGTTATCAAGCGATCCTCCTTCCAAAGCTTCCCCAGTAGCTGGCACTACAAGGCGCCTGCCACCACGCCCGGCTAGTTTTCCTATATTTAATAGAGACAGGCTTTCACCATGCGAACCACGATGGTCTTCATCTCTTGACCTCGGGATCCTTCCGCATCGGCCTCCCAAGGCTTTCGCAGTGGGATTTCCATGAGAGAGGCTTACGTGCGAACTGACAGTGCTTTCCTGATCCATGTCCTGGTTGATGTCTCTGGCTCAGTGTCCCCCATTTGCTGCCTGAATTTTTTCTTTTTTTTTCTTAACCTGGGGTTCCTTTCCCATGTTGCTCAGTTGCTCGGGCTGGTCTCAAACGTATGGCCTATTTCAACTTTATTATTATTATTTTTATTGATGCTGTTATCTTCAAGAGGTATATGGCAGAAGCTGCTGCTACTTAGCTGTGTAGGGAAAATCTGTTCTCAGGCAAATTTTCATGATCCGTAAATTTTTCCCTTCAAAGGAGCATCTCTTATAGATGGCAATGATTTTAAAAATAAAGAGAAAGACAAAAAAAAAAGCAAAAAAAAAAAAAAAAAAAAAAAAGAAAAGAAAAGAAAAAAAAAGAATTATTCCAATGAATTGACTTACTTTATTGGCAGAATTGAAAAAAATTTACAAACCTGTGCTCCATTTATCTGTGTTTTTTAAGAAGTTATTCAGAATCAAATGGAATTTTTTTTACAGCATTGGAAATAGCCTGGCCAACTCCTCGAATTCCACAGGAACAGTTTACATGTTTGGTCTTCTCAATGGTCAGCTGTTGGATGAACTGGGCACGTGTTTTCCTCAATGACCAACTCCTGTTCATCTTGACCTGGAGCCAAGCTACTCACTTTCTCCCAGCAGCATTAACTGGGCCTCACTCTGCTCTTGACCAAGATGAGTTCAAGTCAGCCAGTCCAACCAGATCCAGTGTAGACAGAATCTGGTTCTTTGGTCATCAACCCTGGGAGGAATTATCATCTTCAAACTGGTCTTTTCCTTCAGACTGGGCAAAGAACATTTGTGGACTAGACCACATATTTGTAGCTCTCACTGATAGAAATGTATCTTTATAAGCTTGTCTGATAACAGAGCATGAATGTCAGATCTTGGCTCAGCTGCACTGCCTAACTTGGGGAGATTTAGAAGTTACTCATCAAGCTTCATGTGTCAAAATGCCTGCCTTATCCTATATTTCCATTTTATGTATGTATGCATGTATTTATTTCTTGAGACAGAGTTTCACTCTTGTTGTCCAGGCTGGAGTGCAACGATGTGATCTTGGCTCACTGCAACCTCTGCCTCCCGGGTTCAAGCAATTCTCCTGCCTCAGCCTCCTGAGTAGCTGGGATTACAGGCATGCACCACCATGCCTGGCTAATTTTGTATTTTTAGTAGAGACAGGGTTTCTCCATGTTGGTCAGGCTGGTCTCGAACTCCTGACCTTGGATAATTCACCCGCCTCAGCCTCCCAGAGTGCTGGGATTACAGGTGTGAGCCACTGCCCCCTGCCCATCTTATTTAATTTTTATACTGGCTTTGGGAAGCCAAGGTGGAAGAATCACTTGAGGCCAGGAGTTTGAGACCAGCCTGGGCAAAATAGTAAGACCTTGTCTCTACAAAAATAAAAATGAAAAAATTAGTCAGATGTGGTAGCCTGTAGTCCCAGGCTACTCAGGAGGATGAAGCAGGAGGATCGCTTGAGCTTAGGAGTTCAAGGCTGTGGTGAGCTATGACTGTGCCACGAACTCCAGCTTGGGTGACAGAGCAAGACTTCTCTTTAAAAATTTTTTTTAAAATTTATATTCATTAAGATTTAAAGGCCATGAAAGTTATTCTTCAACAGAAAACTATGTTAGTCTCATTTATGTATCCATATATTTATTTTTTATTAGACATTCATTCACTGCCAAGCACCTAGTATAAGTCAGGCATCATGTGTTGGAGACAGAGGGGTAGTAAGACAGATGGGACTTCGGGCTTCCCAAAGCTTGGATCAATTTGGGTAAATTATTGGACACTAGGAATTTTAAGAAATAACTTCTATTGTGTTTTATGGTAAGAACTGAGTTGGCAGGACTCCAGATGTAAGTGAATCCATGAGAAACCATGAATATTTATGTTTTTATTTCTAACTGTGTTCCAGAAAGGATTTGAGGGGGCTTAAAATTGTTATTGACATAAAAAAACACCCAGTAAAATAGTACATACACAACTAAAGATATCAACGAAGTGCCATTATACATTAAATTAATAATAATGGATACTATGCATTTGAATATCCACTTTCCAGTGGCAGAATGGTTTGTAAAATATGAAGACTTTTTGCTAGCTCACACATTGAAGAGCCATGTTCTTGGCTTATATATTCAAAAGCAAAGGCCCAGTTGTGATATAGAAACAAGTGGAAAGGAGAACAGGTGGAGTGGATGTTGTAGCACTCGCTGCTGTTCCCTCTTCTGCGCAGAGGTACCCATCTCCCGGCAACTGAGAACAGCAGATGTCTCTCAATTGGGTCCTTCATCAGAAACTGCCCTCAGCTGCAGGGAACTGATTAGGCATCACCCCCTTCCTCCAGGAAGTGGCTTGTGGTCAGTGACTGGGCAATATGGGGATATAAAAGCCCAGCCTTCTTGTCTCAGTTTGGGCCAACTCTGAAGAGCCATCCAGCTCCCCTTAGGAAGGGCTGGAGCTGCAGTTTACAGTACACTGGGGGGCAAATTCTCTCTCAGTCCCCAGTTCTGCCTTTCTCACTTCTGGAGGTTAGTTGGGAGGGAGAGAGAGAGAGAGACAGCCGGACTGGAGGCTGGATGAGGAGACCCACCATCAGAAGGTATGGCATGGACAGTTGAAGATGCAGCTGTGTCTCATGGAGATTGTTGTAGGGAGACTTCTGAGACCCCATCACCCCGCCCTGGTTCCAAGTACCTGGTATATGTGCACCTAGAATCTGCTGTGATCGCATTTTTAAATCATTAAATTATCATTAAATTATCACATCAGTTGGTGTAAAGACAGGGAGATGATCTGCGGGGAGGGGGTACCAACCCAGTCACATGATCCCTTTAAAAGCAGTTTTGTCCCTCTGGTTACAGATAAGGAAGTCGAGTTTGAAGCCCGTGGAGGATTTGATGCAGCCTTGCCGGCTTGAAGATGGAGGGGAGTCATGTGCAAGGATGTGGGTGACTTTCCGGTTAACAGCCAGCGAGGAAACCAGGACTGCAGTCTCACAACCAAAAAGAATTGAATTCTGCCAATGGCAAGAATGAGCTTGGAAGTGGATTTTTCCCCAGAGCCTCCAGAGGACTTTGCCCATGAGCAGCAAAGCCTGCCATGCTGTGCAGAACTTCTGACCTACAGAACTCCGTACCTACAGAACTCCGTGCTAACAAATGAGTATTGTTTTAGGCTGCTAAGTTTGTGGCAGTTTGTTACACAGCAATCAAAAATTAATGTAGAGGGGCAAAATGAAATAGGAGTTCGGATAAGCTCCTCCCCACCACCACGAGCTGAATTAAAGTGGATTGCCTCAGCTCCAGGGAGAAATCAAGGAAGGTGTGTTCTGAATGTGATTAAAATGGAAAGCTCACTGGGTTTGATTAAATGTATCTGAGGCTAGATTGAGTTTCCAAATAAGAGACAGGATGGGGCAAGGTGAGGGGGCGCTTAAGTTAAAAACTGGTAAAATGAAGTTACATTTTTATGCTTTTGAATCTATGTCCTGTTAAATTTATACTCAGTGTTATTGGTTGCTAAAAGTGGTTAAGAATGTCCTTGCCCTACAATTTCCATGGCACAACACACATTTATTTTGCTTTGTCGCAGACAATTCACGTACATTTTCCGTCATGCCTAGATCTTCATTGGAACATGGATTAAAAGACTCGAAGGGAAACATCTACCAATTGCAACGCATGAAACTTATTTAGAACCTGATCCAAAAAAACTGTCAGGGAAACAAATTATGAGGTAATGGAGAAATTTGAACCTGGTTGAATATTTTGTAATGTTAAGGAATTACACACACACACACACACACACACACACACACTCACACACGTAGATGTATAGATACATACACAATGAAAGACTTGTAGGTGAAATAATGCAATGTCTGTGATTTGCTTCCAAATAATCTGAGATGGAGGTGGGAGATTAGTGAGTTTATAGATTAATTGAACATGAGTTGATGATTGTTGAATCTGGGGTGGTGGGTTCCTGCAGGTACATTATATTTGTTCATTGTGACAAAAAATGTATTCTTTTTTATTTGGTATATTTGAAACTTTTCACTAACAAATAAAGAAGCTCATTTTGGTTTCTTTCTGATTTTGATGCCTGAAGCCACAGCCAGGCCATGCCCTGCTGGGCACTAGAGCCCCTCAGCAGGCCCCTCCTCACCAAGGAGGTGCTATTCAAGGCACAAAAGGCCCTACCCTCAGCTCCCTTCATTCCTATCAATGTTTCTTTACAAAATTCCCACTGCTTTTCTTTTATATCATCTCTTTTCTATTTCTAAACTCTATTTTATGCTTTTTCTAATTATTCCCAAAAAAAGAAGAAACCTGAAATTCACATATGTTGAGACTAAAGATTGCATTGCTAAAAGGGCATACAGAAATAGCCCAAGGAGTAGAATTATTTTCAAGGAAAGTAGCTGGGAAAGGATTTCTGCCTTATGTTTCTTTAAAGTAAGGTTGTTTAACATAGGTCTGAGGAAAGCATAGTGGGCCATATTTTGCTTTCCTGTTAATTGCATTTGAACTGAAAAACAAAAGTAAACAAGTATTTTCTAAAATAAAAAGGAAGCTCCTTGAGAGTATACATATAATTTGTTAGACCCTATTGGACCAGGGCAAAAGAAAATCTTTATAATGAAGTTTATTTCCAGTTGATTAATTGTAAAATAGCTAAGGCTTAACCAGAAGCTTAAAATTCCTACATAACTGAAATATCTGTGTAAGAAAGAGCCATTAGCAAGGAAGAACTTCTTAGCACAGCAAAAAGAGCAAGAACTGTCCCTTATAATAGCATCAAAAAGAATAGAATACTTGGGTATATATTTAACAAAAGAAGTACAAAACTTAAATACTCTGAAGACTACAAAACACTGTTAAAAGAAGTTAAAGAAGACCTAAATAAATGGAAAGATACCTCATGTTCAAGAATCAGAACACCTAATATTATTAAGATGGCAACACTCCCCCAAATTATCTATTGACTCATTCAGTGCAATCTTCATCAAAATTCCAGTTGGGTTCTTTACAGACATTGATAAAATCATTCTAAAATTTATATGGAAAAGCAAGAGACTTAGAATAGCCAAAATGGTCTTGAAAAAGAAGAACAAAGTTGGAAGACTCAATTTCGTGATACCAAAACTTACCATAAAGCAATAGTAATTAAGATAGTTTGTTGCTAGCATAAGGAATGATACATAGACCAGGGAGTATAACTGAGAGTACAGAAACAAACCTTCAAATTTTCAGTCAACTGATTTTCAACAAAGGTGCCTAAATAACTCAACAAGAAAAAGAATAGTCTTTTCAATAAATGGTTCTGGGACAGCTGGATATCCACATGTAAAAGAATTAAATGGATGCCCTACCTCACACCATATACAAAAATTAACTCAAGATGGATCAAAGCCTAATTGTAAAAGCTAAAACTATAGCACTTAACAAGTTTATATTCAAATAGACGTTTTTTGTATATTCAAATATACAGATATACAGAATGGGAAAAAATGTTTACAGATACTATGTCTGATAAAGGATTGATATCCAGAATATACAAATTATTGAATATACAAAGTGTTATATAAAAAATAGATGTAGAAAGAGGGGATTCAAGATGGCCAATTAGGAGCAGCTCAAGATTGCAGCTCCGAGTGAAAGTGCAGAAGGTGAGTGGACACCGCATGTCCAGATGGATTTTTATTGCCTACAGACCAGGAGAGTCCCAGGCAGAGGAGCCCCATGGGTCACCAGCATGACTACTTTGGCCAGCTCAGTTGTTCTGGCCAGCACAGCTGTTTGGCCAGCACAGTCATTTTGGCCGGCGTGGCTGTTTGGCCAGTGTGGCTGTTTACGCCAGTGCAGCTGTTTTGCTGGTGCCCAGGTGCGATGGTTCTCCATACAAAATACACGGGTCCAGGCGCCATTTTAGCTGGTGACTGGAGCTCTTGGGAGACAGAGTCACCCATTCATCTGATTAAAATGGTACTCAAACAGGGAGCCTGGCCAGGAGATTCCTGGGCAAAAAGCACCACGAACCTCAGTGCGGCTGTTTCAGCCAGTGCAGTGGGTTGCCACACAGGAAATCACACAGATCCCAGAGCCTTTTCAACAGGTGACTGCAACACCTGGGAGACAGAGTCCACTGTTCAACTAAAAAAAAAGCTGGGTGGGGGGGCTCTGAGGCACGGAGCCAGGTGAACAGGCTTGGCTGCTTCCACCTCCATAAGAAAACAGCAATCAGAAACACTCTGGATTGAGAGTTTCACAGCAAGCACAGCTGAATCCGGGACAGTCCAGCTCTGTGGTGAAGGGGTGTCCACCATTACTGAGGCAGACCACTATGGACGTAGTTTGCCATTGCTGAGGCAGGCCGCCATTGCCAAGACAGCCCACCATTACAGAGAGAGTCCACCATTATAGAGCTGGGCCGCCATTGCCGAGGCAGTTCTAACTACACCCATATAAACAAGACTGCAGGGAATTTCACACAGCAGCTGGGCAGAGCCCACAGCAGCTCAGCAAAGCCTCTGCAGGCAGACAGTGACTAGGCTGCCTCCTTGCTGGGCAGGGCAGCCCTGAAAAAAGGCAGCAGCATAACAGAAACTCATAAATAAAGCCCTAACTCCCTGGGACAGAGCACCTGGAAAAAAAGGGGGGAGTTTATGAGTTCTGCTGCAGCAGACTTAAAAGTATCTGCCCAGCAGCTCTGAATGAACAACAGAGCTCACAGCTCAGCACTTGAGCTCCTATAAAGGACAGACTATCTCCTCAAGCAGCTCCCTGACTCTGACCCCTGTATAGCCAAAGAGTCACCTCATAAAGGAGAGCTCAGGCTGACATCTGGTGGGTATCCTTCTGGGAAAAAGATAGCAGAAGAAGAAACTGGCAGCAACGCTTACTGTTCTGTAGCCACTGCAGGTGATCTCCAGGCAAGCAGGGCATGGAGTGGACCTCAGAAGTCCTACAGCAGAGGGGCCAGACTGTTAGAAGGAAAACTAAGAAACAGAAAGAAATAACTTCAGCATCAACAAACTGGACATCAACTCAGAGACCCAAACTGAAAGTCAACAACTACAAAGATGACAGGTGGATATATCCACAAAGATGGGAAGAAACCAGCATAAAAAGGATTAAAACACCCGAAACCAGAATGCCTCTCCTCCTGCAAGGGATTACAACTCCTCACCAGTAAAGGAACAAGGGTGGATGGAGAATGGGTGAGATGAATTGACAGAATCAGGTTTCAGAAGATGGGTAACAAGAAACTTCTGTGAGCTAAAAGAACATGTTCTAACCCAATGCAAAGAAACTAAGAATGTTGAAAAAAGATTTGATGAAATGCTAATGAGAATAAACAACTCAGAGAGGAATATAAGTGCATTGATGGAGCTGAAAAACACAAGAGAACATCGTGAAGCATACACAAGTTTCAGCAGCCAAATTGACCAAGCAGAAGAAAAGTTATCAGAGGTTGAAGATCAACTCCATGAAATAAAATGAGAAGGCAAGAATAGAGAAAAAAGGGTAAAAAGGAATGAACAAAGTCTCCAAGAAATATGGGATTATGTGAAAAGATCTAATCTACGTTTGATAGGTGTACCTGAATGTGACAGAAAGAATGAATCCAAGCTGGAAAATACTCTTCAGGATATTATCCAGGAGAACGTCCCCAACCTAGCAAGGCAGGCCAATATTGAAGTCCAGGAAATACAGAGAACACCACAAAGATATTCCTAAAGGAGAGCAACCCCAAGGCACATAATCGTCAGGTTCACCAGGGTTGAAATGAAGTAGAAAATGCTAAGGGCAGCCAGAGAGAAAGGCTAGGTTACCCACAAAGGGAAGCCCATCAGACTCACAGCAGATCTTTCAGCAGAAACCCTACAACCCAGAAGAGAATGGAGGCCAATATTTAACATCATTAAAGAAAAGAACTTTCAACCCAGAATTTCATATCCAGCCAAAATAAGCTTCATAAGTGAAGGAAAAATAAAATCTTTGACAACAAGCAAATACAAAGAGATTTCATCACCATCAGGCCTGCTTTACAAGAGCTCCTAAAAGAAGCACTAAACATAGAAAGAAACAACCAGTACCAGCCACTCTAAAAACATACCAAACGGTAAAGAGCATCAACACAATGAAGAAACTGCATCAACTAATGGGCTAAACAGCCAGCTAGCATCAAAATGACAGGATCAAATTCACACATAATAATATTAACCCTAAATGTAAATGGGCTAACTGCCCCAACCAAAGACACAGACTAGAAAATACAATAAAAAGCCAAAACCCATCAGTGTGCTGTACCCAAGAAACCAATCTTACATGCAAGAATACACAAAGGCTCAAAATAAGGGGATGGAGGAAGATGTACCAAGCAAATGGAGAGCAAAAAACAGCAGAAGTTGCAATTCTTGTCTTTGATAAAATAGACTTCAAACCAACAAAGATCAAAAGAGACAAAGAAGGACATTACATAATGGTAAAAGGATAAATGTAACAAGAAGAGCTAACGATCCTAAAAATATACGCATCCAATACAGGAGCACCCAGATACATAAGGCAAGTTCTTAATGACTTACAAAGAGATTTAGACTCCCACACAATAATAATGGGAGACTTTAACACCCCATTGTCAACATTAGACATATCAATGAGACAGAAAATTAACGAGGATATCCAGGACTTGAACTGAGACGTGGAACAAGCAAACCTGATAAACAGTTACAGAACTCTCCACTCCAAATCCGCAGACTATACATTCTTCTCAGCACCACATTGCACCTACTCTAAAATTGACCACATAATTGGAAGTGAATCACTCCTCAGCAAATGCAAAGGAATAGAAATCATAACAAACAGTCTCTCTGACCACAGTGCAATCAAGTTAGAACTCAGAATTCAGATATTAACTCAGAACCGCACAGCTTCATGGAAACTGAACAACTGGCTCTTGAATGTTGACTGGATAAACAATGAAATGAAGGCAGAAATAAGATGTTCTTTCAAACCAATTAGAATGAAGACACAACATACCAGAATCTCTGGGACACTTTAAAGCAGTCTCTAGAGGAAAATATATATCAATAAATGCCCACATGAGAAACAAGGAAAGATCTAAAATCGACAGCCTATCGTCAAAACTGAAAGAGATAGAGGAGCAAGATCAAAAAAACTCAAAAGCTAGCAGAAGACAAGAAATAACTAAAATTAGAGGAGAAAATCAATAAATCAATAAATCAATAAATCCAGGAGTTGGCTTTTCAAAAAGATCAACAAAATAGACAGACCACTAGCCAGATTAATAAAAAAGAAAAGAGAGAAGAATCAAATAGATACAATAAAAAACGATAAAAAGGATATCACCACAGATCCCACAGAAATATAAACCATCGTCAGAGATTATTGCCAACAACTCTATGCACATAAACTAGTAAACCTGGAAGAAATGGATAAATTTCTGGACACTTGCATTCTCCCAAGCCTAAACCAGGAAAAAGTTGAAACCCTGAATAAACCAATAACAAGGTCTAAAGTTGAGGCAGCAATTAAGAGCCTACCACCCAAAAAAAGCCTAGGTCCAGACGGGTTGACAGCCGAATTCTACCAGACATACAAAGAGGAGCTGGTACTATTCCTTCTGAAACTATTCCAAACAATCCAAAAAGAGGAAATCCTTCTCAAATTATTTTATGAGACCAACATCATCCTGATACCAAAACCCGGCAGAGACTCAACAAGAAAAGAAACTTCAGGCCAATATCCATGATGAACATAGATGCAAAAATCTTCAATAAAATACTGGCAAACCGATTGCAACAGCACATCCAAAAGCTTATCCACCATGATCAAGTAGGATTCATCCCATGGATGCAAGGCTGGTTCAACATACGCCAGTCTATAAATTTAATTCACCACATAAACAGAACCAAAGACAAAAACCACGTGACTATCTCTATTGATGCAGAGAAGACCTTCAATAAAATTCAACAGCCCTTTATGTTAAAAACTCTCAATAAACTAGGTATTGATGGAAAGTATCTCAAAATAATAAAAACTATTTACAACAAACCAACAGCCAATATCCTACTGAATGGGCAAAACCTGGAAGCATTCTCTTTGAAATCTGACAACAGACAGGGATGCCCTCTCTCACCACTCCTATTCAACAGAGTATTGGAAGTTCTAGCCAGAGCAATCAGACAAGAAAAAGAAATAAAGGGTATTCAATTAGGAAAGGAGGAAGTCAAATTGTCTCTATTTGCAGACAACATGATTGTATATCTAGAAGATCCCATTGTTTCAGCCCCAAATCTCCTTAAACTGATAAGCAACTTCAGCAAAGTCTCAGGATACAAAATCAATGTGCAAAAATCACAAGCATTCCTATACACCAATAACAGACTCACAGAGAGTCAAATCAAGAACAAACTGCCATCTGCAATTGCTACAAAGAGAATAAAATACCTAGGAATACAACTAACAAGAAACGTAAAGGACCTCTTCAAGGATAATTACAAACCACTGCTCAACAAAATAAGAGAAGACACGAACAGATGGAGAAACACTCCATGTTCATGGAAAGGAAGAGTCAATATCATGAAAGTGCCTATACTGCCCTAAGTAATTTACAGATTCAACATTATCCCCATCAAGCAACCAATGACTTTCTTCACAGAACTGGAAAACACCACCTTAAACTTCATATGGAACCAAAGGAGAGCCCGCATAGCCAAGTCAATTCTAAGCAAAAGGAACAAAATTGGAGGCAACATGCTACCTGACTTCAAACTATACTACAAGGCAACAGGAATCAAAACAGCATGGTACTGGTACCAAAACAGGGATACAGACCAATGGAACAGAACAGAGGCCTCAGAGGCAACACAACACATCTACAACCATCCGCTCCTTGACAAACCTGACAAAAACAAGCAATGGGGAAAGGAGTCCCTGTTTAATAAATGGTGTTGAGAAAACTGGCTAGCCATGTGCCAAAAACAGAAACTGGATCCCTTCCTGACACCTTACACTAAAATTAACTCCAGATGGATTAAAGACTTAAACATAAGACCTAACACCATAAAAACCCTAGAAGGAAACCTAGGCAAAACCATTCAGGACATAAGCATAGGCAAGGACTTCATGACCAAAACACTGAAAGCATTGGCAACAAAAGCCAAAATAGACAAATGGGACCCACAGCTTCTGCATGGCAAAAGAAACAGTCATTAGAGTGAATCGGCAACCAACAGAATGGGAAAAAATTTTTGCAGTCTACCCATCTGACAAAGAGCTAGTATCCAGAATCTACAAAGAACTAAAACAGATTTACAAGAAAAAAAACAAACAAGCCCATTCAAAAGTGGGCAAAGGATATAAACAGACACTCTACAAAAGAAGACATACATGAGGCCAAAAAACATATGAAAAAATGCTCATCATCACTGGTCATTAGAAAAATACAAATCAAAACTACATTGAGATACCATCTCATGCCAGTTAGAATGGCGATCATTAAAAAATCTGGAGACAACAGATGCTGGAGAGGATGTGGAGACATAGGAATACATTTACGCTGTTGGTGGAGTGTAAATTAGTTCAACCATTGTGGAAGACAGTGTGGCGATTCCTCAAGGACCTAGAAATAGAAATCCCATTTGACCCAGCAATCCCATTACTGGGTATATATCCAAAGGATTATAAATCGTTCTACTATAAGGACACATGCACACGAATGTTCATTGCAGCACTGTTTACAATAGCAAAGACCTGGGACCAACTCAAATGCCCATCAATGATAGACTGGACAGGGAAAATGTGGCATATATACACCATGGAATATTATGCAGCCGTCAAAAACAATGAGTTCATGTCCTCTGTAGGGAAATGGGTGAAGCTGGAAATCATCATTCTCAGGAAACTGACACAAGAACAGAAAATCAAATACTGCATGTTCTCACTCATAGGTGAGTGTTGAACAATGAGAACGCATCGACACAGAAAGGGGAGCATCACACACTGGGGTCTGTCAGGGAAATAGGGGAGGGACAGCATGGGGTGGGGAGTTGGGGAGAGACAGCATGGGGAGAAATGCCAGATATAGGTGATGGGGAGGAAGGCAGCAAATCACAGTGCCATGTGTGTACTTATGCAACAATCTTGCATGTTCTTCACATGTAACATAAAATGCAACAAACACAAAAAGAAGTATATTGTAAAACTTCACATATTCATCAAATTTCTAAACGCCTTTATGTCAATACTTTCTAGTTTGAATTAGTTATGATTCAAGAACATGCTTAGTATGAGTTGTATTGTCTTAAAGTGATTAAAGTGATCATTTTAAAGTGAAAAAAAAAATAGATGTAACTCTTCATGACCTTGGATTAGGCAATAGTTTCTTAGATATGGCACCTAAAGCACAAGTAGCCAAAGAAAATATAGACAAATTGGACTTCATAACTATTTAAAACTTTTGTGGTTCAAAGCAGACCATCAAGAAAGTTTAAAAAAGGAGCTGGGCACAGTGGTTCATGCCTATAGTTCCCTCCTACTTGGGAGGCTGAAGGGGGCAGATTACTTGAGCCTAGAAGTTTGAGGCTGCAGTGAGCTGTGGTTGTGCCACTCTCTCCAGCCTGGGCAACAGAGCAAGGCCCTGTCTCAGAAAAAAAAAAAAGACAATCCATAAAATGGGAGAAAATACTTGCAATACTTGTCTGATAAAGGATCGACATCTAGAATATGCAAATAACTGTTAAAAATCAATAATAAAAAGACATACAACCCAATTAAAAAACGGGCAATGGATCTGAATAGACATTCTTCAAAGAAAATATGCAAATAATCAATAGCAAATAAAAATATGCTCAACATCCTTAGCCATCAGAGAAATGCAAATCAAAAGCACAATGAGATACCACTTCGCACACACTAGAACAGCTATAAGCACAAAGACATATAATAAAAAGTGTTGGCTAGGATAAAGAGAACTGGAATCTTCATACATTGTTAGTGGGAATGTAAAATGGTGCAGCTGCTGTGGAAAACAGATTGGCAGTTTCTCAAATGGTCAAATATAGAATTACCATATGGTCTAGCTATTCTACTCCTAGGAAAATACCCAAGAGAAATGAAGACATATGTCTACATAAAAACTTGTAGATGAATGTTCACAACAGCATTATTCATAGCCTGCGGGCTAGATGACTACTTCTAAGATGGCTCACTTGCAGGGCTGGCATATTGGTGCTGGCTGTTGGCCAGGAGCCCAGCTGGGGCTGTGGGCCTGAGGGCCTGGGTCTCCTCTCCATGGACCTCTCCGTGAACTGTTGAGCTTCCTCACAGCACGATGACTGGGCCCTGAGAAGGAGGAGCATCCCCGGAGACAGCAAGTAGAAGCTGCTGGTTTCTTAAGGTCTGGGTCCAGAAACTGGTATCATAACATCTCTCGCACTTTATTGGGTAAAGCAGTCACAGAGCCCAGATTCAACGATAGGGGACAATGGACCCCAGCTGTTGATGGAAGGAGTGTTAAAATTTGGATGACATGTTTTATAACTGTCACACCACATGGTGATTTTCAGAGCTGGGACTGAATCTAGGTATGTCTGACTTTAGAGTTCAAAATCTTAAGAATTCTGCTTTCCCTTTCAAGTGGCGGTTTGTCAGGGGCGGGGGGTGGGGTGGCAAGAGACCCTGGGATGGACAAGTTATTCCAATAGAATTAGTTGGTATTGAAAGGGGTGGTTGTTACAGCTATGCTACTCTGCTTATAAACCACATCATTTTGAAAAAAGTGCTTGCAGTATTTATAGCAGATTTCATGATGTCCCTCTAATGCTGAGTTTCTGGAGGTGGGAAGGCCGCTTACATTAGAGATGAGGCTATTAAAGAACAAACAGGAGATGAGCTTGTTTCCCTTTTAGCAACAGATCTGTGGCTAGGAGTCGCCATTAGCAGAAAGAGCCCTATCCTTGCTTTGGTTTAGGCAGAGAAGAGCATTCTCTTTATTGTGGACATGTCTTAACTCAACACTAAGTTACTCAGCAGGGCTTTAATCCTTGAGCTACAGTCGAGCCACTCAAAGACCCATTATTCCACCTGACAGATGGGCATGTGTCAGCATGATTCAAACTTGGTAGCATGTCAAAACGGGGAGTCAGGGCTTCATTCAGTGCTTGGTGTTAAGATGCAAACAGAATCTAGCCTTTTTGTATTCTGTTCTGTTAGTGTTCCCAAAAGTTGCTGCCCATAGGATGGGGAAATTCCAGCCATCACCCAGATTTGGTTTAGCGATCTTGGATTTTGATACTCCAGAGATGAAGGTGTACATAAGTCACAGCTGCTAAAAGATGGGTCTAAGCAAATACAATGTAGCAAATAGGATCTTGTTGCCTGAATAATAAGAGATGTTCCCGACTAAACCTGTACAGAGGGACTGGAGCTTCACCATGACCCAGTGAGTAGGTCCAGGGATGCGTTATCTTCCAGTGATACCCGTTAATAAGGAGAACACAGCCATCTTTGCTAACCATAAAGCTTATTTTCTAGAATAAAACATCCTTACTGGGATTTTCAAGAGCCATAATCCTGGAACCACACTGAGATGACCCCCTCCCGATGCAGCACGGCACAGGCTGTATCTATCCAAATGCTTCCTCCAGGTCCTCATCCTTGGACTGGTGCAGCTTAAAGTGCTCTGTGAAAGTAATTCACAGAGTGGCTGCAGTCTTTGGGAGAAGGATGACTGTCTAAAGACCGTTTTATTACAGGAATAGCCAAGAAAACTATTTTATGGGATGATGGGCAAGGGGACTAGGAAGGATGAGGAATCTGGCATAGGAAGGAACTGTCTGAGTTCAGTCCCGTGACAGGTTTTTCCTACTACCGTGACCTGTTCTGAGTGACCAGAGAACTACCAGGGTATATTCCCAGAATCTTTGCCTGGCAGGGCTGATGATACAGTTTTCTGTAGACTCACACAGGCTGAAACTCTTCCACCTCTAATGGGCCAGACGCCATTAGCACCATTGATCTCTGGCCAGGATGCAGACTGAAGCCCTCCCCGGCTGATTTATTAGAAAGGTACTGAGACAACAGCATCGACTGACTGGCTCCTGGGGCGTGGTCCAGACTGTGGCTGGAATCCTTTCAACACCAGCCTTTCATCAGGAGCAGAGACCTCAGAAGTGAAGAAGAAGAAAAAAGCAGAAACGTCAAGGCTGACAATTTGTTGTCAGTTGGTGGTCTGAGGCAGCATAGACAGAAAAAGCAGCCTGGAGGTTTAGGAGGACAAAGTTGGTAGAATGAGGACCGTCAGAAGAGCAAAGGTTTAGGTGAGCAGTTCATCTGGAAAAGTCAGCATCAGGGGTAAAAGCCTAAAGGTATCTGGTGGCCTCTACTCCTTGCCTGTCATTTTCAGATCCAGCCTTGCAGAGTTCCTGCATCAGCCCTCACTGAGCAGACAGCATTTCAGCGGTAATCTCAGCCCCTGACCCAGGGGATTTAGAATTAAGTCAGTGATTTGGGACACAGAGTCCTGGCCACAGTGGGCAGGCTCCCTCTTCTCCCTCAGGTATGATTCTCCTTTGCTGTAGTCCTGGCTTCTGTCCTGCTGGCCTGAGCTTCAAAAGAGGCCTTGTACATGACTTTGTGTGTTCCTTCTAATCTTCTGTCTGATTATGCTACCCAAGGCCTCTGAATCCTACCCTGTGGGGGCTTGGAAACTGCTGCCTCCCATCAGCCTCCCATCTCCAGGCATTCATAGATCCCTGGGGGCCCTGTGGTGGTAAGACGTGTGTGCTGATTGTTATCCCTCTGCCTGGCTGGCAGCTGGATTGCAACCTACAAGACCCTAAGCTGAGGACTCAGCCCCCTGTGACCAGGCCTCTCTACCCCCCATCACTGACTTAATTCTAAATCCCCCAAGTCAGAGGCTGAGATTGTTGCTGAAATACTGTCTGCTCAGTGAGGACTGACATGGAAACTCTGCAGGGCTGGATCTGAGGGTGATGGGTGAGCCCCAGAGAATCCCAACTCATGGACACTGTGAGATAATAAACATAGGTTGTTGTAAGCTGGTAAATATTTAATAATTTGTTACCCAGCAATAGGAAAAGAACCCCCATGTTGGAGCTTTCTGCTGCCTCCTCTGGCCAGGCTGTCTTGTTTGTGTGTGGCCTGGTCCCCCAAGTGTCGCAATCTATCCTTCCAGGGCAGAATGCCCTCCCGGCAGCTGCTCTGGAGTCTGGCTGGTGGGACTTGCACACCTCAGTGGGTGAGCTCTGCCTCAGACAGAGGACCTTGCTTCCTAGGCTGCCTCCCCCTCTGTTTGGGCTGAGATGAGTCCCAGAGCATGATAATGCCCTCAGAGGAATGTGGCAATTCATACCCTAGTGCTTTCAGCAACACAGTAAGAGGTCATGCTTAGATCGCAGCCTCCTGCTAGTATTGTTACCTCTTGCCACCCAAGTTCTAAACGGATTGAGAAAAGACAAAGGAGTTTGCAGACAGAAACCAACCTGACATGTTTCCTACTGATGAAGATGGTGTGTGAAGAGGAGGATTAGATCTACAGGCACGAGGCAGGCTGGCAGGGGTGGGGGTGTCTTCTGATCATGACAGCCCAGCAGCAGGCAGGCCCCAGCCCAGGCAGCAGTCACAGGGAACGTGGAGCAAGCAAGAGGTGGGCTTCCTGCAGGCGGGTTGCTCCCAAGCAGATGGAGATAGCAAGGGGCTGGGTGCACAAGGGTCTCCCTCATGACAGAGGCCACTCCACCTTTGCTGAGCAGAAGGGAGGAAGACCAGAGGCCAGAATGTCCTGTTTGTTAAGCTTGTTCCACATGGAAGAAAATATCAGGAGCAAAGAGGCATCTCCCCTGACATCCACTATTGGTAAAGGAGAGAAGCCTCAGAGACACAAACTCCTCCCTAGCTAACCCTGCAAAGTGGGCGCAGACCATCCCACCTGCAGTGCAGCTGCCAGGCTGGGCATTTTCAAGTCCAGTGAGAGTGGAGGCAAAGCCAAAATGAAGGAACAAAACACACCAGTGGATAGACTTACTGAGCACCTAGTTCTTAAAGTAACTGAGCTGTTTGGTCAGAGATTTCCTGAGGAGGGGAAGGTCTATTAGTTACACAGTACCATTTCTTTAAGAAAACTATTGTGGTAACACATATGCTATTTTATATGCCATAAAATTTACTATTTAGCCATTTTTAAATGTACAGTTAGGTAACAATAAATACATTCACATTCTTGTGCAAACATCACCACTACTCATCAGCACATGTGGTAAAAATCGCACATTGTCAATATTACCCACAGAACCCTTAAATCACCCCAAAATTACACTGAGTGATGCCTCTCTGTAAGTCAATCACCACTAGTTTCCCCACCTGCTTGGCAACTGCTTTTTCCCCCTTGAGTTGAGCATCAGATACAGTGATTGACTTGCGTTTAGAGGCCATTTTGTGTGAAAAATTTGAACATGTACCCAAAAAATCACCTTCAGGATGGCAAGATGCTCACCAGGTGGGCGGCCCCAGATGCTGTCACTGTCCTCAGGGACAGCAGAGCCCTAGCTCCACTCCCTGCTTGTGCCAAGGCACAGGCCCACTGAGTGCAGGAGGTGGGTGGCAGATGCTGTGACATGGTGTTTTCTCACTCTCTGCAGATCAGAAAGGGTTTAATTTGCATATTCACTTTTTTTTTTTTTTTGCATATTCACTCTTAAAGGGTATATAATATGGCTCCACTCTCAGCCACAGGCAGCCGGTGGCAGCTGGTATTCCTGCTGGTTCCAGAGTCTCTCCTGGTCTACCTCTGCCTTGCTCCTCTTTGGCCATTGGCTGGGCACACCTTGGCTTTCTGACCTTAGTGTGGCTTTTGGCCTTGACTCCACTCCTGGATTAACAGCTCCCAATGATTTGGCTTCTGGGTTGTTGGAGCTCTTTAGCCCTTATGTTGTGGTTTTTTGCGGCTTTTGGGTTAACTTTTCAGCTTGGACTGCTGGACTTTGGGGTTCAAGTTCAAAATGAAGTGCCTTGTCCTCACCTCAGAGTCTGCCAGGCCACCCCTTAGCAAGGGTCCTCTTTATTGAGGGCCGGGTCAGACACTGGAAAGCTCTCGTTCCTCTGTAATCTGCTAACTCGTTTGTCCTGGATATTGCTTTGAATTTTAGGACTGCAGCTGGGCTGCTCTTTCTCTGGAATATCCTGGTTCTCCCCAAGTGAGGAAGGAAGTTTTCCATATCACTTCTGCAACATCTTCTGGGATCTAGGCTGCTGTGTGTACTCTGATGGGGTGTTGGAGCAGCGCATGAGGTTCATTTGCTGAACAGCTCTGTGTACTGTCACTATCCTCCGTGCTTGCCCTGCCTGATGGAGGACGGCTCATTGTCACAACCCCAGGAGGGTGGCGTTAACATCTCCCCACTGTGGTCAGTGGAAGCATATCCAGACAGCACAAGCAGCTTGCCCAGGGGCTCACAGCTGGTGATCAAATCTTGTTCTGCCTCATTCTAAAATTCATACCTTAACACTCCACCACACAGTGCCCAGCAAAATCCTAAAAGTGGGTAAATCTTATCTTAGTTGCTTTCAGAATCTTTCATCCCTCTACACTCCATCCATGAAGCCACAGTTCGATATGATACCACATGTTGTCCTAGGCTCTTGGGCAGAACCCTAAACTACAGTTTATTCCTTAATTTCCCCCTCGCTCTCAAATAATTTTCCCTGAGGCCATCTCAGCAGACTTGGCACTGGGCTGGGTAATTTACAGGGCAAGATGACAGCAATGTTAGTAGGAGTCAGGTATTTCATACTCTTCCCTTTTGTTAAAATGTTTGCACTTTAACAAAACTCTAGCTCAGAGGACCAGTGGTAGGAATTTGAAATGTGTCGTAACCCTGGAATGGCAAATATTTTTGGATAGGTGTCGCGGCCTGAACCGTGCTCCCCCAAAATTTACATGCTGAGGTCCTAATTCTCAGTACCTCAAAATGTGACTGTATTTGTATTTAAAGAGTTAATTAAGTTAAAACAATTAGAGCACCAATCCAATATGACTGGTGTCCTATAAAAGAATATTAGGACACAAACTGGCACAGAAGGAAGATGGCATAAAGACATAAGGGGAAAAGTAGCCATCGCCAATCTGTCTCCAAAAATTGCTATCTCCAACAATGGCCATCTCCACGCTTAGAGAGAGAGACATCAGAAGAAACCAACCCTGCCAACACCTTGATCTTGGACTTCCCAGATTCCAGGACTGGGAAAAAATAACTTTATGTTGTTTAAGCCAAGTCTGCAGTCCTTTGTTATGACAGCCCTAGCAAACTAATATAATATGGCTTGTCAATATACCACAAATCTCGAGTCATGCAGCAGAGGTCAATGCATATGGGTGGGAACCGCAAGCTCGAGCCGTCGCCTTTTGGCAGGGAGGGGAAAGGCACCAGCTCCTTCCTGGCTTCCTGTCACTAAGTGCTATAAGGAGCCGGCAAGAGCTTTGTGGTCAGCACAGCTAAGCACTTTGATGGGATATATGAGATCAGAGATATTGTAATCACCTTCCAGGAGCCAGACAGAAAGGCAGGGTGATGGAGAGGTAGGAATAGCTTGGAGCCAGGCATATGTAAATCCAGGATCTGCCATCTGTGCTACGCAACCATAGGCAGGTGAGCACCCTCTCTGGGCTGTGGCTTCCTGAGACAGGAATAACAATGCCGACCCCACAGGGCTGCAAGAGTTAAGTGGGTGTACCACATTATTAGGAGCACATGTCCTTTAGGAGCAGTCAGGAAATGACATCCCAAAACTACAAAATGGGCTGGGTGTGTTGGCTCAAAGTCCTAGCACTTTGGGAGGCTGAGGCAGGAGCATCGCTTGAGGCCAGGAGTTCAAAACTAGCCCCAGCAGCACAGCAAGACCCTGTCTCTACAGAAAAAATTTTAAAATTAGCCAGGCATGATGATGTGTACATGTAATCTTAGTGACTTGGGAGGCTGAGGTGAGAGGATCTCTTGAGCCCAGGAGTTTAAGGCTCCAGTGAGCCATGATTATGCCACTGTACTCTGGCCTGGGCAACAGAGACTCTGTCTAAAAAAATGAAAAAACAAGTGCAAAATTGCAGAGTGACCCTATGGCAGTCTTTCCTTATTCTTCCCAGATTAAGATAATTCACTGTGGGTAGCACCTGGCTTCTTCCCTCACATCTCAGCCATATGTCCCGATGTCAGGAGGTGCAGATCTGGCTCTCCTTTTCTGGAGCAGAATTTAGGACTCCTCCAGTCTGGGCCTCATGCTGACCCTATCAATCACACATAGGCCTGGAGAGGTGACTCTGACCTAGACAACAGCACAGTTAATAAAAGAGATGAGAATAAGCCCTTTGTGGCTACTGCGATGGGGAAGAAGCCATGCTTGTTCTTTTCAGCCCAACATGCACTAAGACCCAGACCAAGCACGAGTCTGTTAGCCAGGATTGGCCCACTGCCATTGTCACCTCTGCTGGGGCGTGCGGCCTGGCAGGTGGGAGCAAGCTGACTTCAGGTGAGGTCCAGCGAGAATTCCCACGTCGCAGCATGCATGAGACTCCAGGGTCGGCAGTCGCACTCTCCACTGGGGCTCCAGTTGCATTTGCCTCTTGGCAAAAAATTGACATGAGCCACAGCGGGACATGGGTATGGAGACCACTGGATGGGTGACTTTGGCTGAGCCTCAAAGGGTGACCCACCCTCATCCTCAAAGAAGAACAGCTGATTGACAAAACAAACAAACAAAAATAAAACAATGGAGGGAGAGCACACCTTTCCCAACAGATAGAGCCAACCTGAGGGACCACAGAACCTGGAAGCTCAGCAGCAGAGTCTTAGGGAGCTGGTGGGGAAGGCAGTCGGGAGGCAGTTCTTTGCTGGCAGTAGTGGGGAGACACATGGGCACTGTGGAGGAGGCAGAAATGCTAGCAGAGAAAGAGCAACAGAGCTTCAAGGAGTTTCAGTAATTTAGTGAACAATTAGGCATCAGGCAGGAAGCAAGCACAGAAAGTCCAAAATGCCCTTGAATTCAGGAAAGTCCCCAGGCCAGTCTGATTGCATTAAACCAGGGATTCCATCACCGCCATCAGTGAATTATTTAAGAAGCTATTTCCAATGTGTGGCAGCATGGACATTATGTTGAATGGAAGAAGCCAGATAAAATAGTATGTTTTCTATAATTCCACTTATGTAAAATTCAAGAAGAGACAAAATCGGTTTATGCTGGTAGAAATCCAAACAGCTATTTTCTAGCTAGGGAGGGGAGCTGCTGCAGGGGGTTGGCTGTAACTGGAAAAAGAGTGTTCTGGGGTGATAGAAATGTTTTCTATCATGATTGGGTGGTGGTTACTTGGGTACAAAACTCCATTAACAGTACAGTTGAAATCTATGCATTTTACTGATTTAAATTATACTCCAATAAAATTAACTAATACACACACACACACACAAACACACACTTACTTCCAAGCACCTGCTGTGTATAACGCATTGTGATAAGTGTTTGTTAGTTACAAGTAAATCCAAATTGAACCTGCCCTAAGAAAGTTTACAAAGGATAATAGTAGAGACAAGCTAAAAGACATGGTCCCCAAGTTGTAATTCAAGATAGATAGGGTTAGCATCCCCAAGAGAAATATGTATAAAGTGACATCAGTAGTTGGAGGAAAGAAGCTGACCTCTGGCTGGACTCATTATGCTTCACAGAGGAGGCAGCACTCCATCTTGCCCTTGAAAGAGGTGGGCAAGAACATTCTAGGTAGAAGAAAGAGCAAAATAAAGGCAGAGTGACAGTATAGCTGGGACTCAGCAGTAGTTCAACCTGCTTGAAATCCAGATCATGAGAAGATGGCAATGACAAAAAAGGTTACAAAGCAAGTAGGATCAGTTTGTACAGGACCTTAAATGTCAGACAAAAGAGTGGAAATAGCCTGACCAACATGGCGAAACCCTGTCTCTACTGAAAAATGCAAAAATTAGCCAGGTGTGGTGGCATACGTCTGCAATCCCAGACACTGCAGAGGCTGAGGCATGACAATTGCTTGAACCCGGGAGTCGGAGGCTGCAGTGAGCCCAGATTGTGCCACTGCACTCCAGCCTGGGCAACAGAACGAGACTCTATCTGAAAAAAAAAAAGAGTGGATTTGAGCAGAGGTATGATATTGCTGTAATGTACAGGTTAGACTTGGGTGGGGAGCGTCTGGAGGGTGGGCCTAGTCTTCACAGCCATATAGTGACTTATCTTCCAAAGAGTGATCCATAGACCAGGAGCACTGGCATCACCTGGGAGCTTGTTAGAAAGGCAGAGTATCCAACAAATAAGACCTAGTGCATCAGAATCTGCATTTTAACAAGATATATTTATAATTCTTAGGCAAATCTAAGTTTTAAAAGCACTTAGAAGTTAAAAACAATGGTCTGGCAGTGGGATAATTGATTGTCTTCTGTACCAGCAGGGGGATCTGAGTCACTCCTTCACTACCCCAAACGCTGAGCCCAACAGGGAATATAGGTAGATAATGGATCCTCATGTTGCTATTTGACATAGCTAGAAGGACAGTTCACTCCCGGAGGCCCACTGAAGAGCATGTGAGATCTCAGGGTGAGGAAGGGGTAAACAAGCTAAAGCAGAAATGCTGTCACTCTTCCATTTCATGTTGGCATCTCATCATGAAGGCCTCTGTGGATTAGTGATGCTCATCATCATTAGTGATAATGTGGATCAATGTTCTTGGGCTGTGGTGAGTGGAAACCAAGATTATTTCATCTGAATAATTTATCATCCCCTAGCATTAGAGATGGAAGATGTGGCCAGGTACCACTGAGTTCATTTACAGTTTACAGACCCTTTGGATCCTTTCTAGGCTGTCATTTCAGTTAGGTCTCATATGCTTTGCCAGACTTGGCCAAGATAATTCCAGTTAAAACAAAACAAAACAAAACAAAAAAGCTACTTTTCTATGAACCATTTGTAAATTCCCTTGTTTTGAGTCTCCACTTAGCCAGCATCTTGACTTGTCAATGATGACGAAGCAAGAGACAAGGAAATCATGGGCCCAAAGGCTGACTCTCTTCTAGCTGCTTCCTCATGGTTCTGCTTCACTGATGATCTTACATCACCTTCCAGAGGGTGACAGAGGACTGGCAGAAAGGATGTATAAGTGGGCCATTCCAAATATACTAACAACTTAGTGAAGACATAGGGATCTATAACTTCTTTCCTATTCAAACTCACAGGGAATGTTCTGGAGATAAGTCATAGTTCTCCTTTAACTACAAATCAGGCATCAGGTCTCAGGGAATGGCTGACAGCTCCAAAATAAGTCATGAATCTAAATAGCAACAACTGAAAATGCTGAGTTCAGACTCCCAGACTATTCTGATAAGTATTAGCAGGAATGCTTTAATTGCTAGCACCTGGGAAAAACGGTCAAGAGACCTCATCTGGTCATGAAGATCAGTTCTGCTTTCTCTTGTTCTTCCTCGTACCAGCGGAATGACTTTGTGAATTATTTGATCTATTTGAGTCTTAGTTCTTCATTTGCATAATATGTGCAAAAACAACACTACATCATAGGGATTTTATGAGAATCACTGAGTGTTCCGAAGCAGTTCAGCCACATTAACACCAGAACCTATTAATAAATTCCAGTTCTGTAAAAGAATCTAAGTAGCCCAAAAGGCCCTCAATTAAATACCAGAAGGAATCCCATTTCTCTTGTACAAAGAAGCAAATAGGCTTCAATTTCATTGAAAGAATAGTTTGGGAGCATCTTTTTTTTAAAATTGTACTTGGAGTTCTGGGGTACATGTACAGAACATGCAGGTTTGTTACATAGGTACAGATGTGCCATGGTCGTTGGCTACATCCATCACCCCATCATCTACATTAGGTATTTCTCCTAATGCTATCCCTCCCCTAGTCCCTGACCCCCTGACAGTCCCTGGCATGTAATGTTCCCCTCCCTGTGTCCATGTGTTCTCCTTGTTCAACTCCCACTTATGAGTGAGAACACGTAGTGTTTGGTTTTCTGCTCTTGCATTAGTTTGCTGAGAATGATGGTTTCCAGCTTCATCCATGTCCCTGCAAAAAACATGAACTCATCCTTTTTTATGGCTACATACTATTCCATGGTATATATGTGCCACATTTTCTTTAACCAATCTATCATTGATGGGCATTTAAGTTGGCTCCAAGTCTTTGCTATTGTGAACAGTGCTGCAATAAACATACATGTGCATGTGTCTTTATAATAGAATGATTTATAATTTTTTTGTGTATATACCCAGTCATGGGTTTGCTGGGTCAAATGGTATTTCTAGTTCTAGATCCCTGAGGAATCACCATCTTCCACAATGGTTAACCTAATTTACACTTCCACCAACAGTGTAAAAGCGTTCCTATTTCTCCATATCCTCTCCAGCATCTGTTGTCTCCTAACCTTTTTTTTTTTTTTTTGGAAACAGAGTCTTGCTCTGTCACCAGGCTGTAGTGCAGTGGCACAATCTCAGCTCACTGCAACCTCCGGCTGCTGGGTTCAAGCAATTCTCCTGCCTCACCCTCCTGAGTAACTGGGACGACAGGCGCATGCCACCACGCCTGGATAATTTTTGTATTTTTAGTAGAGACAGGGTTTCACCATGTTGGCCAGGATGGTCTCGATCTCTTTACCTCATGATCCACCCACCTTGGCCTCCCAAAGTACTGGCATTACAGGCATGAGCCACCACAGCGGGCCATCTCCTAACTTTTTAATGATTGCCATTCTAACTGGTGTGAGATGGTATCTCAATGTGGTTTTAATTTGCATTTCTCTAATGACCAGCTATGATGAGCTTTTTTTCATATGTTTGTTGGCTGCATAAATATTTCCTTTTGAGAAGTGTCTGTTCATATCCTTTGCCCACTTTTTGATGGAGTGTTTTGTTTTTCCTTGTAAATTTGTTTAAGTTATTTGTAGATTCTGGATATTAGCCCTTTGCCAGATGGTTAGACTGCAAAAATTTTCTCCCGTTCTTTAGGTTGCCTGTTCACTCTGATAGTTTCTTTTGCTGTGCAAAAGCTCTTTAGTTTAATTAGATCCCATTTGTCTATTTTGGCTTTTGTTACCATTGCTTTTGGTATTTTAGTCATGAAGTCTTTGCCCATGCCTGTGTCCTGAGTGGTATTGCCTAGGTTTTCTTCTAGGGTTTTTATAGTTTTAGGTCTTATGTTTAAATATTTAATCCATCTTGAGTTAAGTTTTGTATAACGTGCAAGGAAGGGATCCAGTTTCAGCTTTCTGCATATGGCTAGCAAATTTTCCCAACACCATTTATTAAATAGGGAATCCTTCCTCTATTGCTTGTTTTTGTCAGGCTTGTAAAAGATCAGATGGTTGTAGGTGTGTGGTGTTATTTCTGAGGCCTCTGTTCTGTTCCATTGGTCTATACATTTGTTTTGGTGCCAGTAGCATGCTGTTTTGGTTACTGCAGCTTTGTAGTATAGTTTAAAGTCAGGTAGTGTGATGCCTCCAGCTTTGTTGTTTTGTGTTTTGTTTTTTGTTTGTTTGCTTGCTTGCTTAGAATTGTCTTGGCTATGTGGGCTCTATTTTGGTTCTATATGAAATTGAAAGTTTGTTTTTGTTTTCCAATTCTGTGAAGAAAGTTAATGGTAGCTTGATGGGGATAGCACTGAATCTAAAAACTATTTTGGGCCTTTTGGCCATTTTCACAACATTGATTCTTCCTATCTATGAGTATGGAATGTTTTTCTATTTGTTTGTGTCCTCTCTTATTTCTTCAGCAGCAGTTTGTAGTTCTCCTTGAAGAGGTCCTTCACATCCCTTGTAAGTTGTATTCCTAGGTATTTAATTCTCTTTGTAGCAATTGTGAATGGGAGTTCACTCATGATTTGGCTCTCTGTTATTGGTGTATAGAAATGCTTGTGATTTTCGCACATTGATTTTGCATCCTGAGACTTTGCTGAACATGCTTATCAGCTTAAGGAGATTTTGGGCTGAGACGATGGAGTTTTCTAAATATACAATCATGTCGTCTGCAAATAGAGACAATTGGACTTCCTCTTTACTTATTTGAAAACACTTTATTTCTTTCTCTTGCCTTATTCCAGAATTTCCAATACTATGTTGAATAGGAGTGGGGAGAGCGGGCATCCTTGTCTAGTACTGGTTTTCAAAGGAAATGCTTCCAGCTTTTGCCCACTGAGTATGATATTTATTGCCTGTGAGTTTGTCATAAATAACTCTTATTATTTTGAGATATGTTCCAACAATACCTAGTTTATTGAGAGTTTTTAGCATGAAACGTTGTTGAATTTTGTTGAAGGCCTTCTCTGCATCTATTGAGATAATCATGTGGTTTTTGTCTTTGGTTCTATTTATGTGATGAATTATGTTTATTGATTTGTGTGTGTTGAACCAGCCTTGCATTTCAGGGATGAAGCCAACTTGATCATGATGGGTAAGCTTCTTGATGTCTAATTGGATCTGGTTTGCCAGTATTTTATTGAGGATCTTGCATCAATGTTCATCAGGAATATTGGCCTGGAATTTTCTTTTTCAGTTGTGTCTCTGCCAGATTTTTGGTATCAGGATGATATTGGCCTCATAAAATGAGTTAGGGAGCATTCCCTCTTTTTCTATTGTTTGGAATCGTTTCAGAAGGAATGGTACCAGCTCCACTTTATACTTCTGATAGAATTCAGCTGTGAAACTGTCTGGTCCTGGACTTTTTTTTGGTTGGTAGGCTATTAATTGCTGCCTCAATTTCAGACCTTGTTATTGGTCTACTCAGGGATTCGACTTCTTATTGGTTTAGTCTTCAGAGGGTGTAAGTGTCCAGGAATTTATCCATTTCTTCTATATTTTTGGGTTTATTTGCGTAGACTTGTTTATAGTATTGTCTGATGGTAGTTTGCATTTCTATGGGATCAGTGGTGATATTGCCTTTATCATTTTTTATTTCATCTATTTGATTCTTCTCTCTTTTCTTCTTTATTAGTCTGGCTAATGATCTATCTATTTTGTTGATCTTTTCAAAACACCAGCTCCTGAATTCATTGATTTTTTGAAGGGTTTTTCTGTCTTTATCTCCTACATTTCTGCTCGTATTTATTTCTTGTCTTCTGCTAGCTTTTGAATTTATTTGTTCTTGCTTCTCTAGTATTTTCATTGTGATGTTAGGGTGTTGATTTTAGATCTTTCCTGCTTTCTCTGTTGAGCATTTAGTGCTATACATTTTCCTATATACACTGCTTTAAATGTGTCCCAGAGATTCTGGTATCTTGTGTCTTTGTTCTCATTGGTTTCAAAGAACGTCTTTACTTCTGCCTTCATTTCATTATTTACCCAGTAGTCATTCAGGAGCAGGTTGTTTAGTTTCCATGTAGTTCTGCGGTTTTAAGTGAGTTTCTTAATCCTGAGTTCTAATTTGATTGCACTGTGGTCTGAGAGACTGTTTGCCATAATTTCCGTTCTTTTGCATTGGCTAAGGAGTATTTTACTTCCAATTATGTGGTCAGTTTTAGAATAAGTGATGTGGTGCTGAGAATAATGTATATTCTGTTGATTTGGAGTGGAGAGTTCTATAGATGTCTATTAGGTCCACTTGGTCCAGAGCTGACTTCAAGTCCTGGATATCCTTGTGAATTTTCTGTTTCATTGATCCATCTAGTATTGACAGTAAGGTGTTAAAGTGTCCCACTATTATAGTGTGGGAGTCTAAGTGTCTTTGTAGGTCTCTAAGAACTTGTTTTATGAATCTAGGTGCTCCTGCATTGGGTGCATATATATTTAGGATAGTTAGCTCTTCTTGTTGCATTGATCCCTTTACCATTACATAATACCCTTCTTTGTCTCTTTTGATCTTTGATGGTTTAAAGTCTGTTTTATCAGAGACTATAATTGAAACCCCTGCTTTTTTTTTTTTCTTTCCATTTGTTTGGTAAAACTTCCTCCATTCCTTTATTTTGGGCCTATGGATGTCTTTGCATGTGAGATGTGTCTCCTGAATACAGCACACTGATGAGTCTTGACTCTATCCAATTTACCAGTCTACATCTTTTAATTGGGACATTTTGCCCATTTACAATTAAGGTTAATATTGTTATGTGTGAATTTGATCTTGCCATTATGGTGCTAGCTGGTTATTATGCCCATTGATTGATGCAGTTTATTCCTTGTGTTGATGCACTCAAAATAATTTTCTATTTCTGGTTTCTTTAAAATTGGTCTTTACAATTTGGTATGTTTTTGCAGTGACTGGTACCGGTTGTTCCTTTCCATGTTTAGTGCTTCCTTCAGGAGCTCTTATAGGACAGGCCTAGTGGTAACAAAATCTCTCAGCATTTGCTTGTCTGTAAATGATTTTATTTGTCCTTTTCTCATGAAGCTTAGTTTGGCTGGATGTGAAATTCCGGGTTGAAAATTCTCTTTAAGAATGTTAAGGTGGGAGGGTGGGTCTTTTAAAAAGAAGAATGTTGAATATTGGCCCCCACTCTCTTCTGGCTTGTAGGTTTTCTGCTGGGAGATCTGCTATTAGTTGATGGGCTTCCCTTTGTGGGTAACCTGGCCTTTCTCTCCAGCTGTCCTTAGCATTTTTTTCCTTCATTCCAAGTTTGGTGAATCAGATGATTATGTCTTGGAGTTGCTCTTCTCGAGGTGTATCCTTGTGATGTTCTCTGTATTTCCTGAATTTGAATGTTGGTCTGCCTTGCTAGGTTGGGGAAGTTGTCCTGGATATTATCCTGAAGAGTGATTTCATTCTCCCCTTCACTTTCAGGTACACCAATCAAACGTAGATTTGGTCTTTTCACATAATCCCATATTTCTTGGAGGCTTTGTTAATTTATTTTCATTCTTTTTTCTCTAATCTTGTCTTCTTGCTTTATGTCATTGAGTTGATCTTCAATCTCCGATATTCTTTCTTCCAATTGCTCAATTCAGCTATTGAAAGTTATGTATGCTTCACAAAGTTCTTGTGCTGTGTTTTCGGTTCCATAAGGTCATTTATGTTCTTCTCTGAACTGGTTATTCTAGTTAGCATTTTGTCTAATCTTTTTTCAAGGGCTTAGCTTCCTTACATTGGATTAGAACATGGGGAGCATCTTTTTTAAAGAAACCAGAAATAGAAAATTATTTTGAGTGCATCTTTACAGGAGGCATTCTTTTCCATTACCTGTCATACCGTATAGAACTGTCTTCAGAGCACTGAAGAAAACCAAATCTAGAGGTGGCACAGGCAAACCTGTCTTCTCTGGAATGCTCAGAACCTGGACTATACCTGCCCTGACCCCTGGCCTCTCATAAAGCAACTCTCTCTCACAGATTAGGCATCTTTCAAGAAGAGGTTTTTGTGGTTCTCATTTGTGCTATTGCTGTCAGGTTAGAATCTTTGCTTTTCCTCCAGCAAAGAGAGAGAAAAGTGATTACAATACTCTTTCACTATCCTATATTTGGTAAGTTGCTAGCCTGAACAACCCCTAAAGATCTTTCAAAGTCAAGATTCTGAGACTGTTCAGAACTCTGACAAACTTCTTGGCATACATTATAATGTGCAAAGGATACCTCCAGTGTCAGCAACAAAAAAACAAACAAAAAATCTAAACATAAACAACAACAAAAAACCTTTCCAGGCGTAAGTCATTAAAAATAAGTTGCATTCTTTTGGAGAATCTCAAAAGTATAGTTTCAGAGAAATGAGATTGATCTAGAAAGATAATTTTCCCTCTCACATAGTCACATTCCTGCTTGAGAATGTATACTGCTCCATCTGGTTTCCTATTTCTGTATGTATCTATTCATTCACCAGTAAATATTTGTGGCATGCCAGGTGCTGTACCTGTGGGATGATAGCAGGAACATGAGAGGGATATGGTCCCTGCCCCGCGGAATGTATACTGCAGAGCCTCAGTTCTGACAGCCCTCTCTTAAACTCTGGAGTTCATTCTTTGCCCAATCTGAAGAAATTTAAAATACAGTCCCATAAGATTGGAGCTGAAAAATTCCTATAGCCTAGTGACATTGTAACTGTTGTAAAGTCATATTGAGTGTAGCTGAAGTGTACCGTGTTTGTAAAGTCTGCAGTAGTATACACTAATGTCCTAGGCCTTCACATTCACTCCCCACTCACTCACTGACTCATGCAGAGCAACTTCCAGTCCTGCAAACTTCATTCATGGCAAATGCTTTATACAGGAGTATCATTTTATTTAACCTTTATATCAAATCCTACTGTACCTTTTCTATGTTTAGAAATGTTTGATACATAAAATATTTACTATTGTGTTTCAGTTGCCTACAATAATCAACACAGTAACTTGCTGTAGAGGTTTGTATCCTAGGCTATAGCATATAATCTAGGTGCATAGTAGGCTACACCATCTAGGTTTGTGTAAATGAACTCTTTGATGTTCACATGATGATGAAATTGCCTAACGATGCAGTTCTTGGAATGTATCCCCATTGTTAAGCAGCACATGACTGGACTCTAATATCCCAATGACTCCTCAAATTGGCCCTGCTCTAACCTTAAATACTGCTTGTTCAAGTAAGTAGCTCCAGCCTTCCCTCCGAAGTGTAGCAAAGGAGGAACAGCATGATGGATAAGCTGCCTGGGATCTGATAAGCCAGGGCTCTAATTTGGCTCACCTACTTTCTGGCTGTGGGATAGGGCTTAGGAGGAATTACATAAGTTCTCTAAACTTTAGTGTCTTATCTGTAAATGGGTATGTTGGAAGGCTTAAGCAAGCTGAGTTCTGAGAAGGGCCCTGTGCAGGGCTGAATACAGTGAGTATCCAATAAACAAATGATCGCCATTATTACTATGATTCCCCTGTGTTTGTTTAACTGCTCCTGTCCTATAACCCAGGTACTTGAGTCTCTGTCTTAGTACTTTGGTTTAATTGAGACTAGCATCTTGCCTACTCATTTAACAACATTTTTCTCATCACTTTATAGTATGAAATTTTTAGGCATAAAGCAAAGTTGAAGGAACTTTAAGGTGAACATCCATATACCAACCACCTAGACTTTACTATTAACATTTTACTGTCTTTGTTTTATCACATATATATCTATTTATCCATCCCGCCATTCATCCATCAATCTATTTAAATTGTTTGATGCCTTTGTTTCTTTTGAGGTAAATTTTACAATCAATGCAATGCTCAAATATTTAAGGTTATGATTTGTTGAGTTTTGGTAATTGCCTAAATCTGTATAATCCAAACCCCTACCAAGGCATAGAATGGTACTGTAATCCCAGAAAGTCCCTTATGCCAGCTAATTCCCACCATTCCTTCCTCCCCAGAGGCACCATCAATCTGATTTTTTTTCTATTATTGGTTTTTTTTTTGTTTGTTTTTGATGGATAGCCCTCCTTTTTTTTGTATATTCATTTTGCTTATTCTAGATTTCAAATAAGTGTAATTATACTGTATATATAATAGTACTCTTTTTTATCTGGTTTCTTTCACTTAGCATGGTTTTGAGAATCACTGATGTTGTTTTGTGTATTAGTAATTTGTTCCTTGTTATAACTGAGCAGTATCACATTATATAACTATACTGCAGTTTGTATATCTGCTTTCCTATTGATAGATACCTGGAAGTTTCTAGTTTGGGCTATTATAAATCTAAGCTTTTTTTGTTGACATATATTTCATCTCACTTGGAGAAATGCCTAGCATAGAACAGCTGGGCCATAGGGTAGATGTATGTTTAGTCTTACAAGAAATTGCTAGATACCGCTATACCTCAGTATGAGTTCCACCAACAATATGAGTTCCAGTCACTCCACTTCCTCACCAACATTTGTTGTTGTCAGTGTTTTCAATTTTAGACATGCTCGTGGTTGTGCAGCGGTATGTCTTTTAGTTTTAATTATTTGCCTTTCCCTGATGACTAATGGCATTGAACAATTTCTTACATTCTTATTGGCCATATGTATACCTTCCATGTGAAGTATCTGATCGTATTCCTTGACCACTTTTTTTTCTTTTTCTTTCTTTCTTTTTTGTGAATCTCCAATAATGGCTGTAAGCATTTAGTTGTCTTTTTATTGCTGAATTACAGTAGTTTTTCATTCATCCTAGATATTCGGTTTTAGTGATGTGAATGTTTTATCCAAGTCAGCAGCTTGCCCATTTGTTTTCTTAAGTCACTGGAGCAAAAAATTTTCATTTTGATGAAATCTATCAATTTTTTTTCTTTCATTGTTGTTATTTGCTGTTTCCTAAGAAATGTCTTCCTACTTTTGAGTTTTAGAGATATGCTTCCCCTTAAAAGCATTATTATATTTACGTTAACTGCTGTGTTCAGGCTTATGTGCCTATCATGTAACATTTTCTGTTAGATGGGAGGTAGGTGCTGAAGTCTATTTTTAGCATGTGAAAATCTAGTTGTGTCGGCATTGTTTTCTTTCTTGTACTGCTTTGGCAACTTTGCAGAAAATCAAATGAACATCTGCTTCTGGCCAGGATGATGTAACAAGTACCAGATTGACCGCTGAAACTTAAAACACTAAAAACCTTAAGGAAAATCTATGAACCGATGGCTTCCACATTGGGCAACAGGCAGCGTGAGAAAGTCATCCCCGTGACAGGGGAGGCAAGTGAGGTGGCCCAAGAAGGCCCCAACTGACTGTCTGGAGAGTCTCTGAGCTGCAGCGCTGGGAGGGGGACCCATGCGGAGCCCGGTTGTGTCACAGCTGAGGAGTCTGCATGGAGCCCTCCGAGGTCCCAGACCTGAAAGGGATCCGCAGGTGATGGCTTGCAGCCGCTGCGGTCGGGCGGAGTCCTTCCGGGCAGTTCCCCGGGCTTCGCGTGGCGGCCACGCTGTCCTGCGCTTTCTCGGTGTCCCTTCCCCACCTTGGCCTTCATGGGTTGACTCTGCGTCCGCGCTCCTTGTGGTGGGGGACGGGGCTTCTCAGCTCTTCCCGTCCTGCCTCCCTTTCTCCTCAGGAGCCCCAGGGAGGCGCTGAAAAGAGCTCGCGTGTAAGTACAGATGCCCGGTCCTTGTGTCTGGGGCCAACATGGTCGTGCTTGGGCCACACTTAAGACATGTGTTACCATGTTAGCTGTTTCCTTCCAACCTGCTTTTTCGGGCAGCCATGTCCTCCTCCATCTCCGACAAAGGCGTGACAACTGTGTGTCCCCGCTGCGGTCGGAGGCGCTTGTAGCTCTTTGGAATTACGTTCACTTCATTTGTCTCGTACTCAGCTCCACAGATGCGCTCAAGAAAAGTTACGGTGTTTTAGAATGTCAGGCTTTTTCTTGTGAGGATGGAAGCCACATCCTCCTAAGCGAAGCGGAACTCGGCCTCATTCATTTTAACAAGCCTTTGCTGAGTGCCTTGCTTGTCAGGCTCTGTGCACGCAGACAAGATGAAACATGACCTTCACTGTCGGCTCACAGAGAATCGACTGAATCAGACAAGGCGCAGTCACCACAGGATGTGGTCATTGCCTTCGTTTATGACAACTGGGCACCCGAGGCTGTCTGGGGCAGCAAAGAGAGGTTTTATCTGGAAAGTGAAGCTCCTGCGGATGTCTTGCAGAGGAACAGAGATTTCTAGGTGGGCAAAGGAGGTAAGAATATCCTAGGCAGAGAAAACACCACACCTATAGTCACAGTGGGATGAAAGGGCAAAGCTGTCCTCGTGAGGGCCTGGTCCTGAACCCCAGGTTTGCTGCTGGAGCTCCCTGACAGTCACCAGCCATTTAGATTTTATACCAGACAACTCTCCATCACAAACACAAGCCTATGCAAGTGTGCCATTCAGGGAAACTGGTGTCTTTGTCATGCTTTATTATGCCCTCCCATGATACAGGATCCCTGAGTCTTTCTCATCCATCCTCCCAGACCATGTGCTCCTCAAGGGTGGTGATGGTTTTACACATCTCTGCATTCCCAGCACCCAGCCCAGTGTCTGGCTTGGTAGAAACTCAGGAAGCGTTGGATGAACTGAATGCCCCATCAGGGTGTTTGGACCACTCTCTGGCTGCTGCTCCTCAGATCTGAATGCACCCCCAAAAAGTGGGGTGTCTAGGAATTCAACATACAGATTTCATAGTCATTTTGTTTGTTTTAAATTGAAGCAGGTGGTGGAGGAGTATGGACCGTCTTATTCCAGGCTCTCATTACCTCTTGGAATTTGCAAGTCTGGTCTTTTCTAAATGTTAACTTTTAGTGAGCTGAATTATTCATTCATTCCTCTACCCCAGTGACATTTTGATTGCTGCTTTCAGTGTTTGAATTTTGAATGATCTCAGATTGTATTTGAGCCTGTCTCAGACACACTAATAACTGCCACAGGAGAATAGAGAATCTCTTGCTCTGCAACAACGGTTTCAACTGTAATTTTACAAAGCAAGTAACTTCCGCTTAAGCCAAGGAAACAACGGAGGAATCTGTTTTCAAATGTGACATTCTTTCCCATGGGAAGTGCTTTCAAATGTGTTTTGGTTCTGCCTTTTGCTTTTGCCTGCCTTCTTGTCTCTCACCAGGAGAACAATGTAGTATTTTACCAGAACATAGCTCTATCTTGGGTACATGAGATAAAAGGATGACTTGAAATTAAAAAACAGTAAAATGTTCTATTTAGTAATTATTTGTGGGAAAGTTAAGATTATCAGATGAAAATATAAGTAATAGTTTATTTACTCATAGTTTAGTACTTACTCAGATGTTTAAAATAAGTTAAAACATGCACTTGTAGTTATGTTTATAGTTTTGGTTGCAGAGCTGAGGGAGAAATGAAATCTGGAGCATTCGGGCAGGAAGATCCAGGAATAGCTCAGAGAAGTCAGTGAAGCTGGTTCTTGACCCATGCCGGAGAGCTGACAGGGGAGAGCTGTCCAGCAGAAGAAACCACAAGTGCTATGGGATACAGGATTAGCTAGTTTCTCAAATTTCATCTACCCAATTGTAACTAAATACCTATTTTCTTTATATCTCCTTTTTATATAGTCTTAACCTTTTCCTTTGGTTATTTTATTTTTTTTGAGACCGAGTTTCGCTCTTGTTGCCCAGGCTGGAGTGCAGTGGTGCACTATCGGCTCACTGCAACCTCCACTTCCTGGGTTCAAGCTATTCTCCTTTCTCAGCCTCCCAAGTAGCTGGGATTACAAGCATGCGCCACCATGCCTGGCTAATTTTGTATTTTTAGTAGAGATGGGATTTCTCCATGTTGGTCAGGCTGCTCTCGAACTCCTGACCTCAAGTAATCCACCCGCCTTGGCCTCCCAAAGTGCTGGGATTATAGGCATGAGCCACCACACCTGGCTTCCCTTTGTTTTTAAATGAAACCACCCTACCACCTCAACCACGAACTCTTTCCAGATTATGGGTCCATGTTATTGTTTCCTTCCCTGTTTAAACTCAGTCTCATTTCTGTTTGATTCCCATTCCTTTTGTGATTTGGCTTCATATTCTTTCTCACAACCCTCCTAAAAACTTCTTTCCCCTCTTGCTGCCATCAGGCTCTCTCGGTCCTCTCCCTGTCTGCTGGGGTGCGGTGAGCATGCAGTTGGAAGGCTCCTGAAGATGGAAGGTGGCAGGGTCTGAAAATGGAACAGACAGCAAATAAATGCACAAACCTCTGTTTATATTTTTATCAGTAATACACATTTAACATGTTTTTGTTGAATACCTACTATTGAGACAGTCATATGAACAAAAAATTAATATCTTGTCCAATTATGTGGACTGAAGTATTAGACATAAAGTGTTCTGGAACCTCAGAGGACTTCCCTTTCAGGAGGTCATGGAAAGTTTCACAACAGTGATTATCAGGGCAGACCCAAGTTTAGAGGGGTCTGAAGCTTTTGAAGGTTGTCAGAATCAAAATGGAGTCACCTTGACAAATGGGGACAGAAAAGACCACAAAAGGAGAGTTCTCAGGCATGTGTGCCTCATAACAAGAACAGTCACAAAAGACTGCAAAAAGTATAGCCTTGCACAAAAGCCACAGCAATACTTCTGCAGATAAAAGCTCCTCGGAGCCAGCTTTTGGAGGAAGGAAGAGAGAAGGCAGGCAAGACATGGCCTGTGGCTCAGCATCCCTGCTGCTGGTGAGGGCAGCAGTCAGACATAGGATCCTCAGTCCCTCCAAGCTGCTTAGATGGTTGCCTTTTAAGTGCACAGTTCATATGGAAACCAAGAGGCTGGCTTTTCATCTTCACAGGAAAGAGAAATAAGTTGTTCTCTCCCTTACTCCCTGAATCAGTGATTCTTTTGAGTATTTAATAATGAGAACAGGAAGAGAATTCCCTTCCGTCTGGCTGTTTTGGAAACAGATGCTGCACTCTAACTCTTAAGTCTATTCTCAGTCTCCTATAGTAACACAGCACACGTGTAAGTTCCTTATTTTTTCTTGTTTTATATATCTTTTTCCCTAGACTATTTTCAATCTTCAAAGAACAGGTAGCACATTGCAAATATGCTGCCTTTTAAACCGGGCAGTTTATAAAAATGCTGCAGCACAACAGAAAGAATATTTGCATTTTCCTAATGCCTGAGTCAGAGAGAGCTTTTGGGGGATGGAACATATTTGGTTATCTTCTGAGGTCAAGTGAGGGTTGTGACTCTTTTGTGCAACTTCTTTATCCATATTTGCTCAGTGTCTCCAGTACTGTGGAAAATAAAAAGTGAAATAGCAGAGAAAGTTCCTGATTCTTTAAGTGGAAATAATTATAGAATAAAGTTAAGTCAGTGGTTCATGTGGCTGCAAGGTCTACCACATAGCTACAATGTCATCAGTGGCCTCTGAATCTTCCTCTTCACCTTAACTCTTCCATTAACCTATGTGGCTTCATCTTCTGTGTTGATAACAATTCATCCCATAAATAGGCTTCATTTTCTGTCCCTTGAATTTTAATATCTCAATGACCTTCACTTTGACTGCCTTTCAACCACTTATTCCTGGGGTCATATTCTTCATTGTGTCTTCACCTGGAAGGACTCCATCTCTGAGATCTTAAACTTGAGTGTTTTACACAGGCCATTTACAGAGACTGCTAGAAAGCCTTCATTTGCCATTGAAGGGAACAAAGTTGTTCAGAATAAAGCCTATATTTTCCAGCCTCCCTACTAGGTGGGTGTGGTGATCTGACTAAATTCTAGCTCAATGGGATGTGAGCAGAAGTGGTGTATGCAACATCCGAGACCTGTCTCCATAAGAAAGGGGCAGCAATCTATTCTCTACTTCTTCCTTCTTGTGAGGTAGAATAAGGATGTGATGACTGGGGCTTGAGCAGCCATTTTGGACCACGAGTTGGAAGCTATCATGTTGAGGGTGATGGAGCTACAATGTAGAAGGAACCTGGGTTCCCTTATGATCATAGCACTCTGTGACAGCCCTGTGTTGCCTATGTTTCTGTGAGAGAGAAATAAGCCTCAATCTTGTTTAAGGCACTCTTCTTTTGAGTTTTCTGTCCTGCTAGCCACACTCAATCTTAAAGTCTATAGCCACAATCTCCTGTTGAACTGTCTTTTCTCCATTTTGTTTGTATTTCAGTCTCTTTAAGACATCAGTCCTGCTTCTTCCAGATTCTATGTTGGTATAATTTTCTTCTTTATGCATACTTTCTTTCCACCCTCTATAGCCCATGCAATATACATCATGAAGTGACTGAGAGTTACGTGGTGACCTCTCATTCCATGAGGTACACAGAAGTTGTTTCTGTCTTTCTGTCTATGCAATGGAGGATCCTTTTGCAGATCATATTTCAAAGGGAAGCCCAGTTTCTCTCATCATGGCAGTTACAGCCCAGGAGGACACCAATTTTACCAAGACCTCTGACTTTGCAGATGGAGCAGTGACACCAAGCGGAGCACTCAGGTTTGAGAGATCAGGCTGCAGCTTTGGAGACAGCACCTCACAGAGCTCACTAAAGGGACATATGCCCATTCAGAGAGGCCAGGGCACTAAGAGGGTTCTCTTGGTGGTTGTGTCAGCAGAAGGCTCGGATGAATCAGACCTGGCAGCCCAGGCAGGAAGGCACTGCAGAGCAGGAGATGAGCCTACTTACTTCCCCTGGCCACACTAGTGAGCCGGCATCACCACCTCCTTAATGAGAAGGAAGCAGCAAGCCACAATCAGAGTTCGTGATTCACTCATTGACTCTAACGTGGATGCTACATTGCAATGCTGCTTCAATCATTTGTCACCCCCATAAAGTTCTGAAGTAAAAAGCCTAGCTAGATATTTTTCACATAGAAAACATGAATGAGATGAGCCCTATCTGAGTCAAGAGTCTCATCCCTAAGTAGACAAAACTCTCCAATAACATTCATGGAGTTCCCTTTCGTTTGAGTTTGCTACCCCACGGTAGAATTAGGCCCACCCCCTCTATCATCATATTACCCTGTGTTATAGTAAAATGGATTTAGGCCTTTCTCCTCCACTGGACTCTGAGGAGTCCCTGGAACCACTTTTCTACATTTTCATTTCAGTATCTCTGGCTCTGAGACAGAGATGTGATGGAAAGTTAATCTTTGTTGATTAACTGACTTGAGTGTAAGCATCCTGACTACAGTACGGATCTGTAATCAGACTTTAAACTGGACATATGGTCACACAGTAATGTACGCTGGGAACTGCACACACACAGGTGGATGCACGATGTGCCGCAAGTTTCCTGGGGGTAATTTAGCAGCAGTGCATGATCAGAAGTTGGAAGAAAGGTAAGATTGTTGTTGGGTTTGGGTTCCATGTGGAATCATATCATGACTGATAAGATGGCACAAAAGGCCTGCATGAGCTGTACTCCTGACTCACTCTCTTGCACTTCATATGGGTAAGAAATAGCAAATGGTATGAAATAGCATTAGTGCTTGCCCCAGGAGATCTTGGTGTACAGTTCATGAACAGGAGCTGCCTTCGAGGGAGGAGGAGGAAGGTTTCATCTACCTGCTTCTTGGAGGGTGGCCACCTGGCCCAGAGCTGTGACTCCCTCAGAGTCGGGGCTGGTCTGCTTGGGAAGGAAGTGTGGCTTTGGAGGTGGCAGAATCCCTGGGGGGCATCTTAGGTGGGTTTAACTGTAGCACCCAGGTGGATGTTTACCAAGCAGCTCTTCCCTGTGGGAGCCATGAGTCTATTAAGAGACAGGGCTTTCCAGAAAATATCTTCTTCATAAGCCATGCTGCTATTATTTTATTACTCATACAAGCTTCCTCACTATAGCCTTCTTTCTTTCTCTGCAGAAACATCTCTTATTCTGAGCTGGAAGGATGCACTGGGGATCTCTTAATAACCAGTGCCCTGGAATGAAAGAAAGAATCATGTGAATGGAGGATGGATAGATGGATGGATGTGAGGTTGGGGGTGGACAGAAAGATGACCGAACAAACCAGAAGAAATAGTGATAATAAGAGTGAAACTGGGAATTGAGGCAGAGACATTGAGCATCTCTTTATCATCTGGCTTGGCTGGCAGGATAAGCACTAGAGTTACTAGAGTCCAACAGTAGTTTCAAATACAGTTGGGATTTTATGCACACCCAACTCCAAGCCCTGCTCGTTCATTATCCACTCATTGTAAACTCTTCATAATAGCTTTACCTGCACAGTTAATGGACAAATGGACATTGGAGGGTGGTGATGAGGACATGAGTGAAATATGTGCATATTGTATTTCCTGGAAGATTTTGAGAAATGGGCTCATTCACACTGATCACCTATTTTTAACAAAATATCACCTTACAGAAGCACACTGCGTGACAAACACCAGACTGTTAAGGTTCTTGGCTCTGGGCCACTATAGACACTGGCCATGCCTCTGCCCTTACGTCACCCACAGCGTCTGGTACAAGGGCTTAGACTTAAACCAGCTTTGTTTGCAACCGTACATGTGCCAGCTTTTCAAATTGCATCACAAAAAAATTCCCTGTTAAGAGTCAGTGCTTTAACAAATGCCCTGGCAGTTTTTCTGTGTGTGACAGGTCTGGTGACAAAGCTGTTAGCTCCATGAAGTTAGGAACTTGTTCTCCTCTGGTTCCTGCAGTATGTCCAGCCCCTTGCAGAGCACCAAGCACAAGGTAGAGCTCAAATATTTGCCAAATGTTTGCAGAAAAGGGGCCACTGTGCAGGGGCTGGGACAGGATTTGTCTCTCCAGGGCTAAGGGAGATGTCTGTTTGTAAGGTCTCTGGGTATGAACCCTTGACGTACCACCCGTGGTGCTTAATCATTCCTACTTGAAGATGATGACAGGGTTTGAATGTCTCATCTCCTCTGTGATGTCACTGCTGAGCTACCAGTAGAGTGGCCACAGCTTTTCCCCAGCCTCTCGGTTCCCTCCCTGTCTTGTCTGACATGCTCTTCTGAATGTATTTGCTCAGATATGTGTCTTCTTCTCTTGAGTGCAGGAACTAGGTGTTCTTTGACTTTGAGCCCAGAGTGTAGAAGAGTGGCCAGTAGGGGTGGATACTCAGGAAGTATTTGCTGAGTAATACACAGACATGAAACCTCTGTGCCACCTTTCACCGATGGCCCCCAGTGGGTATGTGTAGGGAAGAATAGTGGTAATGATGTATTTCTGGAGATATTCAGAAGTGCTGTGGGAAGATTTCCATATGGAGTCAGGGCAGAGAGGCTGAGCCTCATGGAAGGAACATGAGCTGGCTTGGCTGCCAAGAGTGGGTTTTATGTCTGATGGTCCAGGATCTGAACTGCTGGTTCCGCTCTTACTCCCTATAAATGACCTCACCTCTCTAAGTCTTCATTCTCCCGTCTGTAAGATGCTTGGGATTGTTGTATTAAATGAGATAATACTGGTGGTACATGGTCAAGTGCTTAATAAATGATTGTTATCGTGTTTATTCTTGATTAAAAGACTTGGACATACTTGGCCCAGACAATAATTCTGGGGACTAGGTAGATGTGGTTTTCTGGCAATAGAGGGGAGGGGTGAGGTTTCTGATGCCTCCTTTTCCTGCCGCCCCTTTCCCTTGAGTCTGGAAGAGCTCAAGACCTGCTTTGATATCTTCTAGAAGCTCCTCAAAGGGAATCTGAGGGGAACGGGGCCCTGTGAGAGCCTCCCAGAGAGAGAGTCAGTAGCCTCAGGGGCACCTTAGTGACAGGGAGAAGGCCTGAGCGAGGGAGAGTTGTAGACAGGGTTGAGAAGGTGACTGAGCGGGAAAAGGTGCTTCATTCAGGTCCCCAATTCCTGAACAGTCAAGGAATGATGTGTCTAAAAGCACTCTGGGAATCCATCAATTAGCATATACACTGCAGTTATTAGCATTACAAACTGCTTATTATCATGCATGTGTTTATGCTAGTCAATGAGTCAGGTTATATGGCTTAGGCTATGTTCCTTACATTATACAGTTTTTTACTTTTATGTTTTAATTTTTCTTTCTTTCTTTAATTATTTTTTAGAGACAGGGTCTCTCTGCCACCCAGGCTGGAGTGCAATGGTGCCACCTCAGTTCACTGCAACCTCTGCCTCCCAGGCTCAAGGGATCCTCCCACCTCAGCCTCCTAAGTAACTGGGACTACAGGGGTGCACTACCATGCCTGGCTAATTTCTTTTTTCTTTTTTTTTTTGGAGACAGGGGTTTTCATCATGTTGCCCAGGTTGGTCTTGAACTCCTGTGCTCGGGTGATCTGCTCATGTCAGCCTCCGAAGGTACTAGGTTTACAAGTGTGAGCCACTGCATCTGGCTGTGATATTTTGATAGATGTATATATTGTGGAATGACTAAAGCTGATTAACATATTCTTTAATTCATGTATGTATCTTTTTCGGTGTGGTGAGAACATTTAAAATCTATTCTCTTAGCAATTTTCAATTGTACAGTACATTGTTCATAACCACAGTTACCATGTTGTGTAGCAGATCTCCTGAACATATTCCTCTTCATTCCTCCTGAAGTTTTACTTTGATCAACGTCTCCCCAACCTACCACCACCTCTGCACCCCTGGTAACCACTATTCTACTCTCTGCTTCTATGAGTTGTTTTTTGGATTTCACATATAAGTGCGATCATGTAGTATCTTTCTGTGCCTGGCTTATTTCACTTAATGCACCAGGTTCAACCATGTCTCAAATGACAGGATGTTCTTTTTTACATATTCCTTAAATCGTAACGTACCTACTCCTCCAAAATTAGAAGTGAGAGAGTGGATCCAATGAACCTTTATTGAGGGTCTCCTAAACTTACGCAGAGCACTGCGTGGTCACAAGGAAGAGACCGCTCCTGTTTCCATGGGGCCATAATTTGTTAATTCATGGTTCCAGCAAGGCCAGTAAGTCTCCCAGCTTTCCTCTCACTGCATGTGGCAGAGTGGAATTAGCCTATGGAAGCCGAAAGCAGAAACCAGCCCTTCCTGCGAAGTGCACCGCAGCCTCTGGGCTGCACCACGTGCCCGGACACATACAAGGTGCACTTCTGCCCCAGGAAAGGAGATCTTGTCATCTTAAATGCAGAGGCAGAGGTAGGGGCTCTGCCCTCTGACGCACATGCCTCATTCGCGGCATTTTATCTGCCACCTGGAGCAGTGATTTAAAGCTCATTTTATGCTTCGTTGAAATGCCAGAGTAACGTGTGAACTGCTTGTGGCTACTGATGCTCGTAAGAGTGACGTCTGCACAGCATTGCTAGGCAACAAGGCGGGCTCCTGCACCTCACTGGGCCATTCGCGTCACTGCCCTGCCTATAGCCCCCCGGGCACTGATGCTGTGCTTAGGTGTTATCCGCAGCCCTTGCCTTGACTGCCATGGATGCACTTTGCTGCCTGTCTGAGCTCACAGACAGCAAGTTAATCATCGGATTGAACCTTGAAACTATTGATTTTGAGACTGCTTTATGGGGCATTTGTGCCTTGAGTACCGTGTCCCAAATTTCATTTATAAACATGGGCTTGGTTCTGGTTCCTCCTCTAAGTGAGGCAGGGTAAATTTAGACAAGATCTGTCGTGGCTCTGAGAATTCAATTCAATTTAGATTTGACTTTTAGGGACACAGTGTTCTCAAGGGGATGATGCTTCTGCTTTGTTATTTGGAGCATTTGCAGCATTTGCAGTGTGGTCTAGGAGTGACCTTGTTCACATTCAAGGTGGAGCCAACAAGGCAAGAAGTGACTGGTAGGTCCTTCTGTGGTCAGGAGAATGGTGGCTTTCCACATGCAGAAATCCTTTCTGCATTCTTGGGGGCATCAAATTTGTCAGCACAGGCAGTTAGTCCTGCAATCCTGTAGCCTCTCGCCTCTGCAGGGGACATTTTGCCTTAGCACAGTTGTGGCTGTTCTAGAGTTCCTATGTAGGAGCCGCTTAGGGGTTTCGTTTTAATTGAATGGGGACTAGGAAATGTCTGGAAACGATGTGTCACTTTACATAGCAGGGAAAAGTCAATTGTTCATGTCCAGATATAGGAGTAAGAGGATGATGGAGAGGTGAGAAGATGGGCTGAATACTTGTCTTCCTTTCCCCAAGGTTTCATCCCTCATATGGGGCAGGGTCTTGGTTAGGGGTACCTGGGATGGTGCACTGATGACATCTTAGTGATGAACACACATTTTAAGTAAATAAAGGAAATCTGTGGCCCTAAGGTTGTTGGGTACCCCATCTAGTACTGTGGTTAAACAGTTTTTTTTCACACATCGGGTCAAAGTATTATACTTCAGGGTGTAGAAGTGCTTTAGGCAAATTCCCTGTCTTCTCCATAAGCCATTCAGCAAATATAATAAAGTGTCAGTAGTGTCTGAGTTCATCCTTCTGCATCAAGAATTATGTGAGGATTTAACAGGCTATGATCCCTTTAGAAATGGTACCACATTAATAAAAGAAACAGTCATCAGTAGCTATTGCTTTTCTAGACTACATTGAGGAAAAGGATTCTGGTCAAATAGGTCATTTGAGGCTATTTTGCAACCTTGAAAAGAGAAAAGAGATGAAATGAAGTCAGTGAAATTCAAGATGCGATTTATTCTGTTCAGCTCCAGGGCAGAAGCAGGTGAGCTGAGATGGGCCCAGGTCCACCACAGCAGCCTACATGTGTTCCTTAGTGAGGCCAGTTTAACAATGTAGGGTTTGCTTTCCTAGAGGGGTGGTTAGTGGAGTAGGTTCTGGGGCAGCTGCAAGTACCTGGCCAGTATAGTGATGGTGTGAACCCCTGCTTTGCCAGTTATTACTGTGTAATCTTGAGACAGCAAACTACCTTTCTGATCCTCGGTTCCTGTAGCTATAAAAGTAGGGCAGTTACCTTGACTGGTGGGATAACTGGGAGAATTCCATGAGACAATAGTAACTGGCACTTGTTGAGTAGTTCTCATGTGACCGGACCCTATATTGACTCACAGCCTCATTAGTCCCTCACAGCCACCCTGGAAAGGTGCTGTCATTCTCTCACTTGACAACATGAGAAAACTGAGCTCCAGAGAGGGCAAGGACCATGCCCAAGATCACACAGTATGGTAGGTAGAATACGCACCCATGTCTGTCTGACCAGACCTCAAACTCTTAAATCTGCTTACCACCATGGTTCCCAAATGTTGCTGCAAAGTGGAATTATCTGGGGAACTTTAAAAAGTTCTGATGCCCAGATCTCACCCCAGACCAGTTACCTCAAGAGGTCTGGGTGGGGCCAGGCACTGATTTTTATTTTATTTTATTTTATTTTATTTTTACACAAGGTGTTGCTCTGTCACCTAGGCTGGTAGTGTGATCATTGCTCACTGCTGGGCTCAAGTGATCCTCCCGCCTCAGCCTCTGCAGCAGCTGGGACTACATCTATGTATCACCACACCTGCTAATTGTTTTATTTTTTGTAGAGGTGGGGATCTCACTATATTGCCCAGGCTGGTCTCAAACTCCTGGCCTCAAGAGATCCTCCCAAAGTATTGGGATTATAGCCATGAAGCACTGTGCCTGGCCAGGCATCAGGGGTTTTTGAAGCTCCCCTGGTGATTCCAGTGTGCATTATAGGTTTGGGAACCACTAGCTTAAGAAATTCTCCTCTACTGTTGCCTCTTCATCCTGGCTGCTCATTAGAGTCACCAGGGGAGATATTTAAAATATTACCAAAAGCCACATCCAAGAGATTCTGATTCGTTTGGTCTGGGTTGGAGCCTTAAGTCACTCTGGGTGATTCTAAGATGCAACCAGATAGAGACTGCTGTTCCACATTATAAGAAAAGCACCCAGCATGAGTAACAGCTAGAGAATGTGGACAGTTAATGAAAGTATGTATAAAATGAAGGTTTGGTAAGGATATTCTTAAGGTCCCTTCCAACTTGCATCTGTAATTCCCTAGGAAAGTTACTATTCACCTTTGTCTCAGTGTGCTGGCTCAAGGGAGGAATGCAACCTGTACTTCTCCAACAAGAGTTCAGAGGAAAAAGGAATAAGGGTAGGAACAGCATCCTGGAAATATTTAGCCCGGTCTCCTGTGCTTCGTACATGTAGTTAGTTCGAGAGTGAGCTCAATTGTACTTTCATCTGCCCTCTTAGCCAAAATAACTGAAAGTTTCCTTTATATGAAGTCAGAGAATTGAATAAGGGGAAAAAACTTTGCAGAGCTTTAAATTCTTTTTTAAAGTTTCTTTTTTAAAAAATTATTCTTTAAGTTATGGGATACATATGCAGGATATGCAGGTTTGTTACATAGGTATACACGTGCCATGGTGGTTTGCTGCACCTGTCAACCCATCATCGACATTAGGTATTTCTCCTAATGCTATTCCTCCTCTAGCCCCCTACCCCTGACAGGCCCCAGTGTGTGATGTTCCCCTCCCTGTGTCCATGTGTTCTCATTGTTCAACTCTCACATATGAGTGAGAACATGCAGTGTTTGGTTTTCTGTTCCTGTGTTAGTTTGCTGATAATGATGGTTTCCAGCTTCATCCATGTCCCTGCAAAAGACACAAATTCAGCCTTTTTATGGCTGCTTAGTATTCTGTGATATATATGTGCTACATTTTCTTTATCCAGTCTATCATTGATGGGCATTTGGGTTGATTCCAAGTCTTGGCTATTGTGAATGGTGTCACAGTAAACATACCTGTGCATGTATCTTTATAGTAGAATGATTGAGTATATACCCAGTCATGGGATTGCTGGGTCAAATGGTATTTCTGGTTCTAGATCCATGAGGAATCAACACGCTGTTCCACAATGATTGAACTAATTTACACTCCCACCAACAGTGTAAAAGTGCTCCCATGTCTCCACATCCTCTCCAGCATCTGTTGTTTCCTGATTTTTTAATGATCACCATTCTAACTGGCTTGAGATGGTGTCTCATTGCGGTTTTGATTTGTATTTCTCTAATGACCAGTGATGATGAGCTTTTTTTCATATGTTTGTTGGCTGCATAAATGTCTTCTTTTGATAAGTGTCTGTTCATATCCTTCACCCACTTTTTGATGGAATTGTTTGCTTTTTTCTTGTAAATTTGAGTTCTTTGTAGATTCTGGATATCAGCCCTTTGTCAGATGCGTAGATTGCAAAAATTTTCTCCCATTCTGTAGGTTGCCTGTGCATTCTGATAGTTTCTTTTGCTGTGCAAAAGCTCTTTAGTTTAATTAGATCCCATTTTTCAATTTTGGCTTTTGTTGCCATTGCTTTTGATGTTTTAGTCATGAAGTCTTTGCCCATGCCTATGTCCTGAATGGTGTTGCCTAGGTTTTCTTCTAGCGTTTTTATGGTTTTATGGTTTTAGAATCTTTATGGTCCTAAAATCTTAAAGATTTAAACTTATGTTTAAGTCTTTAATCCATCTTGAGTGAATTTTTGTATAATGTGTAAGGAAGGGATCCAGTTTCAGTTTCCTACATATGGCTAGCCAGTTTTCCAAACACCATTTATTCAATAGGGAATCCTTTCATCATTGCTCGTTTCTGTCAGGTTTGTCAAACATCAGATGGTTGTAAATGTGTGAGGTTATTTCTGAGGACTTTGTTTTGTTCCATTGGTCTATATATCTGTTTTGGTACCAGTACCATGTTGTTTTGGTTAGTGTAGGCTTGTAGTATAGTTTGAAATCAGATAGTGTGATGCCTCCAGCTTTGTTCTTTTTGCTTATGATTTTCTTGGCTATATGGGCTCTTTTTTGGTTCTATATGAAATTTGCTTCCATATGAAGAAAGTCAATGGTAGCTTGATATGGGGATAGCATTGAATCTATAAACTGCTTTGGGCAATATGGCCATTTTAACAACATTGATTCTTCCTATCCATAAACAAGGAATGTTTTTCCATTTGTTTCCTCTCTTATTTCCTTGAGCAGTGATTTGTAGCTCTCCTTGAAAAGATCCTTCACATCCCTTGTAAGTTGTATTCCTAGGGTATTTTTATTCCCTTTGCGGCAATTGTGAATGGGAGTTCACTCATGATTTGGCTCTCTGTTTGTGTATTATTGGTTTATAGGAATGCTGGTGATTTTTGCACATTGATTTTGTATCCTGATACTTTGCTGAACATGTTTGTCAGCTTAAGGAGCTTTTGGGCTGAGACAATGGGGTTTTCTAAATATACAATCATGCCATGTGCAAACAGAGACAATGTGACTTCCTCTCTTCCTATTTGAATACCCTTTATTTCTTTCTTTTGCCAGATTGCCCTGGCCAGAACTTCCAGTACTATGTTGAATAGGATGGTGAGAGAGGGCATCTTTGTCTTGTGCCTGCTTTCAAAGGGAATGCTTCGAGCTTTTTCTCATTCAGTATGATATTGGCTTTGGGTTTGTCATAAATTGCTCTTATTGTTTTGAGATATGTTCCATCAATACCTAGTTTATTGACAGTGTTTAGAATGAAGGGGTGTTGAATTTTATCAAAGGCCTTTCTGCATCTGTTCATATAATCATGTGGTTTTTGTCATTGATCCTGTTTACGTGATGGATTATGTTTATTTATTTGTGTATGTTGAACAAGACTTGCATCCCAGGAATGAAGCCGACTTGATTGTGGTGGATGAGTTTTTTGATATGTTGCTGTATTCAGTTTGTCTGTATTTTATTGAGGATTTTCACATTGATGTTCATCAGGGATACTGGCCTGACATTTTTTTTGGTTATGTCTCCACCAGGTTTTGGTATTAGGATGATGCTGGCCTCATAAAATGAGTTAGGGAGGAGTCCCTCTTTTTCTATTGTTTGGAATAGTTTCAGAAGTAATGGTACCAGCTCCTCTTTGTACCTCTGGTAGAATTTGGCTGTGAATTCATCTGGTCCTGGCGTTTTTTTGGTTGGCAGACTATTAATTACTGCCTCAATTTCAGAACTTGTTATTGGTCTATTTAGGGATTCAACTTCATCCTGGTTTAGTCTTTGGAGGGTGTATGTCTCCAGGAATTTATCCATTTCTTCTAGATTTTCTAGTTTATTTGCATAGAGGTGTTGATAGTATTCTCTGATGGTAGTTTGTATTTCTGTGGGATTGGTGGTGATATACCCTTTATCTTTTTTTATTGTGTCTATTTGATTGTTCTCTCTTTTATTCTTTATTAGTCTGGATATTGGTCTACCTATTTTGTTAATCTTTTCAAAAAACCAGCTCCTGGATTCATTGATTTCTTGAAGGGTTTTTCACATCTCTATCTCCTTCAGTTCTGCTCTGATCTTGGCTATTTCTTGTCATCTTCAAGCTTTTGAATTTGTTTGCTCTTGCTTCTCTAGTTCTTTTAATTGTGATGTCAGGGTGTCAATTTTAGATCTTTCCTGCCTTCTCATGTGGGCATTTCATGCTATAAATTTCCCTCTACCCACTGCTTTACATATGTTCCAGAGATTCTGGTACGTTGTGTCTTTGTTCTCATTTGTTTCAAACAACTTAGTTATTTCTGCCTTACTTTTGTTATTTACCCAGTAGTCATTCAGGAGCAGGCTGTTCAATTTCTATGTAGTTGTGTGGTTTTCAGTGAGTTTCTTTTTTTTTCTTTCTTTTTTTTTTTTTTTTTTTTGGTTTTGTTTTGTTTTGTTTTGTTTTGTTTCTTTGAGTGAGTTTCTTAATCCTGAGTTCTTTTTTTTTTTTTTTTGAGACGGAGTTTCGCTCTTGTTACCCAGGCTGGAGTGCAATGGCGCGATCTCGGCTCACCGCAACCTCCGCCTCCTGGGTTCAGGCAATTCTCCTGCCTCAGCCTCCTGAATAGCTGGGATTACAGGCACGCACCACCATGCCCAGCTTTTTTTTTTTTTTTTGTATTTTTAGTAGAGACGGGGTTTCACCATGTTGACCAGGATGGTCTCGATCTCTTGACCTTGTGATCCACCCGCCTCGGCCTCCCAAAGTGCTGGGATTACAGGCTTGAGCCACCGCGCCCGGCTAATCCTGAGTTCTAATTTTGATTGCACTGTGGTCTGAGAGACTACTTGTTATGATTTCCATTCTTTTGCATTTGCTGAGGAGTGTTTTACTTCCACTTATGTGGTCAATTTTAGACTAAGTGTGATGTGGTGCTGAGAAGAAGATACATTCTATTGTTTTGGGGTGGAGAGTTCTGTAGATGTCTGTTAGATCCACTTGGTCCAGAGCTGAGTTCAAGTCCTGAATATCCTTGTTAATTTTCTGTCTCATAGATCTGTGTAGTATTTACAGTGAGGTTTTGAAGTCTCCCAGTATTATTGTGTGGGAGTTTGTCTGTTTGTAGGTCTCTAAGAACTTGATTTATGAATTGGGGTGCTCCTGTATTGGGTGCATATATATTTAGGAGAGTTAGCTCTTCTCGTTGCATTGATCCCTTTACCATTATGTAATGACCTTCTTTGTCTTTTTTAATTGTTTTTGTTTAAAGTCTGTTTTATCAGAGGCATGGATTGCAACCCCTGCTTTTTTTTTTTTTTTTTTTTTTTTTCTTCTTCTTAATCCTTTCCATTTGTTTGGTACATTTCCTCAGTCCCTTTATTTTGAGTGTATGTGTGTCTTTGCATGAGATGGGTTGTCTCCTGGATACAGCACACTGATGGGTCTTGACTCTATTCAATTTGCCACTCTGTGTCTTTTAATTGGGGAATTTAGCCTGTTTACATTTAAGGTTAATATTGTTACGTGTGAATTTGATCCTGTCATTATGATGCCAGCTGGTTATTTTAACTATTAATTGATGCATTTTCTTTATAGTGTCAATGGTCTTTACAATTTGGTATATTTTTGCAGTAGCTGGTACCAGTCTTTCCTTTTCATATTTAGTGCTTCCTTCAAGAGCTCCTGTAAAGCAGTCCTGATGATGACAAAATCTCTCAGCATTTGTCTGTGTGTAAAGGATTTTATTTCTCTTTCACTTATGAAGCTTAGTTTGGCTGGATATGAAATTCTGGGTTGAAAATTATTTTCTTTAAGAATGTTGAATACTGACTCCTACTCTCTTCTGGCTTGTAAGGTTTCTGTGGAGAGATCTACTGTGAGTCTGATGGGCTTCTCTTTGTGGGTAACCCAGCCTTTCTCTCTCACTGCCCTTAATATTTTTTCCTTCATTTCAACCTTAGTGAATCTGATGATTATGTGTCTTGGGATTGCTCTTTTTTGAGGAGTAACTTTGTGGTGTTCTCTATATTTCCTGAATTTGAATGCTGGCCTGTCTTGCTAGGCTGGGGAAGTTCTCCTGGATAATATCCTGAAGAGTGTTTTCCAACTTGGTTCCATTCTCCCTGTCACTTTCAAGTACACCAATGAAATGTAGGTTTGGTTTTTTCACATAGTCTCATATATCTTGGAGGCTTTGTTCATTCCTTTTCATTCTTTTTACTCTAATCTTGTCTTCATGCTTTGTTTCATTCAGTTGATCTTCAATCTCTGATATCTTTTCTTCTGCCTGATCTATTTGGCTATTGATACTTATGTATACTTCATGAAGTTCTCATGCTGTGTTTTTCAGCTCCATCAGTTATGTTCTCTAAAGTGGTTATTCTAGTTAGCAATTCCTCTAACCTTTTTTTAAGGTTCTTAGCTTCCTTGCATTGGGTTAGAACATGCTCCTTTAGCTCAGAGGATTTTGTTATTACCCACCTTCTGAAGTCTACTTTTGTTAATTTGTCAAATTCATTATCTGTCCAGTTTTGTTCCCTTGCTTGTAAGGAGTTGTGATCCTTTGGAGGAGAACAGGCATCCTGGTTTCTGGAATTTTCAGCCATTTTGCACTGGTTTTTCCTCATCATCGTGGATTTGTCTATCTTTGATCTTTGCTGTTGGTGACCTTCGGATGGAATTTCTGTGTGGATGTGTGGATATCCTTTTTGTCGATGTTGATGCTATTCCTTTCTATTTGTTAGTTTTCTTTCTAACAATCAGGGCCCTCTGCTGCAGGTCTGCTGGAGTTTGGTGGAGGTCCACTCCAGACCCTGTTTGCCTGAGTGTCACCAGTGGAGGCTGCAGAACAGCAAAGATTGTTGCTCATTCCTTCCTCTGGAATCTTTGTTCCAGAGAGGCACCCACTGGATACCAGCCAGAGCTCTCTTATGTGAGGTGTCTATTGACCCCTGCTGGGAGTTGTCTCCTAGTCAGGTGGCACAGGGATCAGGGACCCACTTGAAGAGGCAGTCTGTCCCTTAGCAGAGCTCAAGCCCTGTGCTGGAGGATCCACTGCTGTCTTCTGTGTTGGCAGGCAGGAACTTTTAAGTCTACTGAAGCTGTGGCCACAGTTCCCACCTTCCCCCAGGGGGTTTGTCCCAGGGAGATGGGAGTTTGATCTATAAGCCCCTGACTGGGGCTGCTGCCTTTCTTTCAGAGATGCCCTGCCCAGAGAGGAGTAACCTAGAGAGGCAGTGTGGTTACAGCATCTTTGCAGAGCTGAAGTGGGCTCCTTAGCTAGTTGAGGGGGTTCCCTGAACTCTTGCACTTCCCAGGTGAGGGGACACTCCACTCTGCTTTGGCTTGCCCTCCAGATGCCGTCCCCATTGTCTAATTAGTTGCAGTGAGATGAGCTGGGTACCTTAGTTTGAAATTCAGAAATCACGTGCCTTCTGCATTGATCTCGCTGGGAGCTTCAGGCTGGAGCTGTTCCTATTTGGCCATCTTGCCAGGTCGAACTTCCTGGTGGCATGGTTTATACTGTGAGGGGAATACTGCCTACTCAAACCTCAGTAATGGTGGACGCCCCTCCCCCCAACCAGCTCAAACGTCCCAGGTTGACTTCAGACTGCTGTACTGGCAGTGGGAATTTCAAGCCAGTGGATCTTAGCTTGCTAGGCTCCATGGGGGTGGAATCTGCTGAGTTAAACCACTTGGCTCCCTGGCTTCAGCCCCCTTTCCAGGGGAGTGAACGGTTCTGTCTGTCTGGCATTCCAGGTGCCCCTGGGGTATATGTATATTTTTAAAAACTCCTGCAGCTAGCTCAGTGTCTGTTCCAATGGCTACCCAGTTTTGTGCTTGAAATCTAGGGCCCTGGTGGTGTAGGAACCCGAGGGAATCTCCCAGTCTGCGAGTTGTGAAGACCTTGGGAAAAATGTAGTATCTGGGCCAGAGTTGCACTACTGCTCACAGCAGAGTTCCTCAAGCTTCCCTTGGCTAGGTGAGGGAATTCCCTAACCTTTTGCACTTCCCAGGTGAGGGGACACCCCCACTCCACTTTGGCTTGCCCTCCAGGTGCTGCACCCACTGTCTAACTAGTCGCAATGAGATGAGATGGGTACCTTAGTTGGAAATGCAGAAATCATCCGCCTTCTGCATTGATCTCGCTGGGAGCTTCAGGCTGGAGCTGTTCCTATTTGGCCATCTTGCCAGCCACTCCTGATCTTTAAATTCTTTTACTTCTGTTTATATGAAGCGGCATTTTTATATGCTGTGGAAATTCTATCTTCTGTTTTGATTTCTTTCCCTAATGTTACTTATATATGTATTTCCATTTTTTAGACAGTTATTCAGTTAGATTGGCCAAGTTATGCTGCATTCATGAACAATTCCCAAATCTCAGTGGTATAATGCAGTAAGAGCTCATTTTTCACTCATGCTTCATATCTAAAGTGGGTCCATGTTTCCCAGTCACTGAGGGACCCACTCATGAAATGCTTTCACAATTGCTGAAGCTGAAAAAGGAACATGGTAAGTGGGCATTGGCTCTTAAAACCTCCTGCAGAAAGTGACACATGTGGCTGTTCACATTTTATTGGCCAAAGAACTGTGCCTGACTTCAAAGGGCAGTGGAAAAGTATGATTTTTTTTATGTCTTCAGAGGGAGTAAGTAGAATATTTTGAACAGCTGTAATGACTAACACAACACAATTTATATAATCTCATTTTTGTTAGCACTATCCTGAGAACTTTGGCACCTTTATAGAGTATAACTCACAAACAGCCACAAACCCAGAAGACAGTATGAATGTCGCTACCAATGTCAGTAGGGCACACTGGAAGTTGACATGAATTGATGGGGTGTAGAGAGGGAGAGTTTTTTATGGGAACAAGATGAAAGGTGACTCTTCCTACAAAATGCCATAGAAGATGGTATGCCTGGCAAGGAGTAGACTGGTGTTGTGCTAGGGCATGCACTGCACGCTGCCAGCTGTTACTAAGGGATTACTATGTTAGGATGGATGGCAGGGTTCTGGGTATCAGGAGGGCTGAGCTCCTTTACCCCACTTCGGATTAGTAGTTACCTTTAAAAATCCCAAAGGAGTATTACATGCATAACCTACACTTTGAAATTTTTTGTCTCACTCTTTTTGTCCCTTCCCCATTTCTACTTGCAGAAATCTTATGTGTTCTACAAAGGACTCTTACCAAACAGGTCAGTGTGAGGTCTTCCTAGACCATCCTCTCAGACAGAATGAGTCCATTTATGTGCTCACTGTACACTTACATATACTATTATAGCACTTGCCATATTGTGTTGGAATTTGCCATTTATACAATTATTTTATTTAACAAAATTTAGTACCAGGTACTATTCTAAGTGCCTAACCAGTATTTTCTTGTTTAGTCCTCACAACCTGACTAACCATAACAGTGGTGACTGTTATTACTTCCATTTTGCATATGAGACAGCTCAGGCTCAGAAAGAGTAGGTACTTTCCCCAAGGCCATTCAGTGAGAAAGGACTGGAGCCGGATTGAAGCCCAGGTAATTGGACTTCCTTGACTAGGTCAGCAGCCCCTGTGGAGCAGGTAGGTCACAGTTAGCTTCGTTTTCTCACCAGCTAGTTCAGTACCTGGCCAATAGGAGTGTTTATTAGGTGAACAGGCACAGTAGTGAAACCTGTTGATGGACCATAACTTGATTAGCCCATTTCCAAATTTTACGGTATGATTTGTACTGCAACAAATACATTTTATAAATTAGTTTGATTTCATTGGGGTTATTTGGGGTAAATTCCCTTAAATGAAATGACTCAAGAAATATAAGCAACTTTATAAGTAATTGCTTACATCACTCTCCCAAAATTGGGAATTTACCATTCCGACAGCTACTTTTAGGTGCACTGATTTTATCATTGTATTCTCAGTGCTTTGTTTTTATTTTAACCATTTTAAAATGATTTTTATAAGGGACCACATGGGCTGGGATTGGCCCATAGACCTGGGGCCACTGATGATTGATGAATTCATTCTAGGATTACTATGGGAATTACGAACTTTTCTTTGGATTCCAGGAGCCCTTTTGAAGTTTATTAGCTTACTGGGAAGTTATAGTGGGTGGGTTTTTTCAATCTAATAGACAGAACGGGCCTTTCAAGCTAATAGACAGAACTGGGCCTAGGAAAAATAAGCAGTCAGCATTCTTTGCGTTCCTGTTCTATTCTCTCAGATTAGATTGTTCAGTAGCACTGAGGACTGTGTCTACCCAGCCCTACCCTACCAACCCCACACTGAGACCTCAGTTGTCCCCCGACGGAAACAAATTTAAAGAGAAGGAACTCGTTTTTACTGAATTACAAATGACTGATAATAGTTTGGAAGCACCAACCTAAAAGTTGGAGAAGGGATTGCCCCTTAAAAAGAAACAAGGCAGAAAGGCCTGTGAACCTTGCTGCATAATCCTGAGCCCTGAAGAGAATGGAGTTTAGAAGGTTCTGCTTGGCCCAAGGCCATTTGCAGGAAGGCTGGCCTGGACTGAGAGGCAGCAGCAGAATAACTAAGGGCTTCTTCAGTTTCTAGCTGAACAGCTGGGGTAGATTCTGGAGTTTGGCGGTGGGGTCTGCTAGAGCGTGGTTCCTGCTGTGCAGTGTGAGACCGGCCTGGTGGTGGTGAGGCCGATAACAGCAGCAGAAAGCCGTTCGAGCCATCACTGGTGCTTCCCTGGCTTAACACCACAGCCTTGCTTCTGGAAGCCTTCCAATCTCATCCACTTCTAATCTTTAACACAGTAATCCAAAAATGCAAATCACATTATGTAACTGCTTGCTTTTTATCTTCCAGTGGCTTTTTTTATCCCCCTTCCCTAGAACAAAATCTAAACCCTTTACTGTGGATTACTAGAACTCTTTTAAGCCCTATGACCCTTCCTCCTGCCACTCTCTGGTGCCCTTGCCCACGTTGCTGTGACAATGGTGGCCTTTGTCCACTTCCTGGAATACGCCAAGTTCATGGCCCCCTGCCCATCTCGACCTTGCACCAGTTCTTCCTTTACCTGGCAGACAGATTCTTGTTCATAGGCCTCAGAGCAAATGGTACTCCCTAGGGAAGTCTCTTAATTGTCCCTTATCCCACTTAGCCCTGCTTGCTATTCGTTTCCCATAACTAAGCTCCACAAGGCAGGGAGCTTGTCTTTTCTGTTTATCTATGGTGTTTGTGATTCTTAGAATGGTATCTTGCACACAACAGGTAAACAACAAACCTTAATTCTTATAATAACCCTGGGAAATAGTATTGTTGCTGCTTTTCAAAGAAGTCTTGGCCAGGCGTGGTGGCTGACGCCTGTAATCCCAGCACTTTAGGAAGCCGAGGTGGGTAGATCTGACCAGCCTGGCCAACACGGTGAAATCCTGTCTTACTAAAACTACAAAAGTTAGCTGTGCGTGGTGTCACATGCCTGTAATCCCAGCTACTCTGGAGGCTAAGGCAAGAGGATCATCACTTAAACCCAGAGGCAGAGGTTGCAGTGAGCTGAGATTGCATCATTGCACTCCAGCCTGAGTGACAAGAGTGAAACTCCATCTCAAATGAAACAAAACAAAAACAATTAAGTCTTAAAAAGACAGCCTGAGGTTGCATTATTCCAAGTCTGTGAACCAGGATTCAAATCCAGATTTGTCATTCTCACTGCCACTTGATTTTAGTGACCCAGAGTGTACTAAAGACCCATTGTCATCAAATTCACTCAAGTGACCAGTTTGTTTATGATTCAGAGCCTAATTTCCTGCTATACTGGATTCTGATACACACTACATTCAAAGAATCATGCTGAAAGGACTAAATGCAATCAAAGAAAAGCATGAGAATTACAAAATATCTACTGGTGGTCTCTTGAAACAGCTAAGATGAAAGATTTAAGATTAAAGGCACCAAAGTGCCTTAATCATGTAAACTGACTGTTGAGTGTCCTAATGATTCACAGTGAATTACCTCCTTTGTGGGGATACTTAAAGATGTTTGAGGTAACCAGCTAGGTGCAGGGGATCACACCTGTAATCCCAATGCTTTGGGAAGGCAAGGTAGGAGACCGGCCTGGGCAACATAGTGAAACACCCTCCCCAGTGAAACAACTCTCCTCCCCTACCACCCCTGCCCACACAATATATATATTTTTAAGTTAGCTTGTTGTGGAATGTGTCGCTTGAGCCTGAGAGATGTGATGGCACCACTGGACTCCAGCTTGAGTAACAGAGTGAGACTATCTCTAAAAATAAATAAATAAAATAAGGTAATCAAAGGTTTTGTTTTAAAAAGACACATAGCATCACCGATGCATGGATAAATAAAATGTGGTGTATCTACACAGTGGAGTATTATTCAGCCTTATAGAATGAATGATACATGTTACAACATGATGTGACAGTGGCAGGAGACAGGCAAATGCCCAGGCAGGTAGGGCAGGTCCCCAGTGAAACCCCACCTCCAAGCCAGACAGTTAAAGCCTGAAAGCCAAGCTAAAAGTCAAATCCACGGACTGGATTGAGAACATGTCTTGCCATTTGGCACGCTTTCCTTTGATTGGTCCCCATATTTCACCTCTTTTACATATACCTACCCTTTCCTAATTGGTTTTCTACACTGTCATGCCCACCTTTGAGTAGTGTCTTTGCTTTGACTTTTTTTTGCATACTCACAGTTGGTACACACTCCCTATTCTGAGCCCTTGAAAGTCCCGGACCCAGCCACACTGAGAGAGAAACCACCTAACCATGGAGGTTGGGGACCACTCCCATGTCCCCTCTCTGCTGAGAGCTGTTCCATCACTCATTAAAATTCTTCTCTGCCCTCCTCACCCTTCAAATCATCAGCATATCTTTATTCTTCTTGGATGTGGGACAAGAGTTTGGGAACTGCCAAACACGAGTATAAGCCTTAACACAGGAAGACTGAGTGGGCGTGGCACCTCCAGAGACAGGCCTAGGGCTAAATGAGGCCCAGATAGCCGGGGAGCATTGTCGGACGTGGAGGTCCCTGGTTGGCAAAGTGGCTGAGAAAAATCCTGCATCAGATGAACCTTGATAACTTTATGCTAATCGAAAGAAGCCAGACATAAAAGGCCACATGATACATCATTCCACTTATGTGAACTATCCAAAATAGGCAAATCCATGGAGACAGTAGATGAGTGGGTGCCAGGGGCTGGGTGCAGTGACCACTTAATGCATATGGGGTCCTTGCAGATGATGACAATGTTCTGTAAGTAGACAGTGGTAGTGATTGTATAACATTGTGAATGTACTAAGTGCCACTGAATTGTACATTTTGAAATGGCAAGAATGATAAATGTTATGAGTATTTCACCACAATTAAAAACAAAATCAGTGAACTGGAAAATAGAAAATGGTGGTTGTACTTCTTAGTTGCTTTTTAAACAAAATAAATAAGCTTAACTCTATCACACTTAATAAAGTACAGAGATCTAATGTACAACATAAGGACTACAGTTAATATTTTATTTGCAATTTTTGCTAAAAGAGTAAATTTTAGGTGCTTTTGCCATAATTGTGTAAGACATTAATATGTTAACTGCCTTGACTATAGTAGTCCTTTTACTTTGTATATGCATATCAAAACATCATGTATACCTCAAACATATACAATAAAAAATAAATTAATTTTTTAAAATAAGGAGTTTGTAAACCTTACATTCATTGCACAGGAACAAAAAAGTTGAAACAAATGTATTACATAAGAATTACAGGCCATTCTACAGGAAAAAAGGGTGAAGCAAATGTGTTTAAGAAATAGAATTATGATGTACACAGATATAAAAAATCGATGCATAATACTGAAAACACTAACATGTTACCTCCTGGTAAGAAGAGAGGGTGAAATGTGGCCACTATTGCCCAGTTTGGCTGCAGTTGGACAAGAGATTTCTCTGGGCTGCTGGTGCTGGCTGTTACCCAGCAGGCAGGGCACGCCTGGCGTGTGAGGTCTATGGCTATGTTTGAGGAATCTTCTGCTGCTTTCTTTAGGGCATAAAAGCAACTGGCACATTCATGGCAGCTCATGGAGCCATTCCCTTCAGGCAGCTGCTCTCCTTTCACAGCCGTGTGTAACCCACATAGTAGCCTTGGCATTCATCTGGACAGTGGTGTGGAAAGTGATTTCATCCTACTGTCTTGCCTGGCCTTTAACAGTTGGAATGGTTCCCTAGACCCAAGAATACATATGCTCAACTTTTAGAAAATAAGATGCTAGGGGAAGTTCCTAGCCAGCTTCCAAGGCATTGGTGCTGCCAGATGTGGCTTTTTGGCTGAAAGTTCTGCTCCCAGCTTGGTTCCTGCATCACTGCCCAATGTAACCTGTGTCTATTCCTGCCCCTCACAGCTCTTCTCCTCCTGTAGGCTGAAATGCTTCCTGTACTGCCAGGTCCAACTCAAGCCCTCCTGTACTTAGAATTTCTACCACACCATTTTTGCATTTCATTGTTTTTGTGCCTGGGAATTTTATCTCTTTCAACCAGACGGCAAGTTTTAAGGGGGCCAGAGCTTTTTCCTTGCAATTTTGGAGTGTCCCACAGTGGCATACAGTCTTTACTGCCTTCCTGATGCCCTCTATTCTAACTGCACCCTGATTTTCCTTTGCTGGGTCTTCCTGTCACCATGAATGACTCAAGGCCAGACATGAGACTTAATTTCTGCCAATGAGAATCATCGGTCCTGGGCGTTCACTGGAGCTCCTGGTAAGGGACTCCCTTTCTCTAGGAGTTTTAAACTAATAGAAGCTGCTGGGGACCACTGTTGCCAATTTTGGTGATACTCGTTTGAGAATAAAGCCACACAGAGGAGACAGAGTTGGGACACTGAGAAAAGTCCTGATGGCATGGTTTGAGGCTCGGTCATGAGAGCCACAACTTCCCTTCTTGTTGCTGGCTGGTTGCTTCCAGCTGAAGGAATACCAATGTACCTCTCAGCATTTGCCACCTGCACAGAATAGGCACAAAATATTTACTTGACCTGCTGATGGTTTGTTTGCAGGTGTAGCTAGAGTGGTTACGTGAAATATTCATATTTTGCATTTAAAAGTTTTTATTGTGGTAAAATCCATATGCCATTTATCATTTTAGCCATTTTAAAATGTACAACTCAGAGGCATCAAGTATATTCACTGTGCACCATCTCCACTCTCATTTCCAGGACTTTTCCATCATCCCAAGCAGAAATTCTGTACCCATTACACACCAGTTCCCCATTCCCCCTTCAACCCTTGACAACCGCTGTTCTACTTTCTTTGAATTTGACTACTCTTGGTAGATAAACAAGGTACATGAAACTAAAACAATAACTGCCACTTTGTGACTGGTGTATTTCACTTAGAATAATGTCCTCAAGGTTCATCCATGCTATAGTAGGTCAGAATTCACTTTTTTAAAGGCTGAGTAGTATCCCTCTCTATGTATATACCACATTTTGTTGATCCATTCATCTGTCAATGGAAAACTGAGGTGTTTCCATCTTTTAGTTATTATGAATAATGCTGCTGTGAACATGGGTGTGCAAACACCAGTTTGAGTCCCTACTTCCAGTTCTTTTGGGTGTATATCCAGGAGTGGAATCCTTGTATCTTATGATAATTTTATGTTTAACTTTTTAAAGCAGCAATATTGTGGGCCATTTTACTTTCCCACCAGCAGTGCTCAAGTGTTAATCTCTCCACATCCCTGCCAACACTTGTTGGTTTTTATTTTTTGAAAATATTTCAGTTTAAAGACGAAGCTGCGGTAATGCTAGGATAGCCTATTACAGTAGCTCACCCAGATAAGAAGGAAATTGCTGGATTAATGAAACAGTAAATGAAATATTAACACCAGAAACTTCAGCCCGAAATCATTCTTTTTGGGCTCTTCAGTAGCACCACTTCTTTGCAGGCTTCTCCGCCACCGAACACTGACGGGTGGGCTGAATCTCAGGATCAGAGATGGAGAGGCCTCTTCTGGAGTTATTGGCCACTCCCTCTCTCCTAATGAGCAGAGCGGGCAGAGAAGCCGCACATACTCTGATTTTAGGTAACCAGTTTCCTCACATCCCTGCCCGCAGAACAGTTTTGACTTCAGTAAAGCCGTCTCTCTATCCTAGGACTCTCTTACAGAGAACAGTAAAACTGCAACATGATCTTGTACCCAAAGAGTGCATTCCCAGCAAGACATGTCAGCAGCTGTTGCCTCTTTACATGATCGCCTCTCTCCTTCATTCCCCTAGCTATGGAAAACTTTCCATCTGAGTCCTTAGGAAAAGATGGAGGGTGTGTAACAGATGAGAGGCTGAGACACGCTGCCATCTCGGAAAGGCTTTATTTCTACTTCATCATGGTCTCATACAGACTCAGAGGCACCATCATGTGTTTCCATTTGGTATCCTCGTGACTTTTTGTAGTGTCTTCCCTTAAACAAGAAAATTTTGAGTAAACGCTGTACATTGCCAGTTAATCTTTTCACAATAATTTAAAAATGTCGTTGCTGTTGTATCATCGATGCAAGAAGACCAACAATAAAAGTACAGTACAAGGAATTTCACGACATATTACAGTGGAATAGACTGAGTCACATTTAGGTGGTGGCGAGGACACAGTAGCGGTATATACATGCACCCGAAGACGTGCAAGCCGAGTAAGATAATATATGGATGATACAGTGACTTTTCTAAGCCCACTGAGGACTTCGTACCCTTTCAAAAATGTCCTGTATTCCCTCCAGTATACAGAATATCTGTCTTGTCTACTGGCTTTGTGGCATTTTCACTACAAAAAGTTCACTGAATCAGACAGTCTGAAGCATTAAAAAATTCTTAAAAAACAGTAACTCTGACAAAATAAAATTAACTTAATCCACTCTAATTCAACACGGAAATAAACCAAACCGAAATCTAACAGTGCAAAGTTAACAGAGAGGCAGTCAGGTATTGACAGCAAGAGTGTTCAGAATTTCTTTAAATGTACATTTTTTAAAACTTTTATTTTTAAATCTATTTATACCTTATTTACCTTTTTAATATATTGTGTATAAAAAAGATGGAGACAAAAATAGTTTTCTGAGCTATGAAAAAAATTAAGTTATTACAGGCACATTTACTGTTTCATTCTGGAAACATCTCAGTTTCACAGGTTGAACATTCAGCAGCTGTGTGTTTTTAAAAACATTCTTTGACCTTGAGAAAACTAGATCTCTCCTTTTGGGCAGAGTTTTTTTTGTTCATGGCGATGGTGTGGTTATGCAAATTACAGTGAATTATACTGTGATAATCCATGCAAGCTTGCATCATGGTGTGGCTTCTCCTCGGGTGGCTCCTCACCACCGTGTTCCTCTGAGGACGTCAGGTCTCCGGGTGACTGAGGCTGTGAGGCAGTGGGGGAATGTGGGGCCCAACGGGACGGAGGGCGACGGTTTGCTGGTCTCTCCGGCCTGGAGAAGCAGGGCTCTAGGGATGGAGCTAGTGCAGAACAAGGTAGTTCCTTCAGAGCCGAGAAAAGGAGACAGGGTTACTCAGACTGGCAGTGTCACCAGTGGATGATTCCCCTAAATATACTTCTCAACAGACTCAAGTGAGATGGAGTATGCACCACGAGCAACTTGTGAATATTAACTACTTTCTATGCTCATGCAGAATAACTTAAAATGATAAAAAATTCAACACAAATGATCAGCGATATGAATGGGAAGCGACCAATTATGATAAAACACAGCAATACTGTGAGATGAGTCAGGTTGCAAAGCTCCTTTAGAATTGGCCTGGGGTATAAAGAAGACAGGCAGAGTGACTGTGGCAGCGGTCTCCACAGGCCACTTCATCGTATTCCCATCTGGTAGGTCTCTTCATCTGGCCCTTTCTAACGATCTATTTAGCTACAGTGGACAAGCGAACTGGTCCTACAGGGCCTGGATCTACTGGGAGCCCACAAAGCGACCTGTGATTTTACTCAGCTGGGTTAGCAACGGCAGTCATCTTAAAACGAACTCTGCTACTGTTTATTTGAAATTGACTGGCAGTAGATTAAACAAACTCCCACAACACGGCAAAAATGCTGCAGGCAGAAATTTTAATTTGGGTCTAGTTTTCTTTAATGACTCTTCAATTGCAGCAGCATTTTAAAAAAGTAGAATCAGAACGTACGTGTGGTTTTGTGTTAACGGCATCTTAATGTTCTGAGAACAGGTGATGCAAGACACTCCACCGGGAGCAAATCACCTAGGATCCTTACTCTCAAGCTACTTTGTTTTCAAGAATGTTGCGCTCCTTGTCCTTACTCTACATGCTACAAAACCAGGACACCCAAACCTGGAATTTGCCGACACACCGAAATGTAAAAAGCTGTGGCATGAGGAAATTGAGTTGCCCAGCGTGTAGCCCACTGGCTAGAATGACACTCAGACACTGGAATGAGAGGTGAACTGAATGGAAGGCACAGGAAGGATGACAGAGGAAGAAGACCCTCACAGCAAGGAAGTGAGTTGGAGGATTTTAAGAGATGTGACGAGCAATGGAAAAGACCAGGACGCGGAGACCAGCCAGAGGTGCAGGGGAGCGGCAGCGGGGGAAGGACAGACGGCTGCATGGAATGGGCAGCGCCACTCAGGAGAAGATGGAACATGGCAGAGACAGCACGGCCTGAGGACAGCGTGGGAGCCACAGGCTTCCAGAAGAGTGATAAGGCGAGTGGTGGCCCTGCCTCCCTGTGGGGTCAGCAGGAAAGGAACAGTGGCCCTGCAGACTATGCTTCATGCTCCCTGCTGCTTTTATGGCTGGCACTTCATATGGCCACAGGGAGAAACTTCTGTTCCCCAAGTATTATGCTAACAGTACCACGACAACCAGAAATACCTCTCCCGTTAAAACTCCACCAGTGCCACCAAGATGCAGATTAACCCAGGGTGCTCATGTCCTCATCTCACCGTAGCCCACAGTGCTTGGTTGGGACACGTGGTTTGGGAAATCGGTATCTGTTTTGTGTCTGTGCTCCCTTTGTTGTTAAGAGTAGTGTGTGTGTTGTGTATTGTGTATCCGATCTGTGTGTTGTGTGTCGTTGAAGCTGCTGCCATTGGTTTGTCTGACACCACTGTATCTTGTTTCCACCTGGCTGGTGCTGAAGAGCAGGCTTTTTATGAGACCTGCTGAAAGTACCCCCTCTTTGCCAGCCTCTGCTTGTGAAGGAAGAAACGTTGTGACTCTGCATTCAAGGGAATGAACCTTTTCCTTAGTAACACACCAGCAGGTACAAGCAAACAATGTTGTGCTTTCCCAAGAGGCATCCAGGACACGGCACCCTGTCCTGGGGTGCGCTCCTGTAGCGCATTTCTGGAAAATAGCCTCCCACTGTGTTCCTTGTCATTTTTTTCACAAGGATACGTCTGTTGTCTTTGACAACAGCTACTTCTGTACTTAATGTTTTGAATTAAGGCTAGCGGATGAGGTGAGTGGGTGACTATATTCTTGACCAAAAACAAAGTATGTATTTTCTCATGTGCTTTGACTCAGTCTATGAAAGCAATTCTGAGAGATTCCCAAGATATTTGGAGTGGGGATGACTTTGTTGTTTATTCATTCAAATATTTATTGAGCACTTACTCTGTCACCTATGGTGCTCACTTGGAAGGACAAGATATATTTGGGTTCATTCCTTGTGGCACGGTTGTTGAAAAATGATTTTAAAAAGCCTTATCACATTATGGCCACACCTCATTTCAGCACATGCCAGTGCACATACATGACCAAAATGCTGGTGAGCAGCCCTGGGCAGTTGGACCCATAGACCCCCTCGGGCAAGACCCCTGGGCCTAGGATGTCCCCTCCTGGCCAGTATCTACTCAATTCTCTGAAAGCATATTGGCTGCAAATGTTCAAAAGCAGAGAAATCTCAGCAGAATCTCTATAACCTAAAACCTTTCTTGGCACTGAGTGGTCAACCCTCTAGCAGGGCAGATGAGTCTCTGGCCTCATCAGTCTGTTCCTGGATTTAGGCGAACCTCCTGGAACCCGGGGTGAGCGAGGGCGCCGCCACCGGGCAGCCCTCCATCAGGTGATGAGTGTCAGGTGCCAACCGCGAGTTACACAACACTACCTCTCCAGAAAGCCGGGAAACAAGGAAGAAAGCACTTACAGCGTGAGGCAGGCAGGGCTAGAGTCCCCAGGGGGCAGTTAGTAAGACAGTTTGGTTCTGGACAGAACAGACACAGAAAGAAGAGAAAAGCAAGAAGGTTGGAAAGTGTTTTTTTTTAAACAGGAGAACAATAAAGGTTTAAAGTCAGCAAGCCCAGATGTAGAGGACCGTCCCTCTCCCTCAGGGACAGCCACCAGGAGAGACTTCCGGGCTCTCAGATCTAGCACATTCACTCCAAGGGAGGTGAGGGAAAGCAGCCGGGCGCTGGGCACACAGGCCTGCCCTCTGCCATCTGCCCAGAGAGAAGAAGGAAACTCCATGGAGGAGCCACAGACCTCCCTCTAGTTTCTGTGCTTCCCCGAGTCATCCTTTAGCATTTAACATTTCAAACAGCATTTTGGAAAACCGAGATATGGAAATTGCATGACTGTTATCTAAAACAGAGGCCATCACAGGGCTGCATTTGTTATGGTCACAACAGCCAAGCTACTGCCACTTATTCTAAAAATCTCCCCTCATATTTTCCACGTAGGGGAGGGAGGAATAGCATTCCATTTTCAGACTGTTCTTTCTCTTCACAATACAACTCCTCACGGCTTCTCTCGGCACTGCTGAACTAGTGCCATGGTGTGGAGAGAAAAAGAGGCCTGAGTGGCTTACGGGATGAGAGTGCAGTGAGAAAGGGAGATTTCCTGTCACCGCGTCACTCCTGGGCCTGGATGCCTGAGCGAACATCAGGGAAAGATTCCACAACAGGGCACCGGCTGGGCTTGGAATCAGTAGTCCTGGGGATCTGGGAATGCATACCTAGAACTACTACATAATTTATGGAGTAGTGGGAAGGGGTTGCAATGGTCCTAATATATCAATTCAGGAATGTCACTGGAATCTAGAACAAGCAAAATTCCAACAGAAAAGGAAAAAAGAGCCCATGGCATTTAGATGCTGCCGATGAGTGCTCCGTGCATGCTCTGAGTCCCTGAAACTGTGCTCCTTTTCACATCTCTTTTAGTGGCAAACACACCAAGTGAGGAGAAAATCTAAATGAATATAGAGGACAAAAGGGGGTGAGCGCCACTTGGTACTGATAAAACCATTTTTATGCCTAATGCTGGGATTCTATCATGAATCTATTTTTGCTTGCAGCATTCACTATTAGTAATTCAAAGCGTTTTTTGGTTCCTGAAAAATGATTTCTATTTGGTGTGTAATATAAATAGACACTACAGACATAGCTGGTTAATGCTTTGAGACATAGCCCCAATTTCAACTGGAATTCAGAGCCGTAGGGGGCCCTAAGAAGGCAGGGCATTCACATTATAAATAGACCCTTCCACAGCAGGAGTACTTACCTGAGGACCCCAGAAGGATGGGGTAACAGTAGCCCAAAGAAGACACCATTTGTCACCTGAGAACATTCAACCAGTAGTTTGTCCTTCTCAGAGCATGCAAACAACTTTATCACAAAGACTCAGATCTTGGAACATGTAGGTCATATAGTGTCAATATTTGTATTAGGTGTAAACCATATGGAATTGCCATTTCTATAGGTCACTAGCAGTTCCACAGGGTTGACCTGTTCAGATTTCAAGACTGCATTTTGAGTTAGGTGGGCCAGACTGGGAAGCTAGCCTTCATTTACCCTCCTGTGGGAAACGTGGGCCAGGTGAAACAGGCAATACACCTTCCTACTCTCCCTGCCCATGAAGCCAGGGCTGCTCGGGTCCTGGCGAGAAAGCAGCGGGCAGCCCAGGAGCATGCTGCTGTCCTCCTCCTCTGACCCCTGCCATCTGAGGGAGCAGCCTGGCTGGGAGAGTGCTCATGGGGTCAGGTGTCCCCAGTGTGGAGCTTGTTCAGCCAGACTCCTGGCAAGTTGGGATCACCTGCAGGACAGACGCCTCCTCACTGTGCTGCACAAACCACGAAGTAGCATCACCATAGCCATCATCACCAGCATTATCGTCAGGCTTTCATTTTGGTAATTTCTGAAGTGGAAATGGGAAGTGTTTTGTAAAGTGGTGTACAAAATCACTCGTGGATATGTATCAGAATCCAATTCACAGTAGACTGATTTGTGAGTAATATCAAGGGCGACAATGATAATCAGATTGTTTTAGGGCAGGATTTTGATTTTGTCCATTTGTTTCAACTGGTGTTACTGCTGGGGAGCTCATGGCCACCAAGAGGGTAAGCGATCTGTGAGCTGCCAGGTGGCTGTTTTGTAAGGAAGCCAGTCCAGGAATTCAGATTTTGTGGGCCCTGATGAGATGTGCTTGTGCCCACGTGGTCTAGACCCTCTCCAGCTCACCTTGTGCTGTCACATATAAGGGTCTGCAGTATGAAGAAAGCCCTGACACAACTCTCACATAGTTTGCCCACATGCACAAATTCATACAGAAAGAAGGCTAGCTATCACCCCAAATGAAAAGCCCTGATAAATCAGGATCAATCCCTTAGACCAGTGACAGAACCCGAATCAAACCCTGTACTACATGATTTCCTGAGGACAGTAAAACAACATTTTCTTTAAAAAGTTACTCAGGGTTTTTTCTGCCTATTCTACTCCCCCATAAACCCAACACCTCCCCAGCTCCCAACCACCTATCATGGATGATTCCTGAGATCAAATGACAGAGCACAGTCCCAGGTCCCAAATGCCCAACAACTAAAGGGAAGAGCTGCTGGGGGAGGGTGTGGGGCACTCGGCATTCATTACCTCCATGGTCACTGGCTCGGCCGTGTCCCCCAGTGAGTGGCTGTCGCTGTGGAGACCTGGGGGCCCGTGCGCAGCCTGCCTCCTCTCCTCCTTTAAGGCATGCTCCAGTAGCTTCTTGTTGAGGATCCGGGCCACATTCTCAGTGAGTGTGTAGCCAGGGGGAGCAGATAAGTCCTGCCTCACTGGCGTGCACTCTCCCGCTTCCTCCCTGCACATCTCTGAGCCTACCCCAATGGGGCTAGGCGACCTTCCTCGGGAATCGGTGCCTGTTTCCTGGCCTGGGCCCAGCTCTGGTCGGGGTTCTGCTGAGCGAGACCGACTACCGGCCCGCAGCCCCTTCTGGAAGGGGTCCTGCACCACGGGGCTGTGGTCGATGATGTTGAAGAGGCTGGAAAGGCCATCATTGATGGTGGTGTGCACGGGGCTCTCCCTGGTGGTGGTGGAGCGGGCCCAGGCTGACTCACTGTACCCTTTCTGGGTTATCCCTGGTGACGTCCTGTTATTTGGCTGGTCAGCTTTGGGGAGGGGCTTCCTCTGCAGCTTGGGAGAACCATACTTGGGGGAGCAGCATGTGCGTTCAAACTTAGCCTGCACCTTCTCAATGGCCGGGGCCACCTGCCTGCTCCTAAGGCTTCGGGAAGGAGACGACACGGGTGTAGCACCGCCCCCAGCTTTTGGTGTGAGACACTTGTGGGGGCTGCTGGTGACACCACGCAGGGCTTCAGTCTGCAGGCCCACACTGATAGTCTGAACAGTCTGGGTCCCCATCGTCCGGGACCCATTGGTCTGGCAGGCCATGTCCTTGACTTGCAGCTCGCCAGGGCCAGAGCAGATGGCATTCCTGACAGAGAAGGCCACCTCCTTCATGTCATCACTCAAGTTCTTGGACATCTCCAGGCTGTGCAGTGGGGAAGCAAACCCCAGGGAGGTGCAGAGGGGGGTATCAAGGGGGCGCCGTGTCCCCTCCACGTAGTCCCGGGAGTGCCTGGGGGAGGTGCAAGGCCACCTGCTTAGCATGGGTTCTGGAGGGCCCCCCTTGGTGTCTCCCAGGCTCCCTCTGGCTCTGCTTGTGGGAAAGGGACCCTCACCCCCTGCCACCGTGATGCTGTCCACCCTGCGCACGGCAGGCGGGCTGTGTAACACGCGCACCCCTGACTGCTCAGTGAGGACATGGCTCCGCAGCGGCTGCTTCTGGCAGTGCTCTGGGCTGGTCATGGTGTCCGTGGTCATGGTGACACTTGTAGTCAGGTACCAGGAGGAGTCAGGGAAAGGCTCTGTGCTGTCCTCGTGCCCTGCCCGCCCCACCTCGGTCCTCTCGGTCCAGAGCTCCGGCCCCCCACCATTGTGGCCCCTGGTGGGTGAGTAGTCCCAGCTCTTGTTGTTGAACTCCTCAATGTACTTGAGGTCGTCTGGAGACAGGGGCGGGGTGACGTCCTCCTTGCTGCTGGTGGATGGCAGGCCTTTCTCAGGCAGGAAGGGGGAGATGTCCATTAGGCGCTGGAACTCGGACATGGAGGACACAGACACTGCCCTTGGAAAAGAAGAAAAGAGGGTGTCAGCACTCGTCAGGGAGCCTCTGACAAGCCACAGCACCCATGTCCTGCCCAGTGAAGGTGCCCACTTCCACCCACACCAGAACACTTTCAGCTGCTCATGTGCTGCACTCTCGGCTTACCCTGTGCGCATTTATTGGACTCTGTGTGGTTCTGTTATTGTTCCTGAAGCCTTGCATTGGTCAGAATTTAATACAACCAACTCTGGCTTGGCACGGTGGCTCATGCCTGTAATCCCAACATTTTGGGAGGCTGAGACAGCCTTGAGGCCTCAGTGCCTCAGTGAGAATTCTTAGGAGACTCACTCGGACCACAGCTGAAGGATGAAGACAGGCGAGCCACAGCGATAGCCAGGTTTTGGTAAGCTACCACCTGATGGACATAAATTTGGTGTGGATTCTTCCATGTGTTAGCACTTTCAATTTGCCATGAGTTCACTGAATGCCTCTCACATGCCAGGCAGGTGCTGCAGAGGTGCCAGGAATGCTTCTAGGCTAAGGTGCTCAGGCACGACCACCACCAGGGCAAAAAAAGTGGTGGTCAGGAATGGGGCTGAGGGCTGGCTGTGCCTGCTGGCTCAGGCAACAGAACCTCTTTGGCCTGGAATCCCTCTAGCTAGGGTGGGATGGGAAGGTGAGGTGTCCACAGACTCACTGTCCAGATTCTCAGGGGATATGCTGATATTCCTTTCACCCTGCAAAGCACAGGCTTAAATCTAGGGTTCTAGACTAGTGCAGGCCCTGTGGAAGGAGTCCCAGATTGATGCATGGACCACTCCTCCATAGGACCCATTAATGATGATGAGGCCAGGACTGGGGTCTGCTCCAAGCATGTCCCTGTACCACGTGCACTGGCATGCAGAACCACCAAAGCTCAGGCAGCTTTGCTGACAGCTGGCTTCACCTTGGGGACAAGGCACCCGCCGTGTGGTCAGCACCATGGGGTAAAACAGCAGGCTAAAAGTGACATTGTCAGGCATTCCATCTTGTTATTTTGTTGTTGTTGTTGTTGGAAATAATCTACAAACTGTCTAGTGGTGCTTTGAATAACCACAAGCTGGCTATATGCAGTGCCGGAAAGGAAGGGCAATGGTAGGTATGGGTTGATTTGTTCCAAGGTCATGAGCTTTTCAGCAAGTATAAATTTCCTCTTCTTGCTTCTGGTCAGTTCAAGGAGTTGCTGAATTAATAATGAGTTTCAGAACATTGTTCACTGGGGACTGTAAGTGCCAAACACACGCCACACCCCTGGTCCTTTCCACATTTCTGTGGACATAGCTCATCTAATCCCACTTTCGCTCACAGTGGAATTGTCTTAGAGTTAAGTCAGCGGCACCTACATGAGTGAAAACTCAGTGCGTCTGGGACATAGATAGATATGGTGGAAGAGAGATGATAAAGACAGAGAAAGCAGAGGCATGAACCTCAGGCAGCGGCCAAAGCAAACGAAACCATGAAGAGAAAACCCAGGACACATCTGGAGCGTGTGTAGGCGCTTGCAGGTACATCGAAGAGAGTTCGGTGGAAACACACTGGGCAGTCAGAAGCCAGAGGAAAAGGGGATGGTGGGGAGGGCACATCCAGTTTTCACTTTGGATGTTTTGATATTTACTTTTTTTTTCTTTTTTTTTTTTTTGAGACAGAGTCTTATTCTGTCACCCAGGCTGGAGTGCAGTGGTGCAATCTTGGCTTACCACAACCTCCACAGCCTGTGTTAAAGAGATTCTCCTGCCTCAGCTGACATTTACATTTTACAACAAGCCTGGGTTGCTTTTGAAAGCGTAAAGGTTGATGGTTTGAGGTGAAACAGAGTTACTCCAAAGCCTAACCCGAAACACTGATGTGACTGCTGCTGTGAATGGGGAAGGTGGGAGGGTGGAATGACTAAACTCTGTTTACTGCTTGTTTTGTGCCACGTGCTGCTTTCATTATGTGTATTAACATATATAAGCTGCAAAAAAAAAAAAAAAAAAGATAATCAAAATACCTCCTGTAATACAGATGAGGAGGAAACTGAGGCATAAAGCAGTTGAGTAACCTACCCAAGGTCACATGGCTACAAAGAGGCAGAGGCTATTTTAAACCCAGGCAGTTTGTGCTGGGTGTGGTGGCTCACTCCTGTAATCCCAGCACTTTGGGAGGCTGAGGCAGGTGGATCACCTGAGGTCAGGAATTCGAGACCAGCCTGACCAACATGGAGAAAGCCTGTCTCTACTAAAATACAAAAATTAGCCGGGCATGGTGGGGTGTGCCTATTATCACAGCTACTCGGGAGGCCGAGGCAGGAGAATTGCTTGAACCCAGGGAGCCGAGATTGCACCACTGCACTTCAGCCTGGGAGACAGAGCGAGACTCCATCTCATCAATCAATCAATCAATCAATCAATCCAGGCAGTTTGGCTCTAGAGCCTGAGCTCTCAAGTACTGTCCTGTACCACCCAAGAAAGACTAGAGAAGACAGCATGAAGGACAGAAATATGCCACGGGCATGGCTAGGTGCTGCAGAGATCTGGCAGAGGGCAAATGAGAAGGGGACAGTCATTCACAGACTTGAAGTTCAGGGGAAAATCAAGGATGAGGAGATCTGAAAGTGCTGAATTGTTTGAGAAGAAATTTCATGTCGCAGTAATAGTATGCATTCATTTAGAGAATGAAGAAAAAGTAAAACGGGAGGAAATTAAACTGGGAAGGAAAAAACTAGTGTATAACATCCACATCAACTATTGTATGTCTTCTTCAAGGACTACTGCCAGAAAATATTTTAATAAATTCTCTTAGTGGAGCTTTTAAATACACAATGGATAAAACATCTCACAGCATACAAGAGAGAGTTTTTCCAGACTTTAAATGAGAAAGGTGAGGTTTCCATGGACCTTTCAAAAACCGCTAAACACAAGCATTCCTTTGTATACCTAGCACAACTACAATTGGAAAGTCCTTACCATAAAACTAATACACACATAACACAGCATGTCTAGTTTCTTTGTTTTTGATAATCAAAAATACCATGTTTATCAAATGAATAATAAAGCAGCCACTTAATTCAGAAATGGCTTAAGTATTTTGAAGAGAGTGGTAAAATAGACCGCATTGACAAAACAGAATTTTTAGACCAAGACATTTTTATTTCAGTAATCTATTATTTTCATCAATCTTACTTACCTTTGCAGATTTCCCTTGTGATTTTCTTCTTCCTATAAAGAAGAAATAACTTCGTCTGAATCGGTTAATTTTGGTTGCCTAGAAGCCCTGAATGTACTTAAGTGATTTGTTTGCTCTCCACCCCGAGGAAAACACCATTTAGAATGTGCACTGAGGCCAAGCTCTGGTTAGGAGTGCTACTGCCCTGAGGCCTTTGAAGTACAATAATCAAAGCAGAGTCCACAATGTGATGAGGGGTTGTAGCTTCTGCTGCAGTCCAGGGAGGAGCCCACATGAGAACAACTGGCTATAAACTCTGTCATGGAGGAAGTGGCTCTTCTGTGCTTCCTCAAAGGACCTCACAGACTAATGAATTTCAAAGCTGGCTCTTGTAACAACTTAAGTGTGAGAGTGACAGCGAGAGAGAGAGAGAGAGAGAGAGAGAGAGAGAGAGAGAGAAAGAGAGAGAGAGAGAGAGAGTATGCATGTGTCTGTGTTACGTTAAAGAGGAAGATGGAAGGTGACAGAGTAGTTAGGAGACTGATGTCCCTTGGTCCAAATCTTGCTGTAGAAGTTGGCGTGACGTCCTTAGGCTTGGGCACTTGGTTGGTTTTAAATATTCCCTTTTAGAATCAGAGGCAAAGCTACACAGCACCTTCCCCTTAAGAAGAACGATAGCTGTGTTTCTAGAATGACGTAAACACAAGGTTGTCTACTGAGAAAACACTCTTGTGCTGACGTGGTTTTGAAGCAGCAAGCCTTTGACTAACAGTCATGGAAACATATTTTTCAGGACAGTAAATAGCAAGGGGTACACTTCCCCCCAGTGAGCACGCCCCTTGTCTCTGCCACGCAGGTTCCAGTGGGCTGGAACCCTGCCACAGGCTCCTGACCCTACCCCGCGTTACTTCTGCCATGTAATTGGACTGTACGAGATTGCCAATGGATCAGACAGGGTGGGACTGTGGTGATATCCTATCAACCTGATACATTGCTGAGGATAAGGCATTTGACCTTACTGACGTGAGTAAAATATAATTTCCCCGTATTTCAACAACACTATTTGATATGAACTCTTCTAAGTCTTAAGTGTTTAGGAGACCAAATGATAGGTGAAGCAACTTGAATTACTTGTAAGTAATGATTCTTAGAATCAACTTTCAAAACAAGGTTTTAAAAATATTAAAACCAGAAAAACATAACTAACGCCGTGCCATAGAAATGTCTACAGCTTAGCTCACCCATTTGCTGGTCTAATTTCTGTAAGGTTTCTAAGCATTGGACTTTTTTTCCCTTTGCCCAGAATTTGTTTGGTTATTAGTTTTCTACAGTCAGAGACTGTACTATTTCAAGAAAAGCTGAGGCTGATGTAGCTCATATCTGTAATCCCAGCACTTTGGGAAGCCAAGGCAGACAGATCACTTGAGTCCAGGAGTTCAAGACTAGCTTGGACAACATAGAGAGACCCTGTCTTTACTTAAAAAAAAAAAACAGACAAACAAACAAATAGCCAGGCATGGTAGTGCATGCCTGTGGGCCCAGCTACTCAGGAGGCTGACAGGGAAGGATCAATGGAGCCTGGGAGGTCAAGGCTGCCCTGAGCCATGATCGGCCACTACATTCTACCCCAGGCAAGAGAGAGAGAGACCCCCATTTCCCCACCCAAAAAAAGGAAAAGAAAAGTTGAGCATATACACTTCCTAGAATTATTTACTTCCTCTTGTGTGTTCTATTGGACATACTTACTTGTGAGACCTTCCTTTTAAATAGGACTCTAGTCCAGTTTTTCTAAACCCGAAACAAAGGGGCAAAGTCAAAGTGACAGCAGAGCATGCTAATTTAGGGTCCAACAAAACCCTTAGTGTTGTGAAGATTTCATTTTTACTCCGTTCGGAGATTGCTGTATGCCAAAGTGCTGGAGCTTGCCAGGAAAGGAATTTGACATGCCTCTTAGGTTTCATGACAGCTCCTTCATTCTGCAGTAATTAACTAGGGTGGACAAAACCTGGCTGACCTCAGGGAGGTGGTTCCTGAACTCCCTCTCAGGCCTGTGGGCTGGTGGCTCCTCTGGCTCATCATCCAGGGACAAGGCATCCAGGTAGAGGTTCTCACTGGCTGAGCACCTGTCCGACTCCTTCAGCTTGGACAGCGGCCGGTCTTCAAATGGAACCGAGTCGGCGTCTGCGCAAGGCCACATGGACACAGGACGGGGCATGCGGAGGCTTCCCTGGTGGGGAAAGGGGCGAACGCTGCCGTCTTTTTGATCACAGAGGAAACTGCCAGCTCTCCGGGGACTGTTCTCTTTCTGCAACTTGGGAGTTTAAAAAACAAAAATGATTAGCCTCGCTTTTCTGATGGTCTCCCTAAAACCATTGTTCTTCCGCAATTTGGAATTACACATAGGTCAATTTGAAAAACTCTGTGAGAAGCAAATGTTCTTAAAGTTTCTGACCTTAATTTCAAAATGTACCACAACATTACAGATGCTTTACAAAACCCACAATTTTATCGGGACTAGAAAATCTGCATTAACCACACACAAGTATGGCAAACTCTTTCTGACACCAATATATGTGTTATTGTACGTAACTTTGAATGTTGTGCTCATGGGAAATTCTACATTTATTACTAGTTTTTAATCTAATACCATTAAAGAACATGTTTAAAACTCTCTTTGAAACTACCTTCAGAACCCAAGACACACTCAGTGGAATACTACCAGTGATAGCAAACTTCTGAGAGTGAACCTGATTTTCCTAACTAGCTCCAGGGCATGTGGGACAGGTCCTATAAATAACTCAAGTGAGCAAACTTGAGTTTGTAACCGTTTGGTGTTACAAACTGAAATGGCTTAACCATTTGGTGTCAAACATAACATACTTTGAGAGGATAAAAACTTAGCTATAAAGGCAGTATGAACAAAACAAAACAAAAGCCACATTACTTTACAGTCATACTTTTTTGCCTGACTTGGTTGAACTCAAGAAGCAGTAGTGGGCAAGCACTCCAGAAGTGAGGAGACCTGAGTTGGAACCATTAACGTGTGGCTTGCTAGTTCAGAGGCAGGTGCAAAGTTCCCGACTCCCCTGAGCTTGGTTTCCTTATTTGTAAGGTGGGTTGTGCACGTGGGCTCACAGGAGTCGTGCTGTCTGGTGGGGGCCCAGTCCACGTAATGGCATTAGGCCTTTCTGGGCCCTTTTGCAGCACTAGATGAAGATCTTGTGGAGGTGGTTCAGGAAGGAAGCCCACGTGAAATCACAAGGAACTGCTGAGGCAGGCAGACAAATGGCTGGCAGGGTGCACGGCCTCCCTCCCCAGAGGAGCCCTCACCAGCTTCCACTCCACTCTCCTGAGCCCGCCTCATTGCTTCCCTTTCTAAAACAGGCACAGAAAGCACAACTGAGACCCAAAGCTATTTTTACCTATGAATCTTTAGTGGGGCCTTTATTGGATGACAAGCTCACACTACCGGATTGACTGCGATTTTGAATAAGTAAATATCTGAATGATAAAAGTGACATTTGGATTTGACCTGAAGGAGTAGCCAAATAAAGATTTAAAGTCCTCAAGCACTGAGATGGTGCCAGAAATTCTAAAACTGCCTTGAATGCAGATCAATTCGTTTTTTGTTTTTTTTTTTTTAAAGAATCACAACAAACTGCATCTCTGTGTCCTGATTTGAGCATTCATCCACAAGTTGCATGTAAATATGGTTTCTGTAAAGTCAGGAAGAAAGCCATATGAGAGAGTAAAGACAAAAGGATGTTTGCTCATTGTTAGTAATTTCTAAGGTGGCGGAACAGAGATTTATCTTTATCTTTGGGAAAGATGGAGACTGAAGCAGCCAAGGCTTACATATTAGCATCTGAGGCAGTTCATTGGCAAATCAGGGAACCAGCAAAACCCCAAAACTCCACATTTTAGCTCTGCCCCTCTGCTCTCTTCTCCTCCTCTCTGATGATGACACAGTTCTTTGCAGTTTTCTTAAAGATGCTAACTGCCTTCTTTAAAAAAAAAAAAAAAAAAAAAAAAAAAAAAAAAAAAGAGGAAGGCTTTTTATATGTTCATTTAAGGCATGTCGGCATAATTTAGTTTCAACACATGATCATCCCTAAGCTATTTTGGGCAAGAAATTAAAATGCAAGAATCCCATTTGAAGCTGCAAATGTGCACTGAGGTGTGAGTGAGGGGGGAAAAGAATGACTCAAGAGGAGAGCTATGAACAAGCACCTTCTAACTCAGTCAAGTGGGATTTCAAAAATAAACCCAGGCAGCCAGGAGCAACTTGTACTCAAGCTGCTAAGTGTTAGGTTTCCTAAAAATGAACTGCAGTGGTTGTGGCTGGAGATATCTGCTGCTAAGATGCCTCTGGGGTGCTGAAATAGAACAGGTCCTTAGAAGGGTAGGGTTTCCTATAGCAGTCATTTCAGCCAGCATCAGCACCTACTTGCAATTTTGCAGTAGAACAACTTTTAATGCAAGTAGAAAATTTTAAATATTTTTATTTTAATATAGGAAACAATAAACCCTCAAGATGTCACCTTACCCAGACTGGCAGAAAGAAAAAAGGTCACTCTGTAAACAGGTTTTAAAAGAATGGCAGCTGATTTAAGAAAGTTACTGGAAGGAAAATGAATGGATGACAGTTTTTAGCTTGGTAAGTACAGCAAATCTAACAGCAAGTCCTACATCATCTGCATATTAACTGGGAACTCTACCATTCTAAGGAGAAATGTAGTGTGACTTCATAGAAGTCTCCTGCCCCCACCCTGCAATCAAACTTGGATTGAGACAAGAGACACTGATAAGTTAGATAAAATGTATTATATGACCTTAGCCACATTCCCACATCACATAACATGCCTCATGTGGTGCAGAAATTATGTAGGAATTTAATGACACCAGACAAGTATGAAGCATGTGTTCTCAAAGTGGAAAATGGATTTAGTGTTACTTCTTTCACCGTCTGTATTAGGTTATCAGAGTCAAGGTTATATTATATGGCTACCAAGTAGTCAAATGTTGAGAGTATACATTGTGAAGAATGTTCAGTTACATTTCTCATTCATCTATGGAATACGTAGCTAAAAGTTAAATGAACGAGCAACCCAATAACTGATAAATGAACAAATTCTATATACACCCATACACACTTGAACCCATTCCCTCTTTTCAGGAAGTTTAGATAATGCCTATAATTGCTTTACCTCATTTTCAGGATGGGGCACTAAGATTTAAAAATTTTTTTTAAAAAATGTTGAATATTTTGGGGGAAAGGCCATATTTATTTTTGAAAGCCACAGTTGCATGTCTGAGGCATCAGTTCATTTGTAACCAATCCTTTTCTAAAAACAGCAGTGAAATCATTGTACAAAATCTGTGGGATCCATCACACAGATTTCAGGAACAGCTGCATGCCCGAAACTCACGTGTTTCAGATCCATGATGCTCAAAGACGTCCATCTCGAGGACTGCGTTCTGAGGCTGCCAGTTTGGCAGAACAATTTCAATACTGGTAACTTGGAATTAGAGGTCAGCTCCTGACCACTACCACCTTTCCAAAATGTAGTCTCAAAACGAGGCCGTGGCTCATCTTTAAGTCACTGACTTTTTGAAAGCTGAGTATCACCATGTTTTACCAATTTTTCCTTTATTAGAAATTCTTCATTCCCAAAAGTAAAAATTAAAAATGTAAAAGATTTGCTTAATTTATATACAAGGTATGACTTTCTAAACAAATGAAGCCTGTGAAAAGTCCAACAAGCCACCATGGCTGACAGGCAAAGGGCACCCTAAAGGAGCCATGGCAGGGTTCATGATGGCCTCACTGGGGTACAGGAGGAACGTAACAAGTGCGTGGCCCTAGAGCGCAGGCCAAGAATGAAGCTCCCTGGCAGCAAGTTGCTGTAGTTACTTGACACTGGTCAACTAAAGTTGGATATAACAAATTAGTGGCCATTTTAAAAGAATATATGCCACTTCTATCCCTAAAATTTCCACCTAGCAATAGAGCACAGACACAGAGATTTCATACGGGAGACTCTTCACAAGTGCTGCATGTCCAAGCCAAAAAGGAAATGGCCACATTCCTCCTGATAGGATTTGGGCAAGACTGAAATGGAGCTGTACCAAAGATTAGTAAGGCGACTCATTTGTGTGAGTGGTCAAACCTAGAAAGAGTCTCAGCTTTTCTATCTGCAGTGTACTTCCCTCTTTTTATTTTTTTAGGGACGGGGCCTCACTCTGCCACCCAGGCTGGAATGCAGTGGTGATCATAGCTCACCTACAGTGTATTTTATTCTTCTCAGTGGTTTCCAAGCCAAAGGCTCTTGGTGTCTTTTACCATTTAGTTCATTCTGCCTCCCTGCCTATGCAACATATGCATATACTCACCTTTGTCATTATACCTGCATAACACAGGCACCATCTCTGTGGGTAATAAAGCACATTTCTCAAAAGGCTCTGGGGTACTTAAAATAGAGTAATGAGGTTATTTTTCCTGAGCTCAATTTCTTACTGATTAATACATTTCCTTGAGACCTCATAAATTTATAAGTGTGACTGGCTGAAATAAACAAAATGTATACTATGTAAAAATCCAGCCAGGAAAGAATTCCAAATCTTCATCAATTTAATTTGTGTATCACTCAGGAACTACTGCAACTATGCAAACCATTCTAAGTTTGATGCAATGCAGACAATGGTTATGTTGGCAGAAAAATGACTACCCCTACTCCTTCCCAAATTCATCTGAGTTTCTAAATTGTTTGTTTAGCTTAAGATGATGAGCTACCAGCTACCTCTCTTGACTACGGTCCGTCTAATCACAGCTCAGCAGTATCCACAGCAGGCACACTCACCAGCAAACAGCCTGACTTCCAACTGAATTCAGCAATTTCTTTTCTAATAACAATTCTATTCAAGTTGAAGCAGTCACTGTGACCACATCTTTAGTGGCAAACTTAAAAGTTATAGTTTGCTTTCAGCAGAAATCACTGAATAAGACCTGAAATAACCTCTTTCTAGTGTTGTCTTTAAATTCCTTTAAAAAGTTATCTCCCACCTCCCACAATCCCCAGCCACCCTGCTCAGCCACCACCACATGTACACATAGGAAAGTTACCTATAAACTGTGTCATGGAGAGATATAAAACTAGGTCTCCAGCACAAGCAATTCTAGTATTTCTCTCTCTTCCTTTGGAAGCCCATGCATCCTGATGCTATAAGGACCAGAAAGCAGCCTAGTGCTTTGGCTTTCTGGCTCCACTGAGTACTTTGCACTCTGTGCCTATGCTCCAGGGCCTGGGGTGCCTCCTTACCTCCTCTATCCTCCACAAGAGTTCCTTTTTCTGCCGCTCCCACTCTTGCCGATCTCTGTCCAGGCGGTCAAGAAGTTCCACCTTTTCCCGGTTCCAGTTCTTCTCGCTGTGATGGATCTGCCAGCGCAGGTCCATGACCAGGCTGTGACTGTCAGCCAGGAGCTGCTGGTGCACCTCTCTCTCCTTCTTCAAGGCCCCCTTGCTCTCAGTGGAGGAGCCTAGTTCTCCCAACTTGTTCTCAGTCTTCTCTTCCAGCTGTCAAGGAGAAAAGACAGGAATTTCCGCTGTGACAAGTCTTGCATTCAAGGTTGAAGTCTCAGCACATTTACAAGTGATCCCTGGAAACATGTTTAAACCAAGCTTTGACCAATCCTCAGTATAAATAAATTTTATTTTTAAAGTCCTAGTGAATAGCATTTAACACAGATAGCCACACAGAACGTTAAACAGTGAGTAAACTGAGCTTCCCATGGCCAGTTTCCCTGCTCCACTTTCCTAGTCTAAGTCACCACCATCTCTTGCCTGTACTTCTGTGTTAACTCCTTGAGGTCAGGTACCATGTCCATCCCTGTATCCTTAGCTCCTATATGGAACCTAGGGATGGGACAGTGACGGAAGCCAATAGTTTTCAACAAATATTTGTCAAATACCCAGGAGGTTAAATATCAAAACCAAATAAGATCCTACATCTTACATATTCGAACTTATGAAAACCAATGAGAAAACCTTAAAGACAAAGAAAAATGACACACATCATAGAGGCACAAAGACGAGAATTCACGGAGATTTCTCATCAGAAACTTTGCAAGTCAGAAGATGACAGAGTGGCATCTAAAGTGCTGCAACAAAAAAGATCTCAACCTAAATAGAATTCTGTACCTAGAAACGGTATCTTCCAAAAATGGAGGAAAACACTTTTCAAACAATGAAAACTGGAAAAAAAAAAAAAAAAAAAAAAGAAAGAAAAAAAACAACAAAAAAAATTGCCAACAGACCTGCACTTCAGGAAATGAAAAAGGAAGTTCTTTAGACAGAAGGAATATACCAACAGGCACATTGATCTATACAGAAATGAACACTGGAAATGACATATATGTAAAGATAAAACTTATTATTTCCATTTTAATTGCTTTTTTCATATTTGATTATCTAAAGCAAAAATTGTTACAATGTGCTGTGTGTTTATGGACTATGCAGAAGTAAACTATGACAGCAGTAGCACAGAGAATGGCAAGGAACTGAGAATATACTGCTGTAATTGCCTCAGACAGCATGAGGAGTAGTCTTACACGATTTCAGGGTAGACTCTGATTAATTAAATACGTATATTATAAGCCCTAGGGCAAACGCTACAACTGCACAACAGCCTGCTGTTCACTGCCTTGCTTTTACCCTCATAAGCAATCTTTTATATTTTATTAAGTGCACAATTCTAACAAACTGTATACTTTTTAAAGAAAGGCCTTTCACATAGATTGCCTCATTTGGTCTTTATTGCAGTCCTGTAAGTACAGGTATCCTCATTCCCAGTTTATTTGTGAAGAAATGGCAGCTCGGTGCTTTAAGGACTTGCATAAGGGATGTGGTAAGTCAGTAACCATTATTCGTATGTAGAGTTCAATTCACTTTCTTAAAATAAGTTACTTAAAGACCCACTAAAATAATTAATAGTTGATTACCCATGTCTAAACAGATTCTTTCAACTTTTATGAGATCATATTTTTTTAAAAAAAGATTAATGACTGAAATCAGCCAGTATTATTATATTTAGAAAGATGTCTGTATCAATGCTGTAGTTTAGATGTTTGTCTCCCAAACTTCAAGTGGAAATGTGATCCTCAATGTAGGTGGGGCCTAGTGGGAGGTGTCTGGGTCATGGGGGTGGACTCTTCATGAATAGATTCATGCCTTGGGCCAGGGAGTGAGTAAGTCTCCCTCTACTATTTCCTTAAGAGCTGGTTGTTTAAAAGAGCCTGGCACCTCCGCCCACCTGCACTTCCTTTCTTGCCACGTGATCTGCACACATCACCGCTCCCCTTTGCCTTTCGCTGTGAGTGGAAGCGGCCTGGCCCTTTCCAGCAGCAGATGTTGGCACTATGCTTCTCGTGCAGTTTGCAGAACTGTGAGCCAAAAAAACCCTTATTTTTAAATAAATTACCCAGCCTCAGGTATTCCTTTATAGCAACAGTAACGGACTAAGACAATCAGGTTGCTGATGGTGTGCTCAGTTGAACAGAAAGTTCTTGCCCACAAGGGACTCAGTGGGCGAGAGCTAATACTGAATCTCACCTCTGGAATAAAGGCAAACCCTTCATGAAGTGGGGAGAACACAGTTTTGTCCCTGAATCTCAGTGGAACTCAGGCCTTCTTGGAGACGAAACAGAGGTGACTAGGGAAGGGAAAGGTCTGAGGAAGCAGATGACAGCCACGGATGCAGGTCAGGGGTGATGCTTCTTGATCAATCATTTATAAAATGTAAATCTGGGGAAAATAGAACTCTTTTTAAGTAGAAAGAATGCAGAAACAAAAGAGGGGAGAAACCTCCAGTGTTAACCAGGAGACTACCAGAAAAGCACCAGGCACCACAAAATCCCAGTTCATAACAGCTGCCAGAAGTCCACATAACCCAGAGTGACAGGCCGCTGAGCCCCATATAGGTACATCTGCCCACCTGTAGATGCTTCCAGCCACCAACGCATCCTCTCTGTAGAATCTCCTCACGCAGCATACCCCTTCCCGGGCCCCACCTCACCTCTGCTAGCCTGCTTTGTCAAGGCACATTCCTTCTGCCCACAAGCTCCTCAGTGTCCACACTTCTCAGGCCTCTTGTGGCCAGGGTCTACGCTTAGAGCCCAGTCCCCCCACCTACGTAGGGACCTCGTGTCGACAGCCCTCCACTGTCAGGTCTCGCTGGAGCAGACTCCCCGTGACCCTGCGGCTCCTGTCAGTGCACTGTCTGTGCTCTTTCTTTTCCCTCCACCGCCAAACTCACTTCTTTCCCTCAGTACAGCGCACAGTGCTTCTGCCCCACATCCCGACGGCAAGTGTTCTTGTCAAGTTTTCCAGTGACCTCCTCACTGCCAAGTTCAACAAAACTTTTTATCCCTCATCTGTCCTGTCCTCTTCAAAGCATCTGACACTTCTGAACTCCACTTGGAACGCCATGGTGTCCCTCCCTTTGGCTTCTGAGACAGCATTTGCTCTGGATTTTCACAAATTTATCTGGCTGCTCCTTTGCAATCTCTTCTCTCTCTACAAACTTTTTGAAAATGAATATTTTGGTTCCTTCTATGAGCTCCTCTCATTCTGTGCACAGTCCTGGGGAGTCCTCCATGGCCCTGCCTCCCACCTCCTTATTCATGCTCAGGTATATACGCCTTCTGCCCAGCCCTTTTTAAGTCCCAGTGCCTGTAATGACACACACCTCAAATCCAACTTGTTCCCTTTCCATCCCAACTGGTTCTCTCTCTACGTTCTTGTCTTGGTGATGGCCCACTGCCCAGGCACCCACACTGGACACCTGAGAGCCATGCGAGGTGCTTGTTGCTCCAATGTCTCATGAACCGGCCGCCAGGACCGGTCGCTCACTGCTTGCTCTGTTTTCAGGTGTGTGCCTTCCACTCCTTCTCTACTGCTGCTGCTTTATTTCAGAGTCACCCCTCTCACCTCCAGTCTCTGCAACTCAGGGTTCCTCAACCCGGGTGGCAGCCTGGTGAAGCCACAATTCCCCTTCTCAATGTTAATTCTGGGATATCTACAACAATTGTCATGGGAAATGGAAAGATGTGTGATTACTTTTTATTCTTTCATTCCTTTTTATTCTTTCATTTCCTTTCAAAAGATCTGTGATTTCTGTTGGGCTTGTTGCCTATTTATAACTGAAAGACATGCTAAATTTTAGTGGAAAGTTAGTGACCATAAAGACGCATCTCTTTCCTATTCTAGTTCGGCAATTCCCTGATTTCAGTCTACAGACCATTAACCCCAGGTTAATCCATTCAATTGCAATGGTTGCTAATCCATTCTCTATCTTCAAGGCAGAATAATCTTTTGAAAAAGGGAATCTAAACTTTCACAATAAAATCAGGATTAAAGCATCAATTCCTTAAATACTTTTCTTTCCTCTCCTACTTCAGCTTCTTAAATGAGCCATGCTTCTTTCTTCTTGATACTCTCTTTTTGCCTGAAAGTTCCTTTCTCTCCTTTTCCAGATGCCAGTTCTTATCCATCCTTTGAGATTTTTCTCAACGGGACTTTCACAGCCTTCTCTGAATTCTCAAGCCAAGGTATGTGCCTTGCATGCTTCTGTCCCGAGAGTCCTATGTGCAAGCCTGGTGGGGCACTTTCCATGCTGCTATAAATAACAGCACTTGTCTGGGTCCCCCCACTGCCCTGAGAACCCCTTCAAGGAACATCTGATTTGTTGCTGGATCTTCAACGTTTAGAACAAGGTCTGACTTAGGAGTCTGCTGAAAGAATCATGGACTTGGGAAGTGTCGTCAACATGGGCTCTAATGAAAGAAGGTATTAACTTGTAGCAGAATTAAACTGTTTTGTATTTAAGTAGAAGAGGATAAATATGGGATTATTACAAATAGATTAGCATCATCCCATATTCATTGCTTCCTGGGCTGCAAATGTATAAGAAACTTCCTAAATGATTTGGACAGAGATAAACTCTTTACCTATTACCAGCTGGCTTTTGGGTTTGAAGTTCGAGCTTTATTTTTTGGTATTTAGGGACTCTCCCTGAAGGTTTATTTGTAGCAAACCTGTGGGTGGATACTACGTTCCTATAAAACAAAGATGAAATATTTTGAAACTGGCTTGCATCAAAGATTAGACCTCCCTTCTTTAGCTACAGTTTGGGCTTTGAAAACATTTAGCTCCCCCGATAAACATATTTTTTAAATAGGTTTAAAGGCAGCTCATTAGAGAATGTCCTAGGTCGTTTCTCCTCCGCTGCTGACGCTGCCGGTTGGGGACTAAGATAAATGGAACATCTAGGTCAAATCCCCTGCAGGCATCAGGGAGGGGCCACAACCAGGCCAGCTGCTCCCTCACTTGATGCCCAAGCCTGGAAAGCTGTGCCCATGCCCCAGCCCCTGCCCCGCCCAGGGCTGTCAGCCCACCACCACTGCTTGCTGGGGCCAGGCGGAAGTGAAGGGGGACTTGTGGGTACCAGGAGAGATGGATTTTCTGTTTGTTTGTTTGTTTTGACACATCAAGCCATTTTCACCTTTTATCAAGACTGTGTGACAGGGGTCTCCTTTCCAGGCAATTTTTTCCTTTCATGACCAGGCCAATTCCTATAAAATTTTACTTACTTTATGGTTTGCCTCAAAATAGAGCCTAGGAAATAGATTACCAAGGATATACGGATCTTCCCTCCCTCCTCATGATCAAGGGATTGGAAGAAACCTTGAGAGACACTCTCAGCAGCAGATGCTGTGTAGGAAGTCACATGACTTTCAATGGTTTCCAAGGAAGAAACCCTTAGGAAAGGATGCTTCTTGTCATGTCTGATCTTAGTTCCTATGGCTGCGGTATAAGGCCTCAGAGGGGACCTCCCTCTGTGGTGTGTGGTAGAGGCAGGGAACGTGGGCTCTCTTCCTGCCCTAGTGCTAAAGGGCTCTGTGATCTGAGATGAGCTGTTTCTTCTGGGCCTCAGTTTCCTTTGGTATAAATAAGGAGATTAAAATTGATTAGAATTCTTGGGCATGCAGCGGAAGGTCTCCAAGTTCTTTTTGATATTTTGAAAAATCTCACTGAGAGGATGCATTTACCTTTTTCAGAGACAACTAAACCACAATCTCCTTTTGCTTTGCTCCTGCCTAGAGTTATGTCAGTTCAGTGTGATGACAGTTTCAGCCTGGCCATCCTCTGATGGAGCTATATGGGAGAATCCATGCTGCTCTGAAACTGCTGCGTGGTGGAGGCCGTCCTGCACACTTGGGAGAGGGAACATCGGGAAAATGGGGCCTCTGCACTTCAAGAGGAGACGTAAGTGCCACTCCTCTCATTTTTCCTGTACAAGGAGCCCATAGTTCTGAATCTCTCTGTGCCCCCGACACCCCACATATCGTGGACAGTAGAGACACATGGTCAGGATGGAGAAAGACCCGGAGGGTGGTACCTGTTCCAGGCGGCACTTGAGCATGGCCCACTCCACGTCCCAGGCTGCCTTGTCGTTGGCATATTGCTGCTGCAGCCGCAGTCGGGCACGCTCGTCCTCCCGCAGCTCCGCGCGGAAGTCCTCAAGCAAGGCCTTGAAGGCACTGAACAGTTGCTGGTTTTCCACCACCTGTGGGAACACTAAGTCAGGCTCCACCACCTCCTTTAAGCATAGTTTTTAGGTCCGAAGAGGAGAGGATCTGGCTATCAAGGTATTGTGGGGGCTGTTTCCCAGGTGCTGTTGGCAGTGGGTACAGGGTGGGTGGGGGGTCTGCAGTTAGTTGGGGAGCCAGGGGTCCCTGTTGCTGCCATCGGTCTCCTGGGCCTGAGACTGGGGGCCTGTTTGATCAGGACGAAGGTGGAAGGAAGGCTGTCCTGGCGACCTGGCAGCTATGTTCGGAGGCTGGAACCTGGGCTGGGGCTGTGGGAACCTGCTGCAGAGGTGCTCTGGGCTCCAAGGAGACTGCAGGAGGCCACAGGGAACCCTGAGGCCAGGGCTGCCAGTCACTGTGTGACTTTAGATGTCTAGAACACAGAGTTGGGCTGACAACACTGTCATGAGGGTGCAGATATGGCAAGACCTCTCCACACACCTACATAGATGCTGTCACTCTAATGCTAGCTGTCGGACTAGAGGAGAATTAATAAAGGTCAGCGACTCCTATGAACACAGGGTGATCAGACTCTGACTCGCAGTTACTAAAAGGTCATAGATATGACACACATGGCCATTGTGGGTGGGTGGATTTAATTATTAAATATTTTGATGTTTAATAATTAAAGCCAAAGGTGAAATGCGTAACCTGTTCATGAAGGCTTTATTGTGGTCTCTTGAGGTGGAACTGCCAGCCCCCACTTTTCTGCCCCTCGGAAAGGGACAAGCCAGACCCACCCTCACATTTCCAGTATTTGGCACAATCTTTGGCTCATGTCAAGCATCCAAATGTGTCTGGTAAACGAAGAGTGGATTTTTATTACTAATATGCTTATGCCTAACTTAAAATAGCGTCTATGTTCTAAAACCTGCCCAGCCCTTTGAAGTCAAATTTTAAAGCCATGATTTCTATCTTAGTACATTTCAGCAAGGGCATTATATCAGAAAGGTTTGGCCAAATGAATGAAACATGCTGAATCAATTATGGTACCTTGATAATAAAAGTGTTGTGAACCCGTCTCTTCCAATCAGCACTGAAAGTACATCACAAGCTCTCAGGGTGGTCTCAGGGCATTCTTTTTTTTTTTTTTTTTTTTTTTTTGGTGTATTTATGAAGCAGGAGTTATAAAAGATCTCTAAGTCCCACTGGATGTAGATAAGCTCTACTATGGAAAAACAGAGCCTCACCCTCTCAGAATTCCTCATCCCCCAAACCTGATAAATCTCTCCTGCCTGGGTCAGCAAGTACACTGGGGACCCCTCCTTCAGGTTCTGCACACACTGGCCTCACTCTGCAGTCATGCTTTTAAAACCATCTACTTGATCCACTAAACATATACAAAAATGATTCAACATGTATGGGAAGGATTTAAGACACTTTGGATGTATGTTTGTATTCAAATAAAATTGCACAGCCACAAAAAAGAATGAAATCATGGCTTTTGCAGCAATATGGATGCAGCTGGAGGCCATTATCCTAAGCAAATTAACACAGGAACATAAAACCAAATACCGCATGTTCTCACTTATATGTGGGAACCAAACATTGGGTATACTTGGACACAGAGGTGGGAACAACAGACACCGGGGATTCCAAAAGGGGATGGGGAAGAGGGGCAACGGTTGAAAAACTACCTACTGGGTACTATGTTCACTGCTTAGGTGACGGGAATCATTAGAAGCCCACGCCTCAGCATCATGCAATATACCCACATAATAAACTTGCACATGTACCCCCTGAACCTAAAATTATATACACACACACACACGTTTTTTAAATAAAGTTATGTTAAAAAAGAGAAATTTTTTAATACGAGCAGATTTATTATGGAGATTTCCATAGTTGTCCCCAGCATTTAATTAAGTAGTTATAATATTAACACAGTGGAGTATTTTTTTTTTTTTTTTGAGACAAGGTCTTGTTCTGTCACCCAGGCTAGAATGCAGTGGCATGATCACGGCTCACTGTAGTCTCAACCTCCTAGGCTTAAGCAGTCCTCCCACCTCAGCCTCTCAAGCAGCTGGGACGATAGGCGTGTGCCGCCATGTCCAGCTAATTTTTATATTTTTTGTAGAGACAAGGTTTTATCATGTTGCCCAGGCTGGTCTCAAACTCTGGCCTCAAGTGATCCACCTGCCTCAGCCTCAGAAAATGTTGGGATTATAGGCATGAGCCACTGTGCCCAGCTACGATGGAGTAGAAAGGCCTGTCTGTTCGTATTTACTGCTCTTTGATTTTTCTCACAGGGTACAATTTTCACTTTTGGGACAAAAGGCATTAAGAGTACAATTCAGTCAACATTTGAAGAACTCAGTAGATAGGGAACCATCTATGAGTCTTACACATTCTTACCAACCATCTGAATAGAAATGAATTACTACTATACTCAAAGAGATGCTCGCCATATATGTGAAGCTGTAACAAACACAGAACAGTTTTTTAAACTCCACATCAAAAGTACCTAAAAATTAGCTGGGCATTGTGGCTTTTGCCTGTAGTCCCAAATACTCAGGAGGCTGAAATGAGAGGATTGCTTGAGCCCAGCAGTTCAAGCTTATGGTGAGCTATGATCACAGTACTACAATCCAGTCTAGGTGACAGAGCAAAACCTTGTTTCAAAAGAAAAAAAAAAAAAATCTAAAAATGATATAAGTGCAGTTGAGTGATAAGAGGTATCACAACAATCTTTTCAGAAATACACGTCTTCATATAGAATTTGTTTGCTGATTAATCACATATATTTTATGGGAGATTTAAGAGTTTCATCTTTGGGTTTTAAATTAAAAATCACTGCTTTTTGAGTCAAGAGTATTTCAAGCAGAAAATAATGTTAACAATTTTGATCCAGTCTTTGGAGTAGTCATTTGATTTTCACTGAAGAGAAAGCAGAAAACCATATAATATATTCCTGTATGTAATCAATACTTTTCTATGAATGCCAGGTTACATTTGGTATCAGCCTATGCTGTTCTTAGCCCATACACCACACAACATTAGAATCAGAATCTTACAGTCCTCTTGCAAATTGCTAACTTGGTTTCTCTGGAAGAAAGTACTTTTTGGCTTTAACAGATATTGAATTCAATAAAATTCAAGCCTTAATGATTTGTGCACATTTGTGTCAGAGTAATCAAAGTAGTGCTCTAGTAAACCAGGATAATATAAATCATCATGGAATGAGCCCAGAATTGCTTTGGAGCGAAGGCAGCCAAAGGGAGCAAGAGAGCCCAGCTCAGTGCTATTGGTACCTGTCATCATCATTTCCCAAGAGCAGCATGTGGCACAGCAGGAAACCAGGCCAGCTCCTGCCATTAGTGCACAACAGCAAAAGTGGATGTCCGTGTCAACATTTCTGAAGACTCAGAATGAGCCAGATGGGCATTATTTTCCTAATGACTTTCACACACATGCAAAAAAACAGTGACAATCATTACTAATAGTGTAGGTTTTCCTATGGCCAGGGATATACTAAATTATTCACCAACATGACCTTGTTTATATGTCACATCAATCTTGAGTACATACGCTATGTTCCCCATTTTACAGAGGAGGAACTATGGCTTGGAGTGGCTGAGAGCCAAGGTCCCACTGTCAAGGAAGTGAGCTCCCAGTCCACGTCATCCCGTTCCAAGGCCAACAAACCACGCCAGGAATATTCAAATTCTGACATTATACCCTGCCAAGTCTTCTTCTTTTTTTCAACTTTACCTTGCAGAAGGCATCCAAACCCCAGGAAGCTAATTCCATTTCCCATATCAAGGGAAATAATTGTAGTGAGTCATCCTGAGAGAATATCTAAAAGTTAACTTCTCTTATTTTTTTCCCCTGGTGGTACCCCTTGCTGGGCTACCTTTTGGGTAAAAAGATGACCCAAATCGAGAATCAAATTAAGACTCTGGTCCATTTAGACATCTTTATGATGCAAGTCTTCTTGGACATGGGGCTTTCTGAATCTTTTGTGCTGGGGCCTAGCCATGCAAACTTTTAGCTTGTACATTTGTTGAATGTAGGTCAGTTTCAACTAAAAAATCTGGCTTTTCAGAGATCAGCTGGCTGATTTTCTAGCAAAGCTGCAGGATAAAAAGCCTCCAGTGATTTCCCTCTCCTCTGCCTAGCGGCATTACAGCCTCGCCTAGCTCAGCTCTCTTGAGTGAGACTTACAATGTGCTATAATATGTCAAACTTTTTAACAGGTTCAGAATTGGTCTTCGGTCCATCAGACTGCTATCCAAGTCTACTATCTATCCAAGTCTCATATTCAAGTATTATTTTCTACTAATAAGTATTATTAGTAGAAAATGAATGGAAGTTTGTAGGTGAGGTAATGTATCAAGGTCTTTGTGACGCAATGCCAGCTATTATTCAAAATTGTTCTTGCCTAAGATTTCTAAGATTTCATCAGGTGAAATCACAGCTCCACCAAAGAGCTAAACCTCTACCAACTACTTTGCTTGCATCAGAGCCAGTAACTTTGGAGACAGGCTTAATCGAAAGCTGGAACAGACATATTGACCTGCTGCTATGGGTTAACCCACAAAACACCAGTTACAAAATAGAGGCAATGGTATCCAATCCTGTTTGTTTAGGCCTCTTGACAGAGGCAAGGGAATTCCAGAATGATGCAGTAGCTGCCCAGACCTCAACAAGGCACATGTAGCTCTTATTCGAGACCTCACTCAGCAATCAACAGGCAACTCCTCCACCAGCAGTCGTCCCTCAAATTCTTTACTGCGAGCTTAGCCAGAATTGATACATTCATACAACCAGCAACACTTTTATAAACGAGCCATTTGTCGTTCTTGTCAATGTAACCTTCATTGTTACATCCAGATAGGTTCTTTTCTAAAAACCATTATCTCCTACAGACAAAAGAATGGGCCACTGAAGACAGACCCTGAAAATATAATCTATTAGTATCATGGGAATTAGAGTCATTTACACAGTCCTCTGTCCCCTGGCCAAGAGTCTGCCTGCTGATCCTGTCCAGGAGGGCTCTGGGCTGTGGTCTCCATAATTGTCACTGAGCGTTTCCCAAGAATGAATGTGGGTCCGCGAAAGAATAAATAAGGCCCATACACACAGTTATCAGCCCAAAGGCTTAGGAAACCAGGGCAAATCTGGTGAAAGTCAGGAGGCCATTAGGGAAGAAACTTACTTGTGAGGTTCCAAGCTTCGTTATGCACTTGGGAGGCCTGTGCAGCTGTGGTCAGCTCTGGGAGGTAGGACCAGGCAGGGAGAGGCCTTTTTCCAAGCACCCATCTGTACGTGTGAATTTTTACTTCGCATAGGTGCTCCTTTCAGAGTGACAGAACAACTGCCACCACAGAGCAAAGACAAAACGCTGCACGATCCTAAGCTCTGGTCTGGTTCCTTTTACAGAAAGAAGAGCGTGCCTCCTAAGGGAGGCCTCCCAGTTGCAGGATAAACTGAAGCATGAACCGCGGTATGACATACACAATTGAAATGTAAATGCCATCTAGGCTCAAGAGAACTGTCTTATTAAAAAAAAAAAAAAAATAGGCAGTTCACAGTTCTGATGTGAGTCCTCCTCTGGCAAGGGTGTTCTTTCTGGAAGTTTCTGTATGTTGGGCAAAGCAAAGGCGGGCAGCCTGCATGGCCAGAAAGGAAGACTGCTGGGGTCTGTGAGAGCCACGGCCCCAGAGGCCCCGGAAACCAAGGGCTGTGTCTGCAGGAGAAAGGCTGACTCCCTTGAAGGTCCTAATGCAGCATATGAGCCAGACAAGGAGCAGAGGTCCAGGGAAGTGGAGTCTCCTCAGTCCTGAGGCTGGACTGAGTGAGTCTCCTCAGTGACTGTAGCAGGTGAAGACTTAAATATGAAATATAATTCCTTCAGCTCTTCCTATACATTTTATATTAGGTTCTACATACTTTATTATTATTTTTTTTTACATAGTCGTTTTATTAAATGATAAAGAGAATTAGGTCACATCCCTGAATGAAAAAGTAACTTCTTTTTAAGTTAATCCAAGTAGGGAAAACGAGCTGTTGGCGCCCCAGGATCATCATTCCTGCACCATTAATCACCTTGTGTGAAGAAGCTGGATTCCAGGAATTACTAATCAGTATGAAATGCATAAACAGCCTAGGAATGCTGGCCTCAAATGCTTAACACAGTGGCTAGAGTCCTGGAGCTCAAGAACTATACGATTTGCTCTTGGGTGTGCACAGCCTCCGCTCTTCCGGATGGCTGGGGAAACTGAAAGCACTCAGTGGCTCTAGAGCAACCAGGTCATGACCGTGAGCTCATGTAGCTGAAGACTGGGAAATAGGGAACATCTATGGAGCCAAATGTTTGCCAACCTGATGATGTGTTATGAGCCATCCCAAGGTTGATGAGTATATGCATGTTTTTAAAAAACCTCTGTGGACATGATAAATGTTGCCGTCTACTTGAGTTCAGTTGTGAGAATGTTCCATATGTCACAAAGCAAAGACAGAGGCCTGAGAAATACTGTAACTGAGAATCTGTCCTTCGGAAAGCGGTTTGGCCAGGTTTCCCATGCTACTCATCACCTTGCGAGGTATTCAGTGTTGCTGGAACAGCCTGGCTCTGTGCAGCTCTGTGAGACACGTGCCCTGGCTCTTACATCCCAGCTGCCTGGCTAATACTCATGCCAGTCAGAGAGAGGCAAATCCTCTAACTGGGAATGTTCCCCCCAGAGAACCAGCTGTCGTTACAGTAGAGCTCATTGATCTTCTGTCCTGGGACAGACAGAGTGTTGTGCACGCAGTGTTCCTTTCACTACTGTGGACACCAGCCCACTCGGCACACCTGATTCTGAGTGTCTGGACTCCACCCCGCCACCCCTCCACACACTTCTACCACACGCAGGCCACAGTGGAAGCTCATCTCTACTTTCATGGATAATCACTAAAAACTAGTGTTGGAAGTAGACGGCAAAGGGAAATGACATTAAAATATGCTGAATGTGAGGTTCCAGCTGAGTGACTTCACATTATTTTCCACCCTGAGAGTAATGACTGTTGTTTAGAAAACCAGATGTGTGAGGTTTTCTCCTTGTCCAGAGCATCTGCATTCATGCGTGGGAAACACGTTTTCTTAGATGAAGAAGGTTTCTGGTGAAGTGGCAACAGTGGCCATTAGTGGCAATATTATGTGAGGTAAGCACAGATGATTTATGGGACTGAATGATAACATTTCTTTTAAAAAGTAAAATTAGTAGATTTTAAAGCATTATTTGCAAAGTAGTATTTTCCTTTCTAACTAGATTATTGCTGGAAAACTCATTCCGTGACCTAAATTCTCCCCATGGACACTGGTAGAATGGCGTACTTTCTAATGGCTGTGAGTAAAAGTTCCTTTGAAAGGATCATCTCCTTCTTGAGTCATGTTATTCAGGGAGAATGAAGGGTGGACCGGTGTACATAGCCAACAGCTGTTTAGGTGTGAAAATCCGATTGTATAGAGAGGGAGCAGGGGGAGCCCAAATTTCCCTCAGCCTGCACTCAGAAGCTCGCCGCCTGTCTTCATCTGGATCCGAGCCAGCACTCTGGTGACAGCCTGCTCCCATGAGATGCAGCGGCTCCGGGCCCTGGGAGCCTGGGCCAGGGAGGAGCAGCAGCTGCAGTGTCCAGCGCGGAGGGAGTGTCCCAGAGTGTCTAGGGCTGAGAGGAGGTTGGAGCCACACCCAGATGACTGCTGTGCCCCATGTCCACCTGGCCCTGCACCCTCAGCCCAGAACGCAGGCCTCCTAGGCCAGGGGTGTCCAGCTTCACTCTAGGAGCCCCCTGAGAAGGGTTATTACTATTAGTAAATAATCAAGTAGGGTTAGAGGGTCCTGCTCAGGAGCTCCTTACTCCAAATCCTCCACCACTGCCATTTTGTATAAAAATGCAAGCAGTTTGGATGTTATCAGTAGTATCTTTGGCTTTATTAAGTAGATTCTATTTCTGTGGTCTATGGCAACAATAACAGCTACTTAATAACACTGAAGTCTCACCTCTATACATACTTTAAATTTTTCAAAGTGTCATCAAATACTTTTATTTGGGGGCACACTACGTTTCAAGTGGGACAAAGAGAACTTGAAATATTTTGTCCATGTTGGGGGATTTTTTAAAAACTTGTCCTTTTCTCCTTATATATTATGCTGCCAAATGAATGATGTTGTCAGTGACAGAGCCTCTCAGGTATATTCACTGGCCCCAGCAGAGACACACACCATTGATCTGCCCTTACTACTGTCCTTATTTATATGAGTAACTCAAATGAAAGAGTGGGCTGACATTAAAATGAAAGGCTTGATGAGGTGATTTCTAGCAAAAACCCAGCATCACAAATGACAACAAGTGGCTATAGTCAGGCAGAGGAATTTTCTGCTACCTGAAGGCCAACAGTTGAAACAAAATGACACAAATGTGGCTTAGGAGTCTCCTCTCTCTGGTGTGGGCAGGGCAGTGGGCTTGGATGGAGGCACCCACCTGCTTGTGGGGCTGTCCCCTGTCTGCAGTCTGCAGTCGCAAGCTGTGGTCTCCAATCTGCAGCCGGGAGTGTTGGGGGTGCTCCCCCACCGGAAAGCCACAGCCTCGGTCACTGTCGTCGCGGTCTGGGCCATCCACCTGGTGACCCGCCTGGACTCCAAGCTCTCCGAGCCTGGGGAGGGTCTCTGGATGCTCACCCTGAAACAGGCAGGAGGTGACAATCACAGCTGTGGCCAAATCCTTTGCTGTACAGCCTGATTTTCATTGTTTAAAGATAATGATCCCCTTTATGGATTATCAAGGCCTGTATTTCTCAGTCATTACCCCTCAAACTGCTCATTTTGGCCATTTCACTCATTGGTACTTGCTGCATTTAAATAGCACAGGGTAGGTGCTCAACTTATTAGAAGATGTTAAAGAGAAATTTTCATTCTACTACTTATAAATTAGTATTGCTTATAGCTATGGTTTTTAAGTTAAAGAAGGAGGAACTCCAGAGTACTGATTAATAGGAAACTTTACAACGATTTCTAGGTATTGCTTAATAATGATTTTCTATGTCATGGATAGTTGGAAGCTGTCGGAATTTGTTTTTGAAGACTTTCTTCACCCTGAAGAAAGAGATCACTGTATTTTCCCATTCTGAGGATGAGAACTTAAATTTACATACACTGTTCCCCAGAGTGAAAAGCAGACAAAAGGTCTTTGGGAACTAAAAAGAAACCAACAATTCACAATGCCTCGAAGCAGCTGGCCAAGGAGCCAGGCTCGTGGATGTGCAGAATACACAGAACACCAGTGGCTCCAGCCCCAAGTGTGCCAGGAAGCAAGCCCTGGAAGGAGTCTGCAGCACAAACGGTCACTCTGACTTAATCAATACAAAAGCAATCAGAAGGCAAAGATCTCTGTTCTGTCGCTATTATAAACCTGGGAGGTATAACAGGAAGAACATATACAAATTTTAGAGGTGGCAAAGTGACTCATCTGAAGCTTAGAAAAGATCCTTTTAAAACCGTGTGGGCAGGACAGGCTTTCACATCTAGGAACAAAACTTGAATAAAAGAAGAGCAAATGTTTTAGAAACCAGCGTTTACAAACCAGCTTGAATGAGATGGTGCAGGACCTCAGGTGACAACCTCAATGAATTTATAAATGAGCAGCAAAGGAGATGGGAGTGAAACTTTGCTACAGCATGGAGTTACAGACCAGAACACTCCTAAAACTAGGTACGAGCATAGCACAGAATTCATGGTTTCATACATAACTGAACAAGCTGCTACATTTCCATTTCTTGGACCAAAATTGACAAAATAATTTAAAATAATAATGACTTCACCACAATGCAAAATATTAATGTGGCAAAACTGCACTTGTATTCCATGAACATGTACAAATGAAAAAGAGAGTAGACATTGGGTAGGCAAGCAAAGCACCTGCCTCTGCCCGTCCCTCACTTATGAACATCACACAGGTTTCGTGGGGAAGTCTGTGGTTTTCCTCATTTAGTTCCTGCACTATTCTAAGTTAAGTTTATGCCTAGCATACCTGCTCTTGCTACTGTAATGTTACTTCTGTTATATTTGCTTGTATATAGGCAAGTTATTGATATTTCAGTCACCTATGTTCAATTTTCTCTTATCTATGTGTCTGTATGAATTACTCTAAACCTTTTTTTGGTAGCAATATTAGATGTTAATCAAACACTGAAAGATAAAATAATAGAACATGACTGTGTGTAGGGTGGGTGAGGAGACAGCAGTGTCTGGGGGTCAAGAACAAAACAGATGCAAACAAAAGGAACTCTAAAGCAGAGTTACCTCAGTGAACTCCTCTCCTTCCTCCTCCATCTGCTTTCCTTGCCGCCAGTGTTTCAGCAGCCACCTGAGTTTGACGTAGAAGAGGAAAATGTTCTGCTTCAAGGACCGGAGCTCCTGCTGCATCAGATTCTTCTCATCACTCCAGGTTCGCTCATGGAGGGTGTTTTGCAAAGCCAGGCTGTGCATTTCCAGTTCTTTCCATCTCAAGGCATAGAGGTGCTCCTCCTCCATCTTAAATGGAACAAAAGAGATAGTATGACGAGTGGCTAATCCAAATCACCACCCAAACCAAACCAAGAGTCCCTGCAAACTGCCACTCAGTCTCCTCTGTCCTGCTGCATACAAGATGTGATACACAGGAGCCCCAGAGGCTTACTTTAAGGGCTTCAGACGTTTCCTGTTTACAAAACCCCATGAGTCTTCTGATTCAGAAACAAGTGCTATTTCAAAGTAAGGCATTATGATCATTTTTCATTATTAAGTCTCTCATGGTGTTTTTAGATGTCTCTAAACTCCTTCAGGAAAACTGTGTCTTGGAAGTATGGCTTACCACTGACTTGAATCCCACGTAAGCAGATTCCATGTCCCCTCTGTACGTGGGCTGGGCACTCAAAGGCACATTACAATTGTAAAGAGGAAAAGAAGTGGAAATCCTTCCCCTCTACTTCCTGAGCCCCCTGACTCCCAACAGCCCCTGACAGAAGAGAGCCCCAGCTGGTGGAGAGCACAGCAGGCTGGGAGGAAGGAATTCTTCCAAAGGACTCAGGCCTCAACTTCATACAACGGTGAGGAAACAGCCAAGTGAGTCTGACAACCTATTTCCATGCTTAAAGACCTGATGTTCCTATTAGATGTGTATATCTCTTAGGAAAAGAAATATCTTGCATCTCCACATTAAGTTCCTGTTTTTTAAACACCCCCCACCCCCATAAACACTCTTAGAAGCAACAATTATAATGTGTCAATGCTAAAAAGCAAAAGAGTGAATAAAGTATCACTTTGCACATAAGGGCACAATATCTATAAATAATATTTATAGTAGCTGAAGTGACATTACGGGATCAAAGCTTTATATTCCATAGGCCAATAAAGGGTTGGAATGCCAGCCTGAAGGTTATCAACTGTCTTCTCTTAACACTCCCTCTTATGCCAAAAACTAAGGCAGGGATATGTTTTTCTCCTTAAAGTACTAAATTAATTCTCAGAGGCCATGGGAATAGAACCACAGCTGCCCGAGGCCAGTGAGCTAAAGGCCAGCGAAGAGTCAGAAGTAGCTCCGGAAAGGTCCACAGGTCTCGACAGCGACTTCTGTGGCCACTCTCCCAATACCTGACCTTTACTGTCCTTTTGACTGAAATTACAGAAAACAGGCGATTTTATTCACCATCTCAGCGGCCCTCAGCATTCCACCACTGGTTCTTCCCTGCAGACACAAGGGCGGCCTAGCGCACCAGACATTCAGCATCTGCAATTTCCTATCGATCAGTCAAGGTGGTCTTTTTATGTGGTGGGTGGGAGAAGTGTATTTAACATTTCACACTGAAGATGTAACAGTCATGGGATATTTTGCACCATCTGGTTTGAGTTAGGTACATGACAATAAAAGAGGCAGTTAATCTGTAACAAAGATCAGTAATTAAAAAGAAGGGAGGTCTGGACTCTGGTCTCTTAGTCATTTACCAAACAAGAACAATGAGGAAGAGTGTTCGTCTATAATCTAAGAAACAAAACATGTTCCATGACTCAGTCTCAGGACTTAACCTCACCCTTGACATAATCAATTTAGAGGGTCCTGTAATTTTCTTCTTTTTTTCTTCATTTTTATTTTATTATTTTACTGACTCGTGCTGGGCAAGCTTTACTGGCCTCAGGAGCAATGTAAAGGTAATGTGAGACGCTTTCCTGCCTGGCTGTGGAGAGGCAGGGACCTGCACCACGGGAGGCAGCATCTGCAGCACTGTGCCCAGACCCTCCTGGAGAGCCTTCCTTTCCCTCCCTCACTTCTGCCCTTTCCAGCTCCTTCTGTTCCATGGCTCCATGTACTTCCCAAGTCTCAGAGCTCAAGTGTCTGCCCTCTGGGTACCTTAGGGGGCACTTTCCCTTCCTAGAGGGCATCTCCTACCATCCAAAGTCTCTTCTGCAATTCTCCCTGATCATCAACTCACATACTAGAAACACGAGGGCCCCGGACATTGTGCTAGCAGCATCTTCAGCAATAAACTCACTTTTCAAACTATTTTTGGTACAATGCAAAAAGTTTTTTTTTAATTACTTAGTCATTTATCTTTCAAGGAATATGAAATTATTTTCCTCTGACAATGAGATGTGCAACTTGACCTATAAAGGAAACATTTAAAACGAGTCATACATCTAATGGTAGAAGTTGGCAGAAAGTATTTAGATCTTGGCATTTAGCCCTGCCTTTCCAAAGCTTCAAGGTGCTGAGAAGGCACTCATTCCCTTAATCAGTTTGTGACCCATTTAAATCACATGGCCTCAGTCAACATAGGGGCTTATGTGTAGCACACATTCCTCGCCAAAATGAGTTCTTAGATACACCAAGACCTTATGTGCACAGGATATGCATTTTAAAACACCAAGGTGCTCTATTCAAGATCAACTGCTTTGCTTTGTTTAGTTTTAAAGACACAGCTATCTTTCAAGAACAAATACAAAGGGGAAGAGCAGCTGCAGCAATTCTGAACCTAGATATCTTTTCACAACTTAATTAGATTTGGGGTGGCAGGGATTGGGCCATTCTCAGGGATGTCCAGGGCAATGAGTGCCCACCTCTACGAATCCTTTCTACTCGGAACTCTGGGGAAGGATTTGGCAGATAAAATTAGCCAGTACCAGGTTATTCTAGAATAACAGAGGTTAATCAGGCCACAGCTCAAGTTGTGGCAGTTTTTTTTTTTTTTTTTTTTTTTTTTTTTTTTTTTTTTAAGACAACGGTTTAGGGTGAGTTGCTAATTTTCCTAGCAGAAAATTCACCCAACATCAGCAGAGGTGACAGACATACTTTTCTGTCCAGTTGCATTTAGGCCTTTACTTGATGTCAGGCTGGTAATGCTGCAGGGAAGTTTGGATTAGGCATGAGGAAGGCCTTGCTGAGACCACAGTGTAGATGCTGAAAAGCATGTGCCAGAACAGAAAGGTAGAGTTATGTTTAGGGATGACTGAGAAGGGGTCAGCTAGACTGGGTGAGCTCTCCATAGGTGCCCAAGAGTCTAGCAGCCTGTATGCAACAGACAGCCTTCTTTGAAAATGCATCGTGGCATTTCTCCTTTGGAACTGTACAGTTCATGAAGCGGTTGTGCTGAAATCCATGTTAAATATTTACCTTATGGATCTTGTTTGTATATGTCTCTGTCTCCTCTTGATGCAGTCTGGCCACCTGCATGAGCTGACCCTGTAGCTCCTCTATGGATACACTCTGCTCAGGTAAAACAGGGGGGCCCCTGAGCTGATTGGTGGGATAAAGGAAGGGGTTTAGTGGAAATCAGAACTCTGCCTGAATTGACGACGCAGGACAGACATCTGCACAAGCCAGAGACACACAAGGCAAGACAGCACATGTGGGCGCTGCAGCAGTGGAGTGACTGTGGCAACCCCCCTGGGACTTCCCTCTGGGCTCTACAGCTCCCATGTTACCTGGGGAGGGACAGTTCCCCCTGCCCTGCATCTCTTACCCAGGAGGGGAGTGGGCAGCTTCACCCACCACCATAACCACAAACCAGGCCGACAGAAGGAAGCCAGGGTATGCCAGAGGTGTCCTTGCTCCAAAGGTGGCTTCTGGATGCCGGGCAGTCAGAGCTGATTACGACCAAGGCAGGCATGACTATCTATCACGTCAGCCTCTTGGATTCCCTCTCCGAGTCATCAGGTCTTTCTGAGTTGCATAATTAATTTTTTCACATGCTTTCTTACTAGAGTTTTTTCTGCTCAGCCGAGGGTGCCTTTCTTTTATAGAGGCGGTCTGACCCCCAGTGTTCAGGGCAGTGGGGTGGGGCTTTATCAGTTAGCAGAGATGCATGGCTTCAGGCCTCCCAATGGCACATGCTGCCTAAGGGGAATCGCACAAAGATGTACTTACTACACGTTAAGTTCAAGACAGGTGGTGGAATCCGTATCATGATTTTTATTGGTAAAGTCTACCTTTTATATTCTAATGCCAAGATAGAGGAGTCAGTGTCATTACTTTTGAAATAAAATGTGCTTTTTAGAGATAGAAATATTGTTATGCTAAAAATCTCAGGCATCAACAAAATTTAAGCATGACATTTTACCCACTGGTTTATGCTACTTGAAGACAGGTGTTTTATAAAACTAGGAATCAGAGTGGATTGTTACAATGAAATACATGCCCTTTCACTGGTTCATTCTGAATCCCTTTAACTCATCTACTACTTCTTTTGGATACTGTTTGCTCCTCCTAATCTGATGGTATCTGGGTTGTCAAGAGTGAAAACCAAGAACAGAAAATGCAAAAAAATAGAAGAGCACAGAGCACTTCCCTCAGCACTGGGGATATGAGAGAGGGGTATGAAAGAAAGAAGAACAGAGACAGAAATTCAGACACCGGGGATTCGCCAAGTTTGGCATAAATTTTTGAAAGCTAGAGACTTAAACATCCTATTTTCAAAAAACTCAACAACTTCTGAGAGCATTAAATGTTTCTTTGCTTTGCTAGTTGTTCAAGATTATTATAGTCTTTTATATATATTAAGCAATGTTTGGGGTTCTCTTTGAAAAGATGTATTTCCCTACAGGTTGAATTGGCTCCAATGACTGACTTTTCATTTCTAAAAGTTCTGTTATTTAAAAAAATGTGTGGTCTTTTATGATGGTGACATACTCTTCTCCTGCTTGCTTGCCTTTAATAACTGTGAATGCACTCAGCTGATAATTCTATTATCTGCAGTCTTAGGGCTGAATCCTGCTATTTGCCATGTCTGCCAACTCGAGTCCCTGCTGGACGTTCTTGGCTTGTGTGAAGTTCTGCACTGAGACTTCATCTCCCAGGGGCAATTATCTATAGATGTAGTACGGATCTGGGTGGAGAATGTGCCTCCAGATTGGTTTCGTGTTTGCTGGAGCTAGCAATATAACATAAATTCTTGTCTTTGGGATTCTTGGATCAAACTGGTAACATCAATTCAAAGCCTGAGCCTGGGTGAGGCCAGCTCTAGCCCTCCTACTCCTGACCCAGAGCGCATGCTGGAGAAACCAGTGTCCCCACTGCCTCCAGCTTCCTGCTCCCTTCCCTGGGGCCAGCAGGCAGATGCTTCTTTGCTTGCCTTCTTTCCCTGCAGGTGTCAGTCCCAGGCCCCGTCTCCTGTTCCCTTGGAGCTTCTGAAACTCAAGTCTCCCACTTAACCAGTTCGGGCAACAATCTCCCTAATCCACCCACCTAAGGACCACAGAGACCACTTTGGCTCTCAATTCTTTTTTTATTTTGTTTTGTTTTGAGACAGGGGCTCGCTCTGTCACCCAGGCTGGAGTGCAGTGGTGCAACCTCTATCTCCCGGGCTCTAGTGATTCTCCTGCCTCAGCCTCCTGAGCAGCTGGGATTATAGGTGCCCGCCATGACATCCAGCTAATTTTTGTATTTTTAGTAGAGACAAGGTTTCAGCATGTTGGTCAGATTCGTCTCGAACTCTTGACCTCAAGTGATCTGCCCACCTCAGCCTCCCAAAGTGCTGGGATTAGAGGTGTGAGCCACCTCGCCCAGCCTTCTGGTTCTCAATTCTAAAATCAATTCCAACTCTTGAAGATTTCCCTAAATTTCCTGGGAATTCAGCAAGTATTTAAGAGGTACTTTGTATTTTATGCAGTGTTTTACTCAATATTTATTGAGCACCTCCAGTGCTAGGCACCATCTAAAGCATGGGGGATAGAGAGGTAAACACAGCGGCCACACCTGCCCTCCTGTATCTCAAGTGTTCTGCACGGGACCGTTTCCAGGTCACCAAGGCTGCTCTCCTGCCAGTTTTACTTTCCAGCTACACATTACTCTATAAACTTAAAATGTAAAAAATCCTCCTTATTTAATGCATTAGCTACTAGCCAAAAGCTTTATAGCATTAGGTATAAAAACAGACATCCTAATCAAGCTTATTGTTTAAGAAAAACAAAACTCTATTAGTTTAGTTTCTATAGGTTACATTAACTATTTAGTTTGGCTTTAATTTTAATAAATAATACGTATGTTAAGAAACCATTTTTATGTGAAACAATATATGAAGCTCACACTTCAGTGTCATTGGATTTAAAACATGCTTTTCTGTCTGAACCACACCTTTGAAGGGTCACAGGAAAGGAGGTCCTGTGGGTTTGTTTACTGGGGAAGCTGGATCCACCTACAGTGGCTCCAATGTCATCTCTGTAGACTGCTGCCTGGTCAATAGCAGACACGATTAGATCCTCCTGATGTATTAGAAGCTTTGTTTTCCTTTATTGTCCATTTTTGCTAACGCAATATTAAAACTCCCACGGACAATGCTCCTAGCCGGGATGCCAACGTCACTCCAATGTTACAAAAAACAATATATAAACATGCTATGGCAAAAGTTTTTGCCTAGAATTACTATACTGTCACACAATTGCATACAATCACATACATTTGGAGAAAAGTTTCACATGACACATAAACGTCTTCTAAAAAAATTTCCCTTGGCCACCCAATCCCCTAAAGTTTGGTTCTAAAAACGCTTTGTTCACTTACCTAGGATTCTGATTATACATCAAATTCATCTTCATCTCCCTATTAAAGCAGCTTATCTAAACCAACACCATCCTCACTCGTCTCCGAGGCTGCTGAGACACTAGTCTCGACATTGCAACCATCTTCCCATGTCAGTGTTCTGAAACTCCCACCCATGTCTTCCCCAACAGAACTGCATCGCACAGGGATTAACAAAGGCTAGCTTCCCCAACTCCAGAGAAAGTGGCTTATAAATTACTTCCCATACTTAAGAAGATAACTTCACAATCTCAGACACAAACAGAAAAGGAAGGCTTTTCATGACAGTCACTAGCATGCCTCACAATGCTACTCCTCTAGGACAATTGTCCTACTCCTAAGGACAATTCCACCGCCATGACCATGACTTCATTTTCTGGAGGGTTCTATTTTGTTCTGGCCAGTTTTGCAACCACTCACTTCAAAAGCAGTAGATGAGGTCAACACATGTGTGCAAATACTTGGCATAAAACCCCACGTAACTTCCTCGTGGCTGGCATTTCACAGCTGAGGCACATGGGATTGCAACTGCTTTGTGTGCTTTCTTGATTGAAGGATAAAAGCAGGCACTAAGGAGAAGAACTCTTTGAGATTTCTGACTCAGAAACTCAATCCTCTGGGCACAGGCCTAGTCTCCTTTATATCTGAAATCTGACCACTGTCCGTGCATGGCTATTTCTCATTCAGAACTATTTTTAAGGTGCCTCGCACATTCCAAACTATTCTACACCTCACTCTCTCTTAACAAATGCGAATGTCTCACATTTGATGGGAACCCCAGGGAGCGAAGTCAGGGAAGAGTCCAGTGCATAGTGTGAGCATCTTGCTAACATCCACTGAGAAGAGCAGACAGCAGGTACACTCATCCTGAAGTCTGTTACTTTTTAGCAATTCATTTTTGGGTGGCTGCACTGATGCGTTAGTGGGTGTCCGTGGGTTTGCTCCGGCTGTGGCTGTTTGCCAGAAACTTCAAACTTCAGTTTGCTCTGGCTGTGGCCTCTTGGAGAGGCCACCCCTTTCCCAGGTTTAGTGAATGGCGGCGTCTGAGCAGCAGGGCTCCTCCACTGCCCAGATTTGCAATCTGCGAAAATACGTCATGTGTAAGAATGCACTTCTTTTTCTCCTCTTTGTTATAACTGCTGCTGCTGGTACAACTACGAGTAGTAGTTGTAGATACCTCAGTCTTTCAAAATAATAATTTATCTTCTTTCCCCTTTCCCCAAATATAAAAATCCGTAAGGCAAAAGACACAGAGGCATTTTGTAAGTGCAGCTTCAGAAGTAGATCCTCTTTAAAAACTTCTGCTTAATGCCATTGATACTAGGTGTGCTATTGGGCCACCTTCCACACCCTTGAGGAACTACGGGCAGAGAGCTAAGGGGGGGTCTACACAGGTACAGTCATGGTTGGCCCGATGGCAAAATTGGTGGTGGTTTAAAGGGAAATGCAAAAGGGAGCAAAGAAAGCTGTTGGCAAGACCTCCAGCTCCAGCCCTGCCTCAGTCTGCATGAAGGTGCCCATGTTTGTCTTTCTCCCAGTTACTCCATGAGGTCTGATGAGTCTCAACACAGCAGCTTCTCTGGCCCAGCTGTCGGGCTGACTTACGGGAGTTTTGTGTACTGTTTCCATTAGAGCCTCATGGGAAAGCAACTGTTGGCAGCAAATTCAGGGATGTTCTCATTAAAGAGCTTTCAGGAGTTCTACTCCCCAGAATTGTCCATTGTACAATTCTTTAACACAATGTCATATTCAAAGACCAAACTAACAAGGCTGTCAGAGTGACATTTATACCAGGGACAGGGCAGCCTTTCCCAACCCAGGTTCTGTGAGTAATCCACATCCAGCTCCTCAAATAAAAGGAAACACTGTGGAGGAATCAAAGTGGCTCCAGAACATGTCTTATTAAAAAAAAAAAAAAAAATAGGATGTGTTTGCAACAGAATTGAGTTTTCTCTTCTATGTGAAATGTCTTTGTGAATAAAAACAACAGAACAAGGGATGTTTAAAACTCCTGATTCACATTGCTTCCGTTTCTAGGAAATGACACTCCCTAGACTTGGCCTTTCACTATGGAGATTTTTAGCTTTCTTGTTAAAATACACAAAATTAAAGGAAGCTAGACAGATGTTTAAAGAAGGTGCCATTCCATGACAAGACAGTGGCTCTACAGCGGCCCTCCAATGAGTCGTTAGAGTGACACTTTAGAAACCCACCCAGGGGTCAGTGCAGAGCTCTCCTGCTGCTATAGATCAGACCCCTCGGGGATGTGCTAGGGAGGGGGAGGGCTGCAGCTGGCTGTAGGCTGTTCTAGACCCAGTTCTGCCACCAACCAGGAGGAGGGTTTATTGGGGAGCCGCTTCACTTCTCAGGGCTCGTTTTTGTCATCTGCAGAATGAGAGACTTCATCTGAAGACCTGCTGTTCCCTTCTGAGCTGCATTGTTCAGAGGTCCTGTGCCACCACATGGCACCAGCTCGCTCTGCTAATCTACTTCTTGTGCAGCTTTATTGTCCCTCAGTATTTGGTTTTCTTCAACTAGGTGCTTTTCTCTCCCAAATCACTGTAAGTTTCTGAAGCTATGTGAAGCATTTATGATTGTGACAACTTATCACTGCTCCAGGTTACACAATATGGACCTAGAAGAATCCAGGAGGAGGAGAGCTTTCTGATACAGGCTGTAACTGCACACAGCTACATGCGACAACCCTTGAAGGATGAACATTTGGGAAGGGAGATGCATTTCCTGTAAAACCGGCCATCAAAGGTAAGGGGGATGCCCTGTGCTGTGGTTCCAGAGCTGCGGTTCCAGAAACAGGCCATGACAAAGAAGAAAGAGCTACAGCGGGAAGGGAAAACCAGGACCCTGACTAGGGAAGCTGTGACACACTCTCCCCCTTGGCAATCCCCAATGGCAAGACATAGCACTCTATTATTAATCATACTTCAGGCCAGGTGTGGTGGCTCATGCCTGGAATCCAAGCACTTTGAGAGGCCAAGGCAGGCAGATCATGAGGTCAGGAGATCGAGACCATCCTGGCCATGGTGAAACTCTGTCTCTACTAAAATACAAAAAATTAACCAGGCATGGTGGCGCGTGCCTGTAGTTCCAGCTACTCAGGAGGCTGAGGCAGGGGAATCGCTTGAATCCAGGAGACGGAGGTTGCAATGAGCCAAGACCATGCCACTGCACTCCAGCCTGGCTAAAGAACAAGACTCCGTCTCAAAAAAAAAAAAAAAAAATCATACTTTACACAGGCATGGCATTTGGGCCTTTAAAGGTGCTTCCTCATTTAACAGTTCCTTTGCTCTGAACCAACCCTGTGTAATCTCATCAGGTAGGCAGGGCAATGCTGTCATGCCCATTTTACAGACGAGAAAACAGAGGCTGAGAGACTTGCCTGAGAAATTGAGATGGGAATGAACACAGCCAGGCTAGGGCCCAAGGTATCCGATGCCCAGGCCAGGGTCAATTCCAGTGTGGTAGGACACGCCTGCTAGCAACAGCTTGTGGGGCCATGTTAGCTGAAAGCTGGGAAATGTGTCTTTCTGAGGTTTCCCATCCTGGAGGTGGGTCACTCAGCCACTGGAAATGAGCATAATTGCTCACATAACAGCGTTCTCAGAGGAAGGCCCTGAATGCAGTCTGGGCTAACAAAGGCGCATCCTGTGATTGTTCCATGGAGTCCTAAATCACTCCATCTGTGGAGAAACTAGCAGTTCCCCAGTATCTGCCTGTCCTGCTCTACTTTTGGTACAAAACTTAAAGACATCTCACTTGTGATTTAGGAATGAGAATACGCTGAATGACGTTCTGTAACACATGTCTAACTCTACGTCCAAACACAGTGTTAAGAAAACATTAAAAACATTACAAATGCTTATTCTGGACCCTCTAACTAGGAGGGCTCTGGGGCACCCTGCTGCTCCCTGAATACCCACGGCAGCTGCACACAGCTCACGGAGGTTCTGCTTGTTTCCTGGGAGGTTGGCACCAATGCGAGCGTGGCCGTTTGGCATGTGGAATGTCTCCTTGTCACACCTCTGTGTGGTCCACATTTACTTTCCTCTGGGGCAGGGACCCGGATGCCACCTTCTCAGGCAGGGCTGACCTCTGAGCAGGTGACATAAGGAGGGTGGGCCTGCACAGGATGTTTCTGAAAACTTGTTTTGTTTTCATTTAAGCTTTACAGAGGCCGTTTTCATGCAGCTGTGTTGCAGGGGTAGAGGTGTGACACACACCCTCAGGGAAGGGGAGAAGCCCGCATGGGAGATACTGGGACTCACGTGAGTAAGGCGGCAGCCCTCCGGCAACCGTCGGACAACGCAGCAGGCAGCCTGACCAGGTCATAGCAGCGCCGGCCCTGCCCCACCCTCCTGCCTCTGCTCACTTCATCTCCTAATCAAATCCAGCTGGCTTTTCTGCTGAGTGAGCTTCTGTCTCCCCTCAGTGCTGCGGTCCTCACCACTCCCTCACCCCTGCCCTGCGGGAGCGGCTCCCATCCCCTGGAGCTAAGTGGTAACATCCCTAGGTGGACTCAGAAATTAAGAATCTTCATCAGTGTCTTAGAGAAGCTACTGTCCTCCTCTAGTGAAGAATATGTTGCTCCAGCCCTGCCAACAACCTGCCTTGTCCAGCAGGGGCAGCACCAGGGCTCGCCCCTCGGCAACCCCGTTTATCTCCCAGGTGGGGTGGCCTGCATCTAAGAGCTTCCGCTCTTCCAGGCTGCTCACAATGGTTCCAATCATGCATGTTCCTCTGGTGGCTGGAGCCTTGTGTACATGGGGTTACTGTGGTGACAGAGACTGATAAGGGTGCCCGCAGGTCAGGAGAGAGACCCCCCTGATTCTCTCAACCAGCCAGCAGTGTCACTCCAGACCATGGGACAGTCACAGAGACACAGGCAATGAAGAACTGAAAAGGAGAGTCCTAAGAGGAATTTCCTCCATTGTAGGAAAGCCCACATTGGGTTTTCATCCCTTCTTTCTCTGCGGTTGGACAAGAAGCCACCACGCACTCACCAAGAAGCCACCACACACTCACCAAGAAGCCACCACGCACTCCAGACCAGGTGCCCCAGGTCTGCAGGAACAGGATGTGGAGTGCCTGCAGTGAGCTGTCCTTCTGTCTGACAAGCACAGCAGTTCCCCGCATGCACCTGCACACACCTGCCTGTCCCAGTGCCACACAACAGGTTTGCTGCCAAGGGAGTTCCGCCCATTTTCCAAACCTCCTCTTGCCATGTTCCCTCAGGGCCTCGTCTGGGGCAGAAACCGTCACGCAGCCAGCCACACAGGAAAAGGAGGGGAAGGTCGGGGGATTGCTTGCTTGCGCTGACCTCCAGGCTGAAGCAGCTCTGGCGTCCTGGCCCGTGGCTCCCAGCATCCCCGTCTGCGCGGCGGTGCAGCTCCCGCGCGGCTCGGAGGCGCAGGCTCTGCCGCTCGTCCCCTCGGGCTGGCCCAAGCTGCCACTCCAGCTGCTCTCTCAGTCTGGACTGTTAGGTGCACGGGAGGGATTTTTGTGTGTTTTTTTTTTTTTTTTAATTTTGAACAAAAAAAAAACAAAGGACAAGGAGGTGGGGGCAGGGAGGGGGGATGAAGAAAACAACAATGGATAAAGGAGACAACTGAGAAAATGACCAGACGAAGAATGGCATGAACAGAAACAGCAGCTTAAAGTAAGAAAGTGAAGAGAACAGACCCGAGATGAGGATGAGCAAAAGGACGGGTGGACACATCTGGAAAGCAAAAAGAGAAAGTAGGGGTGCAGACACTGGTTACGGGGCGCATGCGATGGCGATGCGTGAATCCAGAACTCAACTGCAAGCACGCTACCCGCGAAGGAAATGGAAAACGAGGCTCTTCCTTCCTTACTTGTGGGTCGAGCAGCCAAAGCCACAGTCCAGGGCGGCAGCTGGGCCATGCACCCAAGGCGAGGCTAGGACAGCAGTCCTCGGAGGCCCTCCGCGCCCTCCCCCGCGGCGTCAGGGCGGCGGGAGCCAGCAGAGCTTTTCCACCAAAACCATCCTTCTCAGCACCGCGCTCCTCACCCGCTTTGGCTGATCCTCCAGCGGGAGTGGGGGCCTGCGCTGCCTAGGGCCTTGGACTGCACTGTGTCCCTTGAAACACACCCAGGAAGGGACGTGCTCGTTAGTGAGTCTGCTAATTATCCTGACTGTGACATGCGTTTGTCTTAGCCTCCTCACGGCTTCTTCAGCGGGTGGCTGGTTGGTTGAGACACCAAGAGAGGAGCAAGGCCGGCCTGCGTCGAGCCCTATTTGCTTCCAATGGGCTTAGCCTCGTGTCTGGGAGGGCCTCTAAACCACGAGTCGCGGTGCAGTGAAAAATAAGACAGGAAAAAGGAAAAAGAAACAAGGCAATACAAGAGAACTTAAAAAAGAAAACAACGGAGCCCAACCAAGAGAGAGGATCCGGTTGCCCCGGAGGCTTTAGTACAATGCAGGTTTGAAATCATAACCAAGCAGCCGTGAGCAGCGTGAGCCCGAGTGCAGCAATGCCAGCGAGAAGGAGGAAGAGCAAGGTGGAGCAGGGAGGCGAAGCCACGAGCCCCCTTACCTGCAAGTCGGGGCCCAGCTCCTTCCCCAGGTTCCCGATGGGGGAGTCCCGGGACACAGAAGTCACAGTGGAGAGGAAGCTGGAGGACTCTGTGAGGTGGGGCAAGGGGGACAGGCCATCCCCAATGCGGTTCACCTGCTCCAGGAAGGCTTGCAGCTCCTTCCTGAAAGCCTTCATCTTGGCATTGATGGTCCCCAGCAGGTGGGGCTCCTGCTGGTCCCCCTCGCCCTGATCTTCTTCACCCTGGAGGCCAGGCCCTGGTGAGGGTGCACCACCCTGCAGCCCGGCATCGTGGAGGAAACAGTCAGTGTCTGTGATGAGGCGCTCCATGGTCCGCTCCAGCCGCTGGGCCTCGTGCTTTAGGGTCACTAGACACTCGGAGTCCTCCTGGGCCTTCAGGAGCTCCGTGGGGCACGGCTCACTGGCCTCCGATGGCTTCCCGCTCTCAAAGCCTGACGTCTTCTCGAACATTTCCTCCGAATCACTCTCCCCGCCAACAGGCCCTTCCCGCTTGGGCTGGGACAGGCGGCCCTCCTCCCCATCGCTCTCCTTCTTGCCTGCATCGCTCTCGGCATCACTGTCTCGAGGACTGGGGGCGTGCACCCCCAGGTGGGCGGCCAGGTCACAGCGCTGGATATTGGACAGCAGCGCGTGGTTCTCGTGCTGTAGTTTGAGCACCTTGCCACTGAGCTCGCTGATCTGCAGCCTGGCCGACTTCAGCTCCTCTTGCAGGGGGGTCCCACCCCCAGCACTAGGACTCACACCCTCCCCGAGCCAGCCCGGATCCCGGGGAGGCTCAAACTTGAACTTGCTGAGCTCGTGCGTCAGCTGCCGGTTGTGGTCTTCAATCTCGGAGATGGACCTCCGGAGCAGCTCCGCTTCCTCTTCCACAAACTGCAGGTGGCGGCGGAGCTCCGTGGAGGACTCCAGGGAGTCGCCGAAGGGTGAGGTAGGAATGCTGGGTGTGTGGTCTCGGCCCGCGCCCTCCCGCTCCTGCTGGCTCCGCATGTCCTCCATCTCCGCCTTGAGGCCACGGTTCTCAACCTCCAGCTCGACTATTTTCCGGCCCAAGATGTTGGCTTCCTCCTCTACCATCTTCAGCCGCAGCTTCAGCTCAGCCTCCCTGGTGCTGGGGGGCCCGCCTGCTTCCCCCATGGGCAGGGGGCTGTCCACATCCCCATAGAGGGACTTGTACTTCTGGAGCTCCTGCTCCAGCTCATCCTTCTCCCTTCCTAGCTTGGCCATCTTTTTGCGCATCAGGAAGGCTTCCTCTTTGGCAAATTGGAGCTGGCACTTCAAATCGGCACTGTCATCCTGCCAGGAGAAAACAGCCCAGGAGAAGGGTTATTTGAAAATACCAAATGTTCGTGTTTTTCATGATTCCCCTCACACCTCGCCCCCAACACACACACAAACACCAAACACCGATCTTCCCGTCGGTGCCGTTGAGTTACACAGAGAAAGAGCCAAGACAAAGCAGAGGTGGGTCCAGGGGGCTTTGTGGAAGGGACCTGGGAAAGGCCTACAGTTTGTTTTTTGCCACAGAAACAAAAGAAACCAAAAAAATTAGTTTGGAAAAAAAAGTTCATGTCACAACCATGATACAAATTATGAGCAAAGAAGGGAAAACGAAATGAAACCCAAAACCCAGCGGGAACGCGCAACCCCTCCTTGCTCTGTGGATCCCACCTGGTTACTTACCAACACCAGTAAGAGACAGCAGGACCCCTCACCAAAGCCTGCTGCAGGCACACAGGGTTCAGAGCCTCTTCCGCCCTGCTGCACTCACCGCCTCTAATGTGCTGACCTCCCTCATTCAAAGTGGCCCGCAATCCACGAGGTCTGACCAGGATGGGGAAGTCAGGCCACCCCAAATTAACAGCTCAGCTTTCCCCTGGTTTCCTAAGGTACCTGAGACAGGGCAATTCGCTTCTCTCCATCCCAGTCTCCCCAGCCCTAATGTCCCACAAGAATGAATGACCAAAAAAAAAAATGAGGTATGAGCCTGAGGATGCTTGGAAGTCCAGGCACGTGCTGAGTCAATACCGAGCTCTGAAGGCTGGTGCACACTGGGTACTGCAGACCTGGACACCTGGGCTCCTTGCAGCCTTTCGCCATGCAAGTGCAACTTCAGAGGTCTTTGCTTATGTTCCTTTCCCTTTGGTTGCTATAACGGAGCAGGAAATTAAACTTGGAGACCCAAGGCAAGGAGATAAGTGCTAGATAGAGTCAAGTGTATCAAAACCTGAGAAGTGTCCTCATCAGGCTTCAAGAGGGTTCTGGAAGGTCCTCAAAGCTGACTCTGCTGCTGACGGCCTGCACTGCTTAGCTGAGGTCAAAATGGCAGTTTTCAGATCCACTGGGAAGTCAACTCTGCTCTGCAGGGCTGGTCTCGTTTTGAGGCCAGATAAACCCCCATTTTGGTTTTGCATAAACGTTTTACTATTCACGTTCAGTGGATGGGAAAAATGACCGATTTCATGAATCACTCCTCATTGATCGGCCATCAGAAGTTCCAGAAGGCTTCAGCAAAGGTTTCTCCCATCACACAGAGAAACTGTTAACAACAGCTCTGTGGGAGTCAATTCCCACAGCCCCAGTGGAGGAAAAGGCATCAAACTCCTCTCCAGGCCTGTTGACCCTTCTCTGGAACAAGTCAGCCCCTGAGGGAGAATTAACCCTTTCAGATCATCACATGTGCTCACAGTGCAGCTTTTACAGCCAGAGCATGGCTCATTCTCTGCCACAGTCTGGTCACACACTCACCATTTGGCAGAAAGAGAAATGCCTCCCTCGGCACCTCCCAGCTTTCCTCCTTCCACTCTGCCTGGTCCCTCCTTGCTCACCACAAACCCCATGGAAAGGGGAAAAACAGTATAATGAGGAAGGCTCAGACCAATACCTATGACCAAGTGTGCAGCCACTGCCATAGGGAAAGCTTGCCGGGCGCTATCTGTGCATCCTCACGAGGATGACCTCTCCCACAGTCATCTCTTAGCTGAGGACAAAACCAGGCCTGCTGGACTTGGGGTCAAACATGCTGCCCAGAGGCCTAGCTTTGCCCCCCGCTACTGTCCAAGGGACCTGGGCTAATCACAGAGTCCCACTGAACCTGTCTCTTTGTAGCTAAAGCAGGAATGCTTGCTTAACCACAAGGTCATTATGAAGGTCAAATGAAATAATGGTCTGTATACGATATATCATAAACCTAAATAGTATATTTATCACATAAGCAGGTTTGCATATGATAAATCACCATGCTCTAACTCCCCAAAATTAATTTTCTTATTTGTCTGAAACACAATTAGTATTGAGTAAAGGAGTCGATAAATGGTTTTTTTCCTTCTTTGCACATTAGGAGAATATATAAATGTCACATGGTCTTTGAGTTCTGAGAACTTATCACATTAAGGATTTGGTTGGGTTTTGGTTAGGTAGATATAAAAAGCATTCCTGTGACTAACTCGAAGTAAGGCTGCCTGCCCTTCTCACAAATATTGGGGCAAATGCGCTATTATCACCACTGGGGTAATGACATTGTTTTTTAAAGAATCTACACAGAATTCATGGGCTGTGTAGAATACACAGAATACAATGGTGCAATCTTGGTTCACTATGACCGCTGCCTCCCAGGTTCAGGCAATTCTCCTGCTCCCTGCCTCTGCCTCCTGAGCAGCTGGGACTACAGGAGCATGCCACTGCACCCAGCTAATTTTTGTATTTTTAGAAGAGACGAGGTTTTGCCATGTTGGCCAGGCTGGTCTCGAACTCCTGACCTCAGGTGATCCACCACCTCAGCCTCCCAAAGTGCTGGCATTACAGGTGTGAGCCACTGTGCCTGGCCTTGTTCATTCATTCTTTCAAGAAATATTAAGTACCTACTATGTCCCAGAAGTTGGCGTGTTACTTTTAAACAACCTCGGCTTCTTAGAACTTTCAAAAGTAGGGCAAACAAAAGCACCTTTTCAATTTTTGATAAACATAGATTTGTAAGAAATCCAAATACACAGACAGATCTTTGTTGTTCCCATGAAGGTATGGCGTTTAAACTAAAGTACCTAGCATTGGAGATGGATTGTAAATACTTAAAAGCTTGGGACCAGAAAACAGGGGAGTGCTTTCGGCCCCATTGTTAACTTGAGTGCCAGTGTATGTCCATTGTCAAAAATCATCTAAATGATCCTATCTCCAACTTTGAAGCAGAGAAATCCATGGTAGCAGAAATCATGGAGGGCAGCACTGTCCAGCTGCAAGGAAACTCAGCCCCACTTTCCACCCTCCTTGAGCCTGGGACTCGAGACTGGGCTCGACAAGGGGCGGGCAGGGCTGCCTGCTGTGACCCGCATCAGTGGAAACCTGCAGCTGCCAAGGTCTTGATGTGGTAGAGCCAGAACAGCAGGGGCAGAGTTGCCTACATGGTGCGGGAAGCGTTTGGCTCAAACAGGCGTCTGGGCCAGGGACTCAGGCAATCCCACTCTGCCTTGTTCCTTCTCGCTCACCATAAACCCCATGGAAGAGGAAAATGATATGACAGGGAAAGCTCAGGGAAATACCTACGACCAACTCCTGGGAGTCTCTCTGAGAAGTTGAACTGAAAAACTGGGGAGAGAGGTAAGATCTCTGAGAAGGATCCTGAAACATGCTGGAGATTATACATGCTTATCTGCACCCCCTCATGCAGATAGAAGGTCCCCATAGAGCCTTCAAATCACCTTCATTTCTGGAAACCTTCAACCTCATGCCATTCCCTTCCCTCCACCGTCCACTACAAATCTATCATAGAATTCTCCTCCATCTCCTTGAACCTAAACCCAAGTCAGTAAAAGCAGCAAGATCCTATGACATACTCTAACGAGTGTCAATTTGTAGATTACCTGAGGATTGATAAAATGTCCAAAATGTCTTCTCGGTCCTTAAAGAAAAAAGCTATCTAAGCACCAGGAAGTCTAACATATGATTAAATCATGCTGTCATATCAACTTAACCACCACACATGCACTATGAGGCCTGCCACCAAGGCTAAAGCAGTTTTTGAAGAAAGACCGCCCTGGAAGCCATGGGAGAGTATGTATTAAATGAAGGGGACAGATATCTTCTGTGAGGTCAAGGCAGCTGCAGCAGGACTCGCTGCACTTGCTGGGTGTTGTGTGCAGGAGAGGGGTGGCCTGAGGGAAGCTGAGCTCAGCCTGTTCTGAGTGGGGGAAGCCACTCCTTCTCATAAGATGGGGAATCACGGCTTCAGCTCCGGCAGTGGGAGGCTGGATGCCCATCTTATCTGGTAATCGTAGACTTCTTAAAACTCTGCCAAGACTCTAGTGAAGGGGGCAAAACCGAGTCTAAACTGAGGGATATTATTTCTGCTTTCAAGAGATCATTGGATAGACACAGGTATGCAGTATGAAAGCAGGTCAAGTCCAACCTTCCACGTGACACATGATTCCTGATGTGGGCAGAGGACAGGCATGGCCAGGACGGGGAGACACCCAGGGGCCCACCACCATCACCACCAGCGAGAAAGGCCTTGTCAAGCAACAGAAATATATCACTCTCTGTATATATTCTTTGGCTTGCAAGTCGGCCGTCCAGCCAGCACCCCAAGCGGGTGACTGCCCGCGTGCCTACCTTGCGCCGGGGCGCCAGCTTCCTTTGGGTTTTGGTTGCGGGCCTGCAGTTCCCAGGGCGCTCCATTCCACCATTCTGCTGAACAGAAACTGCTTCCTCAATAATCCCGCAGGCCGGGTGGGCGGTTCAACGCATCCCAGGTACCCGAGTTTCTGACACTTGCCTAAGGAGCAGCAGCTCCTGCTCTTGGCCCATTTTACCCACAAGGTGAATGCAACTTCATGCTGTTCATTTCACAATGGGGCAGAATTTCCCCTATTAAGGAAAAGATCTCCCCTGGGCAAGAGCCAGTCAACTGAAAACACTCTCAGCTCAGGAGAGTATAAGCACCCAGCAGCAGGATGGCAGACTTTAATCTCCCTGTTATTAATAGATTCCAAAGTGAGACTGGGAGGCTAGGAGGGGTGGAAGGGAACAGTTGGGCTTTAGTGTTCCCGCTGCTACAGGGGCCTGCCCCTCCTTGAATGACGCCCTGGGGATCAGTGAGTTTGGAGAATGGAGAAACCCGAGGGGATCCTTATGAGGGGAGTTCACAGGGACTGGGCTGAACCAGGTCGGTGGAGGTCGCTGAGCTCTTAGTTACCCCAACTCATTGTGTCTCTCTAATTACTACTTGCTCTCAGAGTGCAGTGAGCTGATATCCCAATAACACCTTTGTTCTCTCTACCACCTAATGCTAGCAGCAATTTTTAGAAAAGAATCCCATTAAACAGCTTTACAGAAAAGCTAGGAAAGTTTTGAAGAATACATACTGTGCATCTAGAAAGGGCTGAGAATATTTTACCTTCAATTAGAACCATTTAAAATATTGCTTGGCTTACACATTAAAAAGCAAAAGGAACAACAACAACATTCAAAAGAATGGCTTATGAAATGACTCAACACCACAGTGGAGGTTTTATTTCACTGTGTGGATGACTTCGAAGGTCAAATACTTTTTACCATTTATGAGTACCGCCAGGCCCCTAAACTACACTTAGTTCTGTTTCACACAAAGCCAATTCTTTTTCCTGAAGAAATCACCAGCTTGTCAGCGTGAGGGAGAAACAAGAGGAAGGAGCTGTGGGTTTAGAAAGAAAATGTCCACCCTGTTTAAATTAGGAATGAGGCCACGTATTTGGGCAAGTAATGCTTCTCTGAATGTTTTAAAGGCAAAGCTAACACTTACTGAAAAAATTAAAAATTTAAAAAGTGACTTCACTTATAGGAGATATAGCATTAGAATAAAAACCTCTGCTTACCTGGTTAAAGGTCTTCTTCTCTTTGTACATTTCCCGACTGCTTCTTCTTTTTAGGGAACTCTGAAATAGAACCAAGTGACATTCTGTGACCAAGGGCTCACACGTGACGGCCAGCACCAGCAAACATTGTCCCCACACGTAGGGACGCACACATTGGACAGAGGCTGTTTCCCACCAGAATCAAGAAACAACATAGAATAAAATAAATAGGCCAGGCATGGTGGCTCAAGCCTGTAATCCCAGCACTTTGGGAGGCCGAGGCAGGTGGATCACGAGGTCGAGAGATCGAGACCATCCTGGTCAACAAGGTGAAATCCCGTCTCTACTAAAAATACAAAAAATTAGCTGGGCATGGTGGCGCGTGCCTGTAATGCCAGCTACTCAGGAGGCTGAGGCAGGAGAATTGCCTGAACCCAGGAGGCAGAGGTTGCGGTGAGCCGAGATCGCGCCATTGCACTCCAGCCTGGGTAACAAGAGCGAAACTCCGTCTCAAAAAAAATAAATAAAATAAAATAAAATAAATAAATAAATAAATAAAATAAAAAGCAGCCGGGCCCGGTGGCTCAAGCTTGTAATCCCAGCACTTTGGGAGGCCGAGGCGGGTGGATCACAAGGTCAAAAGATCGAGACCATCCTGGTCAACATGGTGAAACCCCGTCTCTACTAAAAATACAAAAAAAAAAGAATTAGCTGGGCATGGTGGCGCGTGCCTGTAATCTCAGCTACTCAGGAGGCTGAGGCAGGAGAATTGCCTGAGCCCAGGAGGAGGAGGTTGCGGTGAGCCGAGATCACGCCATTGCACTCCAGCCTGGGTAACAAGAGCGAAACTCCGTCTCAAAAAAAAAATAAAAATAAAAATAAAAATAAATAAAACACAACTTAGAGTCAACCTGTAAATGTAGTTGGAGAAGTTTGATGGTCTTTGAATCTTAAGATTCTTAAAATCCTAACTATTGTATTTGGGGTATTCCTTAAGTATCTAGTTAAGTGAAAAAGGAGGCTAGCTGGAACAATTTTAACAATACAGAGAAGGCAAAAAGAAGAGGAAAAAGGCACGAAGTTGGGGAAACAGGTAACTTGGCTTTCTGGAGCTGGTTCACCTTACAAGTTATGTTTTGTTTGGGCTAACATGAGAATTAACTGGTGTTTCCTGCCAGGTACAGTGGCTCATGCCTATAATCCCAGTGCTTTCCAAGGCAGGAGGATCACTTGGGGCCAGGAGTTCAAAACCATCCCGGACAACATAGTAGTAAGACTTTGTCTCCACAAAAAATAATTTTTAAAAACTTAGCTGGATGTGGAGTTGTGTGCCTGCAGTCCCAGCTACCAGGGCAACTGAGGTGGGAGAACTGTTTGAGCCCAGGAGTTCGAGGCTGCAGCAAGCTATGATCAGGCCTGTAGCCCTGTACTTTAGCCTGGGCAACGGAGCAAGACCCTGCCTCAGAAACAAAAAATTAACTGGTGTTTCCTGGGTGGCCAGATAAAAAGCGGTGTGAAGGAAGACAAGGGCGGCCCTTGTTTATAGAGAAAACCTAATTAGGTTGGGAAATTCTCAAAAAACCCACTTCAATTCACGACTAATCCTCCATCTTAAAGATCTTACAAAGTTCATAACTTATTTCTATGTGAAATGAAGGCCTTGGCTGTGTCCTTTCATGCCTGGGAGCCCTGCCTAGTTTTACTTATAGACTCCAGGCAAGAAAGTGCAAATACATCTGAAAACACAAACAGGAGTATGAATAAAGGGGCCCAGGGGTGTCTACAACAGACTGGGAGCCAGGCCAGCTCCTGCCAAGGGAAAGTGTGAAGGCAGAAAGAAATGAGAAGTGAGAAGCGTCCTAGAGGAATATGAAGGGATTTGTAGCTTCTTAATCTGCAAAGATTAAGTTAATCCTGAGTAAAGCTGGAAGGAAGCAGGTGGGGAAGCAGACCTCTGCTGGCCCCAGACCTATCACGGCAAACCTGCAAAAGGGAAGAGACTGTCCCTGACACCTACCTCCTCAGTTATCAGGGACCTCATCTGAGGTCTGCTCAGAGCCCTGTCTCTCGGCTTTATTCCTGGGTGCCCACCCTATATCAGAAGGCTTTGCAAAGGAGGCTCTATGCAAGTCACTTACATCGCAGTTAGAACTTAAGTTCATTAACTCAGTACTGTTCACATTTTAAGTGTCTCACTCTCAGAATGTCAGGCCTTGCCATTTATTGGAGGAATCCTGGTTAAGAAACAGTTAAAATTCTAGCCCCCCCTTAGCCTCTAGGAGGCTAGAGACCTGGAAAAACTAAAATAGATAATTGAGAGAAGACCCTCAGGGCAGAGGGGTGAAAAGGGTCACAGAATCATCATGGGGTGGGGGTGGCAGGCTCCCTGGCTAACAAAGGTGGAAGGAATCCCAGCTGCAGGAGGCTTTATTTCATCTTTTTGGTAAAGCAGGTCACACTACAAAGAGAACCAGTCTCCCTCAACAGATAAAGGTTAGCCTGTCTTAAGAACAGTTTAAGCTTCTCCACCCTTAATAAGGAAGCTTCCTAAGATTTTTACCTTCATGCTTCAGTTAAGAAGTTTCTTTTGTTTTGAGATGGAATCTCGCTCTGTCGCACAGCCTGGAGTGCAGTGGTGATCTCAGCTCACGGCAACCTCCACCTCCCAGGTTCAAGCGATTCTCCTACCTCAGCCTCCCAAGTAGCTAGGATTACAGGTTCATACCATCACGCTTAGCTAATTTTTTTTTTTTTTTTTTTTTTTTTTTTAAGTAGAGACAAGGTTTCATCACATTGGCCAGGCTGGTCTCAAACTCCTGACTTCAGGTGATCCACCTGCCTTGGCCTCCCAAAGTGCTGGGATTACAGATGTGAGCCACCGTGTCCAGCCAGACGTTTCTTTTATTTGAATAAACTGAGTGAGATAAATCCTGATGTTTCAAAAAAGAAGGGAGAGAGCCTACTCCTAAGCTTTAACCTAAGGGACTTAATTCCAGGGCTATAATAGCGATCAGGGCCCACAGTGAGTGCAGAGCTGGGTGTACCTGGGTGTCATCACATTCTCCCAAGGTATGCACTAAAGAAAACTAAATACAAGTAAAATGAAAGTTTGAACTGGAAACAAAATCTATGCAGAATCCTGGGTTGCTGCACTTGAGGCTGGCGGCTGGAGCACATGCTGGGTGGGAGCCCTTGGATGGACTCTTCTAGCCACCCCCACCCCATGTGTCCCTTCCCCTTGCTGATGGGCTGTCAACTATAGCCCTGAGTCCTAACATCCTTTTAGCAAATCACAGAACAGGCAGGGAGTCATGGGACACTCCTCTTCCATTCAGACTCCATTCACAATGGCAATTACATAGCAAGGGTTAAAGTTTCAAAGTTAACCAGAGGCCCAGCACAGTGGCTCATGCCTGTAATCCTAGCACTTCGGGAGGCCGAGGCCAAGGTGAGTAGATCACTTGAGGTCAGGAGTTCAGGACTGGCCTGGCCATCATGCTGAAACCCTGTCTCTACTAAAAATACAAAAATTAGCTGGTGGAGTTTGTAGTGAGCTGAGATCGTGCCACTGCACTCTAGCCTGGGCAACAGAGTGAGACTCCCTCTCACAAAATAAATTTAAAATAAAGAAAGAAAGAAAGAAGTTAACCAGAAATCTGCAGAACCTGTATGAAGGAAATCATAAAACACTGAGGATCAACATAAAATAATGCTTAATGCTGCCTAATGGGAAGACCTTACGTTATAAAGATGTCATGTTTCTTAATAAATCATTTTGTAAGTATGATGTTACTGTAACCAAAGCCCTTAAAATATATATATATATATAGACACACATGCATATATTTGAAAAGTGTGTGTATGTGTATTTACACATACTTTTTATGTGTTTATGAGCTAATTCAAAAACTCATCGAGAACAGAGGTTGGCAAACCATGCCCCTCAGAACAAATCAACCCATGGCCTGTTTTGTAAACAAAGTTTAATTAGAACACAGCCTCATTTATCACTGTGGCTGCTCTGCACTGCCAGAGCAGAGCTGAACACTAGTGACAAACTGTTAGGGCTTGCAAAGCCTCAAACTGGTTTGCTGACCCCGATTTAGAAAAATAAATTGGTGAACACTGCCAAGAACACTTTGAAAAAGAAAAATAATGACAGTATTTGTGCTATTAGATATTAAAAAAAACCAATATAATGGTTTGGTGCTGGTATAAGAATTAGACAGATTAATGGAACTAAACAGAGGGCTCAGAAATAGATTTTAACAATTGACACAGGTCATACTTTGAACTAGTGAGGAAAGGATGAACCATTTGGTTTGTGTTGGTGAAACAACTATACACATTGTGAGATCAAAAAAAGTAAGATGCATACTATATCAAGACAAATCTTAGATGAATTAAAATTTTAGATGTAAAAAAATCATAAAGGAACTAGAAAAAAAAGATGAATTGGTATTTGTTCTTGAGGCATGGCCTTTATAACACAGAAACAAAAGCAGAAACATGCAGAGAAAAGATTGATTGGTAATATTCTTAACTTTCAAAAAAATATTAAAAGGCAAATGACAAAGATTTTTGTTAGAAAGAAGATTTTTCTAACACATGACAAAGAGTAGTTTCTTGCAAGCAACAGAAAATACATCTTAATAAAACAAACAAACAGCCAATAAACACAATCACTGATGATTAAAACAAGATTTTCTTTTTATTTAGAGATTTATAGACTCAAAAAAGTAGGGCACTCAGTGTTAGCACGAACCCAGGGAGACAGGCACTTCTGTGCAGATGAAGAGGTGTGAGAAACCCGCAGCATCTCAAGGGGGCAACTGGGCCTTACAAAGACCTGGGTCAAGAGGCATAATTCCACCTCTGGGAACGTACCCCACGGACAAGAGACATGCACCAAGATTTATGGATGAGAATGCTTATCACAGCACCTTCTATCACGGTGAGTAAGTACTATGGAGGTATTACAATTGTTTTTTCCTTTTATTGTATATATTTAAGATACACAACATGATGTTTTGATATACTCATCTCAGAATACACATAGTGAAGTGATTGCTATAGTTAGGTAAATCAACATAACCATTATCTCACACTGTTACCTTTTTTCTCCTTATTCTATTTTTGTGGTTAGCATCCCTAAAAAGCTATGCTGTTGACAAATCACTAGTACACAATACAATAGGATTCATTATAGTCTCCACGTTGTATGCTAGATTTCTAGATAGTCATGCTTTTGACGACTATTTAAGGATACAGGAAAAGCTCACAACACACTATAAAGAAAATGCAGATTATAGACAGTGTATATTCGGTGATCTCAAAATGCTTAACATATAAATAAATGTAATATATATGTTAGGAAAGTGGCCTGAAGCAGTATACCCCAAAGTGTTAATGGTCATCATCTTCAGATGACAGAATGATGAGTGATCTTTCATTTTCTTTTTTGTGGGTTTTCATAAATGATCTACAGTAAGTACTATTTCCTTTAAGATGAAAAAAGAAAAGTCAAGAAAATAAAATTTATATTTTAAAGATGTGAGAGAAAAGAGACTATCACAGATCTATGTGGGACAACAATGGCAATTCAATGGAAGTTATTCACCAGTTTCTTGGGTCTCTTCCCATAAGATGATATTGTTTTCATTAGCTTGGTCCTTCGAGTATAACCTATGCATATGTGGTTGGTTAAAAAGACCAGGAAGCCCACTGAAGATTGGGGAAACTGGCCAGGTACCCCGCTGCACTACGCGTCTCCAGGCATATGGTCCCCTGGTCAAGTGACAAGCAGTCATGAGGAACAATCACTGTGCTTCCAGCATGGAGCCATGCAGGCTCCTCAATAGCCACCTGCCAGGGTCTTGTCCAGTGTAAAGTGCTGGATGCCACCAGACCCTGGGTGAAGTGACCACGGGAGTAGGACAATGTGTATGCATGTTAATCATGCCCAGTCTATTCCTGTGGATGTCTCGGAGATCCAGTGGAGCATCTCTTCCAAGGAATATTGAAGGAAACAGGTAAACACAGACTATCAAATAAAGTGAACCCCCATTGGGGGCTTGGCCTGGTGATTAATTCTACTCTCTCCTTTTTTTTTTTTTTTTAAGACAAGGTTTCACCATGATGGCCAGGCTGGTCTTGAACTCCTGGCCTCAGGTGATCCACCCACCTCGGCCTCCCAAAGTGCTAGGATTACAGGCGTGAGCCACAGCGCCTGGCCTACTCTCTCCTTTTAGCCTGGTCAATTGCCAGCAATCAATTGCACATTCCTACTAAAAAGAAAAAAAATTAAGTTTGTGAATCCAAATTGAATCCACCTAAGGCTGATGCTTTGCTGAGTACTGAAAATGATTAAATAAAATACGAAGTTAGGTAATTATTTGGAGTTTCATGTCAATTCTTAATGCTTCCTATTTTAAGTTGGCCAACTTCTTCCAAATAACTGAAAAACTGACCAGCTCTCAATTGCTAAAGTGTGTCAGAGACAGACTTTGAAAGTCCAAATTTTTAAAAAATTTAGATTGGTAATAAAGGAGACAAATAAAAATTAGGATGCTGGAAATTATAAGTCCGCATGTGAACGAGGACATAGACGCAGACTGAAATTTTTCAGAATTCTTATAGATTATTATTTACAAAGTTTGTAGGTTTTTGAGGCTAGTTTATGGCACACACAGGTATAAAACCAGATTAAGGAAATGAAGGTGCAGAGGTCTTCTTCTCCTTTTTAGAAGGAAGTTATTAAGATTCTTTTACTCATATTAGATTGGTCATGGTAGCTCATGCCTGTAATCCCAGCACTTTGGGAGGCTGAGGTAGGAGGATCATTTGAGGCCAGGTCAAGAATAGCCTGAGCAATACTGTGAGACCCTATCTCTATGGCATAAAATATTTTTTTTTTTAAAAGATCATTTTACACATATTGAAGTTGTCATTTAAGTGCTACAAGAGGTGAAGGATGTGAATTATTAGCTTCTCATTCAGCCAGAAGCACTACGTCCTGGCCAGAAGATGCCTCCTTCCCCTTCCTCCTCTTTACTCATCCCTTTGTTTTATTTAGTTTTATTCTAAATATTATGCCATAAAAGGTATTATTTATTTATTTATGTTTTCATCCATCCCTCTAATAGTTCTCAGGGAGCCTGGTTCCTTTCACACCCTGGAGCTGCTTGCTTAACCTTGCGCTGGAATCACACAGCGGGACCCAATAAACACAAATCCCCTTCTCAGATCCAGTGGAAGACCATCCTTAGCCGTAACACAAAGGAAACCCTTTCTCCTTGGCCCTGTTAAGAGCACAGTGATGATAATGATATCAACAACTACCATATGCGTTGGGCACTCATGTCAGGCACAATGCTAAACTCTCTCTTTACACATCTGTTAGGACTAAATGTTTCTCACCAAATTCATATGTGGAAGCCCTGATTCTGTGTGCTGGTATTAGGAAGTGAGGCCTTTGGGAGATAATTAGGTTCTGACGAGGTCATGAAGGCGGAACCCCCTCAATGAGATTAGGTCGAGGAATTGGCATCAGAGCTTCCTCTCACTGCCATGGGAGGATTCACGGAGAAGGCAGTTTTCTGCAAGCCAGAAGGAAGGTTCTCACCAGGACCCAACCTGACCTTGGACTCTGGCCTCCAGAGCTGTGAGAAATAAATGTGTGTTCCTTAAGCCCCCAGCTTGTGATATTTTGTTACAGCAGCCCAAGCTGACTAAGACAATATCTAATCGAATTCAATCCTAACAAGAGCCCGAGGAGGCATATGTTATTACCACCGAGTAACAGACAAGAAAACGAAAACACAGTCAAAAGTTGGGTAATGTTTCAAGGTCCCTTAAACTTAGAGATGGGCCACCAACCTGGGTCCAACCCTAAGCCTACTTTCAAGATCACAGCCCTCAGACCCTCAGTGCTACCTTCCAGGGCTCTCAAAGCCCAGTCTCCCAAATTTGGGCTGTCTTCTCAAGGTTTGTGAGCCCCAAATTGCCAACTTTTCTCATCCAAAAAATCTCTGCCTTTCTTTGGTAAAAGAGCACAAAGGACTATTACAGGAACGGTTACAAATTGCTACATTCACAGGTATCTCATGGCTATGAAATAATATTTGTTGGCACTGATGATTTCTCAAAGGATCTGAGGCTGGAGACAGCAGCAGTCCTTCTTTGGAAAAGAAAGACAGAAAGCTATTATTAGAGGACAAATGTTGTAAGTAAATGAGGGAAAGAAGAGGAAAATTACACGGAGACACTTTGGCTAAAGAAGAGTAGAGCCATGAGCCAGAGCATGGTTTGGGATTTCCAGCAGCCAAGTCAAAGAGTTTGGAAAGGCCAAAGGAAACAGTCTGACCAGTCAGTGGAAGGTCAGGGTCACCAGGCCATCTGGGATGGACAGAGATGCCCCGCACACCACCCGGCAAACACCACTTTCTCCTGGAAAAAGAACACTGCACATGCAAACTTGGGAATATACATATTTGCTTTGCAATAATGAGCTGGTTGGTTCATTTTAACCTTTGAGATATGTACCTTGAAGCCTAGTTTTTGGAAAATGGCTGGCTGAAACATACTATCACACAGTACTCTGAACCAAACACTGCATAATAAACTAAACCAAAGATAATAAAGTAAAACTGTAAATTATAATTAAGGTGTAAAAAAAGTGAAAACTAATGACCATCACAAAACCATAACGATGACTGCAGCAAAAACAAAGTATACTTCCCCCAAATTGCAAGAATCCCAACTCTGTGCACATCCATGCACTTAGCCTGCACTCAGCAATACCACAAAGCACAGCAGGAAATATGGAATCAGAATCCTATGTTTGAGAAGCCCTTATGGATAGGCCCTTGGGCATTCATAAAAGTTGAAAGTCTGTAGAAACATATGACATTTGCCTGTCAGACTGAATATAAGTCTGTGTCTTTTAGAAAATAATCTGTTCCCAGCCGGGCGCCCTCTCTCACACCTGTATTCCCAGCACTTTGGGAGGCCGAGGCAGGCGAATCACCTGAGGTCAGGAGTTTGAGACCAGCCAGGCTATCCTGGCGAAACCCCATCTCTACTAAAAATACAAAAACTAGCTGGGCCCACGTGGTGGTACAGGCCTGTAATCCCAGCTACTCAGGAGGCTGAGGCAAGAGAATTGTTTGAACCTGGGAGGCAGAGGTTGCAGTGAGCCAGGATCGCACCACTGTACTCCAGCTTGGGTGACAAAGCAAGACTCCGTCTCAAAATAATAATAATAGTAATAATAATAATAATAATAATAAATAATTTGTTCCCACCTCCACCATTGGTCTAATGGAAGGAAATCTACCAGTCCATCAAGAGATGCAAATTATTTCCCTGTTTGATGAATTAATGCAAGAGAGTTAGAACTAGTTTGAAAACAAAACAAAGCTGAAAATTTATAGAAATAAATGCTATATTAAAATGTTGCCCTCTTTTGAGAGAAAATTCATCATCAGTTTTTCAGATGCATATAATGTAAAAAAATATTTAACACATAGCAAGTTCTGAGTTACTCCTGATACTATTTTACACTAATCTGCCAACGAACCCTACAGACCCTCTGATTTGACTTTTAAGTATCATTCTAATTATAGAGTACACCATTACAGTAGTAAAACTTTGTATATACAGTTGTCAATACTCAGCAAATGTGAACTTAAGATCTGTGCATTTCTGTCTATGTGAGTTAACTTAAAAAAGATATAAACAAAAATTTAACTCTAGTTAACAACATGTATTTTGGAGACAGTGAATAGGCATCTACAATTTATTTTCAAATGCACCAAAAAATAAGATGGGCAAATGAATAAAAAGATAGGTAGACAGACGTGATAAACTGAGTATAGTGCAGCGTTAACACAGTGTGAACGGTGGGGATAACAGATGTATTCACTATAAAATTATTTCAGGTTTGCTATCTGTTTGACAATTTTCATAATAAAATGTTGGGAAGAAAGATATCAGGCACATAAATTTTCATTTGCTCTAAAACAGTTAATATGATATTGTGTAGCCATTAAAAATGTTTACTAAAAAATTTTAATGACAAAAAAATTTTTCATAAAACATCCACCTTTTAAATGTAGGATTCAAAATACATACTTAATATAATCTCAACAAGATTAAATATTTTTGTCTTGGAAATGTTTGGAAGCAAATACACTACAATGCTAACAGATCTTATCAACGGGGAATAGAATTATGGATGACTTTATGTTTTTGTTTGTAGATTTTTTTCATTCCCCCAAATAGTCAAGATTAATTTTATTTTTTCAAATCAGAAAGGTTCTTACTTTTTAAGGACAATGGAATTGTCTGCGTAATGCAAACATCCACACCCCCATTAAACCTCTGCTCTGCCTCACCTGGAAATGATGGACAAGACTGATGGACCCTAGGCACTCAAGCCAGACAGAAATGAACAGGAGATTAAACTGCAGGATCAATCCCCAGGCAGGATTAGCTCTGTGCCACTGGGGATCATCAAATACATCTTTGCACAGAGGACAAAGTAGGGCTTAATGTACGTTTGAGGATAGCAAATGAGACTCTGAAGCCCTAATTGCCTTCCCAGGCTGAAGGCTTCCTATCCAAGAGACTCTCCCACTAGGCGAGGCCTAATAACACCCTGTCCGACTTACTGACCCATATCTGCCTAGGATCCTTGTTATCTGGAGCCACTGCTTGGTTCCATAAATCATCTACTAAATTACGCTGAAATATCAAAAGCATTACTGGCTAGCGTTACTACACAAAAGCTATTGATGCCCCTTGGGCAAATCTTCAGCAGTTCTTATCTCCAAGCACTGGCAGCCTGGATGCCCAGCTTTAAGCCCCAGGGCACATACTTTAACTGATTTAAGAGGAGGGGTAACTTTTTGCTCCATGATCTCATGATTCTTAAGGAGCAAAAACTCTCCCTCCTGCCTCCATCGGCCTCTGCTACTGCCCTGGGAACTACAGATGATTCAATTAGGCAAGAGCTGTAACCTCTGCAGGGAGAGGCACAGGATGCCACCTGCTCCTACAGCAGGACAAACCCCTGGAGGCTAGAGAGCTGCTCTCATGCTGCAGAAAAGGCTGGCCAGCCCTGGTCTTTGAGGTGGGTCAGCCAGTGAAGGCTGGGAATGAACATGCTTCCCCTAAAAGGCAAGCAGGGAACGGAAGAAAATCATCAAAAAGCAACAGCTAGCCCTGGGACTAAGGACAGGGACAGAGCAGAACAGAGGGAGGGGTGCCCCAGCTGCACCTGCCCACCCTCAGCTCTGTCCTGCCCAGGCCCTCCCCCAGGGAGGTGGCTGGGCCAGGGCTACAGCTGGGAGCTGGCATTTGACAGAAAAAATAAAATCAGCCGTTGTTTCATGTGATGAAAACCAAAGAAGTCAGTCTAATTATCTCTGGTGCTGTCTGGAATGAACATACAGGCTAAGAAGGTTAACACCCCCAACTGTGAATATCTCTGCTAGTATATTATATTTATGGGACAGAACACTGCAGACAGTGTTGAAAAGCAGGATCAGTTGCCAGAGCCAATGTTTTCACTGCAGCCTTTCAACAGCTAAAGCCATCGTCCGCAAGTCCCCACTGGGGTGCCTCAGGCCCCAGCCTCCGATGCAGTGACCAGGGCACAGAGCCTGCAGAGAGTCCCTGAGAGAGCTGCTCCTTTCTCCCAAAGAGCTCATGCCTCTCCTAGGTGATAGCTCAGTGGATCAGCTCACAGAACAGGCGCTACAAGGAGGATAATGGAGGAGGCCTCATGAGGCATCATTCCTTGGCACGCCCCTGCTGAAATGCAAGCCTGGAGTGCTCATTTACCATGCCTTTCTTGTGTGCAGAATCCGCTTTGTGCTTTTATAAACATATCAATCTCATGTTTTGTCTTCTAAATGACACCAATCTATGACCAGCTTCTCACATTAAGCGCTGATCTGAGAAAATCCAGATGTTGTTGGATCTCTATCTGCAAGCTATAAAAATCTGGAAGACCTCCTGTGGGTAAACAAGGGCGAGTGTGTGCATTATTCAGACTTGTGGCAGCACTGAATTGGGATGGCTCCTCCTAGAGCTGTCTATCTAGCTCCATTTGTGCAATCAAGCTGGAGTCTAATGGTTTCTGAGTGGAGAGAAGGAGAGAGGCCCAATCAGGACGCTCTTTTGTGTGGAAGTCCTGCCCGCTTCCTTCTCTAATGTGGCTGCTTCCTGCTGGGACAGACCTCCTGTCTCCCAGGAGCCCACATGACTACCTCTGCTCTATCACTGTTCCAAGGATGAAAGTACACGTCCCGGGTCCTTCTAAGGCTTAGGTTCTCTGCTTTTATTATTCAACAGAATCACTCCCATCCAAAAGAGAAAAGAGAAGCTTCCTTGGAGGAAGTATGGGAAGAGTGGCTTGCCTGAGTAGCTACAGTACCCTCCTGTTTGCACTTCCATGCCTCGTGTGGTTGAGTCCACTTCTTCCCAAGGACAGGCGGTGCGATCCGCTAACCCAGGAGAAAATGGAGGCGTGCGAAGGTGAAGTGACTTGCCCAAGGACTTGTGGGGGAAGGAGGCTCTCGCTCTAGGGTGCTCTGCTTGACCACATCACGGCTAACTCTGAGGCACACACAACCAGGCCAGCAACAGGGCGGAGTGTTGGCATGGAGGTGCTTTTGCTTTTTCAATCAATCGTCTGTTCAGCCAGTCATGTTTTGCCCCTTGGGTTCACTGGGTTAGAGCATGGGTGTGTCTCTGGCATAGCTGCCCCAACTTTCCATTCTCCTTCCACCTCCACCCCACTCACAGGCTGCATCAACCTTCCTAGGGAGCACACGTTTGCCACCACGACATCCATCCGGAGGTGCAAATGTGCTTCAAAAAACTAACTGGTGTTCAGAGAAGGAGCCCCTTGGAGATCAAGCAGCAAATGGCCTGCAGGTAGGTGAAGGCCAGGGGAAGAACGTTCCTTTATCCCACTGGGTATCAACTCACTTATTCTTGTCACACAGTTCAAGTTTTGAGGCAGCCTCAAGGTGCCCTAGTCACTGTCCGCATAGGCCACTATTTTTTGAGTCTTCTGGGCATTTTATTTCTTCTGTTTTTATCACGGAAAGTAATTGCACCTGTCAGTGCCTCTCAGCACTGAATGTGTAATTTCAACCAGTTTTTAAAAGCCTCCACGATACACCTTTAGAAAAACTGAAAATCCAAATTATAGTTTGTTTTGCATTAGATAATTAACTTTATTAAAAAGCTGACCCAACATCCTCACAAGTCTCAACAGTCAGGCAACCATGTGCAAGTGCCCAGGCCACGTGGGTAAAAGGGAAAGGTGAATTAAGGACATGGATGCTTACATCCAAATCCAGGAACACAGATCCAGCCTGAGGTCTCAATTTCCTTATTTAAAAGTTGGGGGCCGAGCACGGTGGCTCGCACCTGTAATCCCAGAACTTTGAGAGGCTAAGGGGGGCAGATCACCTGAGGTCGTCAGGAGTTCAAGACCAGCCTGGCCAAAACGGTGAAACCCTGTCTCTACTAAATATTTTTTAAAAAGGAGCTGGGTGTGGTGATAGGCACCTGTAATCCCAGCTACTTTGGAGGCTGAGGCAGGAGAATCACTTGAACCCAGGAGGCAGAGGTTGCAGTGAGCTGAGATCACACCACTGCACTCCAGACTGGGCAACAAGAATGAAACTCTGTCTCAAAACAAGCAAAAAAAGTGGGAATAATAGTAATGCCTTCCTTACATATATAGTGTTCTTTTAAGGATCAAATGAAGTAATATACTTAATAAATGATAACCATAAAAAGCAATTTTACCTGCCACTTAGGATTCTTTTCTTGTTTAATATTTTCAAGTGCTGATCATCCCCCCTCCCCTTTTTTCAAAGTAGAGAAAAAGAAAAAGAGCCACTATTAATCATTTTGGTGTTCTTCTCTCTCTAGGAGAAAAACCAATGTTTAGAAAAAAAAGCCTTTTTCGCTCTGCATGGAAAATGTGTTTGAAGTATGAACTTTTTCAACTGCATGATTTCTATATATCCTATATATAGAACAGAATTAATTTAGAACCCTAACTTCACATCACAAGTATATAAAATATGTAATAAAAATCCCTATCTGTTAATTCGTAGGAAATATTTTAACAACAAAATTGAAAAATAGGGCATTATTTCTATCATTTCAGGGAGATAAACGGGTCATACTTTCCACAACGCAATTAACTTATGCCAAGAGCCAATGGCAAAAGTGATTTCACACACAATTTATAGGATGTCAAACCACCAGGAGAAAAACCGATGATGTGTGCTCTCTCCCCTGCTATTAGGGCCTAATTATCAAAGGACAGACACTCCTCTTTGGAACTGACAAGACTTTTCATCAACATGTTAAAATCAAAGGAGCAATAAGGCTGAGAGAGCCCAGCTGAACCAAAGGATATGTAGAAGTGTGAAGCAAAGGAAAGGGAAATAAAAGGAAGAGAAGTTAGGAAACGTCTTCCACACAAGAGCTTTGGTTTTAGATGGAAATGAAGACGCTTACAGAGTGTGACACGAGCTGAGCTGGAGACTCTCTGCTTTGGTGGTGGCGTGAGCCAGATGCACAAGCAGGTGACATTTTGTTTGGAAGTGAACTGGCATCCAACTGGAAAGAATGAGGAGAGACTTAGATTCTGTCCCATAAGGGCTTTATGGCAGGCTGGACCCTAGGGTCTGGGTGGGCCCATCGGGGGAGCCCCAGCCAGCCAGCCTTGTTTCTGCCCCAGGATGGCCACTTCCACAGCTGTCCCTTTCTTGGATATCGTTTTCCTCCTCCTTGATTTCTAAGCCCCGGGTAACTCCAGATTTCAGTTCTGTTTTCTGGCACACAACTGAAGCCAGACAGAACTCAGCACATCTTGTCACAGGCCCCCTTCCTCGAGACAGACATCACATGTGTTATCAGTGAGGATGTACTGAGCAGGATTGGTTGTGAACTATCATTCTAGGGGGACAAGAATTTCTTTGTGTAGCTGGCAGGTCATTTAAGCCTATAGACTATATAGAAAACCTTATGGAAACTACCAAACAATAATAAAGAATAAAAGTAATAAAGAGGAGAAAGAATACACAGAAACTGAAAAGTAACCCAGCGCAGAAGTGGCCACTGTGACAACAGATGGGTGCAGATGCCGCTTCCCAAGCCTGAGCGGGGCACCACACTCAGCCCTTCCCTCTGCACCCTCATGCTCATCTCCTCTTTCCTGCCCTATCCCACAGAGCCTCAGACCACCTGCTCTTCCTGCCTCTCACTGAGAGGGGCTCCCCACTTATTTCCTTCCCGCACACCCCATGCTCAGCGTGCTGATGTCTTCTTGTGCTTTCCTCCTTGTAGTTGTCAGTGTGATGGCTCCTGTCACCATCCCTGGGGGTCTGGCAGCGGCTCTGGCCTCAAGGGTGTAAGCCACGAAGTCATCGTCGATTTCCGTCCTTCCTCAATCCATGTAGGAAACTGCCCTCTGTGGGACGGCATATTTTCTATCCATCCTTCTCTTCTCCACGGCCAAGTAAGACTCCATCACCTCGACTGTTCATTTGAGAGCCTCCTTAGTAAGGATGTCTCCCCAGGGTTCCTCTCTTCAGTCAATCCTGGACACTGAATGTTTGGGCTGGCTGCAGTCATGGCAGCTACCCTAGTTTGGATGTGCCAGCACACACAACGTGGCTGCTTCGCGGCGGATGCACAGGTTCCGCATTGTGCATGTCCACAGGCAGGGGTGCAGCTTTACCGTGGAGACTGCACAGCACCATGGCAGGCGCCTGCCCTCATGACAGCAAGGGGATGCCGTTCGACGAGGTGTCCTTGAGCCTTCTCCTGGAAAATCTCAGCCTACAAAAAGACACCTTTTAAGACACTAATTATCAGGGACTCAAACTGATACCTGAACACCAATACCCACAGCAGCATGATTCACAATCGCCGAAAGGTGGAAACAATCCATGTGTTCATCAGCACGTGGATGGATTAACAAGACATGACTGATATCTATCACAGAATTCTATTCAGACACAGAAAGGAATGAAATTCTGATACATGAATAAACCTTGAAAACATTATGCTAAGTGAAATAAGCCAGACAAAATATGAACAAATACTATACAGCTCCATTTATATGACGATATGGTTTGGCTGTGTCCCTACCCAAATATCATCTTGAATTTCCATGTGTTGTGTAGAAAGGACCTAGTGGGAGGTAACTGAATCGTGGGGGCAGGTCTTTCTCATGATGTTCTTCTGATAGTAAGTCTCACGAGATCTGATGGTTTTAGAAAGAGGAGTTTCCCTGCACAAGCTCTCTTCTCTTGTCTGCCACCATGTGAGATGTCCCTTTCACCTTCCACCATGATTGTGAGGTCTCCCCATCCATGCGGAACTGTAAGTCCATTAAACTTGTTTCTTTTGTAAACTGCCCAGTATTGTGCATGTCTTTATCAGCAGCGTGAAAATGGACTAATACATATGAGATACCCAGAACAGATAAATTCATAGAGGCAGAAAGAAGAACAGAGGTTACCAGGATGAAGGGCAGGGAGGGATGTGAGGGATTACTCTTTAATATGTATGAGCTTCTGCTTGAGATGATGAAGAAGCTCTTGAAATAGCTAATGGTGATGGTTGCCCAATGCTGTGAGTGTACTTAGCGCCACAAAATTGATGCTTAAGAAAGGTTAAAATGGTAATTTTAATGTTATGTATATTTATCACAATAAAAAATACTAATTACACCAAAAATCATCTATTTTCAGTCATAAGCACCCCAAACAAAGCTCTACGTGTGACTCAACCTGGCTTACATTTTGGGCATCACTGGGCAATCTGTGATTTATTGTGCTTTCCATGTGAACAGCCCTATATATTCTCTTTCCTTTCCTTTTATGGCCAAGAAGCTAAGACATACCAAGCACTGCCTTTAATCTGTAAAATACACATCCAGATGGACCCAGACTGTTTATAAATTTTGTGAGGGCAGCCTTTAAACAGTGACCAAAGCTTCAGCAAGTTTTTTTCTCCAAAGACCTTACTTTTTAAAAAATGATGGCACATATTTAAAATTATTATATTATTACATCTCTGAAGGCAGTTTCTTCTCTATGGACATTTCAAGGTAGTATATTTTAATCAACTATTATATGCAGAGTTTCTTCATAAGAAGTGATCATTTCTTACTCCTTTATTTATTTGTGGAAAAATATTTCTAAATCTACCAGAAAATACTAATGGGAGAAATTCTGATTTTTTAATAGAGTTATAAAAGCTTAAAACTTGTTGGAAATAATGTAGGAGTGCCTCCTACAATGCTTGTATTTCCTTTATGTAAATGCACACATATACACATGCAGACACACACACACACACACACATGCACACACACACACACGGTTTCTTATGGAAACATGGGAAGAAAAAAAGAATGAAAGGAGTAAAAATAGTTGGAAAGAATGGAGGTAAGGAAAAAAGGAATGAAGAAAGAAAAACACTGCAAGCATTACTTTCTATTCCTGATATAGCTCTAGCTGACCCTCTGTATTGACTGAGAATTCAAAATCCTAACATTTGCTTCCTAGCAGGTCAGTGGGAGAGGACCCTGCTAAGATGATAACACATCCCCCAAGGCACTGTCCTAGAGAACATCGTCAGGGGAGTTAGCAAATACCGCGCTTGCATCTGCATCTAACAACTTGTTCCATGACAGCCAACACTTTATGTTCGAGATCCCAAATCCTAACACCATCAATATGAGGTGAGGTCTCTTCTTCTCATTTACTGTGTGAGGGAACAGGCTCAGAGGATGTAACCTGCCCACCACCACGGCCAGGATTAGAACCCATTCTCCTTCCCCACAGCCTGAGATCCTCCATAGCCCAGAACTGCCTCTCGGAGAAGGGACTTACAAGGAGGCAGGTTGGAATCACCAAAGGGCTGTCCACCTCCTGCTGACCGCTCTTGCGGATGGACATGAGGTGAGCCCACGTTCCAGAAGAGGATACAACAAGGAAGATGCTGTGGCTTTGGGATTTTGGTGACTCCCAAAAAAGGGCAAACAGGGGTCTAAGCGCTTCTCATAGAGCTGGAGTGGCTTCTGACCAACTTTACAGCACAGCCCTGATGTGCTGTGGTGAGCAGACCCACCCTCAGGACGCCAAGGCCCCATAAGCATTAGGCCCTAGGGCCCCTTGGAGAAACCTGGAATCCCAAACCATGCCACCCTCCCTTGGCCAGGACATGGACCTCTCACTGATGAGTGCCACCTCTACCTTCTTCAATCTCTGGGACACCCCAGAGACTGGGATCTGGTATCTTCTAGATTATTGGTAGAAACAGAAAATCTATTATAATAACAGGTTGACATTTGTGTGCACCACACTCTTTTCTGGAAATTTATGCCAATTACATGCTTCTCTAAAAACCCTGGGACTGGAAGGGCAACTCCCTTGTAACGAGGGCCTCATTATGTCCTGCTCTTTGAAATGTTTTCTTCCCACAAGATTGTTTTTGGGTTGTTTGTGACAAGTGAGAACTTTTCCAACTCTCCTGCTAGAAGGGTCTCAGAGTGCCCTTGGAAAAAAGCAGTCTCAAAATGAACTAAGCACAGAGGGAAAGGTTTAAGCTTATACATTCCTGCCTATACAGAAGAAATCACAGTCAACTCTTTACCCTCAAAGAGTCAATGTTCTAGCAGTCTTTGAAATCAACAAGATTCTTTCCAAATTCCTCCTGAACTCACCTCAGATACCAGCTAGTGACCAAGAACAAAGTATTGGGCCCTAGGAAAGACGCTGGGGCTTAATGTTTTTCTGCTTTGAGAAGAGCAAGCATTTACTTTTAGACATAAGTCATGCAGATGATCTCTGCAGAGGGCATGCTTGGTGGCCTGTCAAGACATTACCAATAAGTTTACAAGCATTCAGCATCATCCATGCATGCAATCTGCTGCTCAAGTCTCCACACGAATACTTTGCTCACAGGCAGTTTTCTTCAAAGTGTCATTGCAAATGCAGAATTACAAACAGCAACAACATCCCCGTCTTCCTCCACCATGCTCACCACACACCCTACTGTCCTCTTGTCTTTCCCTTCTATTGTCACTATCCTGGACTGAGACTTCAAAGGAGGTGTTTCAACTGGATTTCACTAGCTCCAAGAAGTGGAGGGGGAAAGGAAGGACTTTTTTAGAGAAATTCGCAAGATAGGTTTATTTGGTCCTCTCATCTCTATTTTGAAAATCTTGTCATCTGGTTTCCCTGGGTATCAGCAATATTTGCAACAATACAGTTCTGTTTCCTTGTACCATTCATTACTGTCTGATCACAAACTCATGATAACCAATAATTCACAGTTACTGAGGTCCCTGGGCCCTTGGGAGATGAAAAAGTGCCCGAACATGGGATAAACACAAACAATTCTCAGGAAAACTTTAGCAGCACAAAGGAACGAAGTCATATAGCTTATGCAAGACCAGATTATTTTAGATTTATCAAGTCCTAGAGCCAAACCAGAATCCTAAGGCAGAAGCACCATGCTTATCACAGGTGAGATTAATCAACCTGAAAAAATGTATCCCTTGTCTTTAACTACCCCAAATCCTAAGGATGAAGGACACCCCAGGTGAAGGACACTGCTGAAATTCATAGAAGAGGAAAATGTCATGTGAAATTATCTCCACCTAGGAAACAAGAAATGAGCCTGACTTGATGAGTGGAAAGTTCTCTTGGTGGTATGTCTGGCATAACTCCTGAGGGATTAGAAGAGTGAGTGCAGCCAGGTGTGGTGGCTCACGCCTATAATACCAGCACTTTGGGAGGCCAAGGCAGGTGGATCACCTGAGGTCAGGAGCTCCAGACGAGCCTGACCAATATGAAGAAACCCCATCTCCACTAAAAATACGAAAGTTGCAGAGTGTGGTGGTGCATGCCTGTAATCCCAGCTACTCGGGAGGCTGAGGCAGGAGAACTGCTTGAACCTGGGACGTGGAGGTTGTGGTGAGCTGAGATCGCGCCACTGTGCTACAGCCTGGCCAACAAGAGCGAAACTCCGTCTCAAAAGAAAAAAAGAGTGGGTGCTACCCATCAACTTTGAGTCATTACCAAAAACACTTCACAAAGGAGCAGCTTGTGCTATTTCCTTTTATCTTTCTTGGATAAAAAAGCTGACAAGTCAGTCTTTAAAACCTTTTCCAGCAAAACTCAAGGTTCCAAAACCAAAGGAGGGATAGCATTTAACACTCACAGTAAAAACCTATTGCTTTCAAAGAACTGTGAAACATTATCAGATCACCTTTATTAGATGACAATATTCCTGAAAAAAAAAAACTCAAAAATGCAAATGACTTCTTTTCCTATATGTGTATCTCCAAACATACCCTGGCATTTGCCATAGATGTGCTTCTACAAGGGTACACGGCCCTTGCACACATGCTCCCTTCCTGTTCTAGATCCCTGCCGGGGTCTCTGTATTGCTGTCTGATCGTCATTGACAGCAGATGCTTCCACATCACCTTTCCATAGGTCTCCCTGCTCCCCAGCTTCTTCTATTTTTGTTTTTAACATATATTTTCTATAAAAACGTTATGGTAACTTTCTTAAAGGAAGAACCCTTTTGGAGGTGAATCACCTGTTACAAAATTTGGGGGGGGGGATCTCCTTGGTTGTCAGGACACACATCTTTTAGTTCCTACAGCGACTGCTCCTGATCTGGCAACCTCAGGAAAAGTTTCTTGCATTTCCAGGGAAATGCAGCTTTCTCCTATAGAAGCTAAAACTTACTGTTTCCTATGATCCATGTTAGAGGAAGTAAAAAAGAGAAAAAAAAAAGCAGCAAAAACTTAAAACAATAATTAAATAAGGCCAGGTGCAGTGGCTCACACCTGTAATCCCAGAACTTTGGGAGGGCAAGGTGGGTGGATCATGAGGTCAGGAGATTGAGACCATCCTGGCCAACATGATGAAACCCCATCTCTACTAAAAAGACAAAAAAAAAAAATTAGCTGGGTGTGGTGGCAGGTGCCTGTAGTCCCAGCTGCTCGGGCAACTGAGGCAGGAGAATCAGTTGAACCTGGGAGGCGGAGATTGCAGTGAGCTCAGATTGCACCACTGCACTGCAGCCTGGCAACAGGTGAGACTTTGTCTTAAAAAAAAAAAAAAAAAAATTAAATAAACAGAATCAAGCGTTATAGATGGCTGTGAAGTTCTAGACTCCTGGAAATCCTGAATCCAGGATGAAAACACCACAGTGGCCCATGGCATTCAGCAATGGGAGAGCCAGTATTTCTCACTCCCAAGTACTCTTTTGGAAAAGGCACAGGCTGTGTCTCCTGCCTTCTTACATGAAATTGATAGAATGCAAGTCAACATTTTCCTTGTGTCTGGGGCTCCCCTTACCAGCCTTTAAGAACCCTACTTTGTAGCTCTCTGGCTGACAATTCCATGATGATAATCCTGCTCCCCTCACTCATCACTAGGGTCTGAGCAGTGCCCTTTGCTCTGCAAGTGTCAAATCTACAAGGGGCTGGGGCCTTAGAAAATCACAGCCACTAGAAGATGATAAAAATCCAGCGAATTTCACAGGGAAGCAAGGGCTCTAAGAAGAGACCTTGCCCACTAAATACATTGCTTGGGATTTGCTGCAACTTCTTTGGGAACTCAGAGGCTTTTTGAAGCACCCTGCAGTTTGGCCACATCCCAGATGCTCAGAACTGATGGTCTGTATTCTCGACATCACTGTGTAAAGAGATAAAAACACGCATATTTCTTCTCTGTTGTCCTTGCCTATAAAGGCTCTAAATTTTTCTTTTCTCCAGTAAGTTTGCCTCTCTCCTTCAATCTTCCTGAAACTCCATCTAAGTGAGAATTTGGATCTCTTGCCTTTGATATATATACACTTCTTTTTCATGGCTAGCTAAGGCTGAAATCTTACACTGTTCCGTAGTGGAAATGTAACCAAAGTTAGAAGTCACTGCACGGTCTGACAACCTCCAGAAAGGCCCTGACCCTATAAAAGAGACCCCAGTATGAATGTGCTAAAGCTTGTGCATGGTAATTCTTCATTTTTAAAATTTTTTTAGAGAGGGTCTTGCTCTGTCTCCCAGGCTGGAGTGCAGTGGTGTGATCTCGGCTCACTGTAGCCTCAAATTCCTGGGCTCAAGAAATCCTCCCATCTCAGCCTCCCAGGTAGCTGGGATTACAGGTGTGCAATACCACAACTGGCCAATTTTTTTAATTTATAGAGACGAGGTCTTGCTATGGTGACCAGGCTGGTTTTTAACTCTTGGGCTCAAGTGATCTTCCTGTCTTGGCAGGGATAACAGGCATGAGCCACCATGCCTGGCTAATAATTTTACTCTGAATACAGACCTAACAAAATAGATGAAACGAATCACATCAGTGTCATGCTTTATAACCTCCATAACCACATCCTCCTCCGTGCCCCACAGACATTCTGTTGACTTGATTGGACAGTACTTTTCTGAAAGAGGATGATGGTCTGTCTTTTAAAGGTGGCTTAGACTCTAAAAATAGTCATGATCTGCCACAAAATAGGTCAGGTTCTCCTGGGGGCCCTCTGAGAGATGTCCTGGAACTCAGAAGCTGCACTGGCCTCAGGAAGGTTTTCTGGGACAGACCTGGTCCCAGGGAGAGTGAGGAGAAGTGTGTGAGATGTCCTTGAAGAGCTCCTGGCAGAAATGACAGCTGGCTCAACTCATCACTGTTTCATAAAGAGTTAACACTCACACACACTGCAAGGCTGGGGCCAAAGAACGACCTCGTCACTGTCCAATCCCTTGTAAAACTCAAGCCGTTCAGAGAGTCAAGGACTAAACATGGGTGCTTTCTGTTGATGTATTCATATTCATCTCAAACCAATCCCGGCTGAAACAACAAAAGTAACAAACCACGGCCCAAATAGCATCTGTGACCTCAGCAGCAGAAGGCCTGGGTCCTGCACCTTGTCCTGTCATGTGTGTGACCTTGGGCAAGTCCTTTGGTGGCCCTGCGCCACAGCTGTCCTGTGCATTGAGAAGTTACCACTTAACTCAGAGTGGCAGCAAGAGTAGCCGTGGCACAGGGGCATTTGGTGCAACAGGCAATGTTACTCAAATGCGCTGTGTTGCTAATGCAGCCATTTTCACAAAAAAGTTACCAAAGGACTCCAAAGTAATGTCAGTGATTCAAGATATCCCCTGCGGGAGCAAAGACCAGGCTGCTCACATCAGAGGCTCTCTGATGCCACTAGGTAAAAAGGACCAGGGAGTCAGGGCAGAGCTGGAGACTCTCAGGTGTACTCCACCTGCAAGCTATTTTCTTCCCATCAGAAAGCTTGAAGAGCTAAACCCTCTTTCCACTAATATTCACTTCACACATCAGAGTGACAGGAACCGAGAAATGGAGAACAAGAGAGAATATAAAACAGAATTAAGGAGAAAAAGGCAACATTAGGTAGCAGGCCTTTTGCAGAACTACACATACCTATACTAAATCTATACTAAAGGAATGAGGGTGGCTATGGCTGCGAAAATACAAATTTAAAACTGCAATCTATCGTAAGAGTCTATCACAATCTTACAAAGTGACGTGGTTCCCTTTTCTCTCTGACATTACCGGTATTTCATTACCAGACACTTGATGGATTTACTTTGCTTGTTTCCTATAATGCTGTCTCATCATTCTAACACGTTATAAAGCCAAGGGCAAGGACTGAACCATTTACTTTTTCCATATTCCCAAAAGCTCCTGGTAGAGTATTAAACACATGGGATTATTTTATAGATGCTTGCTTAAAAATAAACGAGAGGTTGGGCATGGTGGCTTACGCCTATAATCCCAGCACTTTGGGAGGCTGAGGTGGGTGGATTACTTGAGGCCAGGAGTTTAAGACTAGCCTGGGCAACATAATGAAACCCTGTCTCTACTAAAATTACAAAAATTAGCTGGGTGTGGTGGTGCACGCCTGTAATTCCAGTTACTTGGGAGGCTGAAACCAGAACTGCTTGAATCCAGGAGATGGAGGCTATAGTGAGCCAAGACTGTATCCCTGCACTCTAGCCTGGATGACAGAGCAAGACTGTGTTTCTAAATTAATTAATTAATTAATTAATCGAAAATAAAGGGGAGAGAAAGAAAGTAGGGGAAAATTTTTTCAAGCAGTTGCTTGCCATGTAAGTCTGTATGAAAAACAATAAAATTTTCAGTTTGAAATAAAAATTAACCCATATTCTAAATTTGAAGTATATCACCAAATGGTATGAAATGGTCCCATATTAACTGTCACAAATTGTAACCATCCTTTCAGATTTTTGCCTCCAATATCATTACTTTTATATATTTATGTCACTAGGAGACAGTCTTTGCGGGCCTCTCACACTCCTACACAGTTTGCTGGGTGTGTTGTGAATGCGAGGCTCGAACCATACGCTATCTGGACCATTTCTCAGGACTGTGTTTGCAGTGAAAAACCTTGATGGCTGAGGCGACATCTCCCTCTGCAACAAAGCGTCATTTTATAATGACTATAACATGGTGGGTTCTCCAGGCTCAGTGTTCCTCAGCTGTGACGCTAGCGCACTGTGTGCATAGCATCCATCTGGTTGCACTGGATATGGTCATGCTCACTGGACCTGGGGACAAGGAAAACTGACTGTGCCGATGCTGCCTGCTGCGCCCTGAGTAATGAAGTCCTTTGTCTCTGACCCGGGAGTCTCGTGTCGTCTGCCAGCATCCATGGAATAGTAGCAGGCTGGCTTGTTAGCTCGTCGGTAGGGTAAAATCAAATCCCAGATCTGTCGATACCTTTATTTCAAACAGTAAGTGTCTCCCATTTCTTAACTTTATCATTGATTCAGAGGTAAACAACTGGATTAGAAGGCCATTTCTCTAACAATGGAGTGTAGTAGCATTGGCTGTTTTCAACAATGATTTTAGCATTTTATGAAAATGCTCTCACCCATGTTGGGCTTTCCTGGGTCCAGGTATGAGTGTGCATGAAGACTTCTCATATAAAGACTTCTCACAGCTGGCAACCCCGCTGTCTGACCAGGAGTTCAGGCTTATCTGTTCTAGTCTCATCTCTTTCTGTGGGCTCCTATGGCTCTGCTTGAGGCCACTGATCTTACAGCCTAGGGGTCTATAGTAAAAACCATCCTCTGGCTTTGGCCCGGTTCCATCCTTTCTCTTTACGCAGGAACAGGTCAGAATGGCCATGTTTGATACAGCAAAGTCTCCACGTATTTGGCTATTTGCCCATCGTATTTTCTGAGATTGCTCATGACCAGCTCTTTGCGGCACTGTACTCAGGCCTCATTATGGCTCACTGTGTACAGTCCAAAGCCCAGAGCCACCTTTCTACACAAGGTGTGTAGAAAATGACATTTTCTACAAATATGTCATTTGTAGAATAGCCTATGTACCCAGGAATAGGGTGCCTGAACCCCAGGAGCAACTGGTAACATCTGCTAAGTGGCTGAATTGAGTGTTCATCACTTCTAGACTTTCTTTACGACAATATTTTCAGTATCATTCTATTGGGTTTAACAATTGGGATGGTAACAATAAAATTTTTAAATAGTCACAATTACCCCCCTCAAGAACCTTGGAAATACTCTGTGTGTCTGTGGCATAAAAACTCAGCCCTCTAAGACAGCAGACGTTTGCACTCTTTAACTTGCTAAGCCACATGCATTCCTGCAAGACAAGTGCCAGGCCAGAACTTCTTGAAACTTTCCTTCAAATCAAACATGACAAAAAGAGGCATGGTTGCTAAAGAAAGCCATAAAACTTTTAAAAATTCGATTTAAAAGTTATGTTAATAACTATCAGTTCCTATGCAACTAGTATGTGGAAGTTTAAATAGTAAAAGAGAAAACTTTAACACATTTTTCAAAACCACTGCTCAGTACTTCTGAGAGGCAGATGACTTTTTATAAACAGTCACAATATTTACCCATCTTACTCAAAACTTTTTAATGCTCTCACTTAAAACATTAGGTTATATTCAGTTTTATCTCATACTCAGCAAATCAATGCTGACCTGGTCCTCTTCTCCCCGAATCGGCCCCCTCTGTTTCTGTCATCAGGATGTCCTAGAGTCAAAGCTCTGGGGTCCTTTCCATCCTGCTCCTTCTTTACCTTTCGGCCTTACAGATTTATCAACAACCTCCTTTCAAATATTCTTCTGAAGCCTTCTTTTGACAGAACACACACCAGCTATGACCAAACATGCCGAAATTCTGAATAAACATTCAAGTGAAAGTGCAGTCAGCAGCAGCTTGGCCTTACAAATCTCTCTTCCGAGTCACCGCTGCCCTAACCTAAGTCTTAAACACCTCATGCCAGGTCAATAAAACAACTTTCACAAGCGAATCCCACTGCCTCCATCTGCCCCAACTCAGAGCATTTCTAATCTCATTTTTTTTGCTAGTCTTCATAACAGCAAAAAATATATATTTTTAATCATGATGTCCCCCTTTTCTGCAACAGCAGCCAACGTCTCTTAAACTGTACCCCCCACATCTGCCTCACACTTACCCTGTCCTGCACTGGACCCATGTGACTCAGACCAATGAGAAAGTTCACCTCAGATTTCCTTGACTGTTGAAGGGAATGGAGCTAAAACTCTCAAAAACAAAAAGCGATTATTTTTAGAGTGTTGATGACATGAGTGTCAAAAATAGCATCCCAGGGAGAAACCATAGTGCAAAATGTCAGTTATCTTGTCCCAAAACAACACCACTCTATTCTGGAAGGATTTAGGTGGCCCACTTTGGAGCAGTAACAGTAGCAGCAACATCACTTACGTCTCAGAAGCATAGATCAAGCATCACATTTCACTCCTGGGTGGTCACTGAAAGAGGCATGTTTAATGTGTATGCATGCAAAACTTAAAAGAGACAACTGAGGGCCTGGTGAAAAATCCTTCTGGAGCCTTCTTTTGACAGAACACACACAAGCTATGTCCAAACATGTCGAAAATTCTGCATAAACATCCAAGTGAAAATGCAAAGTCATCAGCAGCCCGAGCCTTACAGATCTTTTTTGCACAAATATTTTGTTCTCAACAGAATCCAGACACAGACAGTCCATGTGTGGACAAGATGTGTGCATGAGTCATGTGCACGTGCAGTCAGATGCCCATACCCACTGGTCCTTCTGGGGGCCTGCTGCCCAGAGCGCTGTTCGCCCCATCCTCCTCCTCCTCCTTGGAGCACGAGAGAGCCTGGCCACGGTGCACACTGTACATCCCTCCACCCCACCCAGCACTCAAGGTCGGCTTGCCTGTAACTTTATCAATGCCTCCAAAGAAGGCAACCGTAGGCCTCACTCCCAGCTATGGCAAAGGGGACTAGCTTGGGACTCCCGGAAATAAATTCAGTTTTACCAGCAAGTCATTTCCCTGTAATGAAGATAAAAACCTCTTATAAGCCAAGACTCCCTTAAATCAGACACATAATCTGATTATAACTGCAATGCATTAAAAAAGCACATTCATAATCTTGTTACAACTTTTCCCATGCCTAGAAAAATGTTCTCAAGACCGCTGCAGGGCAGTGTCCTCTGGATATAGGCATTTGGTGTCCACGTTTGTTTAACTCCAAGGAAGAACTGGTAGCATTCAGTACCTCCATCTGATTAGAAGATCGAAACTTCCTTCCTTCCTTTGTACCTCCAGCCAGCCAGGGGACAAGCACAGGCTGCACTGGCCTGAGCCGCCCAGCCTTTTCTGCATGGTGCCCAGGGCACAAAGAGCAGCAGGTGAGTCCCAGCCCTGGAGGAGGGGCACCCTCCAGGACTGGGCTCTCTCCAGGCCTAATTGGCTTAGGCAGTCACACCAGGGAAACACATAAAATGACATTGCCGGCTGGGTACAGTGGCTCATGTCTATAATCCCAGCATTTTGGGAGGCTAAGGTGGGCAGATCACTTGAGGTCAGGAGTTCAAGACCAGCCTGGCCAATATGGTGAAACCCCGTCTCTACTAAAAATACAAAAATTGGCCAGTGTGGTGGCATGAGCCTGTAATCCCAGCTACTCAGCAGGACCCTGAGATGGGAGACTCACTTGAATGCAGGAGGTGAAGGTTGCACAGAGTCGAGATCATGTCATTGCACTCCAGCCTGAATGATGGAATGAGACTCTGTCTCAAAATAATAATAAAAATAAATAAATAAAATAAAATGGCAATTGCCATCCAGCTAACTTTAATATTCCCTATGGGTTAACTGAAACAAACTGAAAATACACTTTTATGTTAGTCTTAGTAGTAAAGTTACTCTTAGAGCAAAGCTTTGTTTTACTGAAATATTTTAACAAACTTATAGCTAGGTCCTGATAACTTGATTTTACAGTTGCAGACACTGAAGTTCAAGCCATTAAGCAACCTGCCCAAAGTCCCACAGTTGCCAAGGAAAGAACAGGCTCCCACGGCTGCATGATGCCAGGCTCATGCCCTAAGCTCTATTCACTGGGGTCCAGTGCCAGGGCCAGTGGGAGGCGCTGTACTTACAGGTATTTGCAGGTGGTCAAACCCCATCCCTGTGCTCTGGTTCCTCTCTCAGGCCCACCACTGGGTCTGCCTGAGCTCAGCCTCTGCTTTCTTCTCACTTAGACCATGGCCACAGCCTCTTTACTGGCTCTGTCTTCTCACTTCACTCTTTCTCCGTTAATCTTCCGAAGATACAACTGCCCATGTGATTCTCCCTTGAAAAACCTCCTGTGGCACACACTGACTTCAGAGTGCATCAAACACCCATAGTCAGGACCCAAGATGCATGTGCTCTGTCTGCAGCCAGCCTGGCTTCTCCATACACCTTGTTCCCTGCTATGGTGACAGCACGGCCTGCAGCCCCAGGCTGGCCAACTCTTAACCTGTCCCCACTGTCCTCCCCACCCCAATACAGTGTCATTATTGGTAAGGCCTGAGGCAGCCGGAGCTGCATTCGGGGGTGCCACAGCACACCTGTCATTCTCCAATTGCTCTCCCATGCCTTTATGAAATGAGCTTGCAGATGCTGCATTTTAAAAAAGGATGTCCCAGGAATGGAAAATACTGCTGGCTGAATGAAAGCTCCACCTTTTAATGCTGCCAAACAAACAAAGTATCTCATAAGGTCATCTAAGGCAAGCCCAGGGTCTCCATTTATAACAGAACTAAAAGTAGAGATGATGTGTGCCATTTTGACGGCAGCATCATGTGCTAGCAGAGTGAACAGAGGACACCCCATCTGTCCTTGTGCACAAGAAACTGCTTTGAAGGAACCCAGTCTCTTAGATGACCCCCAAGAAGGAGCTGTGTCTACCTGTGTCTACAAAGGTCCCCTGTCAGTTTCATTTTACAAACCACGTGGCTTCCTTCATGCAAGTCTTGCCTCAATCCAGTGACTCCATCCCAAAAGACAGAACTGGCTGATACCCTGAACTAATGTTAATAGTAATATTAATATTAATACAAAAATATAGATGTCTATATATACACATGTAGATTCTTCAGAATTTATATTCATATATAAACTGAATTTATTTCATGGAGTCACAAATATATATATTCAGAATATATATATGTGTGTATATATGTGTGTGTGTGTGTGTGTGTGTATATATATATTTTTTGGAGACAGGGCCTTGCTTTGTCACCCACCCAGGCTAGAATCCAGTGGCACAATTATCACTCACTACAGCCTTGATCTCCTGGGCTCAAATGATCCTTCTATCTCAGCTTCCCAAGTAGCTGGGACCACAGGTGCATGCCACCATACCTGGCTAATTTTTAAATTTTCGTAGAGATGGAGTCTCACTATGTTGTCCAGACTGGTCTCTACCCCTTGGGGGCTCAAGGGATCCTTCTACCTTGGTACCTACTAATATATTAATACATTTAGTGTTGTGGGGCCTCTTCAGGAAGACCCACAAGGCAGCTTTGTCTAAAACTGACTGCCGGGCACGGTGGCTCAAGCCTGTAATCCCAACACTTTGCGAGGCCGAGGCGGGCGGATCACGAGGTCAAGAGATCGAGACCATCCTGGTCAACATGGTGAAACCCTGTCTCTACTAAAAAAATACAAAAAATTAGCTGGGCATGGTGGCACGTGCCTGTAATCCCAGCTACTCAGGAGGCTGAGGCAGGAGAATTGCCTGAACCCAGGAGGCGGAGGTTGCGGTGAGCCGAGATCGCGCCATTGCACTCCAGCCTGGGTAACAAGAGTGAAACTCCGTCTCAAAAAAAAAAAAAAAAAAAAACTGACTGCAGGGGAAGGACAAGGACAGGGGTCCGACTTGGGGTCTGGGCGCCTCGGTTCAGTGGAGGCAGAGAGACTGAAAAGCAATGGGGCAGAACCAGGAAACTGTGTGAGGGAGAGCACTGACCGAGGTGCACTGCCCCAGGAGAGGTGCCACGGGCAGTTCTGAGGGGCACAGTCTGGGGATGAAAGACCAGGGGCACCAACATGATCTGGAGGGAGGACACAGAGGTGGGGTGTGTGGGTGACATCCAGGCAGCTCTCCTCACAACCTGCCAGCAGAACTCCAGCACAGGGCACACGAGGAGGACACAGTGAGGACAGGAGCCTGCGCAGGGCGGCTGAGGCTACCCATCTGGAGCCACTCAGGAAAAACACAATAGAGATAATTACTGACAAAAAATAGAAACCGTGAGCCCCCTGATCCTGCGCTTGCATGGCAAGGCAGTGTCAGATTCCTGCAAGACTTCCTTAGGGCTTACTCAGCTTCTATGCTTTCCTCTGTGTTGTGGGCTGAACTGTTTCCCCAAAAAGATATGTTCCAGTGCTACCCCCAGTGCTGCGGAATATGGCCTTATTTGGAAATACAGTCTTTGCACGTTAAGAGGAGGGCCTACTGGACTGCATGGGCCGGATCAAATATGACTGATGTCCTTATAAGCTGAGGATGAGAGACATACACAGAGAAGGCAGCTGACGCTCAGACACACAGAGGGAAGCGGCTGTGTGATGACAGAGACAGAGGCAGAGATTTGGGTGGCGAAGCCACAAGCCAGGGAGCAAAGCACAAGGCATGGAACAGACTCTCTCCTCGGCCTTCTGAGACAGCATGCCCTGCAGGTACCTTGATCTTGGACTGCAGCCCCCACTATTGTAAGAATAAGCTTCAGGTTCTGAAGCCGCCCAGAGGGTGGCCCCTTGGTTGCAGCAATCCTCGAAAAGAGATAGTCCACAGTGTCTGTGTGGACCAGTGGTGTCCCGACCACAAGAGGCATGGTGTAGGCTCTGGACCTGTCTCTCCAAAAGGCTGACCATTTCTATTTCCACCTAGAAGAGCCAGGCCAACCCAGAACACCGGAAGGGTGAGGATCGCTGTGATACCCAGGCCCCAGGTGACGATGCTCACTGTGGGTGGAGAGACGGAACTGGCAGTCCAGGTTCTCCAGCTAAATCTTAAAACAGGCTCCCCTGTCCCGTTCCACTGGTGTCTCCTTTCTCTGAGAACAGAACTGTCCCCACCCCCCACCCCCACTACCCTTTTTGCATTTATACTGAACTCTGCATGTTAAGTCACATAAGGACAGGGTTTTGCCATGGAAGTCTGGATAAGTCATTCCAATTAAAAAAGGATCCCATTGTAGGTACATGCAGTCCTCAGGTGTATATTCATGACTCTTTGATACAATGAGATAATTATCTGTTTAACAATCCCACATCAATAACACGTACCCATCACTGCCCTGCCCAGCTCTGGCACACTGTGGAGAATCCCCTCCAACCCTACCATGGGCAGATGGGGAGCAGTGCAGAAGCCCATCAGCAGGGTCTGCAGACCCCACAGCACAGCTTGAGAGAAAGCTTCCATGCAAGAAGGAAAACCACCAATTTATCCTCAATCTTATTTTTACTCCACATAGGACAAGAACGTGCCCACTTTAACATATCCAGGGTTTTCTGGATTCAAATCCATGGGATTCCCCCTCCCCACACTTCAGAGAATAACAATACTGATAAGAGTGACAGCCCCTGTCTAAGCAGCCTCAGCACTTCAGGTATTTCACCTCAAGTCCTCACAACCAACCAAAAAATAACCAGAGTTGGCAAGGATGTGGAGAAACTGGAAGCCTTGTGCATCGCTAGTGGCAGTGTAAAACGGTGCAGCCATGTGGAAAACGGTAGGGCAGTTCCTTAAAAAATTCAAAGTGGGGCTGGGCACGTTGGCTCAGGCCTGTAATCCCAGCACTTTGGAAGACTGAGGCCGGTGGACTGGCTGAGGTCAGGAGCTCGAGACCAGTCTCGCCAACATGGTGAAACTCCATTTCTACTAAAAATACAAAAAAAAAAAAAAATTAGCTGGGTGTGGTAGCGTGCACCTATAATCCCAGCTACTTGGGAGGCTGGGCCAGGGGAATTGCTTGAACCAGGGAAGCGGAGGTTGCAGTGGGCCAAGATCGTACCACTGCACCCCAGCCTGGGCAACACAGTGAGACTGTCTCAAAAAAGAAAATTCAAACTAGAGGTATCATCTGATCTAGCAATCCCACTTCCAAGTACACAAACAGAAGAATTGAAAGCAAGACTTGAACAGACATTTGTACGTTCATGTTCATAGCAGCATCATTCACAACAGACAAAGGTGAGGGCAACCTAAGTGTTTACTGATGGATAAACAAATCAAATTGATGGAGAGTACTGCTGAATATTATTTAGCCTTAAAACACATGGAAATTCTGACACATGCTGCAACATGGATCGAGCATGGATTCAGAACATTATGCTAAGTGAAATAAGCCAAACACACAAAAGACAAATACTGTATAATTCCAATCTGATGAGGTAACATAGAATAGCAACTTCATAGAGGTAGAAAATAGAATAATGGTTGCCAGGGGCTGGGAGGAGGGAAGAATGGAGAATTGTTGTTTAATGGGTACAGAGTTTTACTTTTGCATGATGAAAGAAGTTCTGGAGATGGATGATGGTTGAACAACAATGTGAATGTACTTAATGCCACGGTACTGCACACTTAAAGATGGTTAAAGTGATAAATTTTATGTTATATATATTTTACCACAATTAAAAATAAAACGATAAAAATTAAACATGTGCATACCCTACAGCCCTGCACACGTACTCCCGGGAACACACATCAGAGAAATTACGGACATGGGCACCGGGAAACAAACAGTGATGCATGTTCACGGACACATGTCCTGCAATAACAATAACCTGGAAGCTCCCGAATAACCCACAACACAAGAGAAGAGACTAAAAATGTGTGGTATATCCAGACAATGGAATGATAAAGAACAGTAAAAACGATGAACTCCAGCTGCAGGCATCAGCATCTAAGAATTTCACAAGCATACTGCCGAGTGACAAAAGCATGCTGCAGACCGATGGCTACAGTGTGACTCTGTCTTTTGGCTTATTCAAAACTAAGGAACACTAAATAATATACGTCCAAGGGATACACCCCCGTTGTTGGCAAACTGTCAAGGAGAGCAAGAAAAAATTAACAGCATGAATAGGGGACAACATACCTGGATCTTGTGACCAATTGATAATGCTCTATTTCCTAAGATAGGTATTCTTTTTACTGTTCTTTAAATTATATAGGTTTACATAAAATATACATTTTTAAATATATGATTACTTTTTAATCATAAAATATTTAGGTCATAAACTTTATTTATAACTTAGAATCTCCATTCCCAAAGCCTCTCAAAATCAGGAGACAGGAGGTGAACTCACTGCTCTGTTCCTCCATTGGCAACTGTAACGTCTTTGCAAATCATGGGATTTGTGGAGACCACAGAAGGCCACAGCTGGACAGCTCAGGGAGGCTGGCTGCCCTGCTCACCCAGACACTCCCTGCATAGGCCTCTAGTTGTCGTCAGAGCCAGGGAACTTCTCAGGGGCTGGGGGATGGGGAAGGACAGAAGACTTGCAGAACTCTTGTAGAGAAGTTTGGTGTAGCCCACATCCTTGCAACAAGTAGAAGGGACAGACGAAAACCCCCATCTGGAATAAACAGGGCTATGGTGGTTACTTAAAAAACTTAACAGATGCTACTCGAAAAACCTAACAGATGCTACTCAAAAAAACCATACTGTGCTTTAAATGGGACAGTTACAAATCAGGTTCATACACTCTAAAAAAAGTATCCAGACGTGTGAAAAGAATTAAAAACAGAAAAGAAGATAAAAATAGAAAGAAATATGGGACTTAGTCACAAGAAGCAGCAGGAAGCAGAGCGAGAAATGAAAAGCAGGTGAAGTTTTTACTTAGAATTTCCCCCCAAATTTGATGTGTTTGAACTGAGTAACTTACAATAAAATTAATGCTCCAAGAGGATGAAGAAAATACAGTGTCCATTAAAGAAGGAAATCAGAAGCTACAAAAAATTAAAAGGTTGGATAACATTGATGACACTTAAATCTTTCAAAGAGGAAGTTCTGGAAAAGGTATTATTACTCATGTCACTGGAGGAAAATGTGAGCCAGCAGAATGGCGGAACAGGAGAAGAATGCCAGAGAGGAAACCGGAGACCTGGCAGCTAATTGCATGCACCCAGCAAGCAGCAGAAAGGGCATGGATGGGCCTGGGCAGCTGCCAGTCACAGCTGTGAGACTTAGCTCTCTGTCACTTTCTAGTTATGGGACCCAGGGCAGGTTTGCTAGCTACTCCAAGCCTCAGTTTTCTTATGTTAAAGACATATAAAAATGGAATATAAAAATGCCACTTCAAAGGGCTGTCATAAAGATGAAGATTTGAAAACATCCAGCATCGTTATGTACAATAAGTGTATGCCCTAGGCCTCAGTCCCCCAACTATGCAAACATAAAACAGAATAAATGAACTCCAACCTCACCAGCTCTGAAATTTTGCTTTCCTACTATAGTGCCAGAATAATGCCCCTCAAATGTCCATGTCCTTGATCCATGGAATAGGTGACTATATCATGCTACATGGCAAAGCGAGTGGAGGTTCCTCATCAGCCGACTTTGAAATAGAGAGATTATCCTGGATTATGTAGGCGGACTCAGTGTCATCACAGGGTTTTTAAATATGAAAGAGGGAGTCAGGAGAGAGCACCAGACAAATGGCAGGAAGAGCTCTCAGCCCACCACTGCTGGCTTTGCAGATGAAGAAAGAGGGCCTGAGCCAAGAAATGTGGATGCCTCCGGAAGCTGGAATGAGCAAGAAAATGGATTCTTCCCTAGAGCCTCCAAGAGACACACAGTCTTGCAGAAAATTTCATTTTAGTGCAGTGAGGCCCATTTCAGACATCTGAACGACAGTAATATGAGACAATAAATTTGTGTCCTATTAAGCCACTACATTTGTGGTAATTTGTTACAGACTCAATAGTAAACTAGTATACTTATCTGTAAAGGACCGGACCTGTACTGTGCTGGGAAAGACAGAATCATGCAAGTAAAAGGAAAAGTAAAGAAAAAAGAAAACGTAAAATGCCAATAATGTGATTATATTTAACAATTCATCTATGCATATCATATATTTGCATGTGGATATGTCATTTAAAAATTGTTTAGCCTTACTAGCCTGCTAGAACAATGTTCTGTACTAAGGAATAGAAAACTATCAATGAATCACGATTAGACTACCTTCACTAGCTTCTCCACTCTGGGCAATTTAAAGTAACTTACTCAATTTTTCCTAAAGTAACTCATTCAAATTTTCTAAATAGTTTTAATACGGTGATACAGTTTTAACTGTGATAAGTAGAAAAGTAATAACTTCTACTGCCAATCTCAAAGTGAAGGTCAAAAGCATACAGTTCCATGAAAGTGCATGGTATTTTTGTTGTCATATTATTGGTGTCACACTTCTTCCCTAAGGGTGAGCTTCGTTAGGGGAAAACTGTATAAACTATGGACTCCTTCCATTTGTTATATGCTCTACATTTTCTATCGGAAAATAAGAAATTTGGAAGTACTAAATATCACGTGTGCGGGTATTTGAGATTTGCTTTAAAAAGTCAACATAAAGGAAAGGAAGGTGATACGGTTTGGCTATGTCCCCACCCAAACCTCACCTTGAATGGTAATAATCCCCACGCGTCAAGGGCAGGACCAGGTAGAGATAATTGAATCATGAGGGTTATTTCCCCCATACTTTTCTTGTGATAGTGAGTTCTCAGGAGATCTGATGGTTTTCTAAGGGGCTTCCCCCTTTGCTCAGCTCTCACTTCTTCCTGCCACTGTGTGAAGAACATGTTTGCTTCCACTTCGGCCATGACTGTAAGTTTCCTGAGGCCTCCCCAGCCATGTGGAACTGTGAGTCGATTAAACCTCTCTCCTTTACAAAATTACCCAGTCTCAGGTATGTCTTTATTAGCAACACGAGAATGCACTACTATAGAGGGAGAAAGGGAGAGCAGGAGACAGAACAGGTAAAAGCACTCCGTGGAAAGGTTGGAGACAGGTATCTCACCCATCCTTACATTATCCTCTGTATATGTTTGAAACTCTTCATAATAAACAAAAATTTTTAACCAGGTATGCACCCCACCTACCTACATACTCCCACCAAACTGGGATTTTTTGGTCCTATCTAGAATTGGCTTCTGCCTGTCTGAAGATCATTAGGCTTGGCTCCATAGCACAGCGCTTTGTTTTTTGCCCTGCATTAGAGCTCCTGACAACACCAGGGCAGGTCTGAATAGAATCAAGGAAAGCAGTTTTCCTGGAGACACAGGCAACTGTTTACCAGCAGCTTCCCCTGAGACTCACTCCTCCTTTCGAAAAACAAGCTCTTCTGCCAGAGGATGCCCACCCTGCAGCTGAGCCATGCTGAGCCACGCTAAGCCAAGCGAACACAGACCCTGGCTCCCAGCTGCCTCAAGCCAGCTTGTTTCAAGAGCCATTTAACTCTCCATTAAGTTGATTTGATGAGTTCCTGGATGGCCACCAAGTACACTGAGAAATAAACTCCCAAAGAGCAAGAACATCATCATTTACCCTACCCATTCACTGATAGGCGAGTCTGTGCTGCTTGGCACAAAAATGAGTCATTTTTGTTTTCTTATTTTCCCTCCTGTCTTTCCTGGTTTGTGTGTGCATGAATTGGTGCCCAATCACAGTTTTCCATTTAGCTGTTATATCCCTTTTATGTTTCCCATCCCATAATTTTTTATTTAGTTGCACAGTTTGCTATTGCCATTCAGGTAATTTTTGCCCTGGAAAAGTGGCCAGTTCCTTCTATTAAGAAATCCAATTGAAACCCATCCTTTAAAAATTCTCAAGTGTTAACAATAGAATAAAAGGTACTTGCTATTACAAGCAATTTATTTGCAGTTAGAAAAGCAGAAGCTGAACAAAGAACATTGATGAATGACTGAAACGAGAGTGTTCTCATTAATTCCACATGGACAGCAGGGAAAAGGACAGCTAGACATAATTATTCCTGAGTAATTAACACCACTGTAATTAAGCAGGGTCCTGCAGTCCAGACCTCTAACTTCACTCAGGCAACCCTCAAACTCCTTCCACTCATCCCACTTCAAAGTGTTTCTCATCCCCAAGTACCTGCATGCATGAAGCTGTGCGGTAAGAACATTCGACTAAGACTCAAAAAAAATTCTGGCCATGTCCCTTAACCATCCTCGGCTCTGGTACTGTCCTATGTAAAAGGAGATGGTTTAGGGTTGCTTTGCGGGAAGAACATGGAGTCTTTGGTGAGAAGGAAGAGGCAAAAGATATGGTTTGATGTTCACTTTTCAAATCAACAAATATAAGGGCAACTAGGACATCCCAGGTGCTGCCTTAGGCTATGGCTGTGGATTCAATAAGAAAGGCCACACAGCCTGTGCCCTAAGGAAGCCTAGAGTCCTGTAGCTTCCTAACAGGGGTAATCTAAAATTGAGTTCTTTCGGCTGGGCTTGGTGGCTCATGCCTGTAATCTCAGAACTTCGGAAGGACGAGGCGGGCAGATCACCTGCAGTCAGGAGTTCGAGATCAATCTGGCTAACATGGTGAAACTCCATCTCTACTAAAAATACAAAAATTAGCCGGGAGTGGTGATGGACACGTGTAATCCCAGCTACTCGGGGGCTGAGGAGGCAGGAGAATCGCTTAAACCTGGAAGCAAAGGTTGCAGTTAGCCAAGATCGTGCCATTACATTCCAGCCTGGGTGACAGAGAAAGACTCCATCTCAAAAAATAAATTAATTAATTAACTAAAATAAAATAAAATTGAGTTACTTCAGTTCCTTGGGCCTCAGGTTATCTGTCCCATGGGGGTGATAAAATAATCAGCCTGCCTCACAGGGCTATAATACGCAAATAAAACCAATGTTTGGCCATTGTCTTGTTTCTCAAGGATTTCAGAAGGCTTCAGAGGGTTCCTTCTTCCCTAAGCATATGAGTAAGAAAGCTCTAAAGACTGGATTTTGATTAATAAAAAACAAAACAAAACAAAAAAACCCTGCTTTAAAAACAACTTAAAGATTGGTGAGTAAAAACAGCAATATACGACTATTTCTTGACTAACCAATTACCATGTCTGCCTCCAAATTCACTCAGCAGGATGGCCCGGAGGAGACATTAACATCTTTTAAAAGGACAAAGCAATTGTTTTAATTACAGCCAGAAAAGAAATGTTACTCTCATTTCCTCTTTACAACTTCCTTAACCCAGATGCTTGTGGCAGCCCTCTTGGTATCAGCACTTAAAACCACACGCAAACCTCCCCTCCGAACAGAAGGCTGTATCATCAGTCAGTGCTGTTTCACAGCGTTCTCCCGGAACTTGTTAGTTCCTCAATTATTCTGACCTCTCTGAATATGAAAGATGTTGCTGTTGATCTCTGAAAGATGCATTCTTATTATTAACATGAAAAAAAAATCCTAGGCAGTGTAGGGTCTTTCATAAACACTACAGATATGCACAGGAACTCTTGCGGGGAAGCATATTCATAGAATAGCAGACAACCTTTCTATATTGCTTCTCTTCCACCGTGCATGTACATCCACCCCAAATATGCTTGGAGGATATGCTTTCTGTTGCAACAGCCCCCTATCTTCTCCTGACTAGTATCTTCACCCCCTGAGCACCCCATATTTCAGGGTGGTTTTTAATTTTAAATTTAAAATTTTTTAGAGACAGTTGCTTTCTTGGACTCTTGCTTCAACACAGTATCTGCAGCTCAAGGTTTTAATTTGTGGTTTCTTACTCTGTTGAGCCTAGTTTTCAGATGTCATAGATGCTGCATTGTGAAAGTTAGCCAAGAAGGACCCTGTGGGCCTCCCTATCCACTCTCAAAGCAGCGCATCCTTATTAATGCACCAAGTAGGTTCAACCTGACTTTAAAAGGCAGTTATTGGGCAAAACTGTGTTGTGAGGAAGAAAAGAAGGAGGAACTCAAAAGAAGTGTCCCTATTTTATGTTCTGAAAACAAAAGAAATGCCACATCTTTGTTCTCTGTTAATCATATGAGGTCAATTGGACCTCCAAATCTCTCCCACAGTCATTCTTAAATTATTGGTGTTTACTGGCCAACATGTCTCAAAATATGAAAGAGTACCACCTCAAAAATCATGCTATAAACCCACAGGTCTTCACATTAAAAGTACCTATAAAAATGATTTTATAGGCCGGGCGCGGCAGTTCACGCCTATAATCGCAGCACTTTGGGAGGCCGAGGTGGGCAGATCACAAGGTCAGGAGTTCAAGACCAGCCTGATCAACATGGGGAAACCCAATCTCCACTAAAAAATACAAAAAAAATTAGCTGGGCGTGGTGGTTTGTGCCTGTAACTCCCACTACTCAGGAGGCTGAGGCAGGAGAATGGCTTTAACCCGGCAGGTGAAGGTTGTGAGCAGAGATCTCACCACTGCACTCCAGCCTGGGCAACAAAGTGAGACTCTGTCTCAAAAAAAAAAAAAAAAAAAGATTTTACAAAAGAAGACAGAAATCACCTCCTTACTCAGGACTTCCCCACTACATGTAAACTGGGAATTATTACATGTAAACACATGTGTAATACCCATAAATCCAAAGAATATTAGTATATAGAGTAACTTAACAAGAATAACAATATTGCCTTCTAGCAAATAATTAATGCATACAACTATTTTTAAAAACTGCACCAATAACCTCAGAGCCCAGGTGGGAATGGGCCCCTAAGCTTTGTGGTGAGAAGAGGCCCCCCTACTGCGTAGCTAGCCAAGAGAAAGGAGAGGCTTTCTGGTTTGGAAATGCAAGACCAGGTAAAACTTTTTTGGAAGGAAATGATATTAGCTATGAAATTATTGACTCAACTATTGTTTCTGAAATACTATTGGAAGGATAAATAAGAAAAATTAAAAAATATGTTGATTCTTTGAGACCAACACACTCCAGTAAGACCGACGTGATGGCTACCTACACCAAACTCACTTTTTCTCATCATGCTGACATGACCCCAAAAGCAACAGACAGGAAAGCCAGTCCACTGGTCAACTGGAGTCATGGGTCAGATGGGCCATGACCTTGGTTTAGTAGCAGATTCTGTCCTGCAGTTGGTTATGGAGCCCTGAGTGACTCAAGTTCTTGAGCAGTTCTGAAACTAGTCAAGGGCTACTTCCCCCAACCCTAACCCCAGTGTATATGTCATGGGAATGTCATGGGAGTCGAACCCAGTGCTCAATCCTTAGTCTGAATCTTTTATAAAGCATTCCCTCAGTCATCGTCTCAGCCCTGAGGAAACTGAGGGAGATCCCAGACGCCTGGTTGCCCTTGCATTGCTCACCTGCTCGGCATCTTGGATGGTTTCTGCTCATTTCACTTGCTGTCAATCAGGTTCTGAGAAGAGTTCCAAGAACACGCACCCTTATGGCCAACCCAGACCCCATGGCCATGACATGCCCCTCACTGCCCAGCCTAGTGTTTATTAAAGATTCTAGAAGCTGTTGGAACCAGCTGTGAATTTTAAACAGAGGTAGAAAGTGAGATTACTACAGGAAGCTTCTTAATGCTTTCTCTAGACCCATCCTCAAAGGTCTTTAAACTTCCCTGTCTCTGTTTAAGGTATTTATAAACGTCAAAACAGAGCCTAGTGAAGAACTCAAGAAAACTTTTGATCATAAATGTCAGCGACACTCTTAGTTTGGTTTGGTTTGTTGCTTTGGAGATGTAAGTGAAGGGTGGTGCCAGCATCCTGCGTGTGAATGTCCTGTCTAGAACTTTACTGCCCAGTAGAAGGGAATATGCAGAGTAACAGGCAATATCCAGTGCAGCTCATCGGAATACTCCAAAGAGTTGTCTCCCGGAGTCAGACATAGCAGCAAATAGCTCCAGGAATGTCTTTAAATTCCCTCATGTCTCCTTAGGTTTCTACTCACGTAGGAAGTATTTGGGACACCAGACATAATAGGGCTTATAGAAGGGAACTTTAAAAATACATGGATATAGACGGCCCCCAATGTATGATGGTTCCACATATGACTTTCAACGTTACTGATGAGAAACCTGACTTCAAATACCTGTACAATCATTCTGTTTTTTACTTTCGGTACAGTATTGCAATAAATTACATGAGACATTCAACACTGTATTATAAAACAGGCTTTGTGTTAGAAGATTCTGCCCAACTGTAGTCTGAGTATGTTTAAGGCAGGTGAGGCTAAGCTATGACATTCAGTAGGCTAAGTGTATTAAATGCATTTTTGACTTAGGATAGTTTCAACTTAACAATGGGCTTATCGGGACATAACCCCATGATAAGTCAAGGAGCATCTACACATACCATAATTCACTGATTGTAGGATGCATGGTGTCACATTTTAACATCTCTGAATCAGGGTGCATGTGATGATCTATGGCATGTCATGATATAATTGGCAGCATGTTTTACTTTCTCCTAATGGTGTATCTTTCAGTCACTGGCAGAGCAGGTGAAATATGATTTGTCCATGGAAGCAGCTATATCCTGGCTGCTTATGTGACCACAGGATTAAAAAATAAGGAAGAGGACTTAATTATTTGTCTTCTTTATTTTGTATACATGCAGCCTTAATATATGACAGTAAGCAAATTTATAAATTTAACACAAATACTGCTGAATTTCCCCATAATTCTTTTCAGAGAAGGAAAAGGTATTTTGGATTTTATATATATATATATATATATATATATATATATATATATATATATATATAAAATATTTACTCTGTCCCCTACAGTCAATGGCTCCTACTGGTGCAAGGTCCTGTCTGCCATTCACAAATTGTATGACCTGGAGCACGCCACTTACTCTCCCTGAGCTTTGATTTTCTCAAGAGGAGGTATGCCCTGACACTGGGTTGCTTTGAGGGTAATACAAGGTGAGGCCCTTAGAGCATGGGGAAACACACAGCCCATGGCTCTGAGTGCACCTTCACTCATTCAGCTCACAGGCTCTATCTCCTGCTTTCATTCAACTCCCACTCCTACCTCCATGCCCACCCCCCCCAACTACAGAAATTTCCAGAAGTAATGCACAGAGTAAGCTTGCCCAGGCTGGCAAACGTCCCCGCACCTCCTCCTTTACAGAAAATGTGTTGTACCACCCCTAGAGCAGCAGTATCACACAAAACCCAGCCTTTGAAGGGGATGGCTTGAAAAAAGCAGCCAGGAAGGACAGGTCAGACACCAGCCACATTCCAGCAAGGGGTCCTGTCCTGTTATATTCCATCTGCCAGTGACCCAGAGGGCAGAGCCACACAGATTCAGTGCAGTCTTTCCCAACAGTCAGAACAGTGTGGTCTTTAGCTCAGCTAAAGGGGAAAAGGACAGAGGAGAAAAGAAACTGAAGGTGGCAGAGAAGTAAATGGAACCAATGAGTGGCAGGTTCAAATCCACCGTAAACAAAGGCCACCTTCACACATATGCTAGAATCTGACCTTGGATTTGCTTTAGGGAAACTATAATTAATGAACAGGAAACCATATAGTTACTGTCCTTTGCAACTTCTGTAGTCCTGGAAATATGAAACTCATGACTGTGAACTTACCAACTCACTAGAGTAATTATATAGCATAGCTAAATTGTCTGGGGCCTCAGCTTTGATGGAAAGAGGTCATGTGTCCAAACAAGTGACTCCGAAGCCTCATGTTCACAAAATGCCAGTTTGGGAAACTCTTATTTTTACCCTTCATTAATGTGACCAACTCCCAGCCCCTCTCCTGATGGGAAATTGTTAGCTTCAGTGAAGGAGATGCTGTAGGCACACTGCTGCTGACCTGAAACCACCGGTGAAGTTCTAAAAACCACAGATGCCTGGGTCACCACCCCTAGGGTCTGATGTAAGAGCCAGATTATAGCTTGGGCAGCAGGATTCTTAAAAGCTCCCCAGGGATGCTACTGTGCAGCCAGGGCCTGGCATCACCAGCTAAAGGGCTTGATCCCGGGCACGCACTCTACAACCTTTCACCGCCTCAATAAAAGCAATGGCACAAGAAACCACTTGTCAAAGCCTGCTCCTGGCACTGCAGCCCTCTAATATTCCCACAGAGAAGGGCCCAAACATCTATAAAGTCATTTAAAAGGGTGTTTTCCAAGAGGTTGAGAGCAAAGGTAAATATGGGTGTCACCTTCTACCCATCTCATCACTGAGCTAGAAAATGCAGGGCATCCCACCCTTCAGAAATATGCAGTGAGCCAAGCTGGAGACTTCATGGGGATGTCTCCAGAGAAGGGTGTGACCCGAGACATTAAGGAGGGAGACGAGAGAGTTTTCCTAAGGTGCTAGAACAAACCTTGTGCAGCCAACCCACAATCTTGTCAAACAAATCCTTCAAGACAGTTGAAATAATCCTTCAGCACCAAGTACTCATCTGGGTCAAACGACGATTCTTCCCTCCAAAGCTCTGGGAGAGTTGGAGGGGAAAAGAGTTTTTAATTGTCACAAATTGGGGGTGGCGGGGTGGCGGGGGGTATGCTACTAACATCTAGTGGGCAGAGGCTAGGACCGCCGTTAAGCATCCTGAGTGCACAGGACAGTCCCCACAACGAAGCAGGACCCAGCCTAAAATGGCAGCAGAGAAACCGTGCTCCGAGCAGACTACTCAAAGGTGATTCCTCTAGTAACCGCCACCTGCGATGTTTCTATGAGGGTTAGATAACAACTGGGCCTTATTACTTGGGTAATCCCATGAGTAACCTTGTTTACAAATAAGTCCAAAATGATGTTATAGTTCTTTCGCAAGGGAAGATAAAAATGACATCCCAACCCAAACCAAGATTCCTATACAGGAGAATCCTTGGAAACAAACAAAAAACTGAGTGCCACTTCAAAATTGAAAAGTAAAAATGGCCTGGCCAACCCCCAGCGCTGACTCCGCCAACTGGCTGTGAGGATGCCCCTGCCGCCTCCGAGGTGCCAGCGCGTGAGGCTCTTTATCATTACCGGGGTGCTAATGGCTGAACACAGTAGCTCATGCCTGTAATCCCAGCACTTTGAGAGGCCAAGGTGGGTAGATCACTTGAAGTCGGGAGTTTGAGACCAGTCTAACCAACATGATGAAACCCTATCTCTACTAAAAATACAAAAATTAGCCAGGCATGGTGGCAGATGTCTATAATCCTCCTGGCTAGTGGGAAGACCAAAGCAGAAGAATTGTTTGAACCCAGGAGGCAGAGGTTGTAATGAGGCAAGATCATGCCACTTCACTCCAGTCTGGGCAATAGAGCGAGACTCCATCTAAAAAAAACAAAACAAAACAAAAAGAAAAGAAAAGAAAAAACCCAGGCCAGGTGCAGTGGCTCACACCTGTAATCCCAGCACTTTGGGAGGCCGAGGCAGGTGAATCATGAGGTCAGGAGATGGAGACCATCGACCATCCTGGCTAACATGGTGAAACCCTGTCTCTACTAAAAGTACAAAAAATTACCCAAGTGTGGTAGCACACACCTGTAGTTCCAGGTGCTTGGGAGGCTAAGGCAGGAGAACTGCTTGAACCCAGGAGGTGGAGGTTGCACTGAGCTGAGATCTTGCCACTGCACTCCAGCCTGGGCAACAGAAGAAAGAGACTTTGTCTCAAAAACAAAACAAACAAACAAACAAACAAAACCAATAACGACAACAAACAACAAGGCCAACACAGATAGGCACTTGCTGCAGAAACTTCTATTATCTTTAAATTTTAATGTTTCCTATAATTTACAAAAACAATATATGGAGGATTTTTCAGCAGTGATTTTCTCTCACTTATGAAAAAAAAGCTTTACTAATCCCCATGAAAAGACACAGAGGATCAAACATTCCCAGACCTCATCTCACCCCTGCTCCCCTAGGTAGCCTGACAGTCCTGAGGGCTGCCCCACGCCCTGGCTCCCAGACACTGCATTCTCAGCTCTTGCCTTCCTCCCTCCCGCCAGGAGAGATGAGCCACATATGATGGAAAAACAACCGGCAAAGTTCTACCCCAAACGCTTAGCGCTAAACAGTACAGACGGACATCTGATAAATGAACACGGCTTCGCCTGGGCGACCAGATCACATCTGCACCCCAAGATGAACAGTGTCTATGTTCAAATGCCAACTGCCTGATGAATGCCCTCCCCATTTCCTACTTCCCTCCTCCCAAAACACTGCTGCTAGTCACCCAAAAGCACACCTACACTGCGAGGAACAAACAGCCACCTGACTGCCTCCACCTCAACATTCTTTCAGGGGAGAAAAACCACCCTGTACAAACAGCCACAGGGAGCAGCACCCTCCCAGCACCTGTGGTCCGTCCTCTCCCTGGGGTTTATCCTCAGGTCAGAATTCAAGCACTGCTTGATTAGCTGCCCAACAGGGAGACATTCAGTTGGGTTGTATAACCATGTACGGATAACTCGGGTTTTTTCAATGCTGAATGATTTTTTATTACTAGGGGGAGAAACAACACAACTGCTTATTTGGCTCATAATCATATCACTCAATGTTCAATGGCTCACTTGAGTCTGAGAAACACCAACAAAGAACACTAGGGCCAAGAGATTACTATGGAGTATCTTCTAAGCATTTCTATTTTTCTGACTCTTGATTGTGCACTTGAAGATAAAAGTTACCTAAATTAAGCCTGTAATCCCAAAACTCTGGGAAGCTGAGGTGGGAGGATCGCTTGAGCTCAGGAGTTTGAGACCAGTCTAGGCAACATGATGAGACCCCATCTCTACTAAAAAAAAAAAAAAAATCAAAAAAATTAGCTAGGTATGATGGCATATGCCTGTAGTCTCAGCTACTCAGGAGGCTGAGGATGGAAGATTACTTGAGCCCAAGAGGTCAAGGCTGCAGTGAGCCATGATCCCTGGGCAGCAGAGCAAGACCTTGTCTCAAAAAAAAGAAAAAAATGAAGATTAAAGAAATAAAGTTACCTAAGTTATATTGCATCAATAACATGACTTGTAACCCCCAAGAGAATCAAATATAAATTCTGAGGCAGGATGCAGTGGCTCACGCCTGTAATCCCAGCACGTTGGGAGGGTGAGGCAGGCAGATCACTTGAGATCAGGAGTTTAAGACCAGCCTGGGCAATGAAACCCCATCTCTACTAAAAACACAAAAATTAGCCAGGCATGGTAATGGCTGCCTATAATTCCAGCTACTCAGGAGGCTGAGGCAGGAGAATCACTTGAACCTGGGAGGTGGAGGTTGCAGTGAGCTGAGATCGCACCACCATACTCCAGCCTGGATGACAGAGCGGGACTCTGCCTCAAAAAAATAATTTTTTTTTTTTTTTTTGAGAAGAGCAGTAGTTTCTATTTATTTCCACAGCACAGACAATGCTACAAATTTGATGTGGTTTACTGCCCAGTAAAAGTATAAATTCAGAAATATGTGCTGTCTATATTAAAATCCAATTCAGAAATATGTGCTGTCTATATTTTAATTATTTTTAAGAAAAGCAACTTAAGCACAGTGTCCATTTCACTAAAAGTCAGAGGTCCCATTCTAACATCTAGATAAAATGTTGAAGTGCCCTGCATATTATCAGAGATGCCCGTCTTTCAAGAGAGGCTATCTTAGAGAAGAGGAGAAATGGACAGATCTTAAATCTCTGGGGAAGTCTGAAAAGCAACAGGTTGCTCATACAGCATTGCTGCATCTGACGTGGCCATCCCAAGAGGCCCCATAATCTGCCTAAAAGGGTCCCCCAGAGCCTGCAGTGCTATGGATGAGACTGCACAGGAAACAAAGCGAAGGCAGCTGTTCAGCGCACAGGGGACAAGCCAGGGTCGCCTAAGCCCAGCGAAGAGCCTGGCTGATGAACAGAAGCAGCTTTGCTTATCACTAACCAAACAGGGCAATTTCATGACTCACAGTCATTTTCAAAAAACTTGACCTACAGTGGAATTACTGGCTTTTATTAACTATCCTGAGGTAATGATACAAAGAATCAGAAACTTCTCAGCAAGAGATTTTTTAAATGATGTTTTGGCTCTTTCTCAAGGGAAAATCAAGATGATAAAACCTTCACCTGTGCAATAAATATTTATCCAGTGCTTCATAAGTGTGGAGCTGTGTTGAGAGAAACAGACATACCAAAAGGCAAAGAGATGAGTGGGCCAAAATGCCACTGAGGGATCCAATGAGACTTGGAACTGCTGGCTGGCCTGGACTCCATACCAAGAAAGCACTTTCAGGACATATACAGCTAAGTGATCAAAGCTGTGTGGCACTGGCAGAGAGCAACAGAATAGAGCAGAGAACCCGGAAATAGACCCAAACATATGTGCCCAGCTGATTTTTGACAATGATACAAAAATAATTCAATGGAGGAAAGGTGGTCTTTTCAACGAATGGTGCCCAAGTAACTGGATGTCCACAGGCCAAAAAATTGAAACGACCTAAGTTTCATACCATATACAAAAATTGATTCAAAGTGGATCACAGACATAAATATACAATGTAAAATAATAAAATTTTCAGAAAATACATAGGAAAAAACATTCAGGATGTAGGGTGTATTCAATTTTAAGAGTACAGAGCTCTTCTTTTTCCTTGAGAAGACCATGTAAGAGGATGAGAAGACAAGCTATGAGTGAGAGAAAATATTTGCAAACCATGCATTTGACAGAAGATTTGTATCTAAGATACACTAAGCTCAGCGGCTCACACCTATAATCCCATCATTTTGAGAGGCCAAAGTGAGGGCATCACTTGAGTCCAGGAGCTTGAGACGAGCCTAAGCAACGCTGCAAGACCTCATCTCTACAAAAGATTTTCTACAATCAGCCGGGTGTGGTGACGTGTCAACTGTGGTCCTAGTTATTCAGAAGGCTGAGGCAGAGGATCCCTTGAGCCCAGGAGTTCAAGGTGGCAGTATGCCAGGATTATACCACTATACTCCAACCTGGGTGACAGAGGGAGACCTTGCCTTTAAAAAAATTTAATTAATTAATTTAATTTGATGTACAAAGAACTCTCAAAACTCAACAATGAAAAAAAAAACACAACCCAGCCAGGCCTTATGCCTGTAATACCAGCACTTTGGGAAGCTAAGGCAGGAGCACCCCTTGAGCTCAGGAGTTTGAGACCAGACTGAGCAAAATGGCAAAACCCCACCTCTTCAAAAAATATGGAAATTAGCTGGGCATGTTGGTACCAGCCTGTAGTCCCAGCTACTCGGTGCTGGGGGTAGGAGTGGAAGGGGCTGAGGTGAGAGGTTTGCTTGAGCTCAAGGAGGTCCAGGCTGCAGTGAGTTGTGACCACACCAATGCACTGCAGCCTGGGCGACAGCAAGACCTTGTCTGAAGAAACAGTACAAGAAACAAGCAATCTGGCTGGGCATGGTGGGTCACGCCTGTAATCCTAGCACTTTGGGAGGCTGTGGCAGGCAGATCACTTGAGGTCAGGAGTCCGAGACCAGCCTGGCCAACATAGCGAAACTCTGTCCCTACTAAAAATACAGAACTTAGCTGGGTACGGTGGCATGTGCCTGTAATCCCAGCTACTCGAGAGGCTGAGGTAGGAGAATTGTTTGAATCCAGGAGATAGAGGTTGCAGTGAGCCGAACCGAGATCACGCCACTGCACTCACTCCAGCCTGAGAGACAGAATGAGGAGACTCCATCTTAAAAAAACAAAAAGAAAACAAAATCCAAGCAATCCAATTCAAAACTGGGCAAAAGACACTTAGAGACATTGTACCTAAAAGGAATTTACCAATGAGCAAAGAGCACCATGAAAAGAGGTCTAATATCATTCACCATCAGAGAAATGCAAATTAAAAATACAATAAGGTATCACCTCTCAGAATAGCTAAAATTAAAAAGGAACATCAACTGCTGGTCAGGATGAAGAGGAACTGGAGTGCTCATATACTACTGGTGGTAATATTAAGTGGTACAACCGCTCCAGCAGACAGTTTGGTACCTTGTTTTACATTTATCCCAGAGAAATGAGAACTTATGTTCCCACAAAAACCTGCACATGAAAGTTCACAGCAACTTTATTTAACAGTCTGTGAGATAAGAAAAACAATCTGCTTTTCTTTCTCTCTACTCACATTCAACACAGAATACTTCCATGATCAGAGGCGCGGGGTCTTCTCACACTGAGCAATTCTCCCACACTGACGTTGGCTGGGTGGCCTACAATGCAATGCAGTCCGACACTCTACTCTGAGAGCTTCAGATCCGAGGGCAGGCAGTCCCACAAGCCTGCCTCCAACCTCAGACACGGATCGAAAGGGGTGGGTCCCTAGGTCATGCACAACTTCTTTCTAACCTGGCTAGGCAGAACTCCCACAACCCCCTCCTAGGATTCGATCATGTGCTAGAATGGCTCACAGAACTCAAGAAAACACTTTACTTATATTTACCCATTTATTAAAAAAGGATTCAACTCAGAAACAACCAGAGATGCCAGAGCAAGGTATGCAGAAGGCTTGGGGCTTCTACACCCTCTCAGGGGTGGGCTACCCTCCTGGGACCACCAGTGTTCAGCAGCCTGAGACCCTGTCCTGGGAGTTTTATGGAGGCTTCACTAGATAAGGCATGGTCGATTGCAGCAGAGTGGCCAATCTTCTGTCCCCCTTTCCTCCCAAGATGGAGCAAGGGAGTGGGTGATGAAATTTCCCACCTTCTAATCACAAGGTTGGTTCCCCTGGCAACCAGCCCGGAAGACCAGTCCTCATTAGCATACAAAAAGGCACTGATCACTTCCAAGATTCCAAGGGTTTTAGGAGAAGTGTGCCAAGAAAGAGGCGGGGCGTGGGGCGGGGTGGGGAGGGGAGGGAGACCAAACATATATTAATTATTCCACACAGTCCAAAATGGAAATAATCCAGATGTCCCTGATTGAGTGCATAGTTAAATAAACTGAGGTCCATCCTAGCAAAAATAGTACTCAGCAATAAAAAGGAACAAACCACAGATACAGACAACAACCTGGGTGAACCTCTAAAAACCAAAGTTACAACAAATTTAAAGATCTTGGTTGGCTTTATTTGTAATTCTAGAATTAGCAACACTTCATTCCATAAGATAGGGTATGTGTCCCCATGAGCTGTGCAGAAGAGCTTGTCTTTATAGACAGAGAAGGACTGAATAAAGCAGACAGAACAAAGAACCAAAAGCAGATTTGGTCATTTCAAAGTTACTTTGTCAACAAGAGAGAAAATAATGAATTAGTTAATGCCAGGTTCCCTTTTTTTTTTTTTTTTTTTTTTTTTTTTTGGTAAGGATTAAAGCAGAGGGAGTATCATTATCACACCCATTGAAACTGGCCTGTTTGGGAAACTGGCTGCTATCTCTCCCTCTTCTTATTTAAAATGTCAGATAACTCAGTTTCCGCCTGGAGAGGAAGAACTTTAGCAGGAGTGACTCCATTTCAATTATTAGTCTGGTCTGTTGGGATCTAGTGCAGAAGCTTGGTCCAAAACAAAGGCCTCCTATAATTTTAATCTAGCACCAGAGAATGATGCTAAGTTAAAAAAAAAAAAAAATCCCATGCCCAAAGGTTACATACTATATGGTTCCATTTATATAACATTTTTGAAGGCCAAATAATCGAAATGAGGAACAGGATGGTAGCTGCCATAAGCAAGGGGCAGAAAGGAACCTTGCAGTGATGGGCATGCTTTGTATGCCAACATCCTGGTCCTGATAACAGACTAGAGTTTTGCATGATGGTACCATTGGGGAAAAGTAGGTAAAGAGTATGGGAATGTCTCTGCACTATTTCTCACAGTTGCATGTGAATCTACAGGTATCTGAAAACAAAAGGTTTAATTAAAAATAAAAATAGCGTCGTGTGACTCGTGTCTTTAATACCGGCACTTTGGGAGGCTCAGGCAGGAGAATTCCTAGAGGCCAGGAGTTCGAGACCAGCCTGGGCAACAGAGAGAGACCCCATCTCTACAAAAAAATTAAAAATTAGCTGTGCATGGTGACACACAGCTGTAGTCCCAGCTGCTCGGGAGGCTGAGGCAGGAGGACTGCTTGAGCCCAGGAGACTGAGGCTACAGCGGGCTAAGATCACACCACTATACTAACAACGAGGCTCTGTCTCTCTTTAAAGAAAAAAAAAAAAAAAGATTCTTCTGGAAAGGCCACCAAACAAAGCTTGTTTGGAAGCTTTCCAAACAAACATTTTCATATGATTAAACTATTACACAGTTACTATGGAAAACCTGAAAGATAAAACTGTCAAGGGAGAAAGTTCCCATAATTCTAACAATCCAGAGATGCACCTGATTTTTCATATGAAGTAGAAACATACCATATTGTTCTGTGTGGTAGAAATAAGATGATCCAAGTATGATTTCACAGTCACACGGTTTATTGCCATACAAGAGTTATGTTTTCTTTTTGGTTCACAATAAAGAGGGGAAGAATAAGGAGAACAAATCTTACAGGGAATACTCAACAGCCGAGGTATATCAGCCACACAGTGAGTTGGTCACAAAATCATTCCAGTCTTATCACTCAAAGAGGCCAGAAGCAGGCTCTGTGGAAAGTGAGGTCTCGGGAGAGACTGGCTTAATTTTCAGGTCCCTGAGGCTGGAGGGTGACGCTGGCTGGCAGGAAAGGCTTCAGAGACAGGCTCCGAGGCTGACAGAGTGTGGCCCTGTCATGGCACAGATTCTTGGTCTTTAGAGAAGTGGTTGATCCTGCAGCCTATGCCCTTGAAGTGTCTGTGAAACTCATAGGTTTACACATGTTTGAAGACCAGTGGCTAAGGTCTGTAGCTCACATATGGGGATCTCATGAAGTGTGACTTCATCTTATCGATGGGCAGGCAGAGTTCCCTCCCAAGTATCTGTCACATCAAAACACATCACTAATGTAGAAAACCATGTATGTGTCTACAATCGTTTCAAAGCTCCATAACATACATATTTCTTAGATACTATTTTTCATTTTCTTTTTTTTTTTCTTTTGAGACAGGGTCTTGCTCTACCACCTAGGCTGGAGCGCAGTGGTACAATCACAGCTCACTGCAGCCTTGAACTCCTGAGCTCAAGTGATCTTCCTGCCTGTCTCCCAGGTAGCTGTGACCACAGGCATATACCACTACATCCAGCTAACTTTTGCGTTTTCAGTAGAGAGAGGATCTCACTGTTTTGCCCAGGCTAGTCTTGAACTCCAAGCCTCAACTGATCCTCTTGCCTCAGCCTCCCAAAGTCTGGGATTACAAGTATGAGTTACTATGCCTGGCCCCTAGAAGAATCTTAAAGAATGGGCAGGATTTGGTGGGCAAGGTGGCTCACCTATAATCCCAGCACTCTGGGAGTCTGAGTTAGAAGGATCACTTAAGGCCAGGATTTTGAGGCTGCAATGAGCTATGATCGCACCACTGCACTCCAGCCTGCCTGACAGAGCAAGAGCCTATCTTAAAAAAAAAAAAAAGAAAGAAAAGAAAAACTTTTTTAAATGAAAAAAGAAAATGAAAGGGCAGAATATCAATAGGTAGAGGTAGAAATCCAGGAAGAATCTTGGGGAAAGAACGACACAGTCCGTGGCACTGGATGGGAAGAAGGATGGGTGTTTGGGAAAGAGGTGGGGGCAGGCAGGGAGGATCTGATCACTCTCGGCAAAGGTAAATCCTACCGTCCTCCTCCTCTTTCCTCCTATAATTTTCTCAGGAGAGATGAAAGAAGCAGCTTAATAAGTCATTCTAAAAGTAGAAATTCATTTATTAGAGAAGCATTACTATGTCAAAGAAAGCTACAGGTGCCCTTCCTGCCAACCCATCAGAGTCGGGCACCCTGGCTGCTCACCACTCTCTGGTCCCCATGTATCAGATACTGTGGCTCCCTGAAGGTCACTGCATCCAAGCTGGCTCTAAGTGCTCACCTTGCCTTCTGACCCTGGTAACCAACTTCTTTCTGGGTCTACAAACCAAGGAGGAGGTGGCTCCAGAGGGAAGGGTCTGGAGGAAGGGGCAAAAGGAAGAGAGCTACAGGGAGTGGAGCACCTGGGGAGAGCCCAGCTGCGCCTCCCATGCTTCCCTGGCTGGGGGCCACTCCCAGCCCCTAGACCTCCCAACCCTCTCATGGGTGTCATGAGAGGGGTGCCAGCTCACCTCAAGGACCCTCTGGCACCAAGGCCCTGTCAACCTGGGTCCTGGGTGCACGACTGGCCTTGTACGTAGAAGCCTGATGACAGATCCGCTCCCACCCACGCGTTAAGAGGGAGCTCTACGCACTCTTCCCTCCTCCTTCCTCCTCCTCTCCACTTTCCTTTTTCCCAATGTAACAACAGTCACTCAAAGTGTTAGTAAAGTGCTCCTTTCACAACAGAACTTAACTCAATAGCGTAACATAAGACACTGAAGCCATGGCTCACTGGGAGGGAGCAAAGGAACCCATCCTGCGCCCTGCAGGGAGCCACGGCAAGGCTCAGGCCACACAGCTGGAGGAGAGCCCTGGCGTGCACTGGGAAGAGGGCTGCAGGAATTTCATCAGCTTAGCACAAGGCCTTACTACAATTTTGTCTTGATTTTGACAAGAACTGGCTGCAATGCAGCATGGTTGGGAGCAGGGTATGAATCAGCTCTTAGTGCTATTTATGGTTGTTTAACTGAACACGTACCCCTCCTTCCCAGCCACCAAAACGGTTCCACATACAGCTTACATAGTTGAAAATATGGATGCTCAAACTTTCTGCAGTTGCTGCCCTGTTCCTAGTCTTCCATGGCCTCTGAACTCTGGATTTCTCAGCCTGGTTTTAGTTCCCTTGCTTGACTCAGCCCTAATCCAGTCCCATCCCTGCCCTCTTAGTCTGGAAAAAAGGCACAGAAGGCTCACACTGGCATCAACAAAGAAAGTAGTTTCCCTCCTGACCCCAGACAGTGCAGGCACACAGGCTTGCATTAACACACACACACAATGATACACACACATAGATACACCCATCCACTCATAAGGAACACAGATACACCCTCCCAACACAGAGAGAGATACACAGAGACATACCCTCCCCCACACACAGAGATATATATACACACACAGAGATACACCCGCGCACACAGAGATATACACACACAGAGATACACACACACATAGATACACCACCCCCACTCATGAGGTACACAGATACATTCCCCAACACAGAGATATACACAGAGATATACCCTCCCCCCCACACACGTGAGATATATACACACACAGATACACCCCCACACACAGATATATACACACATAGAGATACACCCCCACACACAGAGATATACACACATAGAGATACACCCCCACACACAGAGATATACGCACACAGAGATATACACATACAGATACACCCTCCCACATAGATACATACACACAGAAACACACACAGATATACACACAGAGATACACATACACACACACAGAGATATACACACAGATACAATCACACACACAGAGAGCTATACACACACACACACAGATACAGCCCCATATACAGATATACACAGAAATACACACATGCACACAGATACACACACACAGATACACCCGCATACCCCCACACAGATATATATATAGACATAACCCCACACAGATATGCACATGGAACACACACACATACACACACACACACACACACACACAGATATACACACAAACACAGATATACACACACACAACCCCTCACACATAGAGATATACACACATAAACACCTCCCCCCCACAGAGACATATACACACAGATACACATATACAGACATACACACATCCCCCACACAGAGATACACACACACATACACACATACACACAGAGATACCCCCCCAGAGATACATATACACAGACACAGAGATATACACACAGATACACACACCCACACCCACACAGATACACCCACACCCACACATACACAGAGATACATACCCCACACACAGATATACACACACACATCCCCCATACAGACACAGATCCACAGAGACAGACATAGATACACACAGATACACCCCCACACAGAGATCTACACACAGATACACCACACACACACAGATATACACACACACAGACACACCCCACACACAGATATACACAGATACAGAGATAGATACACACAGATACACCCACACACACAGAGATATACATACAGAACCCTCCCACAGAGATACACACAGATACACTCATAGATACACACCCACACACAGATATACACCCACCAGAGATACAGAGATACATACACACAAGGATACACACATACACACACACACACACAGATACACACACAGAGATACACACAGAGATAGACACCCATACAGATACACACACATATACGGATACACACACAGATACACACCCACACAGAGATACACAACCAGGGATACACACACACAGGTACACACACACACATATGGATACACACATACACAGAGATACAGAGATACACACAAAGATACACACATACACAGATACACACAGATATATCCCACACACACAGAGATATACACACAGAGAGATACACTCACACAGAGCTATACACACATCCAGAGATATACACACACGAGTACACACAAACATAGAGATGGCTATACATAAACACAGATACCCACACACAGATATACCCCCTCACACCCACAGAGGTATACCCACACAGAGATATACAGACACACATACATGGATATACATACACACACAGATAGATACACACATACAGAGACACACAGATACATACCACACCAATACACACACAGATGCACTCACAGAGATACACACCCACACAGACATACACACCAGAGATACACACACACTATACACACACACAGAGGTAAACCCACAGAGATAACACGCAGATACCACACACGGAAATACACACAACACAGAGATACGCACACACAGATAACACTCACACAGAGATAGATATCTACACAGAGATACACACCACAGAGATACACATACACAGATACACACACAGAGATACACACACAGATACACATCCACACAGAGATACAGAGATACCACACACAGAGATACACACCACACAGATACACACACACATGGATGCACGCACACACACACACACAGATACAGAGATACACACAGAGATAGATACACACCTACACAGAGATGCACATCCACAAAGAGATACACACACACAGATACATACCACACACAGATACACAAACACAAACACAGATAATCACCACACATATACACATACAGAAATATACACACACACAGATACCCACACCAGTGTTTGGGGAAAGGCTTAACCAGACATCTCCAATTCCTCCTCCTCCCACTCACGACCCTCATTGACCTAGCAGGCCATGTAACTGTGATATCATTTAGGACACCAGATTTCTTTCCCCTATTGTTCTCTGGCTAGAGTCATCCCATACCCTCTAAAATCATGATGAGCCAACGACACCAGGGAGGTGTCCTAGGCTGGCACACAGACACCTGCATGTACACCACATGACCTGCTGGCCCTACAGTCCACTGTCAGCTCGGGCAGGAGTGGGGCCCTGACCCCAAGGCAGCCACCCACACCCATCAGTGTCCTGGGGGGTCCCCTGGCACAAGAACGCTGCACAAATATGCTTATACCAGCTCACCCAAGCAAAACCTTGCCTATAAGGGAGACGCTACCATCTGGAAACAAAGATAACATTATTTTATTGCACTGTGGCATAATGGCAATAAATCATTTATTATATTTGTATACCCATGTTTCCATATTCTATGGCTGTCTGCCACTTTGAAGGTAGTGGCACACAGAGGAAAGTCCTTGCCCACTGATTGAGAAAAATGTACAATGACACCCAGAGACACGGCAGCAGAAGCCATGATGCAGGAGCCCTGAGTAAAAGAAGCCGTGAGGTCGATGAGGGCTAGGGAGCCGCAGGGCAGAGGGAGGCAGGATGGAGGGTCCAGAGCTGCCACTGGGCACTTCTGCTGAACCCTGAAGGGTCACATCCAGTTTTGGCAACACAGCAGACTGAGCTATCATGAACCTCTTTCCAACATACAGCTAGAGATGCTGAATAAAATACAACAAACGGAAACTTATTCACAGTTGAACTTGAAAAAAAAAAAAAAAAAGAAAAAGAAAAGGAAAATGCCCTGTGTGGGAGATGGGTGAGGGATTGAAATGAGAGTAGTAAGCACAAGAGTGTATGTTAGGGGTGAGGGCAGAGTGTGGCTGAAGTTACCAGACCCAGAAACAGGTCCTCACAGCCAGGGGCATGAGGAGAGGCTTTGATCCATGCACCCAGACACCCACTGAGCAACCACACCCATCGAGGGGGAGAGGCAGTTCTGTCACCAGTGCCTTTGAGGTAGAAACCCTCTCCTTTCCTGTGTAAAAGCGCCTGAGGCTGCTGCCACATGCAGGATGGATGGCCAGAATGGGAAGTGAGCAAGAGTTGTACTGGACCAATCTTAAAGTAAGGTCTCTGGAAAAGGCCCACATGAAAACCTCACTAGATAGAAGGACGTTTCAACAGATCTCAGGGGACCCTCCCACTCACAGGCATGCAGAAGAAAATCCCCTGTAAGGGAGGGGCCTGCAGATCTGGCAAACAGGATTAGGAATGCCAGGAACTTGAGAGAACAGAAAGACAGACAAACACTGTAACTGACATTGTAACTGTAAAATGTTTAGAGACTTAAAAGAAAAAATATGAATGATAAGGAAAGAAGAACATTCTATATAAAGGAACAAGAAAATTTTTTAAAATTTGGTGGGCCATGGTGGCTCACACCTGTAATCCCAACATTTTGGGAGCCCAAGGTGGGAGGATTTCTTGAGCCCAGGAGTTCAAGACCAGCCTGGCAACACAGTGAGACCCCCATCTCTACAAAAAATTTAAAACTTAGTTGGGTGTGGTGGTACATGCCTGTAGTCCCAGCTATTGGGGATGCTGAGGCAGGAGGATCACTTCAGCCCAAGAGGTAAAGGCCTGGGTGAAAGAGCCTGTCCCTCACCCCCCAAAAAAATAATAATAATTAATTCTAAAAATGAACAGTAAACTCACTGAAATGGAAGATAATAACTGTCATCTTTACAGAAGAAGAGAACTAGTAACTTGGAGAAGAAATGCAAAAATTACCCAGAATGTAGCATTGAGAGAAAAAAAAAATTTCTGAAAAAGACAGATAAGTGACAGAAAGGATGGAATAAGAATGGGCAAGATAAGGAGGGGCACAGTGGCTCACATCTGTAATCCCAGCACTTTGGGAGGCAGAGGCAGGCAGATCATGAGGTCAGGGTTTCAAGACCACCCTGACCAATATGGTAAAACCCCATCTCTACTAAAAATACAAAAATTAGCTGGACATGGTGGCACGTGCCTGTAGTCCCAGCTACTTGGGAGGTTGAGGCAGGAGAATCGCTTGAACCTGGGAGGCAGAGGTTGCAGTGAGCTATCACGCTCCTGGGTGACAGACCGAGACTCTGCCTCAAAAAGAAAAAAAAAAAGAATGGGCAACCTAAGAAGGCTCCATGTGAGACTAGCAGGAGTTCTGGAAAGAATACAAGTGATGAAAAGGAAATACGATTCAGAGAAAATCTCACTATTGAACACTATTCTGAGTGTGAGTTCTCCAGATTTCATGACAGACTTAATCAAATTGACGGTCAACGTTGAGCAAAATAAGAATAAATCTAGATAAAGCAGACTGAAACTATAGAATACCAAACACAAAAAGAAAAACATAAAAGTCAGAGAGTAAAGACAGATTAGCTACAAAAATAAAAATTATGCTGACAGCAGACCGCTCTATAGCAAAATGCGCCAAAAGATAATAAAATACTATCTTCCAAGTGTTGAAATTCCATGTCCAACTAAATAGATTTCAAGACAATATGAAATAAAAGCATTTCAGACAATACTACTCACTGAAAAAAAACTGCTGAAGGATTAATTAAAACATCAGCAAAAAGGAAACCGAACTCAGAGGAGTAACACTCAAGAAGCAATGATAAGTAAACAAACTGGCATTTAAATTAGCTGTAAATTAATCCAAACAAGCATTAACTACTAAATAAGTTTTTAAAAGGTCATTTTAAAAATAGGAAACTAAAATGATACTAAAGCATATGAAAGATAAGATTTGATTAAAGTTGAAGCTTTCTAAGATGGTTATATTATTCAGGAGGAGACTAGAACTAATTTGTTTTAAACTTCAAATATGCATGTTAAATATGTGAATAATCATTAAAATAACAGAAATAGAATGTATAACTTCCCAACCAAGGCAGAGAATCAAAAACTCAGAGAAGTCAATATTGAAAGAAAGAAAGAAAAAGAAAGGGGGGGAGGAGGAGGGAGAGGGAGAGAGAGAGAGAAAGAAAGAGAGAAAGAAAGGGGGTAGTGAGAGAAAGAAAGAAAAAGAAACAAAAGAGAAGAAACAGAGAGAAAGAAAAGAAAGAAGTGGGGGAAGGAAGGAGGGAAAGAAGGCAGGCAGGCATGAAGGGAAAATAACATAAAATGCAATGATAGACATAAACTCAACCCATCAGTAGCCACAATATATCTAAATGGATTAAATATGTCAGTTTAAAAAAGAGAGTCTCAGATAACATTTTTTTTAATGTAACTACATTCTGTTCATAAGAAATATACTGAAAACATAATGACATAGAAAAATAGAAAATAAAAAAATCACAGAAAAGCTATCCCAGGCTATGCAAAGGACATGAACAGACATTTCTCAATTGAAGACATGTAAGTGGCCAACAAACATGAAGAAATGCTCCACATCACTAATCATCAGAGAAATGCAAATTAAAACCACAATGAGATATCATCAGACACCAGTCAGAATGGCTGTTATTAAAACATCAAAATGGATATGGAGAAAACGGAACTCTTATAACACTGTTGGTGGTAACGTAAATTAGTACAACTCTATGGAAAACAGTATGGGGAATTCTCAAAGCAGTAAAAATAGAACTACCGTTCAACCCAGCAATCTCATTAATGGGCATCTACCCAAAAGAAATCATTATATAAAACAGACACCTGCACTCATATGCTTACTGAAGCAATATTCACAATAGCAAAATCACGGAATCAACCTAAGCATCCATTAATAGGTGATTAGATAATAGACACTTGGTGACTCCTTAAGCGGGCAGATTGGGTGGGACAGTGGTGAGGGTCTGTATTGATTACAATGTTCACCATTTGGGTGGTGGGTGCACTAAAAGCTCAAACCTCACTATTATACAAGATACTCATGTAGCAAACCTGCACACATCCCCTCCAAATATAAAATTTTAAAGAATTTTAAAAAGAATTACCAAAACCCTGGGGTTCAGACGACTACCATCTCTCTCATGGATTTACTGGAGAAGCCTCCTAACTTGCCATCTCCACTCTCCCCTTAATACGGACTGAACGTTTGTGCCTGCTGCCAAATTCACAGGTGGAAGCCCTGACCCTCAGTGTGATGTTCTATGGAGGTGGGGCCTTGGCCCCATGATGGGGCTAATACGTTTATGAAGAGGAAGAAATACCAGAATGTGTGCTTGTTGCTCTCTCTCTTTCTCTCTCTCACTCTTATTCTCACTCTCACTCTCTGCCACGTGAAAACACAGCAAGAAGGCAGCTATCTGTAAGCAAGCAAGAGGGCTCTCACCAAGAACCAAACTGACTAGCACTTTGATTTTCGATTTCCCATCCTCCAGAACTGTCAGAAATAAATGCGTGTTGTTTAAGCAAAAACGAAACAAAACAAACAAAAAAAAAAAAAAAAAAAAAAAGAAAAGAAAAACTATCCCAAACCAATACTACCCAAAAGAAATTTGGTATAGATGATGAAAGCAGATTTAAAAAAAAAAGACTTTACAACAAAAAACAATACATCAGAATAAAGAGGTCACTACCAGCTGATAAAGGGAATAACTCATCATGAAGAAGAGTCCTAAATCTGTTTTCACTTAAAAATATGGCTACAAAATAAATAAGGCAAAGTTTGACAAATTACAAGAATAAAATTAAAATGCATGATTATAATGGGATAAAAAACTACAAAGGATATAGAAAATTTGAATATAGTGAGCAAATGAGTGAATACATTTTTCCAAATTGCAACAATATACTAATGAACTATAAATTAATCTTATAACTACCACTAAAAAAATTTTTAGCTGAATAAATGGAAAATATCAGCATGCACCCTGAATAGCAAAGGTAAGCATTACTTTGCTAAGCCTTTGTTTATAGTTGTATATTGAGTGATGATGCCCTTTTTGCTGTGGGTTACAACTGAAGTTTGAAGTCTTCGATCTAATAGATTTAAATCAAGGTCTGTATCCCAAAACTGGAGTATTCACATTCCTCTCAAGCACACAGGAAACATTTCAAAATCTAATGAGTGACTATGCACAAAAGAAGTCTCAATCAAACCCAGATAATCCATGTCATTTTCTGAATATGATGAAAGGCGGCCGCAAGAAGTCATCTCTTAGTTGGTTCCCTGGGACTCTCTTTAATAACCTGAGCTCACTGGAATGATCTAGAACATGTCTCTGGCCCCCTGTAAGTGCTGACTAACCTGATTAGTTGATACTTGTGTCTAGCATGTAATAGAACTCCAAAAATTGAGGGTAGAATGAGATATTGTTCAGTGAAAGAATTAGGGCAGGCGTCCCCAAACTTTTTACACAGGGGCCAGTTCACTGTCCCTCGGACCGCTGGAGGGCCGCCACATACTGTGCTCCTCTCACTGACCACCAATGAAAGAGGTGCCCCTTCCTGAAGTGCGGTGGGGGCCGGATAAATGGCCTCAGGGGGCTGCGTGCGGCCCACGGGCCGTAGTTTGGGGACGCCTGAATTAGGGCACTCTTTAAGAAGTGGAAAGTAAGCCAAGGTTAACCATTTTCTACATTTTGAGAGATTCCACTATAGGTAGAGTTGAATACTAGAAGAAATATATTTGAAAAAACAAGGGTGAAAATTGTTTGAGCTTTATCCAAGCGGAGAGCATGTGGGTACCTGAGGGCACAGACTCCAAGAGTGAACAGGCACAGGATGCCAGCAAGGAAGCTGGCTAGTTAGAAGGGACAATTCTAGGCAGATCAGCCCTTTTCTTATCAATAGAGAAAGTAACTTTTCAAAGACACACCTATAGTAGTTCAAAAAGAATCAGATGGCACAGTCCAGTCATCCTTCTGAGCTGCTCTTCCATTTCGGACCGGGGTTTACAGCCCTGGAGTGGGAAACCCAAAAGGGAGCCGGGGATGAGTCAGGGGGTATCAGTCCACTGTGTCATGCCAAAGAGTTAGACAAGCCAAGGCAAGGCTGTCTGTCTAGGCAGAGTGACATGGTCAGAATTTGGGCAGGGAGAGGAGAGAAGAGAAAAGGGAAGGACTAGAAATTCTGTACAAATTCAACATGTATGGTCAGCCTACACGGTCAGCTCTCAAATACTCGTCTGAGGTGGGGGACTGGTAAAAGTATGGATACATTGGAGAAAGAAAATTTTTTAAATTGAGGTTAAAGTTCATGTAAAAGAAAAGTAACCATTTTCAAGTACACAACTCAGTGGCATTTAGTACATTCACATGTTGTGCAACCACCATCTCTATCTCATTCTAAAACATTTTCATCACCCCGAAAGGAAACTGCCCACCCATTAAGCAGTCAGTCCCCCTTCTCCCCTCTCCCCCGCCCCAGGAAACCATGACTCTGTTTTCCATCTATATGAATTCGTCTACTCTGGATATTTCTTATCAATGCAAACAAACAGTATGTCTGGCTTCTGTTACTTAGCAGATTCTCAAGGTTCATCCATGTTCTATCATAGGGTGTCAGTGAGAAAGAAATGTCTAAAGCCTGCAAAAGCTGAACCTACAGCACTGAGCAAGCAGCTGAAGAGGAGAGAAGAGGATTAAGGGTAACACCATCATTGGGCTTGGGGACTCAAAGGACTCAGGGACCGTTACTCAAATAGGAGACAGAGAAGGTGCAGGGTGGGGCGAGGGGCGATGAGTTTTTTCTGGACACAGAGTCTGAAGTGCTAGGAAAAATTCATGTTGGAGATGACCACCAGGCAGAACTTCAGAGAGAAGGGAGTGGCCGCTCCAGAGGGGCAAAGGCGAGGAGATGCTCTGTTTCATGGACCCCTGAGGCCGAGGGGATACACACACATCTGCAACAACTGCTGCTGCTCACACGAACTGTCCTTGCCTTTTTCAGGAAGTCACACATCCATTTACAAAACTCCAGAGGTGAACAACAAAAAGCAAGGCTCAGGAAAGGAAAAATATTATCCTCACCCCAGGGCTAGAATGTTTGTTCTGGCTTTTGCAAAAAGAACCCATTCACAAAGAAAGCAGCTAGCATTTTCCAATAAATATTTCCTCCATCACCTTTGAACCTTGTGTCACTAGATGCCATCATTCTCTGCTTCCAGTTTAATCTACTAGCCTCTAACCCTCTTGGGATTCCTGTCAGTTTTACGACTCATTTGAAGTCTGGTGTAAATATGTGGTCCCACCAGTCTGACTGCAACTCTGGAAGTAAAATACTTACTTCATCCCAACTGAGCAATTCTTCTCAGTAATTCTAATCCACAAAGGGAGGGCTGATACCTCTCTGTTTTCTCCTCACATCCACCCTGAGCCAGCATCAAGCCCTCTGAAGATCCTTGTCTCACCCTGGCCTTACTTTTAAATGTCAAGAGCAGCAATCATGGTTTCTTCCTCCAAAGAGATGCCAAGTCCTACACAAATCCATTTAAACATATGGAAAAGAATCTTCACCTACTTAAAATTACATATTTATGTGTTACACATTTTGTATGTTTACATATTCATACACAAATGTATACACATATAAAATTTTATAAAATACACTTCTACAGTTGACCCTTGAATAATATATGTTTGAACTGTGAAGGTCCACTTATACTCAAATCTTCCACCTCTGCCACCCGTGAGACGGCAAGCCCAAACCTTCCTTTTCCTCCTCCATCTACTTAGTGTGAAGACTTTGAGCATAAAGACCTCTACAGTGATCCACTTCCACTTAATGAACAGCAATATATTTTCTCTTATGATTTTAACAACATTTTCTCTAGCTTTATTGTAAGAATACAGAACATGATACATGCAACATACAAAATATGTGTTTTATGTTATCAGTAAGGATTCCAGTCAACGGTAGGCTATTAGCAGGTAAGTTTTGGTGGAGTCAAAAGCTATACACGTTATTTTCTCTTTTTTTCTTTAAGAAACAGAGTCTTGCTGTGTTGCCCAACTACCTCAAAGTCCTGGGCATAAGCAATTCTCCTGCCTCAGCCTCTCTAGTATCTAGGGCTACAAGGCATGCACAGATTTTCAACTGTACAGGAGGTGACGTCCCCCCCGACCCGCGCACCCACCAATTCCCCACATTGTTCCAGAGTCAATGGTAAACTATTTTCTAGACCCTGTAACTGTTAAGGTCAGGCTCAAACTGAGAAAGGAAACCATTCCAGCAAACTTAGAACAAAGGAACGGGAGGGGAGTAAAGTACCAGCAACTGTATGTCTCAGAGGCAGAGATCCTCAAGAAGAGGACAAGTTCCTCAAGTCCTGGGGGGCAGATACAAGTGTAAGTTAAGGGCCGAGGGTTACCTGTGATGAAAGCAAGCTCCCAGAAGCTAACCTCTTCCTCTGGAAAGCTGCCCCATCTCCCAGGCATGCTCTGATCACACAGCTCTATGCTCTGCCCACTTCATTCATTCCTCTACTCAGCATGTGCCAGGTGCTGTTCTAGGCATGGGGGGCCCCACAGTGAACCAGAGAGACAAATCCCCTGTCCCTGCCCCACAGAGCTCATGATCCAAAGGGGCACCAGTAAAGGAGGGGAGGGATGAAAGAGAAAGAAAACAGATGAGCGGTGACAACAGACAAATGTCTCAGAATACATATGGCAGATGGAAAGGTGAACAGGGATGGCCGGGGTGGAGATGAGGACAACTTTCATGAGTGCTGACGGGAGGGGTTGAGTGAATCTCAGCAAGGACCCAAAAGAGATAAGGGAATGAGCAATAGGTGACACAAGCGCCTGGAGAAAGAACATTCAAGCAGGGGCATGAATGGGAAGAGCAGGGAGGCCAAGGCAGCTGTGAGCAGAGGGGTGGGGGCAGAAGCAGAGAGGGGCACGCCTGCTACTTTGCTGTGATTTGTCTGTTTTCCTATCTGTGTGCCTGATTGAACTGGAGGTGCTTTGAGAGTAGGGCATGCACTGCACCAGGTACGGACGGGAGCGGACAAGGATAGGGAAGAACTGTGTGAATCAGGAAAAATAAGCAAGGCTGTTGGCAGGTGCAGGTAACATGCCAGAATTCACTGTGAGCTTAAAGCCTTCGTCAAAGGCTTTTAATTTCAACACATGTAGGACATTTCCAAGAAAACACTCAGCTTCAATCTTATAATGGAAGTCAATAACAAAACAGGATTTGCATTGCTGTATGCAAACGAAAAGAATATATATTCATTTTCCAGATTACTTTGCTAGAAAAATCATTCCCTAAAATTTAAAAATGTCTATATTCAACTCATTTTAGCTACACAGGTGGCATGCATACATTGTCTATGTACACAGCTATAACAGACAACCATAACACACTTTCCAGCTCACTGGAGAAGACTCTGGAGAAAAAGCTACAACTTAATTCTGTATTCTAGCAATAATAGGCCCCACTTGGACACACCAAAGGAATTAATGGTCAGCTCATCTGAGTGGTAATTACAAAAACTAGCTTTAGACCGAGGCTCAATAAGCCTTTTCAGTAAAAGTCCAAATAGAAAATATTTTAGACTTTGCAAGCAACACACAGTATTGAATCCATAGTCTTCTTTGCTTTTGGGGCTTTCTTTCATCTGAGTTTTGTTTGTTTGCCATGCTAGGGAAAAAAATGTAAAAACAATCTAGTTTCTGAGCCAAACAAACAGGCCATGGTGTGCCAACCCCAGCTTTCGACCACAATGAGAAGGGGACACTTACAGTTCCAAGCTCCTCCTTATTAAACCCAAGAGGGCAGGACACCCCCGCAGTTCTGGATTACCTCTTTCAGCCTCTCGAGCTCATTCTGGAGGGCCTGCTTGGATATCTCCACTTCAATCATCTGCTGTCGGAGAGTTTCATTTTCATCTTCAGCTTTAGCGCGCTTTTCCTCCACCGTCTCAAGTTCATGGTGCAATCTGACAGACACATCTTTGGCTACCTGCATTGACCCACAGAGATCATTATCAGGATATAAGGCTTTTTGTGTGCTAAGGGTACTATCAGACAATGTCAGAGGCAAAATCATTAAGTAATATGATATTATACTACATAGCAAAGACCCTGGTAATACATAACCGACCTATTTTTAAAGGAGGAGGAGATTCATTAAAAAATGAAATCAACATCCAGGCTAAAAGCCTACTCTGGCTGGTCTGATGATGGTGCATTATCAGAACTTGCTAACATTAGTGTCACTAAAGTTGATATACAACACACCCCCCACTGCTAAATGTAAATGGCTTTAAAATAAATATATTTTTTTAAAAGCCCACTTTTGATAACCCTCCTCCCTCACAGATGATCACCAAGAATGCCAATTCTGCCCAGGCTCATGTGCTTTAAGTGAGAAATTTAAATAATAATAAGCAAATGAACATTTCTGTTCCCTAAAGTAATACTGAACCCACCTGCTAACAAAACAAATAAGTTGCCTGTAATCCCAGAACTTTAGGAGGAAAAGACGGAAGGATCACTTGAGGTCAGGAGTTTGAGACCAGCCTGGGAAACACAGTGAGACCCTGTCTCTAAAAAAATAATAAAAATAAAAAATAATTCAGGCATGGTGGTGCATGCCTATAGTCTCAGCTATTTGGGAGACAGAGAAGGGAAGGTCACTTGAGCCCAGGAGTTCGAGGTAACAGTGAGCTATCATGGCACCTCTCTGCACTCCAGCCTAGGTGACAGAGCAAGATCCTAAAATAATGATAATAATAATAAAATAATTCTGTATGCCTAAGATGTTCAATGTAGCCAAGTTTTAAATTGTCTACTGTGGGTCTGGTGTGGCAAACCATTTGAATGAGCAAAGCAGTTAACATGTTTACTTTCTAAAAGCAAATGAGGAAAGAGACCTTTGTAAAAGAAATATAAATCACCCTTTATCACACTGAATGACATTTGGTTAGTGGTTTATAACTTTGGTAGAATTACAAAGATTCTTTTCCTATTATCACACTGAAAGGCTAGATGAGATTTCACAAGTACTCCAGTAATAAAGAGAACAGTATGCATAATTCATCTCTAGATAAATGATTTGATAATCAGGTCATGAGGGCCCTGCTGCCCATGAAGAAAAAAATGGCATAAAGTCTAGGATTTCTTCACATCATTCCCACTTCTCCCAGTGCTTCTCAAAGACACCTTAGACAATTTGTGATGATTTCTGCTAGCGTTAGATCCTTAGTATACAAGCCTCTCTTGGGCTATGGGAACAGTAGGATTTCTGCAACCTAGAATCCTAAATAACAATAAAAAATGTTAAGTGATATGGTCAACTTTTTAGAGTGGCCTTTGACTACATTGATAACCAACAGATTTTTTTTAAATATAGATCTTTCAGAGTTTCTGCAGAATTTCTATCCAATTGTCAGACCCATTGGCAGGTATTAATTCTTTGTAATTGCAGATCCATTATTATCATTTTTCTAAAGTTCATATTATGACAAATTTAAACCTTGGGCAGTCAAAGTCATACAACTCACATACTCTATAAGCCATAAAGCAAATCAAGACTGTTTACGCTGCAATCTGTGGAGACAGACACAAGCAGGGGAAGAACACCAGGACAATGCGCAAGTGGCCAGCTGGCCCACTGGCCCACAGTAGCCTCCAGGGGTGCATGCATCACCCCTCTCACCTTCAAGTCCTGCTCCAGGCTTCGAATAAGCTCACCATCCACCTGACCCGTCTCGGCCACTTTCAGGCTTTTCTGCTCAGCTTTCCGGAGACGATACTGCAGGATTCGACAGTTTTTATTAGCACGGTCCAATTCTCGCCGAAGTTCCTGCAGCTGGTAAACATCTTCCTCTAAATAACTGTCTCTCATCTCTTCCATCTCAGCACGGAGTTCATCTAATTCATCCTATGCAAACCAGACAGAGCAGATTTATGAGCCAAGTACATCAAAAAAGGACGGTGTGTCTCTCCTTCACTCCCGCTCCTCAATACTAAATATCGAATCCCTCACACTTCCTCAACAGCTTGGGGCCACACCTGTGTGACAGGCAGCAGAACCTCTGGAAATCTGCACATGAAATAATATAATTGAGAATCTGTTCAAATCTTATGTAACAAGAAACTAAAAAACTGGATTATTCACTGTGGCCTCTCAGAACTTATCCCACTCCCAGTATCTCCTTACAGAATCAAATAAAATCAACCCGACAGATAATTGAACCTTTTGATTCAAACCAAACATTGACCTAAGCCTTTATCTCTAAGGCATAATCTAGGCACTAAGATAATCATACGGATACTGCCTTCAAAGAACATAAACTTCAGTAGGATAACAACTGCTAATTGCCCTGGAACTATAACATACCTTCAAATGTCCCTAAAATTCTGTTCCACAAGGCACACTTCAGCATTGACCAAGCAACTCCATCCACAAAGAAGACAGTTTCCATTATTTTAAATAAACATTGGGTTTGTTTTTTTCCCATTCACCTATCCTATATTTCCCACACCCCCACTCTCTGCTGTCCACAGGACCGCACCCTGAATACAGGAGAACCCAAGGAGTCATTCCTGGCTCCCCATCCCCTTCCATTCTGCAGCCAAACCCTAGCCAGAGCTGTGCCCCATCCAGGCCGGTCACCCTGGTCCAGCTCTCCACCGCTGGGGGAGGGGAGCCGCACACAGATGTGAGTGGAGACACACAGGCTCCTGCTGCCCAACTGGCCCTCTAATCCTCCTACAGTTTGTCCCCCTACCCAGCAGAATGATCCTTGTAATGTACAAATCAGATCACCTCACCCCCTACTCAAACCCTCCAGAGGCTTCCTTCTTTCCAGGCCTCCCAGGGCCTCCTGGCCACACTCCTGGCTGAAGAAGCAGCCCCTTTGTTTCTCCAGGCCTCAAGACCTCACCTGCTATTCGCGCTTCTGAAAACACTCCTGGTTCCAGATCTCTGCGGAGCTCATTCCATCATATAATCTAAGGTCATGCAAAGCCTCCCCTGGCCACCCTCATCAGTCCCTGAGTCTCTAGTCTCTTGCTGGCTCTATTTTCTTCCCGCCTCTTAGCACCATCTAATAGTATCTGTATTTTTTCCTACTAATTGTCTGTCACCCACACTAACAAGGTAAGCTTCAGAGGGGAGCAAGCTTATCTGTCTTGCTCCTCTCTGCATCCAGAGCAGCACAGAGCACAGAGTAGGCCGTCAATAAATATTGCTAAATGAATACACAGGAGCACCAGTGACCACTTTCAAACACCAAGTCAGAAAGGTGACTAACATCAGACACAACTGCAAGCTCACTTAGTCCTAGTCTTGCAGCCTACTGATGAAAACTTCTTCCCAAACCCACAGATGTAGCAGCAGGTATGAGATATCCACTCTACTGAAATGTTATACAAGATTTTAAGGAGGAACAACATGGAAGGAGGAAGATGAAGAGAACAGTCTAGGGATTTTCTTGACTAGTTTCATAACTGATAGTTTCAGATGCCTCCAGAATAGCAGGCACTCAGTTATCCCCATTTACTTTACTAAATTAATATTAAGGTTCAAGGAAAAAAAATCTCTCCTATACTTAGACACCCCAAATATCCATTCTCATCCTGCTATTCAGTTTGTTCCCGGATTCTTACCACTTATGCGAATCCTGTATTTGTTCTTAAAACCAGGGACTGACTAACAATAAAAAACAAGTTGCCCAACATCAGAGCCTCAAACCAAAAAAAAAAAAAGAAGAGAAAAAAAATCTCCTGAAGATCTGTTTATCCTAGGTAAGATTAAGTACAAGAAATACAACAAATAAATTGGGAATCCTTATGGGAAAATAAGGGTTGGCACAAAATGGGGTGACGATGATTTTCAGTCAACCTCAGCTGTACACAACGGTCTACTGGAAAGGACACTGACACAGCAATTCATCCCCCAATCCAGCTGTAGGTTCTCTCCACTCTGCCTGTGCTATCCCATTAAGAGAATGAGCTACTGACTTGACCAGGACTCAGCTGAAGCCCGTTTCAATAGGCTACCAAGGAGAACAGATGTTAAAGAAGAAAGCTTCACCAACTTCCCAATAGTCAAATGCACAAAATGTGTTTCTTCTTGGCTTCTAAGTGTTCTTACAGAATTTCTATACCAATGATGAAAACATTATTAAAAATATAAAATGTCCTAATATGTCTTAAGAAAGATCAATCTGAACATTGAAAATGCTGTGAACTCTAACCAAGTTTCACTTCTTTTTACCTCCATGGAAATCTCTCCTGATAAATCCTGGTCCTCGTCGGAAGATCTGCTGGAACTGGAAGTTACTGGACTGAGCGTAAGAGCTGGTCAGCTGAACATACATGAACAGAATGGGTGGTTTGGGTTCCTTAGGGGGCCAGAGAACACAGCTCTGTCAGGACAGTGCTCACCAACCTTCCGCAAACCTTCCACAAAGAGGAGGTTGTCACTGGTGCCTCAGCACTGAGGCTTTGATGATGCCCTATGGAAGCTGTTCCCGTGCCCTACCCACTCCTAGAGGAGGTCAACTGCAGACTGAAAGCTTTAAAATGAGCCTTGTGGTTGTCACTCTTCCGATAGAGTGGGAAGTAGGTTCTGAATCTTCAAAAATCAAGGTCAAGTTTGACGCACACCCCATCCATGAATCCAATGGATCAGACTTAGAGAAAGAACCTAATCTCAATGCTTGTTTCTGAGTAAAAAGGTAATTGTTTCACTGAGTCATTAATAAAAATCAGTTCAATCCAAGCAGTAATCACCAAATGTACAACACCAAATGTACAACACTATGTCAATATACATATATGTATATCCGTACATACAAATATACAGTGACTTTGGCCATTCTGTTCATGAAAAGAATTGTGATTGATTTTCCTTCTAGAAGGCATGCTGAAGTCATTAATGCCTAGGATTATCTGTAACTCAGACAAAAGTTTTTGAAATGCAATATAGGCCTAAAATGCATGATACAGCCTCCAGGTACCAAACGTCTCTAGCTTTCAGACTTTGTAACAGGAGAGCCCACAGCCACCCTAATGTTAAATGCTGCATTGTCATAGAGATGTGTAAACAACCATAACAGGCCACAAAAACTGTTCAAGGGCTAGATGCACCCGCACCTCCACATCGCTGAGCAGGCCAGATGTAAATAGCAGTATTTTTTGTCATAAATAATAACTAACATTATTTGTACTGAAAAGAAATGAGGGAGAGATCCTATGATACAGTTTGGCTGTGTCCCCACTCAAATCTCATCTTGAATTGTCACTCCCATAATCCTCACGTGTCATAGAAGGGACCCAGTGAGAGGTAACTGAATCATGAGGGCGGCTTTTTCCTGTGCTGTTCTCATGAGAGTGAATAAGTCTCAAAAGAGATCTGATAGTTTTATAAAGGGCAGTTCCCCTGCACACATTCTTACCTGCCCCCATGTAAGACGTGTCTCTGCTCCTCCTTCGCCTTCCACCGTGATTATAAGGCCTCCCCAGCCAGGTGAAACTGTTGAGTCCATTAAACCCTTTTTTCTTTATAAATTATGGGTCTATTGTATTTCTTCATAGAAGTATAAAAATGGACTAATATAGCATAACTGCATGTATTTAAATCACTATTCTTATAACTCATATTTTATCTAAATTTATAGAACAGATATCCTTAATTAAGCACCTCATCCTCATTACTAACCCTACACTAACTCTGTCAGGAACATATTATACAATTTATAGACAAAAAACCCAAACCGAGGCTAGTTACGTGTGTCCAAAGCTTCACATCTAGTAAACTGAAGCCAAACTGCAAATCCAGGCCTGTCTGCTTTCAAACATACACTCTTCCAGGTAAATACTGTAAGCTACAACCTGGACAAATGAAACAATAACAGACCTTCGACTGTACTTCTAAAAGCCCACCATCAGCGTAAACCAATAGAAGTAGCCTAACATTTCACATTTACAGCTCCGCAAATGACAACACACAAGCATAGCCATTAGAGCAACTGGTTCTTAGGAAAACACTGCAATGTGCGCAAAGACATTCGTGCCCCTCCTTCCCCCGTTTTCTTTAAAGAGACAGGGTCTTACCCTGTGATCCAACCTGGAGCACAGTGGTGCAACCACGGCTCACTACCACCTTGAGCTCCTGGGCTCAAGTGATTTTCCCGCCTCAGCCTCCTGAGTAGCTGGGACTACAAGCATATGCGACCATGCCTGGCTAATACTCCCATTTTAAAATGAGGAAACTGAGATTCTAAAAGTATAAATGGCTTTCCATCATTGCTCTGTTGCAGAGACAGGATCAGGGCCAGTGTTTCAACTCTTTCCAGAGAGCCTAGAAAAAAGTAATTTTCAGGTTCAGTGAAAAGAAGTTTAAGAAAAGCAAATTATAAACCATGTAAGCTGGCAGCAGCCATTTAAAAAGCAAAAACTATGATTACTGGAATTAAGGTCATGATGGATAGTGATTTTCAAACTAACATTACATTAATTTTCTGGCGGCATGCTCCAGTTTAGAAAACTGTAATGCAGAACCTTAACAACAACTGCCAACTAAAAATTTAAGAAAAGCAAATCGAGCAGAGCATATGATGTTTCTGACAGGTGTAATTTAGAGATAGTAAATAAAATTGGAAAATTGCTGTTGTCTTTTCATACACAGAAATTAATAAGAAAAAACTGTCCTTAATCAACAGCTTTTTACCGAATTAACATCAAGTCTGGAGGATACTTAAATGTTAGATCATTATCTCACTGAAAAGCTAACCCAATTTTAACTAAATATCTTTTTAAGTTTTGTATATAAAATGAAAACTTGAAGTACTGTGAAGCTGCCCAGTTGACTATTCCCCGTTGCCTATGGTTGAGAAATCAAGCCTTATCATGTATCTCAAATTAGAGGAATAATGAGGTACCATGTGTACACTAGAGTAAACCAAGATTAAAATTACACGTTTCGACGAAAACCTCTAAAGGACAGTTTTATCCATGAATATATAATAAAAACTGAATCCACAGCTTCTTAGAATAACTGATAAAAACTCTTGATCATATTAATAATTATATGAAAATCTTTCTTTTAAATACCCAAAATCAGTAACTATCTCTATTTTAGTACTTCCTCTTTAAATAGACTCAATTTGGATGGTGGAAGCATGCGTCTGACTACTGCTGCAATAATTCTATCTTCCGGGCAGACAAAAACTCCTGTCTTTTGTAACAGACAAATAATTCACCTCATCTCCCTCCAGACAAGGGAAATGTTCTCGAAGAGTCCCAGCTGTAGCTAAGGAGGTGCAGGGCCACTTCCCCTGTCTACCAGCTGATGGTCCAGCTATCAGCTGGTGGCCACTGCCCTGTCTACATTAACTTGCCACTGAAAATGATCATAGCTGCTCTTTCACTGGCTGAATACAGAGTGGGTATGGACAGTGAATGTAAAGAATGAATGGGGAATACTGTCCATGTTAAACCTTCCGAAAGAGGCAGGAGAAGGAGGCGGGGAGCAAGGAGGTGCTGAGACACCTCTCCAAGTGCCGCCTTCCAGGCCACATTGAGCGCCTGGCATCTGGGCAGCCCAGCAGCCAAATGTCACAAACCAGGGCAGCGCTTGAAACTCAAAAGGCTACCATAAATGAGAAGTAGGATGGTAAGCTTGGATCAGCAGTGAGACACTGCAGCCTGTAAAACCGAAGCTCAGCCTCTCCCTTAGGAAATCATTCCTCTCCAGGAAGCCAATTTTGTCTGCCCCTGTAGCTAGCACCAACCTGTTCTTATGAAATAACAGAGAAAGCAGAGCAAAAAGAAACAGCCCTTCCCACCCCAATCCTCACCCACCCTGCAGGAGGTCAGCATGGCAAGAGGACACTATTTTGGGGTGGGGGAGGTGTGGGTTATAACCACTAAAAGCATTTTCAAAATAGGCTAGTGCCAAGTGATTAAATCCGCCTGAAAAGCCTGTGGAAACAGAGAACATAATTAATATGTTGACAATGAGCACTCTGGCTTGTCTGATTGTCTCAGAGCACTCAAGCAAAACACAGTCCTGGACACCTGGCAGGAAAGGAACACACCAGCACTTTATCACAGTCCTCAACATTAAGAAAATGCCTAGGTTTTAAGTGAGAAAGAAGCCAAGGCCTTTGGATAACTCAACTGAAGTGCTCAGCTGAATGTCTGAATACTTCCAAATGTATTTGAGTTTATCAGAGGTCAAAGGACAACAGTGCTTTTCTGTCTGTGTTTTCGAGCAAAAGCCAGCTACCTGAATTGAGGTTTTAGGTTTTGTTTTGTTTTGTTTTGTTTTTGCATTTTTCACCTAGTCACTCGGGCACCATTTGATGAAGGTGGAGAAGGAACAGAAAGAGTCAAGGACGCCCAAATTCACTCCGTTACAGCACAGCAGAAGGTGCCCGCTTTTCTGTTGATATTTGCTATTTTAAAAAATACAGGCCAAGCCCGGTGTGGTGGCTCATGCCTGTAATCCCAACACTTTGGGAGGCCGAGGCGGGCAAATCACCAGAGGTCAGGAGTTCAAGACCAGCTTTGCCAACATAGTAAAACCCAGTCTCTACTAAAAATACGAAAATTAGCTGGACATGGTGGCAGGCACTTGTAATACCAACTACTCGGGAGGCTAAGACAGGAGAATTGCTTGAACCTGGGAGGCGGAGGTTGCAGTGAGCCGAGACTGCACCACTGCACTCCAGTCTGGGTGACACAGCAAGACTCCGCCTCAAAAAAAAATAAATAAAATAAAAATAAAATGAAATGAAAAATACAGCAGGCTGGCTAAAAGCCAAGAGAATTCCACTTAAATGTCCTGATCCATAAGACATTCTCCTAAGGTTTTGCTGGACTTACTTTTCTGCTGAATTAGGCTTTGGTCATTCTAGTTTAGAAACTGTGACAGTCTTGTACAACAATGGTGACGGCACTTACTTGGAATCCTCCAGAATACAGCAATATAAAATTTGTGGTCCGAGCTTCTTGTTAGATACACTGAAATAGATGGATGCTGAATCTAATCCTGAGAGTTAGTTCTGTGGAGCACTCCCTAACAAAGCAGAGGGTCAGGGATGTACTTGTATCTACCCTTTTTAAAAAGTACCCCTACAGGACACAGAGGCTCAAACCTGTAATCCTAGCACTTTGGAGGGCAAGAAGGAGGATCACTTGAAGCCAGGAGTTCAAGATAAGCCTGGACAACATAGCCAGACCCTGTCTCTATAAAAAATTTAAAAATTAGCCCAGTTTGGTGTCATGTACCTGTAGACCCAGCTACTCAGCAGGATGAGACAGGAAGATCACTTGAGCCCACAGGTTCAAGGTTGCATTAAGCTATGATTATGCCACTGCACTCCAGCCTGGGCCACAAAGCAAGACCCTGTCTCTTAAAAAAATGAAAGAAAGAAAATAAACAGAAAAAAAGTACCCCTGAAAACAACAAAAAAGAGAAGTTTTGATTTATAAAGGGTACACGCTAACTACCACTACAAAAGCATGACTACTACCCCTGCACCATAGGGTCCCTGAAGCTCTGGGCCCAATTTTACACAAGTGGGCAGGCTCCATGACCTGTGGATAAGTCCACTAGGATCCTTATGTTTCTTTCCTGAATTGAACTATTGTCATTTAAGCTTCTGAGTGACCACGCGAGTACCTCACATGCATACATGCAATCATGAGGTTTGCTAGCCTCTTTCAGACCCCTGCACCCTCTTCTTTCCCCTGCTGTTGGAAGAAGGGTGGGGAGGTGGGCTCAGGCAGAGTAAATGGATGCAAGTGACACTTTTCTCCACAGTAAATGGCAACTGAACAGTCCCCACAAATGAAACACTGGCAGTGTGATTTATGTGGTCATTCATACGCAGGCTAGTGGAGAGAAGGGCATGATGGCCCTCTCACCTGAAAAGAAAACAGAGGGCCCCAAGGAAAGCTGACCACAGGGAACACCTTGAGCTACGAAGACAACTCAGAAGCAGTGTCCTCAGAGGAAAGCAGCCTCCCTGGAAATAGAGCTGTATCCCAGTGCAGAAGGCGGCGCAGAGGCTCTGGGGAAGCGCAGGTGCTACCACTTACTGTATGACCTCGGACAAGTCATTTCTGTTTTAGGTTCTCAGCATCTCCATCTGTGAAACAGTAGTTATGACCATGATACCACCACCAACAACCTATGTTGTTGTGAAGATCCACTGAAATATCAAATACACTGCATCAGACTCCAGGCTCAAACATGTTTCATTCATTGAGAATCTAACAACATGAAAAAATAAAGCAAATAACCAGTTGCACCAAGAATGAACTTTGAAATGACAGACTGCCTACTTTAAGATCAAAAATACAATGAGAAGCTTCTTTAAAGAAACTCAATTTTCCCTTGCATAGCAGTCATTTGGATAAACACCATTTAATCAGAAACCCTGTAAATCAGGGTAAAGTTATGCTGGTGGTGGGGGGGGGGGGGGGGATACAAAAACAAGATTATCTTGTCACCCTCAGAAAGCTTACATTTGTTGAAGATTTACAAAAGTGCTGCTTTCATGATGGAGTCACTCGCAACATGGCTGCCTTTGAACTTCACTCTGTTGTCTATTCCCTAAGAGTAAGTGAGGAAACCATACTGTCGGAAACATTTTGCCATAAGTCCATCTTTTTGACCAGCTCACTTTCTGTGCCTCACTGTTACTTCTTGCACAAAGTAAAATAACTACAGGGCTCAGCTGGTTGGAGCAGCTCCGTAAGAAATTTAGGGTTCGGGGGCCACCCAGCAATTAATATCCTCTGATTTCCCTGTGAACCGCATACTTCACCACCATTTACCTTAAAACCCGGTCCTCAGTCTCCCTAGCTAAAAACTGGGCCCATAGTGGTTAGGCTTATCATTTGCTGAGAAAACAACGAAAGTAACACAACCCACTGGGTTTGGAGGCTGCTCATTAAGACTTAACAGATAAACAGATGTATGCCACCAGAGTAGTTTACTAACCTGATGATTACAATAAATAAAATAGTTGTCATCAATACAACTCTCCTTATTTTCTCTCAAGTCACCTGGATCGTTCTAATCCCGGGAACCCCGTATGCAGCGCCAGCCCCATGCCAAGGAGAAAAGATGGAGCCGGATTAAGCACCCAGGGCTAAGGAGACTAAGAGGCCACTGCCTGCAGGCCCTGCGGGAAAATACTCAGAATGCGGCAGGCGCAGCGATTCCTTAGAAAGTGCTGGCGTGGCCTCTCCTGACACAGAAAGCCGGCTCCTGGGTGCTTACAAAGGACTGGCCCGCACAACACCGCTACGCCTCGACCCGGCCACACTCCAGGAACCTCTCCTGAACTTCATCTTGATCACCGAAAACGACGCGGCCCCTCTACCCAGGCTGTCGGAGCCCAGGAGACCCTAAGGGACCTCAGCTCTTTCCGTAATTGCAGGAGAGGGGGTGGGCGGCTCCGCAGCAGGGCCTGCCCACCCCCCGCCCCCGTGGCACCGTCCTGAACAGCCACACCGGCATGTGCCAGGCCACAGGAACCTGGCTAAGGGATCACCTGTTCCCACAGGTGAGGCTGGCACGTCTCAGCGGGGATGGGGGTGTCGGCTGATGTCCCCAAAACGACTACTGCCCCAACAGGTCAACAAAAGTAAAAGAATCAGCGAAGAGACGCAAGACTTCTGGACGCGACAAAAAGCGAAGTGGGTTGCGAACTGGAGGGGACCCGCAGGTTTACTGCTCCTTTCAGAAGTTTGGGCTTAAGTTCCCAATGCCTGACAATGCGAGGGCAGGACCGTGGAAGGCAGGAGGGAAAAGGCTCTGGATAGGCCCGGGAAGGCTGGGTTGGCGGGCCCCCGCCGCAGCCCGGCCCTCCCAGGGCGCCCTGGAACACCTGCCGCCGAGGCCCCGCTCACCTTGAGATAGTCATTCTCCGAGCGCAGCTCCTCCATCTCCCGCAACAGCTCCTCTTCCTCCGCCGCTGGCACGAGTCGAGGCTGCTCGCCCAGGCTGAGCTCCCTGGGGGTCCCGGGGACGGGTCGCTCCAGCGGCGCGCGCCCCCTGGCATCCTCCGCCGCGCCGGGCCCCACGAACCCCCCGGAAACCCCGCCCGGGATGCTCCGGCCCCCGGGACAGGCGCTGGCGGCAAGAGGAGCGGCGAGGAGCGAGGGGGGCTCGGGGCTGCCAGGCGGCGCTCCCCGGGCTACCGGGCTCGGCGTCGGTGCTCCTCGCGAGGGTTCTCGGTCGCTGGAGCCTGTGCCGGATTCGGCATCGCTGCTAGCGGCAGGCAGCAGGCGCTGCTCGTCCGACAGGGGTTCGGAGGGGCAGTCGGAGAGGTCTGAGCTGCTGTCGGTGTGGCTGATGCGCGAGCCGCGGGCCGGGGAGCCGGCCACCGAGGTCACCGCGAGGGTCACGGCGGGGATCCGGGCGGCCGGGGTCAGAGGACCGATGGTGCGGGCGGGGGGCGCCCGGGAGCCGCGCTTGGCTTTGCGGCCCTTGGTAGCGGCGGGCGGCGGCTCGGCTCCGGGAGGCTTCCCAGCCCGGGACAACGGCTCCGCGGGCGCCACGCGCGCCGCCTTCCTGCTTCCCAAGGCAGCCTTGGCACCGCCCGCCGCTCTGGCCCCAACTCCCGGCGGGGGCTTGTCCTTCGCGCCCGGAACGCCGCCGCTTCGCCGGGAGAGGCGGCCGGGCGCCACCAGGGACCCCGGCGAGGGAGGCGCCTTGCCCGCGAGATTGGGCGAGCGTAGGGCGGCGGGCGCCGCGGCTCGGCCGGAGGAGGGGACCGCCGGACTGGGCGCAGCGGGCCGGGTGTGCAGGTCCTTGAGAAAGGGTCTGGCGGGCGAGGGCGCGCGGTGCAGCCGCCGCCTCTCGGCCAGAGGGTGGAGGTGGTGGTGGCGGTGGTGCTGGCCCGGAGGCTGCGGCTTCGCGTCCGGGGCGCCTCCGCCCGCGGGGCCGTTCAGCGTCTCCATGGCCGGGTCCGCGGGCAGCAGCTCGTGCGGCAGATGCTCCGGGAGGCGGCGGCGGCGGCGTGCAGCCTCCCCGCGCGCTCGCTCATCACTGTCCCAGCCCCGCCCGGGCTGCGCCCCGCGCTCCCGCCGTCACCCCACCACCCCCCCGCACCCCGGCCCGGAGGATTCCCGTGGGGCTCGCCGCCGCCGCCGCGCTCGCCCCTAGCTGAGGTCACCGCGGATCGAGTTCTCCCGGCTCAGCAGCGCGGCGGCTCCCAGCCGCTCGCATCCCCGGACCCCGCGCTCTGGGCTCGCGGGCACCGGTGCCGCGGCGGTGCTGGCGGCGCGCACCCGGCTACCGCGTCCCGCACCCCGCCCACCGCCGGCCCGCTCCGGCCCGCGCCCGCCCCCGCCGCTCCTGGCTGCGAGAAGCCGCACGCGCGCGCCCTGCCGCCCAGCGCCCTCGCCCGCCGCCGGTGCGCATGCCCCGCCTCTCGCCAGCCGGCGCCGTGCGGGGGAGTGGCGAGGGCAGGGGCGGGGCCTGCGCTTCCCAGGGGGCGGGGCGGGGCGGGCACCGGGCAGGGGCGGGCCCTTGGGGGCAGGCGTAGGCTGGGTCCACGCGCCCTCCCGGGGACCCTCCTTTCTTTTTGAGGCCCTAGAGACGCGGCCAGGAGCTAGGGAGGAGGAGAAGAGGCGGAGGTGAAGTGGTAAGGGGCGGCGGCGCCCACTTGGGAAAGGCTTGTGCTGCGGCTGACAACGCCCCCCTCAGGCCCCTCCATCCTCCGCCCGCCTCCCCGAGCCTGGTCCCCTCCCCCACTGTCCTCTCCAACCTGTGCCCCCGGTCCCCGCGCTCCTTAAGGATCGCTTGTACCCGACGCAACTCTCGCGTCAGAACGAGCACCGCAGGCGCTCCACAGTTGGCACCCCCGTGGCCTCGGGAGCTCAGAGGAGGAGGAGCTGCTGCCGAAACAGGAGGAGCCCTCGCCAAGCTGAGGGTCAGAAAGAGAACTCACATTTATAGTTCCGGCTGTGAGCCAGGCCTGCTGGCCACGTAATGGGCATTGCTTTATTTAAGCCTCACCACAATCCCGGATTGGAATTGCTTGCTGTCTTCGGTAAGGACGAGGGCACCGGCGCAGGGAGGTAAAGTCGCTTGCCTGTGATGCTTCACCCAGTCCCTGGCTGAGCGGGTTTAAACCCAGGTCCACAGGATTCCGAGTCCTGCAGGCTTTCATCTCAGAGAACCTGGAGCCCCGGCACCGGTTCTACCACTTGAGTCTCCCATGCGCAAAGCACTAGACCTTTCTGAGCCCCAGTTCCCTCGCCTGCATCATTAAAACGTACTGCCACCTGAGTATGTGTGAACACTGAGCAAATACCAGAACACACCGTGCAAACTGTAAAGTACTGTTCACATCCCATCGGGTGCAGTTTATGTCCCAGGCGTTGGATGTTGGCCAGTGCCCATATAAGCGCCAGCCTATCCTCTAGCCCTGGCATTGCGGGAGGCAGAGGGGCGGGTAATAATTCCAAGTCGCGAGGGCAGGAGCGTAACCCCGTCCGAGGAGGTTTGCATTTTCCTGTAAGAACAAGTTGGTCTCGCCGCTGAGGGCCCAGGACACAGTAGAGCCTGCAGAAAGCAGGGCCCCTAGGTGGCGAGGCAGGTAGGGTAGGGATTAGAGGAGAGACTGGAGGGTGCGTGGCACCAAATATCCTGCCAAGGCCGTTGGACCTTATCCTAGAGGCGGGAGCCACTAGGGGATTCTGAGCAAAATGATCTGATGTCCTCAGAAAGACCCCGGGCGCAGCAGCCTGGAGGAGAGGGAGGTGGGCCCCTGTAGCTGCGCGTGTCGGTGGCAATATGCGCGGTGAGGGGGCCGTGGGAGCAGGGACAGAGAAGATGTGGCCGACTCGCAAAAATAAAAGGAAAAAAAAATCGACTCCAAAGTCTGTGATCTTAACCACAGATTTACCCTACTTAGCCATCTCCTTCAAAAAAAATCCAGGATGAACTCTTTTTTTTTTTTTTTTGTAATCCTGTAAGTCAGGAGAGCCCTGCCCCCGGAAGTCGTCCTGCCTCGTCCTGGCCTGAGCTCAGGGGGCCTGAGACCTCTCCTAACCGCACAGCCGAAAGGCTTGAGAGGTGTCGGCCACCGAGCGCGCCGGACCGGCTGTCCCCAGAGGGCGCTCTAGCTCTCCCCTTCCCTCGGAGAGGGACCGCGGTCCGGCCAGAACACAACTGACCTCTGCCTAGAACCTCCAGAGACCCAGAAGTCTCCCATCCTCACATTTCCGAAGAATTATGGCCAGGACTCTCAACACAAGCTTGCCAGATTCTCATACCGTATACACTCAAGGGAAGGACCGCCCCCAAAATGTTTCAATACGTTAGTCTTCCAAAGGCAGTCGCTTGATGACCGTAGGATTTGCAGCCAGCTTCTCTTGCTTTCATGTTATAAGTCAGATAAAATTCATCCTCCTTATTATTATTAGCCTGGCAAATAGGACTACAAGCCCTTCATAAGGAAGTATTCAATCAATGCTTTCCTTTTTCTTTTTTATTCCTTTTTTTTTTTTTTTTTTTTTTTTTTTGCGAGATGGGGTCTTGCTATGTTGCACAGACTGAACTCGAACTTCCTGGGCTTAAGCCATCATCCCACCTCAGCCTCCCAAGTAGCTGGGACTACAGGCATGCAACAGCCAGCCCAACCAATAATGCTTGCTTTGTTTTCCAGTATTCAGTGAGTTACAGGTATAAAGAGATATCTGCTTACAGAATAGGTGTTTTTAAAATCACTCAAAAAAAAAAAAAAAAAGAAAGAAAAAGAAAGAAAGAAAAAAAAGGAAAAAAGAAAGAAAGCAAGCAAGCAAAAGAAAGAAAGGCCAAGGCAAGCAGGTAGCTTGAGCTCACGAGTATGAAATTAGCCTGGGCAACATGGCAAAACACTGACTCTACAAAAGAAAAATAAAATAAGCTGGGCATGATGGTGCGCATCTGTAGTCCCAGCTATTTGTGAGGCTGAGGTGGGAAGATCCCTGGAGCCCAGGAGGGGAGGTTGCAGTGAGCCATGATCACTACAGCACTCCAGCCTCGGTGACCCAAGTGAAACCTGTGTCAAAAAAATGGGAAGGAAGGAAGGAAAGGAGGGAGGGAGGGAACAAAGGAAGGAAATACATGATTTTAAATTCTATTTCTGTTCAATCAAATTAATCTAAAGGTAATAGGGGATTTACTATTTAAGGGAACCGTAAAGTGCTGATTCTGTGAAAAACAAAGTCCAGCATGGGCGTGCCTGTTTTCACCTGTGTACCTCCAGATCCAGCCTTGCCCTTCCCTGGAAGGGTGGGTTTCCAGGCTGCTGGGTTTGCTGATTGGGTTTGGCCAGTGGAGGTGCTGTCAGGAGATGGGAGTGGACCCAGAAGGAGAAACCAGGTTATTTCTTTCTCTCTCTGCCGCAGGTGGCTTCTCTGGAAGTGTCTGGGTCTCTATGAGGAGTGGACTTTTGAAGTTCCAAGCATCACTGGATGGCCCGCTCCTCCTGGTACCTTTTCATCCTCCACCGCCTGTGTCGAGGGTGATACTGGCTTCCTGTGCTTGCAGACCTCCGGGTTGCTTCACTGTGGCTGGTTCCCTGCACTGCAACCCTGGGTTGTAAATGCTGGCACAAGGCCCAGGGCCCCATCATCTCATTCCTCTGCATAGGCCCAAGTACTGTTCTAGGGAGCCATGTACAGCAGTGGTGTGATGAGTAATGTTTGTGTGACTGTGTTCACATCCACTTTGTTCAAGAGTGGTGTGGTTTGGTGACAAGACCTGAGGCTTTGACACCAGGTAAATCTGGGAATCCTGCCCAAGTCATTTGCTGTCTGCATGGCCTTGGGTAAGGTATTATTATCAATGTCATCGTCATCATTATTTAACACCCGTGAAATAATCTTCAAAACTCTTAAAATATGAGCAAACCAGATTTCTCACTCAGATTCCAAACTCTCACTCAGAGAGTTAGAAATCTATTCTGTGTCTATACAGTTATATAAAGAGAAATGGATTCTTTTTTTACTTGGTTTGACTCATAGATGAAAAATAATGTGACTTATTTGGGACTCTACTTCACTCTGTACTCCCAGGCAGAATTATATGCAGAATTTCTACACCTTCAATACATTGTCCAAACCCAAGTGTATAGGTATCTTCCAGTTTTTCCCCTTATTTTAACAGAAAGACACATTTTAAATTGTGGGAGGGAACCCCTCAAGAGCCGAGGAAGGGTCTGAAGACTCAGCATGTTCTCATATAAACATAGAATTAGAAAAGAATTAGAGATATAGTTACATAGTTATCCTTCTATGTAATCATCAAATAATCACATAGCAATTCATATGTAATCATAAATATATACATATATAATCATATAATCTTTAATCTTACTAATAAGTCAAGAAGTATGGGACTGAAATGGCATTGGAAAAGAGGTGACCCTAAGGCAAGATGCTGTAAGCCCTCTGTCATGCCCGCATACGGGCTGCTGGAGGACGCCTCAGCTGTGCGACAGTGTCAGTGCTGTGAAAGTGCCCGCTGTGTAGCCAGCTAGGGACGGAGACATCCAAGATGGCCAAGACGTCTCCTTCCTGGGGGAGTGAGGAGAGAACTCTGCTCTCCCAAGCTCTTGCGGTGAGCCTAACGGCTGTCAGAGAGGCCCACAGACACCAGGGGCCTTCACTGTCCCTATGTGGTGCTGTGCATCGGCAGTCATGTTCCATGTCTACTTTCAAGTTCTGCTTCTGCACCTGGTTCCTCTTTTTCTTAGAAGATAAGAATTAATAATGATAACATAAATCTTAGTGACCTTGTTATTTCTTGACAAGTATGAAAAAAGTGCTGACGCCTTAGGTTTTCTCCTCACCTCGGCTTCTTCAAAGTCTTGGGCCCCTGTCTCCAAGACACCTGATTTACCTGATCCTGTCACTGACCACCATGACCTCATCCTATCTGCCCTGCACCCTGCTTTGTACTCAATAAAAGTCAGAGCATCCAGGCACTCGGGGCCACTGCTGGTCTCCGAGGTTTGGTACCAGTAGACCCCTGGGCCCAAACTCTGTTTTCTCTTTCTCTGTGTCTTGTGTCTTTTATTTCCACAGTTTCTCGTCTCCACATCAGCAGAGAGGGACTCACAGGACACTGTAGGACTGGACCCTATATAAAATATGAATGCATTCCTGGTTGAAGTCATGAGAAATCATCCCTTTTGAAAAGAGTGGCAAGAAGAAGAAATTTTCAGAGTGGGTGGTTTTTTGGGCACTGCAGGAAAGTTACCTTTAAAAAGGGACAACCCAGCTGGGCGCGGTAGCTCAAGCCTGTAATCCCAGCACTTTGGGAGGCCGAGGCGGGTGGATCACGAGGTCAAGAGATCGAGACCGTCCTGGTCAACGTGACAAAATGCCATCTCTACTAAAAAAAAAAAAAAAATACAAAATTATCTGGGCGTGGTGGCACGCACCTGTAGTCCCAGCTACTCAGGAGGCTGAGGCAGGAGAATTGCTTGAACCCAGGAGGCGGAGGTTGCGGTGAGCCGAGATCGCACCATTGCACTCCAGCCTGGGTAACAAGAGGGAAATTCCATCTCAAAAAAAAAAAAAAAAATTAAAAAAATTTTAATTGACAAATTTTAATTACATTCACAGAGGGCATCATGTTGTTTTGATATATGTATGCTAAAGCAGTATGTTTTTAGGGTTGTTTTAATATCAACTGGATTTTTTTTAGGAATAAAACCACAGTAGAAATCAAGACTGGGCCAGGCACCGTGGCTCGCGCCTGTAATCCCAGCACTTTGGGATGCCAAGGCAGGCGGATCATTTGCGGTCAGGAGTTTGAGCCCCTGCTCAACATGGTGAAACCCCATCTCTACCAAAAATACAAAAAATTGGCCAGGCGTGGTGGCACATGCCTGTAATTCCAGCTACTCCGGAGGCTGAGGCAGGAGAATCGCTTGAACCCAGGATGGGGAAGTTGTAGTGACCCAAGATCACACCACTGCACTACAGCCTGGGTGACACAGTGAGATTCTGTCTCAAAATAAAAATAAAAATAAAGTCAAAATAAAAATAAAAATAAAGGCTGTATTTTATTTGGAGATTTTCAATGCATTTTTTATCTTTGATCACTTCATTGAGGCAGTGCCACTCAAGGGATTGGAATCATGAACAGAACACACCTGTATTTGTCTCTGTTTTAGCAGCTGCTTCTATGTAAGCATCTGACTACTTCATTATGTATTTTGTAGTGTGTTTATACCTCTTTATATATTGAAATAGATACTATTTTGTTATAAGTTGCTTTCTTATTTCTTTTTTGTATTACCATTGGAAAAGTAGATCCGTCTTTTAAAATACAGGGTTATGGAAGTGACGACCACAAGTAGTGATTCTCATTTCAAGAAATCAAGAGCATTTGTAAGGAAAGTGGGGTTCCGTCCGGGACTAGCAGGGTTGAGAAAGAGACATCTGCACGGGGCCGCTATGTCCTGGCGGGTGCCCCCTCGTGGTGGCTGTTGGGATGGCACCCTTCCCCACAGGGATAAAATAGAATCCATTATAGAGCGGTCAGTCCCACCGTGATGGGAGTGTGTGTAATTTAAAACAGCCTCCAGGTGGTTCTAAGAATCTTCTTTCGTCAAGGGAGGTAGAATTCCCTTATACAACCTTTTGGTATCGTTGCTACATATTTGCAATCTTTTGGCACGTTGCCTTGAAATTGAACATTTGAACTCATTTTCTTTTAAAACATAACTGCTAAACTTTAAAAAAGTATCCTGGGATTCTAAGCTTGCTCAGAACAGGGAAAATACGCTGTTATGTAAGGGAAACTAATCAAAGTTCTCTACTTATCCTGGTCAGCAGCATATGTTTCCAAAAAATTTAAGAGAAATTAACGGGTTAATTGAGAGCATTCTACATCTCACCATGTTTGCTTTCATCATAATTCACCATTGCTGATTTCTCTACCTACAGAGTTGCTGAACCCGGCTTGATTGCCTCATAGAACTGAAACCTGAGGAACTTACATTTGTTTTGTGTGAGTTTCTTTCTCAGGAAACGGACCATCAGGACTCCCAGACAGGATCAGGGAACTGAAACTTTTCAGATCATGGCATCCAGTCATGAGATGTACCTGCTGCCTGTTGACCAACACGCCTTCCTTACCCCTCCCTAACTCCCTGCTTTGTAAGCCCCTAACTTTAGTTGGTTAGGGAGACAGGTTTGAAACTCGTCTCCTGTATCTCAGCTGACGTCACCTGCATTAAAGCCTTTCTTCCTCAGCAATACTCATCATCTCAGTAATTGGCTTTCTGTACAGTGACAACCAGACCTGGCCCAAACCCCTGTCATCTGGCAGCATTATTACCCATCAAAACAGAAATAGAGATTTGAAATAAGGGATGCCAGTTCCCATTTCTTCCTGCTGTCTGGAAGGAAGTCTGGCTTTCCAGCCCAACTCTAATGCTCATCTTTACACACAAAATAAGGGTGTGTTTACATGGAAAGCCAAAATAGAACCATGGGTTTATAGAAGGTTCCATAGCAGCAAATAACAGTGTTTATGAAATAAACATTTTAAGTATCATTCCTGTGTAAAATTATTGTCAGGCATACTTTACCAGTGAAGAGATAGAACAATGTGGGTTCTAGGCCTCGACACAATGATCTGTTCAGTGACCTTGCACAAAATAGGCTCCGTCTTCCTGGGCCTTAGAGGCCTTGTCTATACAATTAAGAAGTTGGCCAGGTGCAGCGGCTCACACCTGTAATCCCAGCACTTTGGGAGGCTGTGGTGGGCTGATCACAAGGTCAGGAGTTCGAGACCAGCCTGGCCAACATGGCGAAACCCTGTCTCTACTAAAAATCCAAAAAATAAAATAAAGGAGTTAAATTTAAATAAGATTTAATATTATTCCCGACTTTATAAATCTGAGAGTTAAGGTTGACTTAAAAGTGCTATTTTTATTACTTTTTACATTACCCTTTTTCTTTTATTTAAATTTTGAAACGGAGTTTTGCTCTTGTTGCCCAGGCTGGAGTACAATGGTGCGATCTGGGCTCACTGCAACCTCTGCCTCCCAGGTTCCAGTTATTCTCCTGCCTCAGCCTCCCGAGTAGCTGCGATTATATGCACATGCCACCAAGCCCAGCTAATTTTTCATATTTTTAGTACAGACGGGGTTTCACCATGTTGGCCAGGCTGGTCTCGAACTCCTGACCTCGGATGATCCACCCTCCTCGGGCTCCCAAAGTGCTGGGATTACAAGTGTGAGCCACTGCACCCTGCCCTTTTTATATTACTTTTAATGGTGAAAACTGCAATTGCTTTGCACCAACGTAATAATTATCCATATGGGATTATTCACAATAAATTGTAGGTCACCTGTGTTCCGTCATTTTTGTAACATCATAAAGAAATATCTGAGGCTGGGTAATTTATAAAGGCAAAAGGGTTAATTGGCTTATGGTTCTGCAGGCTGTGTCAGCCTGGCTCCAGCATCTGCTTCTGGTGAGGGCCTCAGGGAGCTTCCAATTATGGTTTAAGGTGACAGAGAGCAGGCATCACATGATGAGCATGGGAGCAAGGGTTGGGGGAGGTGCCACATACTTCTAAACAACCAGATCTCATGTGAACTCAGAGTGAGAACTCACTCACCACCAAGGGATGGTGCTAAGCCACTCATGAAGAATTCACCCCCAGGATTCAAACGCCTCCCACCAGGCCCACTTCCAACATTGGAGGTCACAGTTCAATGTGAGATTTGGAAAGGACAAAACATCCAAACTGTGTCATCACCTCTGTACATCCTCAAACAAAATATACTCAAATACATATACTAAAATAGCATAATTAAGGAGGTTAATATGATGGAATTAATATAACAAGTGCTGGTAAGTCAAAAAAAAAACAAACTCAGTTGTCTCCCACTCTGCCCTCACAGCATGCTTCTGATGCCAGACGTGTGGGGATTTTTCCCCAGCAAGCAAGCAAGCAACGAATTCTGCAGTGGACACCACTTGGTGTCCTCTAGTTCAATCCAATTCTGACACTGTCTACCTAGAGATGGTCTCAGATTACACAGGTTGAGGTCCCAGCCCCACAAGGCCACCCACCCTACTTCTGATGTTCATCAAAAGCCCCGGGTTGAGAACTGTGCTTCCAGTCTGGCTATAAATCAGGATTCCGAAAAACCCGCCTTGGCTTTGATTGATTTGCTAGAGCAGCTCACAGAACTCAGGGAAACATGCTTACTGGTTTGTTATAAAGGATATTACAAACGACACAGAAGAAAAGACGAGTAGAGTGAAGTATGGGGAGAGCAACACGGAGCTTCCACAGGCATACCAACCTCCAGGAACCTACACAGGTTCAGCCATCCAGCTGCTCCCCAAACCCAGTCCTTTTGGGTTTTTATGGAGGCTTCATTATCTAGGCACGAGTGATTAAACCATTGGCCATTGCTGATCAACTTAACCTTCAGCTCCTCTCCCCTCCCCAGAGATTGGGAGGTGGGGTGGAAAGTCCCAACTCTCTAATCCTGCCTTGGTTTTTCCAGTGACCAGCCCCCATCCTGAAGCTACAGAAAGGCATTTATTACTTTGAAGAGTCCAAGGATTTTAGGAGTTATATACCAGGAGAGGGAGAGGAAGAACAAATACATATTTTGCAATATCACAGTTAATTCTACATATTCCTGACTACCTTATTGGGATAGGATGTTGAGAGTTAACTGTGGTTTTGTGTTTTTCAATACTGTGGATTTGGGTAAATAAATTTTGTATTTCCTCCTTTAAATATTGCCCACAGAGCAGCTAGAACACACGCGACATTGATCAATTGTCTGTCATCTCATATGTGTGCACCCCAAAACAATTCCAATAGCAGCATCAAAGATCACCATGACAGGTAATAATCACGACAAATTGTGAAGTGTTTTGAGAATTACCACAAAGGGACACAATGACAGAAAGCAAGCACATGCTGTTGGAAACGTAGTGCCATCAGACACACCCGGTGCCGGGTTGCCACAAAGCCTCAATTTGTAAAAAAAACACATCTGCAAAGTGCAATAAAGCAAAGCACAATAAAATGAGTGTGCCTGTAAATAAAGAAAAAAATATATAAAATAACATATACAAAATAATATCATACAATATGTATATATATAATGTATTTCACAGGATCTAAGAATCTGAGAGCAGAAAGAGGACTTAGAGGCCAGCTGTGGTGGCCCATGCCTGTAATCCCAGTGCTTTGGGAGGCTGAGGTAGGAGAATTGCTTGAGCCCAGGAGTTCAAGGCCAGCCTGGACAACATGGTGAGACCTCATCTTTCAAAAAAAAAAAAAAAATTTAGCAGGGCATGGTGGTGTGTGCCAGTAGTCCCAACTACCAAGGAGGCTGAGGTGGGAGGATTGCTTGAGCCTGGGAGTTCGAGGCTGCAGTGAGCCGTGATTGTACCACTGCACTCCTGCCTGGATGACAGAGCAATATCCCATCTAAAGAAAAAGAAAGAGGCCTTAGAAAGCATTTGCTGTCCCCTCCTTCATCCTACCCATCTTTAGGAAGTCCCACGACTGGTATCTTCTGGTTATTGTTCTTGTTCTGAAGCTATCCTACCTTATGTAATTAGGGTGATCATATAGTTTATCATCCGGGTCATAGAAAATTTGAGAGTGAAAGGAGATACTCAGTAATTACAGGAGACAACAGATGCGAACTGGTCCAGGCTGGGTAACTTAGTCTGCATGGTTGTTTCAAGACTAATGCACATTCCCACAGATAAGAACATCACCAAATTGAATCCAACTGGGATAGAAGATGAAGAATCCTCACAACCTGTTCATCCACTCACTCATGTATACATTCATTCATTTGAAGATTCTTTATTGAACACCTTCAAAAATGCATGGGCATGTATAGATGTTAGAAACAGCAGGGGTGGAAAAAAAACATGGTACCTGCCCTGATGGGACACGTAATCTAATACAAAAAGAATGGCACGAGAAAGAGAAAAACTGTAGCTGACATCTGGAGCTAGCCCCCATGATCACCCAGGCATCTGTCTTCCCAGGACCTCACCTGACCCTCCAAGTGAGGCTCTGTGTTCTCCTGTTCCATATAAACCATTTTACAGAACTTTAGCATTGCACAAGGGCACTCTAAGACCGTGATGGATCAAGACAAAAGCAAGACCGTAAATCTTTCTGTTGTGCAATGCCACTTTTAAATGCAAAAAACATGAGCTCTTAGCTCACATGTTGGATCACAGATATTACACAATTTTTATTTTGAATCTCATGTACTTACATGTTTTGCTCTTACTAGAACTGTAGAAACACTGTTCCAAACTAACTCAACAATTTTTGTTTTGCTTGATAGTCATGTATTTTACAAACAACAGCTTACTAAAGAGTAAGGAAGAATTAGAAGGAAAAGGAACAATGAGTTGGCTAGTAGAGGGAAACAGCGTGAGTAAGAAAAGCTGTGTGATAGGGTTTCTCGGCCAACTGTGCAACTTTGAGCACTACTGCCTCCCTTCAGCGTTCAAAAGCCAGTTCTGGTCAGTTTCTGGTCCAAAGGAAAGCACGACCTCTCAGAGCTCCAGTGCCTCTGCTTACTCCATCACGGACATGACGCCCTTACCTTGTGTTTGCATTGCGCCTTGCTGAATTCCATATGTCTTGGCCCACTGGAATGCTGTGCTCGGGGGTCGCATGAATGCAGTGTGCAAATCAGATGGCAAGAGCAGCAGCCATGCATCTTGCTTGGGTCAGCTCTGTTCACCCATACACTCCATTGTCCCACTGGACTTCTCTTGAGAAATACGGAGCCAGAGATCAATGAGCTAAGAATGCCAAGGTTAATGCAACAGCAGAGCATTAAACTAAGGATGAAACTCTTCTAAGCACAGAACCTGTGAGATCGTGCCAGTCGTATTCCTCAGGAAGTCAGCCCAGCAGTACAGATGTGCACGGTAAGAGGCGTAGAGGGCAGCAGTGTGGAGTCCACACTACAGTCTTCCCCCTAGAGAGAGAGCACAGCACCAAGAGCTCAGGCTCTGGAGCAGACCCCAGCATCGCCAGCTGTGTGTCCTTGGATAAGTGACTTACTCTCTCCATGCCTCAGTCTTCTTGTTTGTGAAAGGGAGATTATAACGGTTCCTAACTCATAAGTTATGGTAACTATTAAAATTTAATACATAAACATTTAGAGTCACATCACCTGGCATCTAGCTTCACCTGAATAAGGATGAGCTGTTACTAGTGGAGATGAATGTGCAGGCCATCCTTGCTTCACAACACCATCGCCTCTGTGTCGTGCGCAGCCAACATCCTGACAATAATTTAGCTTCCTGTATAAATCTGCTTACAGGCAAACAATGTGCTTGATAGTTCCATTTCTCACTGGGAAATAAATAGGTTTTCTGTTTTGCAAATTTCAAAAACAAGAACAAAAACCTACCAGGGAAGTAATTAGGTTTGGCAAGGCTCTACGGCGAAGGTAGCAAATGAGCCTTGTCAAATGCGGTAAGGGGTCCTAGGGTGGGGGTAGCAGATATTCTTTTTCTCTCACTGCTGTGGATGAAGAAACCAAGACACAAGGAAAATAAGCCACCCACCCCACACCATGACACTGTTAAGTGCCAGGGCTGGGCTTGGGGCTCTGCACACCCTCCTGACCCACCAGGTGCTGCCTCCTCTCATATACTCTCTCCTCCCCGAGGCGATCAGGCCACCATCAGAGCTGGGGTCTTTCCCAGGAGTGAGACAGGCCGACTTTGCAGGATGCACAGAGGAAGGAGATGCCAGAGAAATGTCTGGAAGGGAAGAACTAGGGGTCCTCAGATGGCACACAGCCACGCTGAGATGCCTTGCTTCCTCACAGAAAGTTCCCACAAGAAGTCTGCCTTGGGGTTCTCAGAGCCGGGGGCAGCTCTGGAATTTCCATTTGCAAGCAAGATGATGGTGGAAAGAAGGTTTTATGGCCATCAGGAATCGGAGCCTTTGGGAGAGCGTGGAGCCCACAGGAAGAATGAGTTCCGCTCAGACGAGTTCTATACAAGTTAAAAATGGAAAAGACAGATTTCCAGTTCTCTGGAATCCCCTCCTACAAGGTGGGAGCTCCCTTTCCCCTCCAGGGTTTTCCCCTTTGGAATTCCCTTCCACACTCTTCGTGGAAGTCTTTCTCTTCTCCTTTTCTTCTCTTTTCTCTACCTAAATAAAATCACCTTTCTACAACAACAACGAAAAAATGGAAAAGATGTGGAAGAAATTTTTAAATTAAAACATTGAGGACGGGCGCTATGACTCATGCCTCTAATCCCAGCACTTTGGGAGGCCAGGTGGGAGATCATGAAGAGATCGAGACCATCCTGGCCAACATGGTGAAACCTCATCTCTGCTAAAAACACAAAAATTCACTGGGCATGACGGTGTGCTCCTGTAGTCCCAGTTATTCGGGAGGCTAAGACGGGAGAATTGCTTGAACCTGGGAGCCGGAGGTTGCAGTGAACCGAGATCATGCCACTGCACTCCATCCTGGCAACAGAGCAGGACTCCATCTCAAAAACAAAACAAAACAAAACAAAAAATATTGAATAGGGCCGTGAGCGTGAAGCAGCACAACCCTCGTACGCTGATCCAGGGAGAGGCTGGCGTTGAGTTCCTGATTAACTCCTGAGTTGATGTTTGATCTGTCCAGAAGTTTAAGTTGGGTCCTGGGAGAGTGTTCTGAGAAGAGCAAGGGAGAGGGGCAAACGGTTTAATTCTTTGAGACTTTGGGAAAACAAGATCCATTACGGCTAAAGGAAACCTGCTTGTGACATTTCAGCTTCCATTCAACGACATGACTGTGTGTGTCCCGGGGTCCTCTTGTGCTACGTGAGGAAACACGCAGTGCCAAGTGTCAGCAGCCCAAGTACGCAGTGCAGTGCGGTGACCAAGCATGGCCTTGAGCCATGTCTCCAAAAACTATTGCAATTAGGTTTGAGCATAGATAGCGTGATTGGATCAAATGCTGATTTAACAAGATGCTTTAGGAAGGCCCTTGACAGTAATAATAGCATCGCAGCTGCAAAAATGACGTCATCAGGATTCATGATGTTTTTGATGGTGTGTGTGTGTCTGTGTGTGTGTATGTGTGTGTATGAAGTTGACTTAGCTTATTAGGTCATAAATGAAAACATTTTCAGCTCCTCATCTCCCATCACAGTTTTTCCACATTTCTGAGTGGGGAAAGACTTGCCACAATCCCCTTATTCCTGTATGTCTGTCTTGGAGGCCAGAGGGGTCTTCCAGGAGCTATATTCTGATCAAGGCCCTGATCCAAGAAGGGAGAAGAAGGAAGCCCAGAAGCATGAGCCTGAAATTCTAATAGGAATTAGCTTCTAGAAGGCAGAGGAACAAGCCGATGCTTAGAGAAGAGAAGCTCCTTGTCAACTTCAGAGCTCAGTATCAATTTAAAGGAGCAGAAAAAATAAAAAAGAAAAAAAAAATAAAAAAAAATAAAGGAGCAGAAAAGCAAGGAGCTTTTCTGCTCCTTTAAAATTGATACTGGGCTCCGAAGATTCATCTCTGACCTCCCTCTCCTTCTCCTTCCCCAAAGACTTCTGAGCCATCTGTCCAGAGACTCCGCCTTTGTTGAGCATCTTCTGTGTGCCAGGTGCAACCAGCACCCACCTCTGTCATTGGTCCCTTCCTTATCCCCTCAGATCTACCCCACATACCCACCCAAGCTCTCCTAAGACCTCAGTGATGACCAACTTCCAATTTGCTGTCCTTGCATGTGTGGCTGCTAGTCAACACCCCTTGCCACCCAAACACCTGCACCAGCCCTCGGTAAAGCTCATTCATCCAGCAACTACACAGCGTGGAAGGGAGAAGCCCCAACCGGGACCTGTGGCGTAGGAATCAGCACGTTCTCACATTTATCCTGCATGAACCACCAGAATGTGTGCAGATTTCAGTCTTAGAGGAGCACTTCCAATTGCTAAGAAATTTCTTGAATAAAGGAGAAATATATGTATTTATTTATTTTTGGTGTGCAAAAGCATCAATGTTTCCCTCAAAATATTCAACCTGAATGTTTACTTTTTAAATTTTTACATTGAAGGACAGAATATACCATGGCAGTTGCTGTTAGATACGATACAAACCTCAAATGAGGTGGGAAATAGAAAAAGGACACATCCATGTTTTGGCTCCTGATTTCACAATGTTCATACAACCTTTGTTGCTGTCAGATGGCTTGTGAATGGAATGAAATAGAAACATCTTGATAATAGTAAATTTGGTCAGGAATTAGTTAAAAGGCTTTTAGCTGAAAGGCTAACTTGAATGTACAAAATGCCCAATTTTTTTTCCAATTTGAGAAATGCAGCCTTTTATGTGCAGTAATAATAGGAACTAAGCAGCAGATGTTCATTGCTGACTTAAGAATTGAGACCCTGCCGCCACAGTCAACAGAAGATGCTGGGACCAGAACAGTGCCATCACAGCCAGGGTACGTGGGGCCCTTTACATTGGGTACTGCATTTACTTGACCACAGGAGACAGAGTGACCCTAACTTCAAGAACAGGCTGTGAGAACAAAGAATGAAACAGAAGCTTGCTAAGGAGAGAGCTGAGCTTTGCAAGTGACCTGACCTTAAAGATGCTGAAGCTGTTCAGAAATCTTTGAAGAAATACAGCTTAGAGAAGAGTTACTAACTCAAGATGAGTATGAGAAGAGCGTGGAGCATGTGATGATGTGGAGTGCTGGGTGTGGACATTTACTCTAAGTGTCCACTAGTCTAGATGCTCCTGAGTAAGCTCCCAACAATTATCAGAAAATTGTAAGAGCCCAGAGCTTGGCAAAAGATGTAGAATGAGAAACAAATGCCAACATAATATAATCTCAATTAAAAATATTAGTGAGATAGGCCAGACACGGTGGCTCACACCTGGAATCCCAGCACTTTGGGAGGCTGAGGCAGGTAGATCACCTGAGGTTAGGAGTTCAAGACCAGCCTGGCCAACATGATAAAACCCCATCTCTACTAAAAATACAAAAATTAGCCAGGTGTGGTGGTGCATGCCTGTAATCTCAGCTACTTGGGAGGCTGAGGCAGGAGAATCACTTGAACCCAGGAGGTAGAGGTTACAGTGAGCCGAGATCACGTCACTGAACTTCAGCCTGGGTGACAGAACAAGACTCCATCTCAAGAAAAATAAAATTATTGAAATACTCAACTCAGAAGTTGAACAACTCTGGGGAAAAATGGCAAATATGGTTGTTCCGGACTGTCCTGCACTGAAATCTATCAAAAGCAATGTTTAATTAGTGTAGATCCATTTGTCTGTTTTATTTCTTTTTCCCAGTGAAAAGTGTATTTTGATAGAGAGCTTTTCATTTTATAAGCGCACTATGAGTTACCCAAAATATCATGGATTTCATTTCTTCCCCAAAATATGCAATTAAAATGCACATATAACATAATATACTTATGTTAAAAATACCCGGTGTTCAGTTTTGAAAATAGGCAAAAAAGTATAGGAGAAAGCTGAAGATTGCACATTTTTAGAGCTAGTACATTTTGCTGTGAATCAGAACATTGGATAGAAACTTGAATGTGTTTGTAAAAACTGAGCATTAAAATCTTTGAGTGATAAAAAAAAAAAAAATTGAGACAATCTTAGCTCTGTTCCTGGTAAGCAAAGACTGACCTTCAAATGTTCTTTTCTGGAACGAGACCGACCTCAGCCGAAATCTCAACAAACCTCCTTTGATTCCTCCACTCATTAGCAGAGTAAGTCTGGGCAAGTGGCAGCTGTGTGTGTCTTCCCCTACAGCATGGCAATACTAGTAATAAAATGCTCACCAGAGAATTGTTGAGAGGATTAAAGAAGATACTGCATGTAGTATTCTTTGCACATTGGAAACACATAGCAAATTCCCATTCATTAGCTGTGAGACCTTTGGGCAAGTCATTTAACTCCACTGCGTTTGCATTCTCTCCAATTCTAAATTCTCTTTCCAAACAGCCTTCAAAGATTATAGACCATTGTAATTAGCATATCAAGTACCAGCCTAATTCGTGCCAGCTCCTGCTGTCCCTGCAATTATGAGGTTTATATGCAAATGTCAAGTCCCTGAATGAAGCCACCTCGCTCAACTAAGAAAACAGCGTCTCTGGTCTTGTTGACACTCCACATTTCCTTAGCAAACCCCTGTGCACTGAGAACACAAAGGTACACTTCTCAGCAGCCCTGAAGGAACCTAGAAGGTTGACAAAATGCAGTTTGAATTTTCAATGTTTTTCTTTTCTTTTTTTCTTTGAAACAGTCTTGCTCTGTTGCCAGGTGCCAGGCTGCAGTGCAGTGGCACAATCTTGGCTCATGCAATCTCCACTCCTGGGTTCAAGCAATTCTCCTGCCTCAGCCTCCCCAGTAGCTGGGACTACAGGCACGCGTCACCTCACCCAGCTAATTTTTTGGTATTTTTTAGTAGAGACGGGGTTTCACCATTTTGGTCAGGACAGTCTTGATCTCTTGACCTTGTGATCTGCCCGGCTCGGCCTCCCAAAGTGCTGGGATTACAGGCGTGAGCCACCGCGCCCAGCCCAATGTTTTTCTTTGTATTCCTTGAAAGGAACAGAAATGACCTTACACTTGAGTAGTATCTCACCTTTCTGTAAGATGTGCATGTTCTTTGGGAGTAAGGCAGTGGAAACTAATTCTTTTGTTTGAATGGACTATTGCAACTAGCCACTGTGGCCTTTTAAAGCTTTTCATTTTGTTTTATTTATTTATTTTTTTTAGATGGAGGTTTCCTCTTTTTACCCAGGCTGGAATGTAATAGTGTGATATTGACTCACTGCAGCCTCCAATCTCTGCCTCCTAGGTTCAAGTGATTCTTCTGCCTCAGCCTCCCGAGTAGCTGGGATTACAGGTGCACGTGAGCCATACCCAGCTAATTTTGTGTTTTTTATTGGAGATGGGGTTTCAGTATGTTGGCCTGGCTGGTCTCGAACTCCTGACCTCAGGTGATCCACCTGCCTCTGCCTCCCAAAGTGCTGGGATTACAGGAGTGAGCTGCTGTGCCCAGCCCATTTAAAGCTTTTTGAAATTGAAAGGGAATTTTAACTGTCCTGAACTCACCATTAAGATGTGTGTATGCATGTGTGCACATATGTGTGCGTGTGAGCGTGTGAGGCCAAAGGGAATCTACAGTCAGGAAGGGCTGACTGCCTGGGTCTTAGGATCTGCTAGTCAACTCCCCTTGCCACCCAAACATCTGCACCAGCCCTGGTTAAAGCTCATTCATCCAGCAAATACATTTTGCCAAACACTGAGAACACAAAGATGACTAATCATTGCTTTGGCCCTCGAAGAGTGTCATTTAAGAGCCAGTCTAGAAGCCAGGATAACAGTATCATGCTGTGTCAGGGAGGTGGAGCTGCCCTGGGGCACAGAGGAAAGAGAAAGCAGTTTTCCCCTGAGGAAGGCGGGAGGGGCTGGTGAGGAATGATCTAGTAAAGAGGTGGCCATTATTTTCTTCTCCAAATGTGTGTTCCTCCAATTATGAGGACTTCTTCCCTGCTTCTCATCCTAAAGAAAGATGCTTTTGCCATCTGTCAAGTTTTCAGCCCTCCTGCCTGGGGACAGGACATTGTCCCCAAGCTAAATCTGTCAGTAGGAGATCGGCTTGGCTAACAACCGCACGCAAATCCAAGTCCTGCTGACTCGCTCGGGCACGTTCCCTGCGAGGGGTGCTCACGTTCACCTCCTCATTAACCTCCTGCTGGACGGGGAACCAGGCCAGCCAACAGCGTCGGGTTATCACAGGGCCCGTGGGGCCGAAATCGGGCTTGTTCCCTGAACAAAGCTCCACAGTCCACAGTGGAAACAGCATGGGGCTTTTCACTGGGTCAGTCTAAGTCCCTCTCAAGGGGATCATTTATTTATTGAAGGGAGGCCACTTTGAGCCAAGAAGAATGTGGAAAACTGGCGTGTGGATATGTCCCTACAGGGTTAACAGAAATTGCGTGCTGTGTGCTGGACAGAAAGATAGTTAAACTCAGCACCAGGCAGGCTGCACTCTGGCCCACTGCCTTGCTGCTGAGCGTCAGGTAGCCCTGGACCCTCACCACTGGCCTCCCTGTTGTTCCTGGATTTCTGACATTAGAGTCAGAAGACTGTGTAAGAATTAATTTGCCTCCCCATTGTTCTTACAGACAGGATCACTGACATTAGAAGCATAAGGCCTTTGTTTAACGATTGCTTAAGATGTTTTTCAGACCCTGAATTCCAGCACCCAATTTGAAGATCCCACAGAGGAAGGGATCAGCCTGAGACCACAGCTTCTTCCTCTCCCAGTCCTCAGACTTCACCCTGCACCCTCTCACCAATGAACTCCACGTCTCGACCCACTCAAAACTCTTAAAAATTCTGGCCCTAAACTCCTTGGGGAGATGGATTTGAGGTTCCCTCCCATTTCCTTGTTCAGTCACCCTACAATTCCATCTCTTTCTCTGCTGCAACCTGGTAGTCTCAGCGGATTGACGTGCTGTGTGTGTCAGGCAAGGAGCTTAAACTCTTCACTCCCATACAACCCAACCCAAGCGCAGTCTTTTTTTTTTTTTTTTTTTTTTTTTGAGACGGAGTTTCACTCTTGTTACCCAGGCTGGAGTGCAGTGGCGCGATCTCGGCTCACCGCAACCTCCGCCTCCTGGGTTCAGGCAATTCTCCTGCCTCAGCCTCCTGAGTAGCTGGGATTACAGGCACGCGCCACCATGCCCAGCTAATTTTTTGTATTTTTAGTAGAGACGGGGTTTCACCATGTTGACCAGGATGGTCTCGATCTCTCGACCTCGTGATCCACCCGCCTCGGCCTCCCAAAGTGCTGGGATTACAGGCTTGAGCCACCGCGCCCGGCCGCAAGCGCAGTCTTTAGAGGAATCCAACAAGCACTATACGAGCTTCAGTGTCCTCAGGTCAGAGGTTCTTAAATGTCGTGTGTGTCGGCATCACCTAGATCTCACATTGCTGGATCCCACCTACAGAATTTCCTATCCAGTAGATCAAGTGAGACCTGAGAATCTGCATTTCTATTGAGTTCCCAGGTAAGGCCACTGCTGAGGAGAACATTGAGACATCTGCTGCCTGAGAGCTTGCCTCATCGTCCTTGCCTGAGCAAACTTTCATACAGTTGGTTTATGAGATTAGTACGATCTTGTATTCACATGAAAAGGCCCCTGTTAGAATAATCCGATTTTCAGCTGGGCATGGCGGCTCAGGCCTATAATCCCAGCACTTTGGGAGGCTGAGACAAGTGGATCATCTGAGGTCAAGAGTTCAAGCCCAGCCTGACCAACATGGTGAAACCCCATCTCTACTAAAAATACAACAATTAGCTGGGAGTGGTGGTGGGTGCCTGTAATCCTAGCTACTCGGGAGGCTGAGGCAGGAGAATCACTTGAACCCAGGAGGCAGAGGTTGCAGTGAGCCAAGATGGTGCAATTGCACTCCAGCCTGAGTGACAGAGTGAGACTGCATCTTAAAGAAAAAAAAAAAAAAGAAGAAGAATACAATTTCCTCTTGGCAAGTATATTTTACAGGAAAAGAAAAAGGTTATCAGATGATCATCAAGGGGCCAGATACAACCCGAAAAGGATGTTTGATTAAAGATCACCTTTGTCTTGCTTGACTGGATGAGTGAGTAACAGGTTTCCCAGAACATGTCTTAATCCCATTAAAGTTTAATATTAAATTGCCTTAATATTTCAAAATCAAGAATGCTGATTTCTTGTGATAAAGTCTTGCATGGTAGAAGAAAAATGAAAAAAAAAAAAAAAAGATTAAAATAAAAAAAGAGTCAATTCCTTACCAGAAATTTGGGGATTACATCACACAAAAATTAGGTTCTGTCCCTAGATTAGATTTGGGACATACACTTTTCACTTTTTACACCAAGAACACAAGCCCACTTGAGTCAACATCAAGTAAAAGATGGTTTTACTAAGGATGCACTTCCTCAGGCCTCAGAAATGAAACAGCATGCAGCCGCATCACGCTGGAAAATCAAAGACCTCTGTCTTCTCTGCACAGTGGAGTTCCTTGTGTCTGCTTCTCTCTGCAAATGAGGTAGCCTGGCCCACTCGTGGCTTCTCTGGCCTCCTGTAATTTCTCTGCACATGGCTTTGGTCTACTGCAATAGTAACTCAAGCTATGACCGTATATAACATTGCAGCTCTGTGCCTGCAGCACATCAGCTGCTTTTCTCAGGACCTGTATTCCAAAGCTCCTGAGAGAGAAAATCCAACGGACCCAGCCTGGGCCAGGTGTCTGCCCCCAGCCCAACTGGTGGAGGAAGGGGAGGGAGTGGACGGGAAGAATGAGAGCTGTGTGTCCTTCGGCCTTTGTCTTAGGTAGGACCATGTGTAAGACTCCAGGCATGTTGTAAGACAGGCAGTGGACACTTGATGAAGATTAGTTTCTAATCGCAGCTACTCAGGAGGCTGAGGCAGGAGAATCACTTGAACCCAGGAGGAGGAGGTTGCAGTGAGCCAAGATCTCACCACTGCACTCCAGTGTGGGCAATAGAGCCAAACTGTCTCAAAACAAACAAACAAAAAAAAGATTAGTTTCTTCTTCATGTCATTCTTCTTCCCAGACATCCATCAGGAGTTTAGGAAATCAAGTCGTGGGTTCTGGTCCACCGTGTCTAGCAGGACAGCAGTCTGCCAAGGATGCTGTCCTGAACTGAGGGGCTGCTCAGCCAGCACAGTCTCTGCCCCACAGAGCAGGTGGGGTCTCAGGGATGCGAGCCCAGGACACCAGGGAGTAGTGAAACACTTCTCCTTCTTCACACTCCTCAGAAGTGTCAAATTTGACCAAATGGTCAAAATTGACCCAAATGGTCAAAGATTTTCTTTTTTGCAGAAAAAGTGAAAGAAAAATTACAGATGTGTAAAATTGCACCTTGATCTCAAGGTTCTAAACCACGCTGTTAACTGTAATCCAAATGCTTGAATATGTGGATTTAGTCACTTTAGGTAGATTTCTTTCCTTTCCTCCTCTCCCCTCTTCTTTCTCCTCCTCTTTACTTCTGGTTTTGTTTTTTTTTTTTTTTTTTTTTTTTTGAGACAGAATCTCACTTCATCACCCGCGCTGTAGTGCAGCGGTGCATTCTTGGCTTACTGCAACCTCTGCCTCCCTGGTTCAAATGGTTATCGTGCCTCAGCCCCCTTAAAATTACAGGTGTCCACCACCATGCCCAGCTAATTTTTGTATTTTTAGTAGAGATGGGGTTTCGTCATGTTGCTCAGGCTGGTTTTGAACTCCTGACCTCAAGTGATCTGCCTGCCTTGGTCTCCCAAAGTGCTGAGATTACAGGAGTGAGCCACTGTGCCTGGCCTATTTGTTTTTAAATTTGAATTTGGCAACATTTCCAGGACCTTTTGTCAACAGAAGTTGCAATTTTGTTGGCTGCATTTTTGACTCAACACAATGTTATGCTGAAAAATAAGATAGGAACTTGGTGTCACAATAAAAGGTCACCTTCTGCGTAGCCCCTCATTTTGAGTCTGGAATAAGAGTGTCAACCAGGATTTCAGAGCATCTGCAAGTTCAAGTGCACCCTTGACTTCACTGTGGCGGGGGCCGGTCTCTGTGGGAAGAAGCTACTAGTTTTACTTTCATTTAAAGCACGTGCATTTCTACCTAGAGTACACTAAGTCATACATTGGTTTAGCATTTGTTATTTCCCAAAGCTCAAAAAGAAAATACATCCAGGCACAGTGGCTCACATCTCTAATCCCAGCATTGCAGGAGGCTGAGGCAGGAGGATTGTTTGAACCCAGAAGTTGAAGACCAGCATGGGAAACATAGAGAGATCCCTGTCTTTACCAAAAAATTAAAAATTAGCTGATGTGCTTGTAGTCTCAGCTACGTGGGGGGCTAAGGTGGGAGGATCACTTGAGCCCTGGAGGTTGAGCCCACAGTGAGCTATGATCGCACTACTGCACTCTAGCCTGGGTCACAGGGTGAGACCCCATCTCAAAAACAAACAAACAAACAAAAAAACAAAAACAAGTCTTCCGGTTCTTGCTCTGTTGCCCAGGCTGGAGTGCAGTGGCGAAATCTCAGCTCACTGCAACCTCCACCTCCCAGGCTCAAGCGATTTTCCTGACTGAGCCTCCCACATAGCTGGGATTACAGGCGCCCACCACCACACCCAACTAATTTTTGTATTTTTAGTAGAAACGGGGTTTCACCACATTGGCTGGGCTGGTCTCTAACTCCCCACCTCAGGTAATCCACCTGCCTCAGTAACCCACCCGACCTCAGTTAATCCACCCGACCTCAGTTAATCCACCCGCCTCGGCCTCCCAAAGTGTTGGGATTACAGGCATGAGCCACCTCGCCTGGCCCTCCCTCAGTTTTTTTAGCTATGCATACACTACTACTATTTGTTATAGATCAGGTCGGCCATTGATTAATTAGGCACTGGAAGAAGGAACAGATTGAAACATCTCCTTTGGGAATTCTGACTACTGTTTTTAATCATTTTCATGTCAGGAGGAAAGAAAATCCTGAAGATACATTTCACTGTGTTTATACTTCTTTGGTAGTTTCCTACATTTTCACCAGTGATTCTCAAAAGAATTTAGACAAGGAAACTGCAAAGAGAAAAGTTCTAACTAAAAAGTTGTACTTTCTCTTTCAGATTAGCTATAGTTTTTCAAATTGTTTGACTAAATTATAGACAATATTTTATCACTCGTTAGAGTTAAACGTGTACTTCCTGTAACCTCCTCTCCTTATTTATCAATTCTCACATATTTTGGGAAGAAAATAGTTTATCCAGCATCATTCTGTATTATATTTTGTTTTCTGCTTTGAACTGTCATCTGAAGCTATTCATAGAGTCCTCTGAACTTCAAAATAATTTTTACGTTGGAAAGATGGGGCAATGGTTCTCAGAATTTTGTGTACATCAGAATCACCCAGAGAATGTGTCTAAACACAAATTGCAGGGGGCCATTGCCAGAGTTTCTGCTTCAGCAGATCCAGAAGGAACTTGCATTTCTAACAAGATCTCAGATGCTGGTCCAGGAATAGTACTTTGAGAACCACTGGTTTGGATAGAGAGAAGGTAGCAGCTAAATTGGCCTTTGCTCCACAACTCCTGCCTTACTACCTGCCCCTTTCCTGACTCCTTTTCCCCCTTTTTAAGATTTGGCTCTGTGGGTCTCTGGAGAAGGTGAGCAGAAGCCTCAAGTCAGATATCTTTTGTTTTTGTTTTTATTTTTGTTTTTGTTTTTTTTTTTTTTTTTGAGATGAAGTCTCGCTCTGTTGCCCAGGCTAGAGTGCAGTGGTGTGATCTCAGCTCACCACAACTTTCACCTCCCAGGTTCAAGTGATTCTCCTGCCTCAGCCTCCTGAGTAGCTGGAATTACAGGCATGCACCACCAAGCCCAGCTAACTTTCGTATTTTTAGTAGAGATGGGGTTTCACCATGTTGGTCAGGCTGGTCTTGACTCTTGACCTCAAGTGATCCACCTGCCTCAGCCTCCCAAAGTGCTGGGATTACAGGCATGAGCCACAGGTGAGATATCTTAAAACAGAACATGGCAGGACGTGATGACTCTCACCTGTAATCACCGCACTTTTCGAAGTCAGGGTGGGAGGATCACTTGAGCTCAGGAGTTCAAGACCAGCCTGTGCAAAGACACAGGAAGACTTCATTGCCACAAAAAAATAATAAAAAATTAGCCAGGCATGTGTCTATGGTCCCAGCTACTCAGGAGGCTGTGGTAGGAGAATTGCTTGAGACCTGGGGTTGGAGACTACAGTGAACCCTAACTGTGCCACTGTACTCCAGCCTGGGCAACAGAGATACTCTGTCTCTAGGGAAGAAAAAGAGAGAGAAAGAAACAAATCTCATTGGTAAACTCACCTTTCAATGAATTACAAACACTCTCATTCAATTATAGAAAAATTATTTAAAAAAATTTGTTCATCATAAAGTGCCTCTTAGGTCAGTTTAATCTTTGAAAATCCTCACTGCAAGTTTTCTCGCCTCTGTGAGATTTTCTTTTCACTACACCTTGCTGTCTCTCATTTATTTATTAAAAACAAGTTAAGTCTTACCTTAAGGAGTTCTCTCTTCTAAGCATTGGGAAATTCCTAAAGAAGCTGACAAGCGCCAAGGACTGTGGCACTTAAGGGCACGTAACTCCAGGTGAAAATTTCAAGGAGGGATGAAAACTAGAGGTCTGGCCTCCCGAATTGAGATACTTTTTGTAAACTATTGCTTGAATTTTATAAAAAGAAAATGGCAGTTTGCAAATGAAGGACTAAAGAATTTCATAAGTTAATTTTTTTTCTAACTAAATGAAGTTTGGTCAACCATCCATTTAAGGAAACATTTCACACCCTATTTTGTATTAGTTGGAGACCTGGTAAGACATTTTTCATTTATAAGGGAAAAAAGGTATTCTCCTTAACCTTACTAAAGTTGAGAATTCGGCTGGGCATGGTGGCTTATGCCTGTAATCCCAGCGCTTTAGAAGGCGGAGGCAGGTGGATCACAAGGTCAGGAGTTCAAGACCAGCCTGGCCAACATGGTGAAACCCCATCTCTAAAATAAAATAAAATAAATAAATAAAGTTGAGAACTTTATCACAAACACCTTCTGGATTAAAATATAACCACCCAAAGATGAAATGGTTAATTAACCAATGAAAATGTGCAGCATTACAAATTTCCTTAGCTCAGAAATGAAAGAACAGTATGAGTGGGGTTATCGTTTCTACTATGGATTTACAAACACATACAAGAAAAGTCAGTTGAGGAATACACCAGTAAAAATGCCTTTATTATTCTGAGTATATGAAAAAAAGACAAAAATTCATAATTTATTTTATTTTATATTTATTTATTTAGAGACGGAATCTTGCTCTGTTGCCCTGGCTATAGTGTAGTGGTACAGTCTGAGCTCGCTGCAACCTCCACCTCCCAGGTTCAAGTGATTCTCCTGCCTCAGCCTCCCGACTAGCTGGGATTACAGGTGTGTGCCCCCACTCCCAGCTAATTTTTCTATTTTTAGTAGAGACAGGGTTTCATTATGTTGACCAGGCTTGTCTCAAACTCCTGATCTGCCCACCTTAGCGTCTCAAAGTGCTGGGATTACAGGCATGAGCCACCATGCCCAGCTTATGATTTATTTTTAAATTAAAAAGAGAAAGCAAAAAATTCTCCCTAGAGACTTCTTGCACTCCAGGGTGACAATGACAATGTCTCTCTGGAGAGGGGAATCACTAGGCTGCCTCAGCCCGTTCTGCGATTGGGGGTCTCCTAGGCTCAGGGGTCCTCAGCTGTGCACAGATTCCCTGTGTGTGCAGCCTCCCCGACACCTGCCTCCACAGAGCCTCTGTGGGATTGGGAGGGTAAGAGGAACCAACTCAGAGGAAGTTGTCTGCATCCATACAGATCATGGTTTTCTTACCAGCTAAATCTGTGAAAGGGTAGCTAGTCAGTCTGGCAGCTCCCACTGCTGCGGTTTAGGACCTGCTCAACTGCTTGTCACTTTTTGTGAAACCCCTTTTCACTTATTTTTGCCAGTTTTCTAGTGTTTATATCTGTGGCAATTCCTTATATATTGTGCATATAAGTCCTTCGTCATTTAAATGTAATGCAGTATGCATGTGTTTGCAGATAATAAGCGGAACATTTTTAAAGTGTGTAACATTTTGAAATAAAAGTATATAAGCTGTTAAGTATACAGCTGGATGAATTACCACCAAGTGCACACATCCAAGTACTCACCAAGCAAGAGAACATCACCAGCACCCCAGAAGCCTCCTCGTGCCTCTACTAGAGTGGCCACTCTCCTGACTTCCAGACAGGTTTACCTGTCTTAAGCTTTACAGAAATGAAATAGTTCAGAGTTTTTTTCTTTTATGTCTTGTTTCTTTTGCTCAATATTATGTTTATGAGTTTCATACACACATTTTGTTTTACATAGTTCTATTGTATAGAGTTCCATTGCAACTGTTATAATTTATACATTCCACTGTTCATGGTTGTTTCAATTGTTTGCATTTGGGGGCTAATAATACTGCTCCAGTAAATATATATGACTATTACTTGTCAATTTAAAAATGCTGCTATAGGGTGGAAGGTGGTAGGCCACACCTGTAATCCCAGCACTTTGAGAGGCCAAGGCAGGTGGATCACCTTAAGTCAGGAGTTCAAGACCAGCCTGACCAACATGGGGTAATCCCATCTCTACTAAAAATACAAAACTTAGCTGGGCGCAGTAGTATGCACCTGTACTCCCAGCTACTTGGGAGGCTGAGGCAGGAGAAGCACTTGAACCCAGGAGGTGAGGTTGCAGTGAGCCAAGATCATGCCATTGCACTCCAGCCTAGGTAACAGAGCAAAATTCCCTCTCCAAAAAACAAACAAAAAATGCTGATGTACATGCGCATGCAGTTCTGTTGGCTATAATTTTAGCAGATAACACAAAAGAAGTTTTCCAAAACTATAGCTGTACCACAATCTACTCCCACCAACTTGTATGAGAGTTACTGTCCTCCAACACAGGGAATTATTTTTCTAGATAAGTTTTAAAACCAGCCTCAGTTCCAATAAATACACGCAAAATATACGTAATTTAGAATTTGCACTGAATATACTGATGATCTCTCTCTCTTTCTGCCTTTTTCAGTAATATTAACACAGTATTTGTTTTCCAAAACATTTAAATTCCTACCAAGTTTTGGAAAAAGAGATGTTCTTGAAATTTTCTGTTCTCATAGAGCAGTTGTTTTTAATTATTAGGTTCATGGACCCTTTTAAGAATAAAATATATAAACTTTCTTCTCTATACAATGCACATAGGCACAAATGCCCATAGAATTCTACCTGAGTGACCACGGAGACTCAGAAGTTCATGCGTTCAGGGACCCCCAAATTAAAGACTCTTTCACGAGGCACAGGTCTGAGCAGATTCCCCTCTCAAGGGGTTTTCCAGGGCTGTTTCTTGCTTTTTTATTTCCGTCCCCCTTATTTTCAATGCAGCAAATTCCCAAATTCTGACTTTGAAAGAGCCTCATTTCAAGAAGCAGAGGGTCAGTGCCTGCATGGTGTTCCTGGGGGATGGAGGGTGTCTGGACTGAGCTCATTCCCTGCAGGCATCTCACTGTCCCTCCCCGTTTGCCCAGGAGCCTCTGCTCTGCTTGCATAGGTGGTGTTGCCTGTGATGACAGCTCACACGTATCAGTCTCTAGCTACCCAGCCTCCAGCCACTCGCTCAGTCTCTCCCTTCTCCACATTTCCAACAGGGAGCTGTCATGCTACAATTTCCACATTTCCGGTGGAAGTCGAGGCAGCGGGAGTGTCAGGTGGTACGGAGTTCCGTGCGTCCCGCGCCCTGGCTGCCCGTTAGAATCACCCAGAATACAAATGCCTGGCCTCCACTCTGCCAGATTAAATCAGTGTCCTTGGACAGGGGCCAGATGTTGGCGTATTTTAAGTTTTCTCGGGTAACTCTTCTGATGCTCAGGGAATGTTGCATAGGCCAAGGGCTACAGACAAGCAAACTGTAAAAAATGTTTTCTCCAAATGTGTAGGAGAGCCATCTTTATGTGAAAAAGTATAAGGGGATAGAACACATTTCTGCAAAACTTAGAAAAGATTGCTCTGCAGTGTCCTGTTAAGCTCAGAGTACTTGGAGCAAGTAGGCCTTCTCCATATTCCATCCAAACTCCCTTCTAGCCAGCAATGAGACACAAAAATGAGGTCCTCATCCTTGCACTGGCTGATTTTATTTCTTCTCTTTAAAAAATTAAATCCTTAGTATTGGCTGGGCATGGCAGCTCACACCTGTAATTCCAGCACTTTGGGAGGCCAAGATGGTTAGATCAGCTGAGGTTAGAAGTTCGAGACCAGCCTGGCCAGCATGGTGAAACCCCATCTCTACTAAAAATACAAAAATTAGCTCATGGTGGCATGAGCCTGTAATCCCTTGGAGGCTGAGGCAGGAAAATCACTTAAACCTGGGAGGTGGAGGTTGCAGTGAGCCAAGATTGCACCACTGTACTCCAGCCTGGGTGACACAGCAAGACTCCTTCTTAAAAAAAGAAAAAAATCCTTAGTGTTTTTTTTTTTTTTTTTTTGTCATTAAGATAATGCATACTCAGCAAAGAGCAACTTTTAGAATATACATTACTCCATATAATTTTAAGTAACAAAATAAACTAAAAATTTGCCAAAAGAAATGCGATTGTTAGTCACCTTCAATTTTTCTCTATTCATTTGACTCGATTTTTTCCCAAATGTGATTGTCACATTATGTTAAGTTTTCTGCTTTTTCCCTTAAATTCTAACATAAGTGATTTCACTCGAGATTATATAGCTTGAAAATGTAGTTTTAAATTGTGCTTAAAGTTTAAATGTGAATGCCCGTGATACTGTCACAAGGTAATAGACACACCCATCCCCTCAAAATTTCTTGTGTCCTCTTGTTTTTTTTCTTTTCTCCTTTATTCATTTCTTCTTTCTTCCTTCCTATTTCTTTTGGTGAAAATACTTAGCATGAGATCTACCTCTCTCAATAAGCTTTTGAGTACACAACACCATGTTGTTAACTATAGTAACTAGGTTCTTACTTTCTCATTTCCTGTCTTTTCTTTCATTTTCTTAGCATAAGATTGCACTACACTACTTGCTTCTGTATCTTACCAGTGTGAACCTTTGGGCAACTTATTAACCCTCTCTGTGCCTCAGTGCCTGAGTTCTTCCATTGTAAAATAGGGATAATAGTATCTATCTCTTTTCTATTTATTTGTGTGTATTTGATTTGACAAGCAATTATACAGCATTCAGGATCACCAGACATTGTTGTAGACACAATGAATATCAGTTCATTTAATCCCAAAAGGGCTGTAAAGAGTGTGAAAGATTGTCAGAATCAATATGGAGTCACTTGTGTTAAAAATCCGGGCAAATAGAGGCAGTGAAGGCCATGGAGGAAGGGTTTTCATGCCTAAATGTCTGATAACAAAAACTATCACAAAAGACTTCAAAAACCACAGTCGTACACAAAGGTCATTGCAACCTCACCAAAAAAAATTATTCTATGGGAACATCTGTCCAGGAACTGCCTGTTCAAACTTGGACTGGCACTACCCTGGTTATTGATTCTTATAGCCAAGGAAAATTATATCAAACCAATTATGTAATCCTCCTCATTTTCCCTTTAAAAACATTTGTCAGCTGGGTGTGGTGGCTCACGCCTGTAATCCCAGGATATTGGGAGGCCAAGTCGGGTGGATCACCTGAGGTCAGGAGTTTGAGACCAGCCTGGCCAACATGTGAAGCCCCATCTCTACTCAAAATACAAACTCAGCCAGGTGAGGTGGCAGGTGCCCGTAATCCCAGCTTCTTGGGAGGCTGAGACAGGAGAATCTCTTGAACCTGGGAGGCGGAGGTTGCAGAGGGCTGAGATCCTGCCACTGCTTTCCAGTCTGGGCAACAAAGAGTGAAACTCTGTCTCAAAAAAAAAAAAAAAAAAAAAAAAAAAAAAAAAAAAAAAATTTGTCTTTCTTCACCTCCCTGAATCCACACATAATTTACCCAAGGCATGCATATTCCTATCGCAATGCCTGTTCCCAAATAAACACCATTTTCTTTTAGACAGCCTCCCTCTCTGTTATTTATGTTGACATTATGGTGTCAGAAGTGGGACAGAAGTGAGCTCACCTGGGGTGAGTCAGCAGCCCCTGGAATTGAATGTAGTACCAGCTTACTAACTGAGCCCTTTGTACTCTCCACTTCCATGAGTCGCTCTTTCTGTCCTTGCGAATCTCCTCTTGGATTCTTGAACTACTTCTGTTTGATGGTTTTTGTTTGTTCGTTTGTTTGTTTGTTTTAACCTTATTCATGATCTGTTTTTATTAGAAGGCCTCCTTTCATAAAAAACCTTGGGTCCCTCTTGGGACTATAAAAGGTTATTTTTGTTTTGTTTGCTGGTGAGCCCTTTCTGGTATAAGGAAAATGTCCTTTTGGTTTAAGCACTCTGCTTTCTACAGAATTTATATTCTGTCTATGAGGCATGTCTTCTGGGGTGACTTCACTTCTGATTGTGTGCACATAGTTTAATGCTTTGTTTCATCTGCACACCTGGGCTAAAAATTCTGTGAGCACTCTGATTTTGGTTTCATTTTGATTATGTTGGTTTGGGTTACATATGTCAGGAAGTTATTTGACTTTTTTTTTTTCCTTGCTTGTTTCTGAACATCTTCTGAGAACAAAAATAAACATTCTTTCTTATGTATGTATGTATTTATTTATTTTGAGACATGGTCTTACTATGTCACCCAAGCTGGACTTGACCTCCTTCGTGTGCTCAAGTGATCTTCCTGCCTCAACCTTTCCAGTTGCTGGGACTATAGGTGTGGCCTACCATGCTTGGCTCAAAAATAAACATTTTAAATGGTGGGCATGAGATAGCTAATTAAAAGCCACAAGAGTGGTTGCTGCTGTCTAAGATACTGATCCAAACTCCCTGATAGGATTTTCTTTCCTCTCAAGAGACTAATAATAAATGAAATGGGTTTTTCAAACAGTAAGGAATGCCAACTTTCTAGGACTCCAGCTGGCTACAAGGCTTTCCTTGCACATGTTTTTAAGTCAGTGGCCATAGTTCCTCAAGCTTGTTTTTTCCTTAGAACTGAATTTAAAAACTGCAACAAACTACAGAGTCAACATGTAGAGCCTCCTAAGTTCTCTGTCTCTCTCTATTTTTTTTTCTGCCTACTTTGAATCTGCTGACTTTTTTGCTGGTGTTGAGATAAATTCACTGCTTATAGCATTCCAGCCAAATTTCTTTTTTAATGTCTTAAAGGGCATTCAAATGAATGGCTTTACAAGTTACAACAGCTTTATGGTAACCAACCAACTAGGTACCTTTTGGAAATGTTAATTTAGGTTTGCCTGACTCATAGCTGCTTAGAGTGATAGAAGAGTTAATTGAAGGACTGATACTCTAAAAGAAAAGAACTAGGTAAATGTTTATAAAACTTAGGCTCTCTAAGATCAAACAGGTCAAACCTTGAGTTCAGAGCAATAATATAAGCTATCTTTGTCTGGCATAAAAATTGCTTTGTCTGGCGTGCAGGGGCTATATGGCAAATGTTTCTCCCACATTGACTAATCAAGCAAACTGGACTAGAAACAAAAGATAGACTAACTCAAGGCTACTTGGAGATTTTGTTTTTTGTATATAGTTCAGTTAGCCCTAGCTGAAATGTAAACATTTAAATATTTAACCCTAAATTCATTTGAAACTAGAAGAAAAAAAGGATAAAAGAGATATTTTTAATAAAAAATCAAACTGTTATATCCAAAATTTTGGTCTACAGCCTTTGTTAAGCTGCTGATCAGGAAATGTAAAATTTAGCCGTGTGGACAGGTCCTATTTTGTCAGAAATATAATTTAGATCTGACTGTCCTTTATAAACTAATGTATTTGTATTATTGTTACTGTCTCATGACTAAAATTCTAAAATTAAAGCTATAAGATATTTATTTATGTGTGGTGCGTGCTTGTGTTTACACGTGTTTACTGCCAAAATCTGGCATAGCCAGCCAGAAATCCCTTAAGGAATTCTGCTTAGATTGGCTTAGATAAATGAGCACTCCTACAAAACATATAGTAATTAATCCACATGCCTTTTAGTTCCAGTGACTTAGGTAAATCTTTGAGCTAGTTATAAATTTGTTGATAAGATGAAAAATAGAATATTTTCAGAATTGTCAGCATAGATTTTTGCCTGATTTTACTGGTCAGCCAGGACTGTATTTGTCTCTGCTACATGTTTAAAGCTCACAAAACTATAAACCCAGTCTAAAAAGAGGATGATTTTTGTTTGTGTAACTCTTTGATAAATAAGATCAATTAAATATTACTCATTTCATAGAAACAGCTGTATTGAAGCAGGAAAGTCGAGACACAAACCTCTCGAACACTGAACTGAGGACGGAAGTGGCTTTTTATTCGGCCTGAAGCTGCAGGGGGCTACAGCCTCATTTACCGAGCTCCCCAAGAAGCAGCTTTTCTCTGCTGTTACAGGCTTACAATGCTAAAGGGGAAACTGAGGTGAAACTATGTCATTGTCCATTAGCTGGATGTCCAACCTTACCATCTTTTGGCTTTGTTGATTTGCTAATTCACATGCAGCGTGAGCGGGACCAGGCAGGGGAGGGGGCTTACAGAGACAACACAAAGACAGTAAACTATTAGTTGGCAGAGGTGTTTCCAGGAGGGAGCGTGGGCTGTGCAGACGTCGGGGCGTGACCCAGTGCTGGGCTCCAGCCAGCAGGGATAACATTCATTTGCAACTCTCTCAAGGCTTTACAGATAGCAGAGATGCTGGGAACTGAAAAGGGAGTCATTTTCCCAGCTTTTTGGTATTTTGTTTTTTTCTCTTTTTCACCCTCCTTCCTATCTGAAGGGGAGGGTAGGTGGAGGCCGGGAAGCTGGAGGGTGGGGAGGGGGGTCTCCCCTCTCAGTATTTCCTGAGTTTTTGGCAAAATATCCATGTATTTCACTTTCAGGTACTCTCTTAGGTGAACACCTGGTATTCACAGGCTATAAAAATGGTTAGTAGGGAAATTACTTGAAATGTTAATTAGCTTTGTCTAATATCTTTATTTTAAAAACATAAAAGTTTTTCTAAGTAATTTAGGTAGAATTGTTAAAAATAAATAACTTAAGTAAATGTAAATGGGATAAACATTTATAAATGAGCTTTTCATGTTATTTAAAACCCTAAAAGTTATGTTATGTTGAATTAAATGATACTCATTATCTGAGTCATTTCCAAGCAAGATAAATCACTGAAGCATAAGTTTCTGCCCATAAATGTTTCTTCTTGGCTTTTAGAATTTCATTAAAAAGATTAAATATATTTTGTTATATTAATATACATAACAACTATATTTTGGGGAAACATGTTTCTAAAATTACAAAATGGTTCATATCTATAAAATATGTGACAGTCTAACATTCTTGCTTCCTTGGTTTTCACTAGAAATTAGTGTTACTTCCAGTTAAAAATTCTAATTAGCCGGGCGCGGTGGCTCAAGCCTGTAATCCCAGCACTTTGGGAGGCCGAGGCGGGTGGATCACGAGGTCAACAGATCGAGACCATCCTGGTCAACATGGTGAAACCCCGTCTCTACTAAAAATACAAAAAACTAGCTGGGCATGGTGGCGCGTGCCTGTAATCCCAGCTACTCAGGAAGCTGAGGCAGGAGAATTGCCTGAGCCCAGGAGGCGGAGGTTGCGGTGAGCCGAGATCGCGCCATTGCACTCCAGCCTGGGTAACGAGAGCGAAACTCCGTCTCAAAAAAAAAAAAAAAAAAAAAAAATTCTAATTAATATATATGATTCTATATACACAATGTACAAAAATGTTTTTGATGATTTAAAAAAGAAAAGTATAGCATGTGTTCTTTATTGAGAAAAATGAATAATTTTGTCTAAATTCAGAAGTTACTAAAGGTTGTTTCCAAATATGCACTGAGGAAGAAAACATAATAGAAACAAGACAGAAAGTAGGAAAGGGATGTGAAGAAAGTTATAGGTATAAAGATGTATTATTGGTACAGAATATTAGAAACAAAAAGAATAATTGCTTATGATAAAGAATATTATATGGTAAATTTTTGTCCTAAAGTAAAAAGGTTATTTAAGGAAGAGAAAGTATAGGACAAAACTAAAATTCTAAGCATGTTGTAGAAGCTCTGTTAAATAAAAGAAAAAGACTTATTCATAAAAGGTCTGTATAGAATGAATTTTAAGAGAAATTTTTGCATATGATCAAGTTGGCTACAATTAGAAGGAAATTGTTTATAAGCCTTTCTTTTTCTTCTTCTTTCTTTCTCTTTCTTTTCTTTCCTTCTTTCTCCTTCCTTCCTTTTCTTTTTTCTTTCTTTCTTCCTTCCTTCCTTTCTTTCTTTTTCTCCTTCTTGTTTTTTCCCTACTCCCTTTTCTTTGTTTATTCGAACTGTTAACGTTAGAGTCTTCAAATTTCTGGTGATCATTGATTGTCTGTTTATATTTAAAAGAACCACCAAACGACTGATTGAAAATTCTGATGAATAAGCAAGAGGAGCAAATTATAAGCTTCATTACAGGGCGATTAGGCAGGGACGTGGCTGGCTGTTGCATGACTCCCAGCTGTCTGTCTCTGTGGGTCTTTTTTCTTGCACTGGTCAGCTTCCCTGAAGTGGGATCCTATGGCCTCCTGTCTGCCACTTGATTACTGACTGCCAGAGTATTTGGAGACCAGAAAGGGAAAGATTTTTTGGTGTTCCCAAGATATTGGTGTCTTCAAGAGCTGAGTTTCTCTTCCTGAACCTCTTCAGATGTTAAAACATTATTTTCATTTGCTTTAATGAATAATTTTTACCACTCATTTTGCGTGTATCTGTGTGTCTGTGTGTGTGTGTCTCTATAAGTAATACCGTAATATTAGCTTTCTCCCTAGCAGGTTCCATCATTTACCCCTTATCAATCTGCTTTTAGGAGAGAGTAGTTGCAAGTAGTTGTGTGCCAGCCATTGGGCTCAGTGCTGGGGATCCTCCCACAAGTAACACAGCCATTGTTCCCGCCTTTAGAGAGATTTAAGTGTACTGGGAAAAAACAGATGAACTAAGTTAACATACAAATAAATAAAATAACCAATTGTGATTAGTGCTATGAAAAATAAAGACTGCTGAGATAATCAATGTAAGGGTATACTTTAGATAAACTTTCTTTCTTTCTTTCTTTCTTTCTTTCTTTCTTTTGACAGGCTCTCATTCTGTCACTGCTGAGATAATGAAAGGGGATACTTTAGATAAACTTACTTTCTTTTTTCTTTCTTCTTTTTTTCTTTCTTTCAACAGGCTCTCATTCTGTTACCCAGTCTGGCATGCACAATCTCGGCTCACTGCAACCCCTGCCTCCTAGGTTCAAGTGATTCTCCCACCTCAGCCCCCTGAATAGCTGGGTCAATAGGCATGTGCCACCATGCCTAGCTAATTTTTGTATTTTTAGTAGAGATGGGGCTTAGGCATGTTGGCCAGGCTGGTCTTGAACTCCTGAACTCAAGTGATCTGCCTGCCTCTGTCTCCCAAAGTGCAGGGATCACAGACATGAGCCACCACACCCAGCCATTTATAAGCCTTTGTAAATATTGAGCTTTAATATTAAGAATACACTAATATAGGCCAGACACAGTCATACCTGTAATCCCAGCACTTTGGGAGGCCAAGGTGGGTGGATGACCTGAGGTCAGGAGTTTGAGACCAATGTGACCAACGTGGTAAAACCCCACCTCTACTAAAAATACGAAAAATTAGGTGGGCGTGGTGGCACATGTCTGTAGTCCCAACTACTTTGGAGGCTGAGGTAGTAGAATTGATTGAATCGGGGAGGCAGAGGTTGCAGTGAGCTGAGACTGTGGCATTGCACTTCAGCCTGGGCAACAAAAGTGAAACTTCGTCTCAAAAAAATAAAAAATAAAAAAAAAAAGAATACAGAATACACTAATATAAACATAAAAATTTGATTCCACATGCTAAAATAATAAGGCTTTCTTGAAATATTGAACTGCTGTTAGTAAAATTTACAAAAGGTTTTGATTAATTCTGAAACTTGTTTTTTAAAAATAAATTTTCAACCATCTTCCAAATTGTAGCTTTACAGTTTGGAGCAATGTCTTCCTCTAGTTTAACTTGAGTCTTACTCTTGGCTTTTTGTTTGTTTGTTTGTTTGTTTCTGAGACACAGGCTCACTCTGTTGCTGGAGCTGAAGTGCAGTGGCATGATCTCAGTTCACTGTAACCTCCACCTCCCGGGTTCAAGAAATTCTCCTGCCTCAGCCTCCTGAGTAACTGGGACTACAGGTACCTGCCACAACCCCCAGCTAATTTTTGTATTTTTAGTAGAGTGAGGGTTTCACCATGTTGGCCAGGCTGGTCTTGAACTCCTGACCTCTAATGATCCACCCACCTCCGCCTCCCAAAGTGCTGGGATTATAGGCATGAGCCACAATGCCCAGCAGAGTCTTACTCTTGGCTTTTCTTGATGTATCAGAATTGTTCCATATAACCAGAAAATTTCCCATGCTTTTTATTCCCCTGCTCAAGGTGCTAGCCTTTTTGTTTACATTTGTGTATAATATGGCATATACTCATAACCTTTGGACATACATTCTTCCTGTGTCTAAGTTCACATAACTTTGTAATCAGGTTTGACTTCTACTTCTAGGTTATCCAAACAAGCTCCCCACAAGAAGAAGCAGTCACACAGCAGGTGGATTTTCTTAACTGTTTGGTAACTTTCCTAAGAAAAAAAAGATTTTCTGATTTATTAAGATGATTTCCTGTGTTGCCTTTATTAAATTTTTTGATCATTCAGGAAATAAAACAGAACAAAAATAATTACATAAGATTAAGTAACTGATGAAGAAAATGTTTTTATGACTGTTTAAGACATTGTCGGTTTGTTACTTAAATGTTTTGTTTTCCAGATTTAGTAATTTTTTTTAAAGCTGTCTATAGTTTATAGTAATTGGTAAAATATACTTTCGTGAACACAGACAAAAGCATTTACATTTTTTTCCTACTTGATTTCACCAGAATTTGGAAACTATTCATGAGTATTCTTTTTTTTTTTTAATTTTTTTTAAATTGCATTTTAGGTTTTGGGGTACATGTGAACAACATGTAAGATTGTTGCATAGGTACACACATGGCAGTGTGGTTTGCTGCCTTCCTTCCCCTCACCTGTATCTGTCATTTCTCCCCATGCTATCTCTTCCCACCTCCCCACCCCCCACTCCCGTATTCATGAGTATTCTTAAGGCAATATGATTATTTGCAAATATTCAGTAAGAATTTTCTCTCTTTTTATAATAGGATACAATTGGAAACATTGGTTGTATTAACAAGGCTTTGACTGGAATATTATATTCGTGGATGTAAATAGCATATATACCTGGTTTCAAGGGTTCTCAGCATTGCAGCAAGTGAGTAAAAATTGTTACTTCCTGGCAGGCCCGGGAATCTTAAGACAGTACGTAGAATGTGAAATGTCCTCGGTTCAGCTTTCAGCCTCAAGAGGCTTTGAAATCTGAGATTCTTATGTGATCAACGTAGAGAGAAAAAATTACATTTCTAAATAAAAACTATAGTACACCTGTAATTAGACTGTAGCCCTGAACACTGTGTTTGAGTTCTCATCATCTACCTATAGACTAAACTAGATCCTGAATTCTTCTAGATTCCTCCAATCCAACTTTCTTCCATGGAATTACAAAAAACAGGAAATGTTCTGTTCCTGGAGCATTATAAACTGAAATTAAATGAATTTTCATGAATAGTTCTAGCACCCGATGTATGGATCACACAGAAAGCTCACCAAACTGCCTGATGCCACAACCAGAGACATTTAAACTGCAAGCCAGGGCAAGACGCTGATGGCTTCACACTGTAAACAGCTTTTCTCAAGATGTCAGAACTTAATGACTGCATATTATAGTGAGACTCTTACCACTTTTAATGCCTACCTTGTTCACTTGGCAGGATAATGATATAATTGAAATTTTACAACCAGTATCTTCTCCTGATAACTTGATGGAATCTGCTCTAAGAGATCCTTTAGTCAATCTAGTGGGTGACTAATGCAACTGTTGCTTACCCTGCTTTAATTCAATCCAGCTACAGGATACTAGGTGCTAAATTTGCTCTATAGGCTGAGTGCGGTGGCTCATATCTGTAATCCCAGAACTTTGGGAGGCCAAGTCCAGTGGATCACCTGAGGTCAGGAGTTTGAGACCAGCCTAGCCAACATGGTGAAACCCTGTCTCTACTACAAATACAAAAATTAGCTGGGTGTGGGGGCACATGCCTGTAATCCCAGTTACTCAGGAGGCTGAGGCAGGAGAATCACTTGAACCTGGTGGAGGTTGCAGTGAGCCGAGATCATGCCACTGCACTCAAAGCTGGGCAATGAGAGTGAAACTCTGTCTAAAAAAATTAATAAATAGGGCCAGGCGCAGTGGCTCATGCTTGTAATCTCAGCACTTTGGGAGGCCGAAGCAGGCAAATCACAAGGTCAAGAATTCAAGACCAGCCTGGCCAACACGGTAAAACCTCGTCTCTAATAAAAATACAAAAATTAGCTGGGCATGGTGGCTCATGCCTGTAATCCCAGCTATTCAGGAGGTTGAGGCAGGAGAATTGCTTGACCCTGGGAAGCGGAGGTTTTAGTGAGTAGAGATCGTGCCACTGCACTCCAGCTTCGGTGACAAAGTGAGATTCCATCTCAAAAAATAAAATATAATAAAATAAAATTGCTCTATAGTATCTGTTGGTTAAATAAGAAAATGCCTGCACTATTGCTAATGCTGCATGCTGTACCAAGGTAATGTACAATGTGCGTATGGAGAGTTGTGATCCATACGCACAAAATAAAAAAAAACAGGCTACATGTTTACAACAAATCTCACCTAATTCCCTGTGGTCATTTGACTTATTCAATTTGGTTGTCTTTAAGCCTAGGTTTATGGCTCAAAACTATTACACAAATTGAGATTATAATTTTATTTCATATTTTCCTTTTAAAACTTTGTACCTGTTTCTTTTCTTTTTTTTTTTTTTTTTTTTTTCAGATGGAGTTTCGCCCTTGTTACCCAGGCTGGAGTGCAATGGCGCGATCTCGGCTCACCGCAACCTCCACCTCCTGGGCTCAGGGAATTCTCCTGCCTCAGCCTCCTGAGTAGCTGGGATTACAGGCACGTGCCACCATGCCCAGCTAATTTTTTGCACTTTTAGTAGAGACGGGGTTTCACCATGTTGACCAGGATGGTCTCGATCTCTCGACCTCGTGATCCACCCGCCTCGGCCTCCCAAAGTGCTGGGATTACAGGCTTGAGCCACCGCGCCCGGCGCTGTACCTGTTTCTTGTTAAATTTCCATCAACAGATGAACGGAGAACCAAAATGTTCAATTTCTGCATAAGCACAACTGAGTAACGCTGACCCAGCACTTTGAGATGAAGCAAACACCTACAGAACAGACGAGATTTTGAGATTCACTCCCTCCAACTCTTTTTGTTGCTCAAATGTGGCTAGAAGGGTTGTGACACTGACTCCTGGTGACTAGTCACTTCCTTCCAACAGGGACCAGATCAGCCCAAACTGATCTGTCCCAGCACCAAAGGACAATAAAAATGTAACCACAATCCAGGACCAGTGGCACATGCCTGTAGTCCCAGCTCCTCAGGAGGCTGAGACAGGAGAATCACTTGAGCCCAGGAGTTTAAGGCCAGCCTTAGTGACATAGTGAAACCTTCACCTCCAAACAACAACTTTCCATGCCTAAGTAACAAAAGGACCAGAGGCTATCTTTGCAAACCCCCACCTTTGCTGCAAGGCAGATGGAAAATTGAAAATACCTCTGATTGGTTGTTTTCTGCAACCAGATGTTTGCATAGGAGGGTAACTTTGTAACTTCACTTCAGCCTCTGATTGTGGGCCAAGTCTTCGTTTGCACAGGAGTGCAACTTGGCACTTCACTTTAGCCTCTGACTTGTTGCTTTCCTACAACTAATCAGACTGATTGCAGGCCACCACTTCATTTCCACAGGGTGAACACCAAGTGGCCAATGGGAAACCTCTAGGGGGTATTTGGACCCAAGAAAATTCTGTATCCAGGATCCTTGAGCTGCTGCTCAAGCTGCTCCCACACGAGGAAGTATACTTTCATTTTTAATAAATCTCTGCCTTCGGTGCTCCGTTCTTTCCTTGCTGCTGTGCATTTTGTCCAGTTATTTGTTCGAAACACCTAGAAACTGACAACTTGTAGTCAAGACACTCCACTGGTCACAGAAGAACTACCAAGTTTTTTCCCAAAGTGGCTGTACCTTTCAATATTCCCACTGTCAATGTAAGAGAATTCCAATTTCACCATATCCTCACTAACACTTCATATTGTGTGTTTCTCATAACAGCCATCCTTGTGGGTGTAAAGAAGGCTTTAGTGCTGGCTTTGGTTTGCATTGCCCTAATGACTAGTGATGTTCAGCATCTTTCCGTGTGCCATTGGTATATCTGCTTCTACTAAATGTCTACCCAGATCATTTGTCCATTTTAAAAATTAGCTTGTGTTTTCATTATGGAATTGTAAGAATTCTTTACATATTCTAGGTATAAGTCATTTGTCAGAGACATGATTTGCAAGGATTTTGATACAGATTTTTTTTGTGCATTGTTTTTCCACTTTCTTAACAATATTTTGTAGCACAAATGTTTTTAATTTTTAATTTTTTTTTTTTTTTTTTTTTTGAGACGGAGTTCCGCTCTTGTTACCCAGGCTGGAGTGCAATGGCGCGATCTCGGCTCACCGCAACCTCCGCCTCCTGGGTTCAGGCAATTCTCCTGCCTCAGCCTCCCGAGCAGCTGGGATTACAGGCACACGCCACCATGCCCAGCTGATTTTTTGTATTTTTAGTAGAGACGGGGTTTCACCATGTCGACCAGGATGGTCTCGAACTCTCGACCTCGTGATCCACCCGCCTCGGCCTCCCAAAGTGCTGGGATTACAGGCTTGAGCCACCGTGCCCGGCCCAATTTTTAATTCTTTATAGAGACAGAGTCTTGCTATGTTGCCCAGGCTGGTTTTAAACTCCTGACAAAATTTTATCATTTTGATGAAGTCTAATATATCTGTTTTTTTCCTTTTGTTGTTTTGTGCAATTGGTGCCCATTTTTAAAAAGACATTACCCAAAGTCATGAAGATTTATTCCCAAGAGTTTTAGTTTGACCTATTTTGACCTAATTCTTATTTTAGGAGTTTTAGTTTGACCTGATTTGTGTGTATTCTGTGGGGTTGGGGACTGACTTTATTCCAGATATCCTATGTTTATCAAAGCTTGAGTATCTGTTACTGAATAAAAAGCGTTTCAGATTTTTGTCAACTGTGCTTGAATTGCAGAGCATGGACTTGGGCTCATTATCTTTGAGACAGGTAACAACTGATTACTTTTCACGATAAAAACAAATAAAACCCTGATCTTTTCATTTGTTGAATATTTTCTTCTTTTCTGTCTTTAGTTCTGTCAAAATACTGAACCTTCAAAATTATTATCTTTTCTTTATTCTCCTTTCTTTTCCACTTGTCATTATACTGTAATATTGCAAGTACATTCCAATATTAGTTCGTGCACACGCGCGTGTGTGCGCACGCACACACACGCACACACACACACACACTTCTCCCACTTCGCCTATCCTGTGCTTTCGTTACCGGTTCCTGTCAGCAAATGAGCCTGATGCCATCACTCTCTCATTCACCCCACATGGCTTTGGGGCAAACCAGAACCCTCAACAGACTGACCTCAAGTTTAGGCTCTGCCATGTACTAAGCATGTAGATCTGGGGAAGTAACATCCACATCAAGCCTCATGCATAAAAGGTAGGGCTGGATGAGATTGATCAATTGATCACAGGTATTAGAAGGATTTGATCATTCTTCTGATCCCTCACAGTGGGTATTTGCTCACCTCAGGTGTGTGTGGTGATTGATCCTACAACAAACTGCACAGTGGGTCCCTCCGAACCGAGGGCTGACTTCCTTTCTCTTTGGTGAAAAATTGCAGTTAGAATGCAGCTCAGAGCTCTCTCCAAAGCCTGCAGGCCATGTGAGCCACTCCCTTGGCCACTGTCCTCTGCTTGCCAGGCACATCTGGCTGGTTTCTGCTCCTGAGCCCTGCTGGGGGCCTGTCCCCAGGTCTCCTTGAGGCTGCCCTTCCTCTACTGTCTCAGCGGGTAGGCCCCAGCCTCATGGGCACTCTCTGAGCACCTAGGGAAATCACAGCCCTCACCTCAGCTTCTTCACTCTCAATCCTGTGACCCTGCGGCCACATGTGCTGCTCCCTTGTGCCTCCTGTGTGTGTCCCCTGCAGGTCAGCAGGTCAGCCTGGAGGGCCACCGCCCTGCCTGCCTCCCTGGCAGCACATCTCTTGATTCTAAGCTGGGACTGGCACTTGGAAGGAGCTCAGATAATGCCTCTTAACAGTCATTGACTAGAAGTCTTCTTAGGTGCCCATGCAGCCCCTCTTTTCCTTTCCTTTGGCTTCCGCCTGTCCTTCAGGGACCACTAAGGGAGCAGTCAAGGCCAGGGGGCATGGGTGGAGGGGGAGGAGAACAACCCTTCAGATCAGTTCCACATCAAACAGGCCAGAGGCCTGAGCGCAGCTTGCAGATGACAGGGGACAGATGGGAGCTCACCCTGGGCTTGCCAGGCCAGACAGTGAGTGAGGACGCCGGGGATAAGTTAGCACGGCCAATTGCAGCCTGGGTTCTGCACCTGCTCTCAACGGTGTTGAGTGCCCTCTCCTGCTGGGCTGCACCCACCTGCATGTAGGGGTGAGCTGGGGGACGGCCGGTGCCGAGGGTATCCGGAGTCAGTCACTGGCCATGAGGCCTGCACAAATCACTTCCCCTCTCTGCATCTGGGATTGCCCATTTCTCAAACCAGCATAAACAGTGCCCATCTTCTAGGTTACAGTCGGGGTGAAGTCATTTTAGGCATGGGAAGTCCTGAGAACAACATCTAACAACTAAAGGTGTGCGTTAGCTGTTATTATCACACGAAGGTGTGAGTTAGCTGCTGTAGGAAGGTGTCAGTTCACTGTTATTACATGAAGGTGCGAATCCACCGTAATTCCATGAAGAGAAGGAGACAACGAGTGATATAGAAGTGATGCAGGCAGCCTCTCTCCCCAGGCACCCGCCCCAGGGCCTCTGCACTTTGCATACAGCTGGCACCCAGCCCCTCTCAGAAGTCAACCAAGCTGAGAGCACAATGGGGCAAAGAAAGGAGCGGCTGTGAATAAAGACTGAGCCTGCCGACCGTGGCCCGGGGTCCCTATTGTCCAGGCACATTCTCCTCACGCCTCCCCTTCAGTTTTTTATATTAATTAACATAACTGAACTGGGCGTCCAGGGTCTTTGTTCTCATCTCAGCCAGCCTAACCTGCAGGCGCTTTGGGAAGACGGCTGGAAGAAGCGATGGTCTGAATTAGAAACACGGCATTTTGCACAAAGTGACAGTCCAGGGAACATTTTTAAAAAATCATTTTCAAATCAAAAGCACTTTTTAGTTTCCTTCTGAAGGGACGCAATGGGCATACGTGACCCTTAAACAGACTCCTCACAGACGCAGATGTGTATCAGGTGGACCTGGAGGGACCGGGCACCCTCATTCAGCAGCGGGATCGGATTAGCTTTCTGTCTTCCTGCGAGGTCACCCGAAGCCCAGCTGCGAATGCAAATTTGCAATGAGAAAGGGTGGGGTTTCCAATCTCCAGCAGTCAGCGGGAGAGCCAGTTACCTAGGTGACAGGCTGTGCTGTTTTCCTGGTTAAATTCACAGGAAGGAGAGGAAGGGGGAAATATTTAAATGGGCCTGAGCCATGAGCGAACCCTCCTCCCTGGTGAAGGCTGACCTCCAGCCCTCGCTGAGAATCGTGGACCACATTTTAACCTGTTCTCTCACTTCCTAATCCTTCTTCCAGTCGATGCCTTCGAATGCAAGTTTGATTGTTCCTGGTGTATTTTTCAATGTGTATCAATAAGCAAAAGAAAAAAAAAAAAGCAAAAGGCAACAGGGCAATTTGTGTTTTCACAAGTGAGTTGCATTTGCTTCCTATGTAGCAATTAATGTTAATTTCTCAGGGTACAATATGAAAAACCAAGTTTGTATGAGAGAGTAAAGACTGCCCTTTCCCTGTCTCAGATTTATAAAGTAGCATTCTTGAATAACTATAAGGCTGTGGTTTAAATGTATCTATGTATCCATCCATGTACCTACACAGACACATCATGGCTATATACAATTTCCTTCCTTCTTTCCTTTCTTCCTTCTTTCCTTCCTTTCTTCTGTCCTCTCTATTCCTCCCTCCCTTTCTCTCTTACTCTCTTCCTTCCTCTCTCCCTTTCTTTTTCTTGGCAGACACATTTATTGTCAATATTCATTCACTCGTTTCCAAAGACTGAGACATCCCCTGTCCTCAAGCACTTCACAATCTAGCTGGGAAGACAGATCAAGTAGTTACAGCTCAAATGCGAAGCAGCCTTCACCAGCCCACTGAGTCAGGAAAATCACATTAACATTGACAATCCACTGTCTCCATTCTCGTCCCCTCCACCACCCACAGGGTCTCACTCCCAAGTCTCCTCCCCTCCAGTGTGGCTGATCAATAAGGCAGGCTGGACAAATCAAGTGACAAATAAATAAATGAACAAAAATTATATAGGGTCCAATCAGGTGTGCCTTGATAGGGGTATAAATATATTCCTGAAAATTGGTTCAATTCATTTAGATAATCTATTTTAAAACACAGGAAGAGAGCTTACTATTTAAAGTAACTTAATAGTGAATCATTTTGTAAAGCACAGAAATTACCCTCATTTTGTAATGAACATGATTAACTAACTTTATTTGGCATGGATTTTCACATCTGGATTTTTCTTTTCCTTTGTATTAGAGACAGAGTCTTAATGTATCACCGTGACTGAGTGCAATGATGTGATCACAGCTTACTGTAGCCTTGAACTCCTGGGTTCAAGCGATCCTCCTGCCTCAGCCTTCTGAATAGCCCACCTGTGTCACCAAGGCTGGGTAAATTGTTTTATTTTTTGTAGAGACAGGGTTTCACTGTTTTGCCCAGGCTTGGAATTTTCTTAGAGTATACAGGTCTCATAATATTCTAGAGACTCTATGTACCCACAAAAATTAAACATATTTTAAAATATTCTAGAGACTCATCCAGGAAGCCATGGAGAATCCCAGACTGTCAGAAACCAAGGTCAGAGAGGCTCACCTGAATTTGCTACTACAGTTACCAATCAGGAATTTGGTTGGAAAGCTTTTTTTCAAATTTATTTTTTAATTTTTAAATTAAGCCTCTCTTTCCTGAAGACGGTCCTGACTGGTACCTGCAGGAAGGTCAAGCTCCGTCAGTGAGTAGCTCACAGGCCGCCAATGCCAGAGCCGATAGGAGCCTAGCCAGTGAGTGTTTTGTAAAAGCCCAGCAACGGGATACCTTGTGAGTCCCCTGGTCTAACATCCAATGACTGCAAAACTGGCGTGTGGTGGGAGAAGTCAGGAGGTATCGTTGGAAGAGAGGGAAGAGCTAGTCAAAACAGAACACGATTGACTGCTGCGTGCTGAAAGCAAACCTCGGGCTGGGAAATACCAGGTGGGACAATGGCGCCCAGTGGGGCGTGCGGAGGGGCGCGGAGGGGCGCGGAGGCGCGCGTCTGAGCTGGGTGGATGTGCCTGCGGGCGTTGGCGGCTGGAGCCGGGAGAGGAGTCTGCGCTGTCACCGGGTGACCCCGGGCAGGTCCACGCCAGTTCGGAGTGTCCTTCTCTGTGGCGTGTGGCTGGTGCGCCCTACCCATGGACTCTCCAGGGCTTGGTCTCCTGGCGAACTCTAGGGAAGTTCGGGCGAGGGTCTCCCAGGAGCACCCGCAGCCGGGCACGGGCTCCAGCCCCCATCCAACAGACACCAGCGAAGGACTGACACATGGCTAATAGCAAAGCCTTGAAAGCCAAGGGCCTGCTTGGATGTCTCTGGTCCTCTGAGGAGGGTGGGGAGGGTGCCGACATGCGGGTGGGCTGTGCAGGCCGAGGACCTGCGGGCTCCTCACAGCCGCAGCGGAACTGGCCCTTCTGCGGGCCTGGCCTGGAGGAACAAGCCCTTCTTCGTGGCGGCAAAAGAAGGAGCTGGAACCTCTTAGCCCGCGTGGCTGGGGCACTTACAGGCCCCTCTCCTCCTTCCCACGATCTCTTCTTACAGACAGGGGAACTGAGGCTTCAGAAAACCCAGTGCATTTTCCCAATTCACAGTCAGGAAGGGCAGGAGCCCAGCGAACATGGAAGTCTGCTGGAGTCCAGGCCTCTTCCCTGGCACGGGCGTTCCAGGCGGGGCTGCCTCTCAGGCCAGCCGGCCTCCAGCTGCCACTTCTGTCGTGGATGGCCTGGGAGGAAACCAGGTTTCCATCTGAGCATGTTACCGGTATCAGCAGCATCACGGGTCTCCAAGTTACATGAGGCAAAGAATACATGGTGGCATGAGCCACCACACCCAGTCTCCTTTTAACTCCGTCATCTGCAGGTCCCCAGACGACTCTGTCATCGGTGGGGTTTTTCTGGGAGGTCACGCTGGAGGCCGCCCCTGGCTGAGTCATCCAGGACCCACGTGCTGCTGTGACGGCGTCTCCCTTCCTCCCGCTCCCTCCGCTCCCTCTCTGTGAAGCTTCTCTCCTGGCCACTCTGCCTGAGAGCCTTTGTTACAAAGTGGTTTACATGTGATCGAGACTGAGCACGATGTGTTCAAGCTACTTTACCAAGAAGCTTTTGAGAGATAAATTCCACAGTGACTCCACAGAAACCCTTCCCTAGGACAACGAGTTACTCCTACAGTTTAAGAACAGCAAGATGTTGAAAACATAATAAAAACTACCTTTGCAAATGTAATCAATCTGTGTGGTTCCTCCCGGCCCCAGACTTCTTAGAGTCCTTTTCTCTACCCTGTCCCCAACCACATACCTTATGAAGACACGAAGACCCAGTGGGACCATCATTTCAGCTCAAAAGACATTCTTTTTTTTTTTTTTTTTTTTTCTTTTTATTAAAAGAGAGCCTCACTCTGTCACCCGGGCCAGAGAGCAATGGCACAATCACAGCTCAATGCAGCCTCAACCTTTTGGGCTCAAGTGATCCTCCCTCCTTAGCCTCCCAAGTAGCTGGGATGATGGGTGTGTATCTCCATGCCTGGCTAATTAAAAAAATTTTTTTGTAGAGATGGGGTCTCACTATGTTGCCCAGGCTGGTTTCAAATTCCTGGGTTCAAGCAATCCTCCTGCCTCAACCTCTCAAAGTGCTGGGATGACAGGCATGAGCCACCACACCCAGTCTCATTCTTGACTGTCCAGTAAACCTACTCTGAGGACAGAGTGATGACAGATTTCTCTGAGGATAAAATACAGAAAACTTTCTGCTGCCCTTCACCTGGGGTGAGCTTCACCCCCACATGTAACTTGAGTCAGAATGAGTGAGAATTGAGAGCTGGCAGGATCCTTCCAGAACAACGAAGGTACTACTGAAGGGGGTCATTTCATGCAGTGCTGAGAGAGGTCAGCTGCTGGACCAAGGCCCAAGGCCGGACAAGCACACTCTGAGCTCGCTGACTCAGCAGGTTGTTAGTTGCCATGGCAACACAGCAACCTTTAGAGAGGAGGAAGGCCCAGCAGGTAGATAAGCTCTTGCATGGTGGGCTCTGGGATTCCAGAAGGCGTTTCAAGTATATGTAGGACCTTACAGCATTTTTTTTTTTTTCTAGTGAAGGAAAAAAATCATAAACGGTGATGATGAAGAAAGTTGCATGATAATGGAGAAAGGAAAAGGTCACCATAAACACTAGAAAAGAACCAAATGAAAGCAAGGGACAGTGAGAAAACAATATCCTGGTGGGATTTAAAATCCTGCTAAGAAAGAAAGGTAAAGCAAGTAAGCAAGCAACAACCTGGATCTTTGGAGCCGAGAGAGAAAAGAAATGGAAGCATCTACAAAAGCCCCCTGTACCTGCAGCTGGGGGCAGTGCATGACCAGGGAGGGGCAGGGAGCAACCTTAGCAGTGACAAAGCCAGACTTGTGTCGGAAATGAAATCGTGGCAGCGGCCCTCCACAGCCAGGAGCACACCAACAGTTTTATATTCAGTGCTGACAGTGGCTAGAGATTTCGCTCTGCCTTGAATTTAAAGCATTTCTTCCTATGAAATCAGACGTTTCCTGTAATGGGAAAATGGATTTACATGTCAGTTTCAAGTAGTAGTCACAAGCGATGCCAGGCACAAAATGCAAAAAAGCATCAGGCTGATTCTGAGCAGGCAGACTTCACTGCTGGGTTAGGCCAGTCGGCAGGTGCTCCTGGATCTCAGGAAATCCACTCCTAAGTGCCTGCTGTTGCCCACCTCATCAGAGATGAGACCTTCCGAGGGCCGGTGGGGGTGAGTCATCACCTTGTCCTGGGCTCTCACTCCGAAGTGATTAAGAGGATGTGTGGACAGGCTACCAGGAGTGCGAACACACATTATGACTTGAGTCAGAGGGGCCGCTGCTAACACAGTCTCGAGCCTTCCTGGCAATATCACAGGGGCTAACTGAAAAGCCCTAACTTCTGAGTGCCCGCAGCCAGGGTTAACTTTCTCCGTAAATTCATCTGCGCAGAGTGAGCAGACCTAATGTTATTATTTCCAAAACAGTGAAAACAAGGCCAAGGTTCTGCGTAATGCCTAGTTGGGCTCCTTTCAAACCATTAGACATATATGAATAGTTCTTTTGGTTGTTGTTTTTGAGATGGACTCTCTGTCACCCAGGCTGGAGTGCAGTGGCAGGGTCTCAGCTCACTGCAACCTCCACCACCTGGGTTCAAGTAATCCTCCTGCCTCAGCCTCTGGAGTAGCTGGGATTACAGGAACACGCCACCATGTGGCTAATTTTGTTTTGTATTTTTAGTAGACACAGGGTTTCACCATGTTGGCCAGGCTAGTTTTGAACTACTGACCCCAACTGAGCTGCCCACATTGCCCTCCCAAAGGAATCATTCTTATTGTGCCTGTCAGTCATTTAGACCACAGTTTTAAGGAACACTCTATTGAAAGATGCTGCAAACAGTTGTCTAGTAAAACACAAAGTCACATATTCATTGGACTGAGTTTAACTTGAGCCTTTGATTCCTGGAATTGATCCTAGCAATGGTGTTGGCATCTGCTACTCTCTTTCAGTGACCGTCCAGGGAAGCCCAGATGCCAGGGAAGGAGACTGAGCGTGCGACAGCTTCCTGCAGCAACACGGGTGACTCCCACAAACATCATACTGGGTGAAAGAAGCCGGCACGGAAGAACGCTCCGTGTATGGTTCATTTCTGTCAAGTTCGTAATCCAGCAACCTAATCCGGGGGTTAGGAGGGCTGCAAGGGCACTGCTGAGGTTCTGATTCTCTTCGTGTGCCGGGCATTAGTACAGTCACCGTGAGGAAAATCTGTCGGTTGAAGAATTCATGATTTGCAGTTTTTCTTTATGTATATAATACTGCAACAAAACCTACCAATTCAAAACAGAAGCAAACCAAAACCCTCCAGGGGAAGTTGACCCTCAGAAGCCCTGGTTCCCCACAGCCCACAGGACTCTGGGCCCCTGGGAGCCACAGCTGGCTTCCCTGATGGTTCCCCACTAAGAGGCCAGGAGAGAGCTGTCTTTTTCTCAACTCTTATTTCTTTTCTTTTCTTTTTTTTTTTTTTTTTTTTGAGACGGAGTTTCGCTCTTGTTGCCCAGGCTGGAGTGCAATGGCGCGATCTCGGCTCACCGCAACCTCCGCCTCCTGGGTTCAGTCAATTCTCCTGCCTCAGCCTCCTGAGTAGCTGGGATTACAGGCACACGCCACCATACCCAGCTAATTTTTTAGTATTTTTAGTAGAGACGGGGTTTCACCATGTTGACCAGGATGGTCTCGATCTCTTGACCTCGTGATCCACCCGCCTCGGCCTCCCAAAGTGCTGGGATTACAGGCTTGAGCCACCGCGCCCGGCCTCTCAACTCTTATTTCTTACCAGCTGCCCCTGCGCACCCCACAAAGGTCTCTCCAAGCACACCCTCTCCTAACCCCATTGCCCAAGAGAGAAACCGAAGCAAAGTCAGTATCCTTTCCTTACTTCCTAAACCTAATCATTACTTACCTCGCATCAGATAGCAAGAGAAATCATGCTCTCTTCTAGCTGGTGTTAGTTAGATCCCGACTCCATGGTATCCTTGCCCAGGTTACCTAAGTACAGAATTCATTAGACCGTCTACCCCATCGTCCCTTTGTTTTTCCCTCACAGAGGTGTTTTGATGCTCCCAGCCTCTTCGCTGCTAACACTGCACTGGACGGTGCTGAGTCCTTTTATTTTTCTGAGATGAAGTCTCGCTCTATCAACCAGGCTGGAGTGCAGTGGTGCCATCATGGCTCACTGCAACTCCGTCTCCTGGGTTCAAGCAATTCTCCTGCTTCAGTCTCACAAGTAGCAGGGCCTACAGGTGTCCGCCACCATGCCTGGCTAATTTTTGTGGGTTTTTTGGTTTGTTTGTTTTTGTTTTTGTTTTTGTTTTTTTTGAGACGGAGTTTCTCTCTTGTTACCCAGGCTGGAGTGCAATGGCGCCATCTCGGCTCACCGCAACCTCCGCCTCCTGGGTTCAGACAATTCTCCTGCCTCAGCCTCCTGAGTAGCTGGGATTACAGGCACGCACCACCATGCCCAGCTAATGTTTTGTATTTTTAGTAGAGACGGGGTTTCACCATGTTGACCAGGATGGTCTCGATCTCTCGACCTTGTGACCCACCCACCTCGGCCTCCCAAAGTGCTGGGATTACAGGCTTGAGCCACCGCGCCCGGCCTAATTTTTGTGTTTTTTCAGGATTTCGCTGTGTTGGCCAGGCTGATCTCAAACTCCTGACCTCAGGTGATCCGCCTACCTCATCCTCCAAAAATGCTGGGTTTACATGCATGAGCCACCATGCCCAGCTGAGTCTTCTTTAAACACTTTCCTAGTCTTTTGAGGACAGTGCCACTTTGTGGAAACTGGCCCTTGGCTACCTCTGTCTTCTGTGGATTCCTTATCTATGACCCTCCCCACTATGTCACTGAGAGACCCCCATTCCTGTGTATATGCCAAGGTCATGAGTCACGATCTTTGAGTGTGATTCATGACTAAAGTTTAAAAAGCAAATGCCAAGTAGATTTAATGAATGAAACACAGTTTTGTCTTCCTTAAATGGCACCTAGAAAAAAAAAAAAAAAGCAAACGATAAATGTTACCAAAAGAGTTACCTTTAAAAATTATTGTACACTGTCTACATTTAACATTTCTTTGTGCTTAAAAGTCTTCAGCATTCTATTTAGGAAAATTCCCCTGAGTTCCAACTGAATTCATTAGATCTGTTCAAATTGCAGCTAAAATGTAGGTCATAATTTTTAAAATGCACATTCCTCTTCTAAATTACAAGACATCCACATATTCAATGATCTATTTTAATTATGTATGACTTTTACATATAGTGGAAACATTAAAATAACAAAGATTCTAATTTAGAAATAATTGTACAATGTATACAAATGATAGTTTAACCTGCGGCATTTTTATCATTGGTGTTCTGGCTCCTCCTGGTGGAAGATTTGTATAATTGTACTAACTCTTCAGAGATTATTATAGCACAAGGATTATTTAGAGACCATAGTTTCCCAAGAGATTTGGTGTGGCTTAATGAACATACACATTGTAACAAAGTAAAATAAATAAGTTGAAATTCAGGTTTACAGTGTATTCACTAAAGGTAATAATGGATTACATGAGAGGTTTCCTAAAGTTGTTTCATTTTAGATGAAAGCATGACACCAAATCAGAAAACAATTTCTGGAGTCAGACCATAGGTTTCTTCATCCAGCTCCCATCTGAGCTGTCTTGACCTGGGAAATAATGCTAAAAGAAAATAATAGAGTGTGTAATTTTCAAACTATGCTCCACAGGGTTTTTGATAAAATTGAGCAGCAGATATTTGAAGCTGGTATTCAATTTCAACAGCTTGGAGTGTGGGCAATTTGTGTAGCTGATTAAGAGCAATCCGTATGTTTTAAAAGCACCAAACAGATGGTAGGACTGCCATCATTTCTGGTGGAAAATTAAGCATCTAATAAGAATGCTAGACTCACTAGATGACCAGCCAGGTTTTAGTATTCAATTTATTCACAATCCCTTGATACTTCCATTGGCTTTTGGCAAATAGGCTGTGGTAAGTTATTTGGGTCAAAATAACTTACCACAGCCTATTTGGCAAAAGCCAATGGAAGTATCAAGTGATTGTGGTGGGAGGGGGGTGATTTTTAGCTTTAGGTGTCATGCTTAGGTCCATGAACTTTTTTGTATGGATTGCAAGGTATGGATTGAGGTACATGTTTTTGCACATGAACATCTAATTGCTCCAGCACTATTCATTGAAAAAAACTGTCATTTTTCCATTGAATTGCCTCTTTCCAGACTTGTTGAAAGTCAATTCACCATACCTGTATGAGTCTACTTCTTGACTCTATTCTGTTCCAGTCATCTGTATGTCTATCCTTTCTTCTCCACTATTTTTTTTCTTTTTCTTTTTCTTTCTTTCTTTTTTTTTTTTTTTTTTGAGACAGGGTTTCACTATGTTGCCCAGACTGGTCTTGAACTCCAGGCCATCCTCCTGCCTCCACCTCATGAGTAGCTGGGACTACATGCATGCACCAGCATGCCTGGCTTATCCACTATGTCTTGATTACTGTTGATTTTTAGTCAAGTCTTAAAATTATATAGTGTGAACCTTTCAGTTTTGTTGTTCTTCAAATTGTTTTAGCCTTTTTAGTTCATTTGCTTTTACATATAAAGTTTAGAATTAGCTTGATGATTTCTACAAAAACTCCTGTAGGATTTTTGGTTGGATTGGTGTATATCTCTTCACTTATTTAGGTCTTTGATTTCTTTAATCAGAATTTTGTAGTTTTCAGCATATAGATGTTGCATATATAATTTATTGTGTGCGTGAGTGTGTGCATGCTATTTAAATAGTACCTTGAGGGGAGAAGATCGAAAATGGCCGTTTAGGAACAGCTCGAAGTTGCAGCTCCCAGTGAAAGCACAGAGGGTGAGAGGACGCCACATTTTTATTGCCCACGGACCAGGAGATTCCCAGGCAGAGGAGCCCCACGGGTCGCCAGCACAGCTGTTTTGGTCTGCGCAGTTCTTTTGGTTAGTGCAGCGCGGCTGCTTTGTCGGGGATTCTCCATACAAAATACACTGGTCCAGGTGCCCTTTTGGCTGGTGATTGGAGCCCAGGGAAGTTACCCATTCATCTGATTAAAGAGGGGACTGAACAGGGATCGAGGCCAGGAGATTCCTGGGCAAAAAAAGTGCCATGAATCTCTAAGCCAGTGCAGTGAGTCACCGCACAAAAAATCACACAGATCCCGATGCCTTCTCAACGGGAGACTGGAACACCTGGGATAGAGTCTACTGTTTAACTAAAAAAAGAAAAAAAAAAAAGGCTCTGAGGCAGGGAGCCAAGTGATCAGGCTCGGCTGGCCCTACCCCCATAAAAGAACAGCAATCAGAAACTCTCTGGGTTGAGACTTTCACAGCAAGCGCAGCTGAACACAGGATGGTCCAGCTCTGTTGGGGAGGGGCGTCCGCCATTACCGAGGCACTCCACCACTACCGAGGTAGTCCGTCATTGCTGAGGCAGCCTACCATTGCCAAGGCAACCTGCCATTGCTGAGGCTGCCTGCCATTGCCAAGACAACCTGCCATTACAGAGAGAGTCTGCCAATACAAAAGTGGGCCACCATTGCTGAGGCAGTTCTAACTACACCCATATAAACAGGACTGCAGGGAAGATCACACGCAGCTGGGCAAAGCCCACAGCAGCTCAGCAAAGCCTCTGCAGGCAGACAGTGACTAGGCTGTCTCTTTGCTGGGCAGGGCAGCCCTGAAAAAAAAAGGCAGCAGCACAACAGAAACTCATAAATAAAGCCCTAACTCCCTGGGACAGAGCACCTGGGGAAAAAAAGGGGTTTATGAGTTCTGCTGCAGCAGACCTAAATGTACCTGCCCAGCAGCCCTGAATGAACAATGGAGCTCACAGCTCAGCACTTGAGCTCCTATAAAGGACAGACTGTCTCCTCAAGCAGCTCTCTAACACCTGTATATCCAAAGAGTCACCTCATAAAGGAGAGCTCAGACTGACATCTGGCGGGTATGCTTCTGGGACAAAGATAGCAGAAGAAGAAACTGGCAGCAACCCTTACAGTTCTGCAGCTGCTGCAGGTGATCCCCAGGCAAGCAGGTCCTGGAGTGGACCTCAGCAGTCCTACAGCAGAGGGGCCAGACTGTTAGAAGGAAAACTAAGAAACAGAAATAACTTCATCATCAACAAACAGAATGCCCACTCAGAGACCCAATCTGAAAGTCAGTAACTACAAAGACAACAGGTAGATAAATCCATAAAGATGGGAAGAAACCAGCGCAAAATGGATGAAAACACCCTAAACCAGAACATCTCTCCTCCTGTAAGGGATCACAACTCCTCACCAGCAAGGGAACAAGGTTGGATGGAGAATGAGTGTGATGAAATGACTGAATCAGCCTTCAGAAGGTGGGTAGTAAGAAACTTCTGTGAGCTAAAAGAACATGTTCTAACCCAATGCAAAGAAACTAATAACCTTGAAAAAAGATTTGACAAAATGCCAATAAGAATGGACAACTTAGAAGGGAATATAAGTGAATTGATGGAGCTGAAAAACACAACACGAGAACTTCGCAAAGCATGCACAAGTTTCAACAGCCGAATTGACCAAGCAGAAGAAAGGATATCAGAGGTCGAAGATCAACTCAATGAAATAAAATGAGAAGGCAAGATTAGAGGGAAAAAGGGCAAAAAGGAATGAATAAAGTCTCCAAGAAACGTGGGACTATGTGAAAAGACCTAACCTACGTTTGATAGGTGTACCTGAATGCGACGAAGAGAATGAATCCAAGCTGTAAAATACTCTTCAGGATATTATCCAGGAAATCTTTCCCAACCTAGTGAGGCGGGCCAATAATCAAGTGCAGGACATACAGAGAACACCACAAAGATATTCCTCATGAAGAGCAACACCAAGGCACATAAGCACCAGATTCAACAGGGTTGAAATGAAGGAGAAAATGCTAAGGGCAGCAAGAGAGAAAGGCCAAGTTACCCACAAAGGGAAGCCCATCAGACTCACAGCAGATCTCTCAGCAGAAACCCTACAAGCCAGAAGAGAGTGGGGCCAATATTCAACATTCTTAAAGAAAAGAACTTTCAACCCAGAATTTTATATCCAGCCAAACTAAGCTTCATAAGTGAAGGAAAAATAAAATCCTTTGCGAACAAGCAAGTACTCAGAGATTTCATCACCACCAGGCCTGCTTTACAAGGGCTCCTGAAAGAGGCTTTACATATAGAAAGGATCAACCAGTACCAGCCACTCCAAAAATATGCCAAATGGTAAGGAGCATCAAAACAATGAAGAATCTGCATCAACTAATGGGCAAAATAGCCAGCTAGTACCAAAATGGCAGGATCAAATTCACACATAACAATAGTAACCCTAAATGTAAATGGACTAAATGCCCCAATCAAAAGACACAGACTGGCAAATTGGATAAAAAGCCAAAACCCATCGGTGTGCTGTATCCAGGAAACCCATCTCACATGCAAGGATACACAAAGCCTGAAAATAAAGGGATGGAGGAAGATCTACCAAGCACATGGAGAGAAAAAAAAAAAAAAATAGGGGTTGCAATTCTCATCTCTGATAAAATAGACTTTAAAGCAACAAAGATCAAAAGAGACAAAGAAGGACATTACATAATGGTAAAAGGATCAATGCAACAAGAAGAGTTAACGATCTTAAATATATATGCACCCAATACAGGAGCACCCAGATACATAAGGTACATAAGGCAAGTTCTTAATGACTTACAAAGAGACTTAGACTCCCACACAATAATAGTGGGAGACTTTAACATCCCATTGTCAATATTAGACAGATCAACAAGACAGAAACTTAACAAGCATATCCAGGACTTGAACCCAGATCTGTACCAAGCAAACCTAATAGACATTTACAGAACTCTCCACCCCAAATCCACAGAATATACATTCTTCTTAGCACCACATCAAACTTACTCTAAAATTGACCACATAATTGGAAGTAAATCACTCCTCAGCAAATGTAAAAGAACAGAAATCATAACAAACAGTCTCTCAGACCCCAGTGCAATCAAATTAGAACTCAGAATTCAATAATTAACTCAGAACCTCACAGCTTCATGGAAACTCAACAACTTGCTCTTGAATGTTGACTGGATAAACAATGAAATGAAGACAGAAATAAAGATGTTCTTTGCAAGAAACGAGAATGAAGACACAACATACCAGAATCTCTGGGACACATTTAAAGCAGTCTCTAGAGGAAAATATATAGCAATAAGTGCCCACATGAGAAGCAAGGAGAGATCTAAAATTGACACCCTATCATCAAAATTGAAAGAGCTAGAGGAGCAAGATCAAAAAAACTCAAAACCTAGCAGAAGACAAGAAATAGCTAAAATCAGAGCAGAACTGAAGGAGATAGAGACACAAAAAACCCTTCAAAAAATCAATAAGGGCTGGGCACGGTGGTTCACACCTGTAATCCCAGTATTTTGGGAGGCCGAGGCAGGTGGATCACGAGGTCTAGAGATTGAGACCATCCTGGTCAACATGGTGAAACCCCGTCTCTACTCAAAATACAAAAAATTAGCTGGGCATGGTGGTGCGTGCCTGTAATCCCAGCTACTCAGGAAACTGAGGCAGGAGAATTGCCTGAACCCAGGAGGTGGAGGTTGTAGTGAGCCAAGATAGCGCCATTGCATTCCAGCCTGGGTAACAAGAGCAAAACTCTGTCTAAAAAAAAAAAAAAAAAAAAAAAAAAAAAAAAAAAAAAAAAAAAAAAAAAAAAATCAATAAATCCAGGAGCTGTTTTTTCAAAAAGATAAAAAAAAATAGACCACTAGCCAGATTAATAAAAAAGAAAAGAGAGAAGAATCAAATAGATGCAATAAAAAATGATAAAGGGGATATCACCACAGAGTCCACAGAAATACAAACCATCATCAGATATTATTACAAACAATTCTATGCACATAAACTAGTAAACCTGGAAGAAATGGACAAATTCCTGGACACTTGCCTCCTCCCAAGTCTAAACCAGGAAGAAGCTGAAACCCTGAACAGACCCATAAGAAGGTCTGAAGTTGAGGCAGCAATTAAGAGCCTACCACCCAAAAAAGGCCCAGGTCCAGATGGGTTGACAGCCGAATTCTACCAGTCATACAAAGAGGAGCTGGTACCACTCCTTCTGAAACTATTCCAAATAATCCAAAAAGAGGGAATCCTTCCCCAATCATTTTATGAGACCAACATCATCCTGATACCAAAACCTGGCAGAGACTCAGCAAGAAAAGAAAACTTCAGGCCAATATCTATGATGAACATAGATGCAAAAATCTTTAATAAAATACTGTCAAGCTGATTGCAACAGCACATTGAAAAGCTTATCCAGCATGATCAAGTAGGCTTAATCCCAGGGATGCAAGGCTGGTTCAACATATGCAAGTCTATAAACATAATTCACTACATAAACAGAACAAAAGGCAAAAACCACACGATTATCTCAATTGATTCAGAGAAGACCTCTGACAAAATTCAACAGCCCTTTATGCTAAAAACCCTCAATAAACTAGGTATTGATGGAACATATCTCAAAATAATAAAAGCTGTTTATGACAAAGCAACAGCCAATATCATACTGAATGAGCAAAAATTGGAAGCATTCCCTTTGAAATCTGGCACTAGACAAGGATGCCCTCTCTCACCACTCCTATTCAATATAGTACTGGAAGTTCTAGCCAGAGCAATCGGGCGAGAAAAAGAAATAAAGGGTATTCAAATAGGAAAGGAGGAAGTCAAATTGTCTCTATTTGCAAATGACATGATTGTGTATCTGGAAGACCCCCATTATCTCAGCCCAAAATCTCCTGAAACAGATAAGCAAATTCAGCAAAGTCTCAGGATACAAAACCAATGTCCAAAAATCACAAGCATTTCTATACACCAATAACACACTTAAAGAGAGCCAAATCAAGAATGAATTGCCATTCACAATTGCCACAAAGAGAATAAAATACCTAGGAATACAACTAACAAGGAACGTAAAGGACCTCTTCAAGGAGCACTACAAACCACTGCTCAACGAAATAAGAGAAGACACAAACAGATAGAGAAACATTCCATATTCATGGTTAGGAAGAATCAATACCGTGAAAATGGCCATACTGCCCAAAGTAATTTACAGATTCAATGCTATCCTCATCAAGCTACCAATGACCTTCTTCATAGAACTGGGAAAAAAAACCTTAAACTTTATATGGAACCAAAAGAGAGCCCGCATAGCCAAGTCAATTCTAAGCAAAAAGAACGAAGCAGGAGGCATCACACTACCAGACTTCAAACTATACTACAAGGCAACAGGAATCAAAACAGCATGGTACTGGTACCAAAACAGAGATATATAGACCAATGGAACAGAACAGAGGCCTCGGAGGCAGCACAACATATCTACAACTAACTGATCTTTGACAAACCTGACAAAAACAAGCAATGGGGAAAGGAGACCCTGTTAAATAATTGGTGTTGGGAAAACTGGCTAGCCATGTGCAGAAAGCAGAAACTGGACCCCTTCCTGACACCTTACACTGAAATTAACTCCAGATGGATTAAAGACTTAAACATAAGACCTAACACCATAAAAACCCTAGAAGAAAATCTAGGCAAAACCATCCAGGACATAGGCGTAGGCAAGAACTTCTTGACCAAAACACCAAAAGCATTGGCAACAAAAGCCAAAATAGACAAATGGGACCTAATCAAACTCTAGTTTACCCATCTGACAAGGGGCTGATATCCAGAATTTACAAAGAACTAAAACAGATCTACAAGAAAAAAACAAACAAGCCCATTCAAAAGTGGGCGAATGATATGAACAGACACTTCTCAAAAGAAGACATACATGCGGCCAACAAACATATGAAAAAAATGCTCATTATCACTGGTCATTAGAGAAATGCAAATCAAAACGACATTGAGATACCATCTCACACCAGTTAGAATGGCAATCATTGAAAAATCTAGCAACAACAGATGCTGGAGAGGATGTGGAGAAATAGGAATACTTTTACACTGTTGGTGGGAGTGTAAATTAGTTCAACCACTGTGGAAGACAGTGTGGTGATTCGTGTTCTTTGTAGGGACATGGATGAACCTGGAAACCATCATTCTCAGCAAACTGACACAAGAACAGAAAATCAAACAGTGCATGTTCTCATTCATAGGTGGATGTTGAGCAATGAGAACACATGGACACAAGGAGGGAGCACTACACACTGGGGTCTGTTGGGGGGAAATAGGAGAGGGACAGCAGGGGGTGGGGAGTTGGGGAGAGATAGCATGGGGAGAAATGCCAGATATAGGTAATGGGGAGGAAGGCAGCAAATCACACTGCCATGTGTGTACCTATGCAACAATCTTGCATGTTCTTCACATGTACCCCAAAACCTAAAATGCAATAAAAATAAATAAATAAATAAATAAATAGTACCTTGAAAAAATCCAATCTTCAAATGTTGATAGTAAATAAAAATACAATTAATTTTTGCATATTGACCTTATATCCTATGACCTAGCTAAATGCGCTTGTTAGTTCTAACAGTTTTGTTGTAAATTGTTTGAATTTTTTTCTTTTTTCTTTTTGCTTATTTTCTTTGTGAATTTCTATGCAGACAATCATACAAATGGTTTTATTTATTTTTTCCCTTTATTTCTTTGTCTTGCCTTATTGCAGGCTATAACCTTTCATATGATATTTAATTTAAAAAAATCCCATCCTTGTATTGTTCCTGTTCTTAGAGTTAAGGCAACAAGTCTTACACCATCAAGGATGAGGCTAGCTGATGTTTTGGAAGTAACATTGACCAGGCTGAGAAAATTCCCTATCTTTTTCTTTTCCAAATAGCCTTGGCAGTTTGTAATCTTTATGGAATTTGTCCATTTAATATTGTTGTTAAATTTATAGGCTTAGAATAATTTGTGCTGTTTCCTTATTATTATTATTTTGAGACAGAGTCTCATTCTGTTACCAGGCTGGAGTTCACTGGCGTGATCTTGGCTCACTGCAACCTCTGATTCCTTGGTTCAAGCAATTCTCCTGCCTCAGTCTCCCGAGTGGCTGGAATTACAGGCATGCACCACAACGCCCAGTTAGTTTTTGTATTTTTAGTAGAGATGGGGTTTCACCATGTTGGCCAAGATGGTCTTGATCTCCTGACCTGGTGATCTACCCGTTTAGGCCTCTCAAAGTGCTGGAATTACAGGCATGACCCACTGCCTCTTTATTGCTCTTTAATGTCTGTAATGATTTCTCTTCTTCCTTCCAGTTACGGATAATGGTCTTCTCTATATATTTCTGGGTGAGTGTGGTTAGAGGCTTATCTGTTGTGTTAATTTGGCTGGGTGTGGTGGCTCACACCTGTAATCAAAGCATTTTGGGAGGCTGAGGTGGGAGGATCACTTGAGGCCAGGAGTTTAAGACCAGCCTGGGCAACCCACTGAGACTCCTTCTCAATAAATAAACAGCCGGGCGCGGTGGCTCCAGCCTGTAATCCCAGCACTTTGGGAGGCCGAGGCGGGTGGATCACGAGGTCAAGAGATCGAGACCATCCTGGTCAACATGGTGAAACCCTGTCTCTACTAAAGGTGCAAAAAATTAGCTGGGCATGGTGACGCGTGCCTGTAATCCCAGCTACTCCGGAGGCTGAGGCAGGAGAATTGCCTGAACCCAGGAGGCGGAGGTTGCGGTGAGCCGAGATCGTGCCATTGCACTCCAGCCTGGGTAACAAGAGCGAAACTTCGTCTCAAAATAAATAAATAAATAAATAAATAAATAAATAAATAAACAAACAAACAAACAAACAAATAAATAAATAAATAAAAATAATTTTTTTGAAGTTGAAATTTTATTTAATTTTAATTAATTTAAAATTTTTAAATTATACTTTAAGTTATGGGATACATGTGCAGAACATGCAGGTTTGTTACATAGGTATACACGTGCCATGGTGGTTTGCTGCACCCATCAACCGGTCATCCATGTTAGGTGTTTCTCCTAATGCTACCCTCCCCTAACCCCTCACCCCCACCACAGTCTCTGATGTGTGCTCTTCCCCTCCCTGTGTCCATGTGTTCTGATTGTTCAACTCCCACTTATAAGTGAGAACATGCAGTGTTTGGTTTCCTGTTCCTGTGTTAGTTTGCTGAGAATGAAGGTTTCCAGGTTCATCCATGTCCCTGAAAAGGACATGAACTCATACTTTTTTATGGCTGCATAGTATTCCATGGTGTATATGTGCCACATTTTCTTTATCCAGTCTATCATTGATGGGCATTTGGGTTGGTTTCAAGTCTTTGCTATTGTGAACAGTGATGCAATAAACAGATGTGTGCATGTGTCTTTATAGTAGAATGATTTATAATCCTTCAGATATATACTCAGTCTTGGAATTGCTGAGTGAAATGACATTTCTGATTCTAGATCCTTGAGGAATTGCCATACTGTCTTTCACAGTGGTTGAACTAATTTACACTCCCACCAACCATGTAAAACTGTTCCTATTTCTCCATGTCCTCTCCAGCATCTGTTGTTTCCTGACTTTTTAATAATCATCATTTTAACTGGCGTGAGATGGTATCTCATTGTGGATTTGATTTGTATGTCTCTAATGACCAGTAAGATGACCTTTTTTTCATGTTTGTTGGCCACATGAACGTCTTCTTTTGAGAAGTGTCTGTTCATATCCTTACCCCACTTTTTGGTAGGGTTTTTTTTTTTTTCTTTCTTTCTTGTAAATTTGTTTAAGTTTCTTGTAGATTCTGGATATTAGCTCTTTGCCACATGGATAGATTGCAAACATTTTCTCCCTCTCTGTAGGTTGCCTTTTCACTCAATGATAGTTTCTTTTCCTGTGCAGAAGCTCTTTAGTTTAATTAATTTGTTAGTCTTGGCTTTTGTAGTCAATGCTTTTGGTGTTTTAGTCATGAAGTCTTTGCCCATGCCTATGTCCTGAATGGTATTGCCTAGGTTTTCTTCTAAAGTTTTTATGGTTTTAGGTCTTACATTGAAGTCTTTAATCCATCTTGAGTTATTTTTTGTGTAAGGTGTAAGGAAGGGGTCCAGTTTCAGTTTTCTGCATATGGCTAGTCCATTTTCCCAATAGAATTTATTGAATAGGAAATCCTTTCCCCATTGCTTGCTTTTGTCAAGTTTGTCAAAGACTAGATGGTTGTAGATGTGTGGCATTATATCTGAGGCCTCTGTTCTGTTCCATTGGTCTATATATCTGTTTTGGTACCAGTACAATGCTGTTTTGGTTACTGTAGCCTTGTCATATAGTTTGAAGTCAGGTAGCGTGATGCCTCCGGCTTTTTTTTTTAACTTAGTATTGTCTTGGATATATGGGCTCTTTTTTGGTTCCATATGAAATTTAAAGTAATTTTTTCTAATTCTGTGAAGAAAGCCAATGGTTGCTTGATGGGGATGGCATTAAATCTATAAATTACTTTGGGCAGTATGGCCATTTTCACAATATTGATTCTTCCTATCCATGAGCATGGATTATTTTTCCCTTTGTATGCCCTCTCTTATTTCCTTGAGCAGTGGTTTGTAGTTCCCCTTGAAGAGGTCTTTCAGTTCCCTTGTAAGTTGTATTCTTAGGTATTTTATTCTCTTCGTGGCAATTGTGAATGGGAATTCACTCATTATTTAGCTTTCTGTTTGTCTGTTATTGGTGTATAGGAATGTATATGATTTTTGCACATTGATTTTGTATCCTGAAACTTTGCTGAAGATGCTTATCAACTTAAGGGGATTTTGGGCTGAGATGATGGGATTTTCTAAATATACAATCATGTCAT